>NC_140935.1:173872137-174472137 GCF_014529385.1 Adiantum capillus-veneris
ATGCACCACCCAGAGGACAGTCCCCCTTCTCTATTTTGGATGATGACATCTGGGAGTTCTCTAGAGATGGTGACATCATCATTCTAGGGGATTTCAATGCTAGGACTGCTCATCATCAGACAGTTTTTTATGATACTTCAGAGGAGATGTTGAGAGAGCTGGATGTTGTAGAGACGGGCCTATCCAGACTATCACAGGATGGGGAGCATACTGAGTATGGACGACACTTGATAGACATGGGGACTGCACATGGATTGGTCATCTTGAATGGCCTACAGAGATTTCCCGCTGCGGCGGGTTTTACATGCTTTCCACACAGCCATGGAGCTAGCACAGTGGATTATGTCATGGCGCAGCCGAGTCTCATCTCTAGTATCCAAGACCTCACAGTTGGACCCAGACCTGTTGGTGTGGACCATGCTCTTGTGACGCTGACCATCTCTTTCGAGTTTAGTGTATCACACAGACCATAGGTAGCAGCTCCTACTCGCTACACCTTCACGCGGGAGACGGACTCTGTATACATAGATGGGATCTATAGACGCTTGTGTACAGAAGAGCCAGGGCGACCTTTGGAGGAGCTTACTACTATATTGACACAGACGTTACATGATGCAGCAGCAGAGGCATACCCACACACACAGCCCGAGCAGAGACGCCGTTCTGGGAGCATGCCCTAGAACAACTGGTATGATGAGGAATGCTGCGAGACCAGAGCTAGACTTTAGAGGGAGGTGCTTTTGGGGGACATCACTCACAGACAGTCATAGATTGACTTCCGACGCCTAGTGCGGCGGAAGAAGAGGGCATTTTTGGCTTGCCTAGAGCAGGATCTATACCAGCTATTCTTGAGTCAGGACTCACGTAAGGCATGGCGGCTCTTTCATGAGCACCCCCCCCCCCCCCCCCCCTCTGCCATTACCTCTACAGAGGCCTGGGGCCAGTACGCGTCATCTCTGTACACGGTTCCTGGACAGCCGCCCCTTCCTGATCCCCCCGATCCATGCCCCCACACATGTGCTTTTTTCACCGCTGAGATGGTGAGGAAGGCCATTGACAGGATGAGGACTGGGAGAGCATATGATCATGATGGCTTAGTGGCTGAGCACTTCATGCATGCCAGAGATCTACTAGCATAGCTCCTAGCAGTTATGTTTAACCGTGCCATGTGTGAGGGCTTGCCTGATACTTGGAGCCTATCTACGATTGTACCTATCTTCAAGTCAGGAGACCCTATGGAGCCTGGGAATTATCGCACTATCATGATCGGACACACATTGGCACGGTTGTATGCATCCATTCTTGAATAGCAGCTGAGTAGATGGGCAGAGAAGGAGGGGAAACGCGCAGCCGGGCAGGCACGATTCAAGAGAGGTTTTTCTACTCTTGACCGTATCTTGACGCTCAGAGCCATCATTGAGGAGGGCAGATCGCATGGGAGACAGATCTATTGTAGCTCTGTGGACTTCCGCAAAGCATTTGACACAGTACCCAGAGCTAGATTGATGCGCAGATTACAAGAGATGGGAGTACCCACAGAGCTCATTTGGGGGGTCATGGCACTATACAAGTTAGTAGTGGGGCATGTACGCACCTCAGAGGGCCTATCTACAACGGTTCATTCCACTATTGGGTTGAAGCAGGGTTGCCGACTCTCTCCTACTCTATTTGGTATGTATGTGGATGAGGTTTCTGACTACATTGAGAGAGATGGCGATAAAGGTGCACAATTGGCAGGAACATGGATTTCACTATTGTTATATGCTGATGATTTTGTGTTGATCTCCGACTCTCCAGAGGGGATGCAACGTCCCTTGGATGCTTTGCATAGGTTTGCCCATGAAAGTGGTTTATTTGTCAACCTTGGTAAAACCAAGGTCATGGTATTTAATACCACCCCACAGTGGATCAGGAGGTTAGCGCCCGCATTCACATACGGCCAGGAGACAGTGGAGTATACAGATGCTTACACCTACCTTGGAGTGGTTTTTAGTGGACCAGCATTTTCATTGAGAAGAGCAGCAGAGACTAGATTGACTAGAGCCCATGTAGCATTGGGTAGATTGGAGAGGATGTGTTCACATGTTCAGTTTCAAGAGCCTCGGACGAAGCTCTGGCTCTTTGACACCCTAGTGGCTTCTGCATTGCTCTATGGAGCTGAGATTTGGGGACCTTCATTGGACCATCATGGGAGGACGGGTCGCACTGATGGATGGGGGGCCATGGAGAAGCCACTCGTCTCTATGATCTCACGGCTCATTAGAGCCAAGGCTTCAGTACCACGTGCCATTATCCGAGCAAAGCTAGCTGCCCCCCCACTAGTGGTTGAGGCGCTCACCAGACTTGTCTCCTTCATACACCGCATGTGGGAACTTCCCGGAAACAGATATGCCCGCCTTGCACTTGAGTCCTCTCAACACTTAGCCATGCAGGGAGATATAGCATGCTGGTATGGGGAGATGACATCATGGTTTCAGGCACATGGGTTCAGCATAGACAGACTGCCCCCCTTCCAGTACTCATTGGATGCACCCTCTCTGACGCTCACACAATCCGAGATCACCAGGCTCATCCGCCAAGACCTGACTCAGCTAGACACCATGAGGACATGGATACAGCCAGCACAGGAGCTAGGCACGAAGATGGCTTTCTATAGAGAGAATCTTCTCCAGCTCATGGAGGACGGTTTTGTGAGGAGACCCATATACATGGACACTTACTTGTCTCATGGGATACGATGTGCTATTGGCCAGATACACACATCTTCACACCAGCTGAGGATCGAGACTGGGAGATACAGCGGAGTACCAGCAGAGGCTAGGACATGCCCCCTTTGTGACCTAGAGCCTGAGATAGAGTTGCACTACACATGCCACTGCCCCGTCTACTACGAGATACGTGGCCGCTTCCACTGCTTGTTCAGAGAGGGCTTCGGACCACTCTCCAGGTAGAAATGCCATTCCCTGTTTCGGACACTCACGCTTGAAACACAGAACGGGGATTCGGAACGGGAAGCTAGATTGGGAACGGGGAACGGTGACCTAAAAATGGTCATTCCTTGTAACTATGGGACTCCCATGGCTTACGATGTGCCATTGGAAAGATTCACACGTCTTCACACCAATTGGAGATTGAGACTGGCCGATTTCGAGAGATCTTGACTAAGGCCAAGTTTTGGGCCCCTATATAGAGTTATGAGATACCAGAATCAGAGATATCTGGGATTCTTATCTACTGGAGATTCAGCACCATCGAGCAAGGTTACTGCGAGAGAGGCCTACAGACCAGGAGAGACACCCAAAAACAGATCTTAGTGTTCTTTCATCCAGAGAGTGAGCCTAGACTAGAGCAGCCAAAGAGGAGGGATACATGGCATATCACTAGGACAGGTATTCTAAGTGATCGAGCAGCCAAGCTGCGAAGATCCAGGAAGCCCACAGTGAGGGGATGTTCCTAGAGCCAAAGGTTGCAACATAGGATAAGATTCATATTGGGGAGACATGCGAGACGCCCTGTGCAGACTCTCACCATGGAGGACATCAATACAATCATGCACCGACCGATGCAAGCTATCACCGGGTTTTGACATACATATCCAACATATGTTTTTTGAGATACCTACCCACATTTTGTATATGTACCCCTTAGGGTCATGCTACCCACTTTTATAGCTCTGTTAGTATTCTTGTTTACTTTAGTTTCTTTCTTTTATCCAGATTTTGTATCAGATTTACCATGATTCGGTCTCATAGGTCATTTTGGCCTCTAGAAGAAGTCAACATAGCATTTCATTTCATTTCTCTCTCTCTCTGGATCCAAGTAGCAAAAAAAACACATCGCATCCTAGATATCACTTTGCAAAGAGACAGATGGAGCGTACCTAGCATTTATCACATGCTAGAGATCATATTGATGGTTTGTTGGCCTTCATGTTCAATAGGGCCATGTGTGAAGGGTTTCTTGAGACTTGGAGTACGTCTACAATTGTACCACTGCTCGAGTTTGCGGATCCGACTCTGCCAATTAACTATCCCACTATCATCATTGGCCACTCAGTGGCCAAGCTATATGCATCTATACTTGAGTATGAGTTGAGTAGATGGGCACACAGAGCGAGGGTGTTTCAGGACAGGCTGGATTCATGAGGGGATTCTTTACACTTGATCAAATCTTCACGCTTAGGGCGATCATTGAGGACGGTAGCACACATGGGAGGAGGATTTATTGTAGGTTGTGGACTTCCATAAAGCTTTTGACACAATCCCGAGAGCTAGATTGATGCGGAGACTACATAACTTGGAAGTCCATAGGAGCTTGTATGGCGTATCATGGCACTCTATGAGACAGTTATAGGGAGAGTATAGACAGTAAAGGGGCTTTTAGAGCCAATTCACTCTACTATTGGGGTGAAGCAAGGATGCCTACTTTCTCCAACTTTGTTTGGGTTGTATATTGATGAGATTTCAGACTATATTGAGATTGGAAGGGAAAGAGGGGCACAATTGTCAAGTACATGGATATCTCTTATTGCTTTATGCTGATAATATTGTGCTTATTTCAGACTCTCCAGAAAGTATACATGCAAAGACATCTAGATGTGTTACATGCTTATGACATGATAGTGGGCTCTTGTCACAAACTGGTGACGTGGCACTACCCCAGATACACACACTCTGACGTGGACCCACAATATGCACTGACATGCTGACGTGGCATACCGTACGGACTTCCGGAATTTCCACCGCAAAACGCGCTGATAGGGTGACGTGGCACAGTGTACGGAAATCCCGCTTTTTGTGGAGCTGATGATGTGGCAAAACGTACGGAATTCCTGATTTTGCGCTGGCTGAAAATTGGCAGCTTTTGAGGGATAGTTGCTTTATTTTTGAAGGCTTTTCACTTACTGCTTTTGGGCATCTCTTGTAACCAATAAATAAGTGGACGAGGCCTCACTTCTCAGAGCATCTGGACGTAGAGTCTGCCTTGGGGCCAATATCTCTAGGCACGGAACTACGCCGGGCCATGTCAAATCAAGTGTGAATTGTGAACTGTTTTGAAGTGAATCTCTGTTGTGTCGCGGTACTCTTGACTTGGAGTGTCCAAGTTTGTTACAGTAGTATCAGAGCACATAAAGATTCTTCTTCTATGGAGGATCCGATCCTTTTTGCAGAGCCCATTGATTATAGAGCTCTCAATAAAATCACCATCAAGAACAAATTTTCGATTCCGAGGATCGATGATATTCTCGACCGACTAAAGGGATCCTCTTGTTTAAGCAGGATCGATTTGAAAAGGGGATATTACCAGATCTGAATCGCGCCGGGAGATGTCTACAAGACAGCTTTTCAAACGACCTTCGGTTTATATAAATTTTTGGTGATGCCTTTTGGCCTTCCTAATGCTTCAACGACTTTTAACCAAATGATGGCCAGGATTTTCAGAGAGTACAGATCTTTTGTTGGCACTTTCTTTGATGACATAATTGTCTTCTCCAAGGATGAGGCAGAACATAGACATCATCTGATACAGGTCTTTCAGGCATTGTGAGATCACAAGTTGGTGATCAATGCCAAGAAGAGTGAATTTTTCTTACCGGAGATACAATTTCTGGGACACATCGTCTCAGCAAAACAGGAGTACAGATGGACCCGGCCAAGATTGAGACTATACGTGATTGGTCCGCTTTGAAGAATGTCCATGAAGTTAGAAGCTTCTTGGGCTTATGTTCTTACTACCGGCGGTTCATTAGAAAGTTTCCAGAGGTTGCTTCCCCTTTGCATATCTTGACAAAGAAAGGAGTCCCTTTCTCGTGGGGACCCATATAGGTGATTGCCTTTCAGACTTTGAAAGAGATATTGACTACGGGTTGACTTTGCCGGATTTGCAGAAGTCATTCAAAGTACATTGTGATGCTTGTGGTCATAGTCTGGGTGCGGCCTTAATGCAAGAAGGCCATGTCATTGCCTATGAGAGAATTGTTTTCAAGGCTGGAATTGACTGCATAGATATATGAGAAAGAGCTTTTGGCGGTTATCCATGCTCTTATTCAGTGGCGACATTATCTACTCGGAGCCGATTTTACGGTCTTCACAGATCACCAGAGTTTACGCTACTTCTTGTCACAGAAGCAGCTATCGGAAAAGCAGATGCGGTGGGCGAACATCTTGTCACAGTATCACTTTCAGATTGTCCATGTACAGGGACAGCTTGGTGGCAGATGCTTTGTCCCGGAAGCCAATGGTCTTGGCTATTTCCACGGCTATTTCCACGATACGTCATAGAAGCTTCGAGGTCATGGTCGATCAGTACGCCACAGATCCAGATTTTGCAGATGTATTCGATCGAATACAGAATGGGGAGGTAGTAACGGGATATTCTATTCGGGATGGCTACTTGATGAAGAAAACGATGATGTGCGTTACATAGCCGTTGAGGAAAAAGGTTCTAACCGAATGCCACTGTCCACAATTTACGGGTCATAGCGGCATCGATACCACCTTGAAAGGCGTGGAGCGATACTTCTTTTGGCCCAGACTCAAGAAGGATGTGGACGATTTTGTACGCAGTTGCTAGGTATGCCAGAAGGTCAAGTTTGACAGGCATGAAGCACACGGATTGTTACAGCCTTTACCCATATCCACCCGCCCCTGGGAAAGTATTGCTATGGGTTTCATTTTTGATCTCCCGAAGACACAGAGTGGACACGATGGTATCTGGACTGTTATTGTCAGATTTAGTAAGCAAGCTCATTTCATTCCAATGAAGACACAGTCAAGCCGGATCATTTAGCGAGACTGATCATTGCTGAGATAATTAGATTACATGGCATGCCTGAGACAATTGTCTCTGACAGAGATTGAAACCGGACCGTAGGGCGGTGGAGTTTGGCTTTCACCCGAAATTCTTTACTTTAGACACACACACGGAGCACTTCACAAAGGTAAACCTGCACGGGAATCAGCACTTAAGCACATACACGACTCGGAAGCTAGAATGCCCCGAGCAGACGCAGACAACCGGTAGGCCCCAAAATTGGCGCCCCTTTCAGTATTTCTTTATTCTTTAAGAGGGTATTTGCAAAGAAGAGTCCTGGGAAATCTTTGCCCGTATCCAGCTAGATACCACCTGTTTCGGCAAAATTTCGGTAGCATAACAGCCCCAAAACTTGCCCGAAACCAATTTCCCTGTTGGAACTCACTTCCACTGGCATAAACCCTTAAAAAACAGTAAATTCAGCTTGCTGTATTACTGGTTTTTGCCCTGTTTTCATCCCTAAACAGTCCTCGAACTGTCCTCTATCAGTGGGGCACTATTCCCAATGGTTCTGTCGTCTGTATGGCTGCTGAAAAACAGTTAAAATACAGCGCATAACCAGACCTGAAATCGCACCTTTTCGGTAAGGTTATCACCCTCACCGATGCCTGCTTTTGGAGCAGCAGTCAGCTACTCCTATTCCTGCTCAGAAAGGCTCTTGCCTCAGCAAAAGTGCATGTAACCACACAGCTGTACATGAGTCAAATAAAGAGCCCTCTTTTGGGGCATCACATTACTGCACGTAGGGAAGAGAGAGCAGTGTGGGGTGTATAGGACATGACTTCTTGCACCACACTGTACATGAAAGAGAAAGCTTGCAGTCAATAGCTCTTAACCTATGGCAAGCTGCAAATGAAGCTCCTCTCAGCTTAAAATTCAGCGCCCTTTTTTTTGCAAGAGGAAAGTGCACCAAATTGTGCCACTTGGCACGATTACAAGCAATTTTCCGTTTCTGGGTTGCTGCTTAAAAATCTCCCGACTGGTTGCTCAGTTGACTTTGAAGTAGAGTTCTAAAACGTTCCGCTTGTCATTCCGGGGGTAATGACGTGAACAGATTTCATGGCCCAAAATAGCAGTTCCCTAATTTTTAGGAGATGCTTCCGTTGGGCTCCCACTGGTCTTATAACCATCTATCCCCATTGGGACCGCATCCAAAAATGCAATGTGGCCCAACTGTCGGGTACTTTCTTTTGGTGACCCCACCTTGACTTTGTGCCTTTATTGAGTTCACTTCCTAGTATCCACCAAATTGCTAAGTGCAAGGGGGGGGGGGACCTACATGATCTTGAACTGAGCCTAGACATCCACTTACTATACGAATTCAAGTGCCGACCAACTTCCCGTATGCGGGTGAAACTACCGTTCACATTGGCCATACAATGTCCGACCATTTGCAACTTCAAAAAGAGGGTCTCAAAAATAAAACAAAAATCATTGGAAAGAAACCAACAACTAAGGTTAGCATTGGCCACGTCTTCGTGACATAGTTAACAGTTGCCACGTCCTCGTGACACAACCCCCTCTTGAAATCGCAAAGGTCCTCGATTGCATACCATAAATACACGCCACTGATGATCTTGTGCTGTTAGCACTCTTTATCATCGCATGTATAATCTCTTTCTGCTGCACTGCGCTAACCCTGTAGAGAGGTCTATTTGGTGGGCTACACCCTGGCACCAAATCTATCTGATGATCCTCGGGTCTCTCTGGCAGCAATTGCAACGGTAACGAATCAGAAAAACAGTCACTAAACTCTTGCTACAATGCTGACCTTTTTTTATCTAACACAGATAAATTTGACTGACAATTCTCTGAGACATCACGTGCAAAAATCAAGTACACAGAAAGATGATCTTTATTACAGAAGTGATTGCAGAAGCAGATACAATAGGGATAGACTTCCCTTTGAGCTTTACATCCAAAACATGAGTTTTGCCCCTATGTTGAAGGGTGATCGTCTTGCCAAAGGCATCCAACACGCCATGTACTCTGAACATCCACGGAATTCCAAGTAGCGCATCGCACCCTTCCAATGGCATGATATAAAACTCTTCTATGTCTACATATGACTGAATATGCAGACGTAGCTTTCCAATAATGGGAGTAACACACTCTGAGTAACCAGGACATGCCAACCCTGCCTCTGCTATGTACCCCATCTCTTCAGCTTTGATGCCCAGCTTCATAGCTAACTCTGGTGAGATAAAGTTTGCTTTGGCACGTGGATCAAAGAAGATGAGTGTCGTCTGATCTCTAACTCTACCCCATGCTCTGCATAACTCGTTGGCATCTGTATTGGGCCTATCACCCACCATATCTGGCACCAGACCTACCATAGGTTTAGGCTTCTTGCCTTTCTGGTCCTCTTTATCATCTGAGTCAGCTTGTCTTTTCCTTTGTGGACAATTGGTATCAAAGTGACCAGGCTGCTCGCATATAAAGCATTTGTTTTCAGCCATTAGGACCTTCTTTTGCTCGAGCTACTTACGTACAAAAGGCTTCCTTTTCTGTTTCTTTGCCTGCGCTCCAAAAGTCCCGACTGAATCCTTGTCTTTGGTGGCTTTTTCTGACCCCTGTGACACTTCAGGAGCCGTTTTCACAAAGGGCTTCTTTGCTGCATTTTTCTTCTGCTGCCGACCTTTCTCATTGCTCGGAAACCCATTGTCCTCTCCTTTCAACAAGGCAAGACCAGTGTTAGCAACTTCCATAAGCCGAGTGAGGGTAGCCACTCTGTTCTTGGTACAGTAGTCCTGAAGCCCTTTAGGCAGCCCACAACAATACTTCTCTATCTGCTCTGTCAATGGCACAAATCTGTAGGAGGTCACTCAGAGTAACGCTTTACAAAACCTCTGATTGTACTCCAGCAAGCTCTTGCATGTAGCCGAAGTCAACTGGTGCCAGTCTGTCATGATGTCGGCTTCAAACTCATTTGACAGCCAAGCAGATGCAAACATTTCTATGAAGCAGACCCAAGTAGCGGGTGCTTGTCCTTGCATTAACAATGTCGTCCACCATGTAAGCGCATTGTTCTTCAAGAAAGTGGCAGCTTTCCTGACCTTAGGCCTCTGTAAGATTTCCTCCTGCATAAGCTGTATCAAACTGCCGGAGGAAAGTGAGAGCCTTTGCTTTATCCTCGAAGCCACTGAAAGTGCCGAACTTTACAGTTGCACCACCTTCTTTGTAAGCTGTCGACTTTTCTAGTGTCCCCAAATTGTCATAAGGAATAGTCTGCAACATGGGCACTATAGTAGGCATCTTCGACACATCTTGGCCATTAGCATTTTGTGTCAGAGGTGCCGTACCTGGCTGTTGTCCAAAAAAACCAGCCATGCCAAAATGAGCTTGTGGCACCCCAAATTGGCCCTGCTACATGCCGATGCTACCATACATGGGGTTTGGCATCATGCCTTGCATACCCCCAAACACTGTTCCCGGCATGTACGGTTGACTTCCAGGCGCATAACCAGCCATGCTCTGGAGCACATATCCACCTCCGAAATACCCAGGATGTACCGTGGGTGGTGGAAAAACTGGGTGCATTGCTTGGTAGCCAGTTCCTTGTCCATTCATGACAACATAGGGGCTCTGAAAGGTGGCGGGCTGAACTGGCATAAAATATGTAATAGGCGTCCTAACCACCTCTTCAAGGATGGGAGGAGCTTGTTTTGGAGCCCCTGACTCCGCAACATGCGACCTATCCTGCTGAGACGCATGAAGTACTTGGGCTTAAGCCTCAACAAGCGCTGTTCGCGGTGTAGGTTGCCTATTTTGCTGTGGCACTGGTGGCACTTGCAAGAACTCCATAAACCTTGGGTTCTGCACTAGTTGCGAAAACACATTCGCCGCGGCAACTAGCTGAGTCCTGAACGCGTCATCCTCGAGTTGCCCAATCATAAAGCCATGTATTGGAGGGACATTCACATCAACAGGAGGTACAGATTGACGTGGCCGTGAGCTCTCGCCAATCTTGAACACCATAGGAACTTCCTGTCTGTCCTTCGAAGAGGAGCCCTCTTCCATAATGCCCTTCCCTTTCTCGACCATAGTGTAATCCCACTTTCTTGTACTCTGTGTCTTTTCCCAAAACAATAGAGGCTCACTTCTTGACGAAAAAGTGATTGATGTCTCGGCAACAGAACCATGAAACTGGCCTGTAGGGCGGTGGACTTTGGCTTTCACCCGAAATTCTTTACTTTAGACACACGCATAGAGCACTTTACAAAGGTAACCTGCGATGGGAATTAGCACTTAGGCACATACACGGCTCAGAAGCTAGAATGCCCCGAGAAGACGTCGACAACATGTAGGTCCCAAGATTGGCGGCCCTTTCCGTATTTCTTTATTCTTTAAGAGGGTATTTACAAAGAAGAGTCCCGGGAATTCTTTGCCTGTATCCAACTAGATACCACCTGTTCTGGCAAAATTTCGGTAGCTAAGAGTCCCAAAACTTGCCCGAAACCAATTCCCTTGCTAGAACTCACTTCCACCGGCATAAACCCACCAAAAACAGTAAATTCAGCTCGCTGTATTTACTGGTTTTTGCCCTGTTTTCAGCCCTAAACAGTCCCCGAATTGTCCTCTATCAATGGGGCACTGTTCCCAATGGTTCTGGCGTCCGTATGGCTGAAAAACAGTCAAAATACAACGCATAACCAGCGTTGAAATCGCACCTGTACGGTGAGGTTATCACCCTCACCGGTGCCTGCTTTTGGAGCAGCAATCAACTACTCCTGTTCCTGCTCAAAAAGGCTCTTGCCTCAGCAAAAACACATGTAACCAGACAGTTGTACATGAGTCACATTGTGCATGAAAGGGAAAGCTTGCAGTCAATAGCTCTTAACCCATGGCAAGCTGCAAATGAAGCTCCTCTCAGCTTAAAATTCAGCACCCATTTTTTTGCAAGAGGAAAGTGCACCAAATTGTGCCACTTGGCATGTTTACAAGCAATTTCCTGTTTCGGGATTGCCGCTTAAAAATCTCTTGACTAGTTGCCATATTGACTTTGCAGCAGAGTTCTAAAACGTTTCCCTTGTCATTCCGTGAACGGATTTCATAGCCCAAAATAGCAGTTTCCTAATCTTTAGGAGATGCCCGTTGGGCTCTCACTGGTCTTCTAACCATCTATCCCCATTGGGACCGCATCCAAAAATGCAATGTGCCCCAACTGTCGGGTACTTTCTTTTGGTGACCCCACCTTGACTTTGTGCCTTTATTGAGTTCACTTCCTAGTATCCACCAACTTGCTAAGTGCGGGGGGGGCCTACATGATCTTGAACTGAGCCTAGACATCCTCTTACTATACGAGTTCCAGTGCCGACCAACTTCCCGTCTGCGGGTGAAACTACCGTTCACATTGGCCATACAATGTCCGACCATTTGCAGCTTCAAAAAGAGGGTCTCAAAAATAAAACAAAAATCATTGGAAAGAAACCAACAACTAAGGTTAGCGGTGGCCATGTCCTCGTGACATAGTTAACAGTTGCCACGTCTTGGTGACATAGATCCCCGATTCACGAGTTTGTTTTGAAAGGCTATTTGGGAGAACATTGGCACACGGTTGCAGTTCTCGTCATCTTTCCACCCGCAGACAGATGGGCAATCTGAAATTGCAAATTCAGTCGTATTGGATTTGTTGAGGTCTTACATTTCGGATCCGAAGACTTAATGGGAAAGGTTTTACCTTAGGTGGAATTTGCCTACAATAACACGATTCGCTCTTCGACAAAGGGTGCCATTTGAGATTATTGAAAGTGCTACGAAGGTTCCACCGTTCCTAAGCTCGAAAGATAAGATTTTTGAAGGCGACCAATACACGAGGGACTTGGACACTGCTTTTGCCAAGGTCTGGGAGGCTTTAGAGAAATCTCAGAAAGACACAAAAAGGCAGCGGATCAACACAGTCGCGATTTGAAATTAAAGGAGAACGATTGGGTGCTCTTACGTTTTGAGAAGGCACGCTTGAGAAAGAAAAAGAGAAAGGAGTGGCTTTTTCCAGATCTTAGCATGAGATACTATGGACCTTTCCAGATAAAAGAAACGATAAATGATGTCTCCTTTAGACTGAAGCTGCCCGATACTTGGAGAATTCACAATGCTTTTCATGTGAGTCTCTTGAAGCCTTTTAAAGGCGATGTGCCCGATTATGGGGAGCCAGATGAGCAACCCGAAGTGGAGGAAAGCGAGGAGATACTCGTTCCAGAACAGATACTGGCACATAAAGATAGAAAGATAAAAGGTAAAGTAATAAGGCGGTTCTTGGTTAAATTCAAGAACTATCCCGCATTGGATGCGAAGTGGATGGAGGAGGAGGACCTAGCAGATACTCCTCAGATTGTGAAACTTTACCTTGAAGCATTGAGTTTCGCATAGTCTACTCTGATAGAACCTCGATTTCAGCATGGGCGAATCTAGTGCAACGGGTATGCACAAGAGGGTAGTCACTCCGCTCCTTTGTTGACAGATTGCCCCGATATTTTGATTTGATATAAAGTCACCGATGTCCCTTTGGGTTTCAGGGATACTGCTGGGCTATACTTGAGTTGTTTGAGTGCAGGAACTGATAGACAAAATGATTGCAGCATTTCGGTCTCATAAATCTCTATAGACATGATTGCAATATGGATTACTTAATCGGGCATCTGGGAGGTCCCGACTGGATCTAGATGCGATTGCCAAATACGTTGCCGATTAATCATGGTCTGAGATTTGGAATGATATTTGAATGTGATGTCATCTGATGTCTTGTGATGCCAAGTGATGTCCTGTGATGTGATTGTCGATTGGTATATGTGCTAGATGTGTTGTTCCTAGTGCGTCTGTACTAACCAACTAATGGCCACCCGGGTGGTGTGTGAAGCTGTCCAGTGAAGTGGCCACTTTTTATTGGAAGTATGAAATCGCGTGAGAATGTCCGTGGATGTTTCTCAAGCCGCCCTTAGTATCACATGCTTTTGGGAGTTTAAGTTGTAAATAGTAGATAGCTTTAAAGTTTGTTTTGGCTTTGAAAGATAAAGGTGGCTTGTGTGGAAGTTGTAGCTCAGATTCATATTGTGGTGGTCTCACTCACTGGACTGTCCTACAAACTGTTGTAGATTGTCAATAAAGAAACATTAATAGAAACCTATTTTGGAGACAAACTTCGCCTCTTTGTGTCGTCGCCAAGTTGTCAAGTCTAAAGTGTTAATTCTACTCCGAGTCTACACCAACAATTTCTAGTCATCCTCAATTAGCTAATGTTCATATGTTAAGAGAGTTTCCGTTTTGACAATTGTAATCGAGGACGACTACACTTTCCTTAAACCACTCTTCTTTCAACAACCTTGACGATGTGGCATGGCCACAAGAGAGCACTTTTGCAGATGGAGAGAGACTGCATTGCTAGTGCAGCATACCCTCTAGTGAGTCTGTCTATCTCTAGCTACGCTCACCATGGAGATGTGAATAGGTCTGATCTCGATCTGTCTAGACGTATGAAAAATTAGAACCTTGATCGGGAGGGGACGGACCCTAGGGACGGGGGACGCCCATTTCCGGGACGAGGACGGGTGGGGACGGCAGGGGACGGACGGAAAAATGGCTGCCAAGTGGGAACGTGAAACCGGCCTGTTCAATCCAAAAAGGGCGGTAGACTTTACTTCAAACCTTGATTTAGCTTTCACCCATTATTAGTCGTCTATTTTACCTGTACTTTCAAGACACAACAAAGGGGAGAGGGATACAGGCTGCTAGAATGCACCTGTATGAGAAGACCGACACCAGATTGGCCCCTAACTTAGGCGCCCCTTTCGGTATTTCTTTATTCTTTAAAAGAGGGAATAAACGCTGTGGTTCTTTCCAAACTGCCCCGCACAACCTTGGCTGAATTTTGACTGTTCTGGCTTGATTTCGGCAGCATAACTGTACTAGAACCCTTCACAGTCAGTATTCCCACGCATTGACTGACCTTCCCGACGCATACGGGCGCTTTGCAAAACCTGGCGAGAATCTGCAGCACGCTGAATTCTCTGTTTTCAGCCCTGAAAATGCGCAAGATCACCTGTACAACGGTCCCCTTGCGTCCCCGAACCTCCTGGGGGTATTAGGGTCCGTTTAGGGCCAAAACCCTAAACCTGCAAAAATACACAGCAGGCTGTAATTTACTGTTTCGGGCTCCGTTTCGCGTGCCGGTCGCATCCGTAGCAAGTCCTAGAGCTCCCGCACCTGTAGGGCTACTTGCCCTTTGAATCGGACGAGATTTCTGGCGTGAGACCTCTCCGAATTCACCTGTACCTGCGGGGGGATTAGCCGCTAGCTAATCCAGTACCTGTACAAGAGGCTCTTGCCTCGGCAATCGCGCATGAACCCACACAACTGTACATTGGTCAAATGAAGAGCCCACTAGAGGGGCATAACATACTGCCAAAGGGGAGAGAGAGGGCAGTGCGTAGCGTGCAGGGCATCACTCCTGGCACCGCACTGTGCATAAGAGGGAAAGCAAGCACTCCATCGCTCTTAACCTGTGACAAATCTGAAAATGAGGCTCTCCCCCTCCTAAATTCAGCGCCACTTCTTGTTGCATGAGGCAAGTGCACCAGAAGGTGCCACTTGGCACATTTATAAGCATTTTCCCGTTTCGGGGTTGCCGTCTAAAAATATCCCAACCGGTTGCCCAGTTGACTTCACGACAGAGTAAGAAAATGTTCCCCTTGTCATTCCGGAGGTAATGACGTCAACACATTTTCAGGTCCCAAAATAGCAGTTCCCTAAATTTTAGGAGATGCTGCCATTGTATCTTTCTAGGTCATCCGACCCTCTTTGTACACTGCGGCCACATCCAAAACTGAAATGTAGCCTCTGTAGCAAAGGATTCCACTTTGGCTAGTCAATGACCCCACTTGGCTAACCATAGTTCTTGTCCAACCTTAGTGCTCTCTTGCCCTCAGGCCTGGACTCCCTTGGGACAGTTCCACACTAGCTATGCAATGCAGGGCAGTTAGATTTCCCGAGGGGTGTTTCCAAAAAGTGAAAGTAAATAGATAATAAGAAAGAAATCAACAAAAAGGATAGATAGTAGTCACACGCTGGTGACAGAACGCAGGCAAAACGTCCAGGGGACGGCAGGGAACGGCAGGGGACGGAGGGGACGGCAGGGGATCGGAGGGGACTTTTTTTAAAATTTGAAAACCTCATTTCTAGAGGCTAGTTTCTCTCTAATAGACATATGTTTGAACTTTGAAGCACCCCAATGGCTATAAAAGCCACCCTTTGGGTCCTCATTTCTCGATGTTTTATTAGCACATTTGCGTCTATATGACTCATGTTCTTTGGTCTATTTAGTGTAAATTTGTGGTCAAAGTGATGCTCTATGTGTGTGGCATGTGTATAGGTCAAAAAATGCCAAAAAAACTCTAAATTTTTTTATGCCTTCCCGACCCCCGTCCCCGTTTCCTGACTTTTGCCGTCCCGTCCCCGTTCCCGACCCCGACCCGCCGTCCCATGTAACTATGCTTGAAGATCATGACAATACCATCAACATATAGCATAATATGAACTACAGTACCTGCCAAATCCATGCCTGCTCCTCTTACGCAAAGAATGTACTTGATATCTCGTCAATGTAGGGGCCAAACATAGTAGGCGAGAGGGGGCACCCTTGCTTCACACAAATAGTGCTAGAAATGAACTTTGAGGTGCCTCCTAGGCAGCACACTCGGCCTGTCACCTGCTCATAGAGAAAGTAGATCCCCCAAATAATCTCTGATTGCCTTGTGAAAAAACCACAAAGCAGCAGTGTAGTCGCTTCTTCCGTGCCTTCGTCTCATCAATCAGGCAATGTAGAGTGAAGATGTGGTTGATGGTAGAGAAGGCTCGCATGCAAGAGCTTATGGATCATACAGTAGCTGGTTGCAAGATGATGGCAAAAAGCTTACTTTTGCCAATGATCCCTCTTTTTCCAAAACTGCTCCTCTCCTACCTACACCTACTCCTCTGTCCCTGCTCCTACAACTCGAACTAACCAACAAGCTTTTCAAACTCTAAACTTGACTCCTTGCAAAGGGAAGTTTCGAGGAGGAACAACCTATGCTAACAATGATTTGAAACAGGCCATATTTTTGTACTTGCCCTTCTCTACAAAAACCAAACTATCTCTCAAACGTGTCAGAACCTCCATGGGGTTTATCATTGATATATTTGATATTGTAACTATTGAGGAGTCCTCAGAGCTTTGCAGATCTTGAGGAAAAGTAAAAGGAGAAAAGGCTTTGATTTTCTTTGGTCTTGGAGCTACAACGAATTTCTTTCTGAACCTTTGCAAAAACCCTTGGCTTTGATTATCCCCAACTAGGTAATAAAATTCAAGCTGAAACGGCTTTGGGTGGCATGATGCCTGTCATTTCTTTGGTTGGTTCTCTCCATGTTCAAGTCCACAACTACTCTCGGCCTATTGACTTCCATGTCATGAAGCTACCTCAATCTGGTTTGGGCATGCCATGATTTTACAAAGATTTTGCTATTCTAGATCCGCGAAAGGAAGTCACCACCTCTGTCATAGAGGGGACAGACTATTTCTTTGGATGTAAATTGACGGACGATGCATCCTCTTTAATTGAGAATATTTCATTGTAATTTTTCAATCCTTTTAACAATAAGATACGGATAATACACACCCATTGTGGATTGATATGTTGATATAAACAATGTAAAGGCATAGCATAACAAGGTAAATGCGCTAGATATATTAGTGGCTATGTAATGAGCCTTGAGGGAAGTACAAACCAACACTAGATTGATATACTAGATTCAGACAGCGTGATCAGACATGGTTTAGCAAGGTATGCTTTGCCGGGCATGCTATGGAACCATGTATGACGCTGGTAGAGAGCAACACTAGAATGAGCTGTCATCCAATGTCACTTGAGCAATTCGTGGACTGTGGAAGATACAAACCATCACTCGATTAATGTATAACCCCTCAGATCTATGTCTTGTGGTTTATACGAGGTGAGTTTTTGTGTTGGAGATGAATAGCTGGAGCATTTTCTCTGTGTCATGTGAATGTGTCTACTGTCTAATTATTTGATTTTGCCTACGTGATTGTATGGGCCATTAGTAGTTAACAATGTCATTTGAGCTTCATGCGTATGATTGCAAGAAATTACTCTCCTCTGAGAGAGGGGTATGTGAAAACTTTGAACAGTGGTCCTATGGAACTGCACACACACACACACACATACACACACAACTGGAGTGGTAAAGCATAAAAGCAGCAGCCTATACAAGAGCATAAAGGACCCAAATTACAGTTCAGCGACCCATAAAATACACCGCAAATCACGGGAGATATGGCGATTGACTAGTGAAAGCAGTTGCTGTTTTAGTTTTGAGTCTTCAAAGAACACTGATCCCACCCAGGCACAATGACTCCTCTATTCATAATGGCATGCCCCCAAGAATCCACATTCAAGATATACACCTCACCCTGGGCACTAATAGCACCAAAAGTGGCAGACAAAAAGTTTTATAGTGACTGCCAAAAAACTGACCACAATGCGATGATGTATTGAATTATCTAAGACTTGGAACATTCCTAGCCAAGAAACTCTGAAGCTCTCGTCTAAAACGACCCCAATAACTCACATACAAGAGGCCACCAAGCCCTTGTACCTTTCAAAGACGATCCTCACTGAAAACCTGAAAAAACCAAGGCAGCTGCAGCATCAAAACACACAATCAGTGCAAGTGGCTTGGACGAGGAGTAATCCACATGCAAGAGACTAGGAGGCTTTGATAATACTACAAGGCAAAACATCTATTTGTGACCATAGCCCAGGTCTCTCTGCAACAAGTCATGCCTCTGCCTTTGGCCAAGAAATTTTCATGGACAAATACATAGGACTACACAAGTCATACAATCAGTCGGACAGCCATATGTCGTAATCCTGTGTCATCAGCTGATAGACAAAATGGTGCTGAAGGCCATAATGTCTATAGTAATTCTATCGTGCCCATGTCCCCAAAATGATGAGAGATCTCAAACCCTAAGTACATACACATTCGACAACGCTCACATTGTTCCAATCATGCTGACCCGCCCCACCCAACGGAAATGAGAAACCCACCATTAATTCAATGGCCTTGTTGGGTAGTAGTTAGGGCAAAGAGGAAGAGGAGGACGGCTGGGAGGGGGGAAGGGGCCGTTGAAATGGTCTTCTAATGGAGCCTCAGCCACATGAAGGACATTCTCTTGCGTGGTCTACTTGTGTCACCTCAAGAGGCCACATAGTTCTTTGTGGGAACCCACTACTGCGGGGGTGGTCATAGGCAAGATCTCTAGCTGATCCACAACCACATTTCTTGGTGGGACAGGATGAGACGGTGCCAAATATGGTTGCTGAGGAATGGCACCGAGCCTATTGCCATCAAAGAGGTTTCCAGGGGCAGTGCCCTTGGCCTGACTGTGACTAGCTGACTTAGACAAGGTCTTCAGACACACCGTGTGGCGAGGGCAAGCCTGTGCCAGATGTCCCATCCGACAACAATCGAAACACTGGTTCGGTAGCCTCGAGTACTCTACTTGTTGCCTAATCCACACACCACTCACCATAGGGAGAAGGACCACCTTTACGAGATTGTGGGAGTCAAAATACAAGAACTTAGATAGTTGATTGAGGAATTCTACCTCCTTGGCCGTCACATTAACTGCAGGATCAACACCATGGTCAAAGTGGTGCCTGCACAGCACCTAAAGCCAGAAGGTGCATCTGTAGCAGCTTGGCCATCACGTCTGGACTCTCAAACTCTAGCTGATAATATCCACGGCCAAAAATCTGCACATTGATCATCTTTTCCACCTCCACTAACAGGCAAGCCTGCATCAAGTCTTGAACTTCCTTTCTGCTAGGGGGCTGCATCACAGCCCTCTAGGTAAGTTCGCCATCCTAGTCTACTTCTGCAGTGGAAACCTCAGGAGAGGAGGTAAGGAGGCCTAGGAATAAGCAAGAACCACACTAGTAACAGTTCTAACAGTGACAAAGCTATCTTCTCAAAACAATCTGAAAATAACATCTACAGAAGTGACACAATATGATAATTTTTGCAAGTCCCCTTACATGTTCCATAGCCTTGCTGAGGTTCTTTCCTACGGCATGTAGCTCTTCATTCAAAGAGTCTGCACTGCAAGAAACTGAGAGTAGAGTATCCTGGAGATATCAAGAGGCAATCCAGTTATAAGCCATGGACAAGAGTTTCTTAATTGAACAAAAGCAGCACCTAAGAAAAGAAAACGAGAGGGAAAACAAAACGAAAAATAGACATGCTGCAGCTCCATATAAACATTCATTATGTACCACTGCAAGGATGCTATTATTCCAGTTTTCCTGTGCCGTTTTCAAAAGTCAACTTTCTCAAAAGAGAGATCCGTCTACAGTCTGACCGGTACTAACCTAAGCTGAGCTTGACATTTGCAAACTATACTGAGTTTTATCTCTTTGCCTTTGCCTTCCAACCAAAAGACACTCAACTGTAGTCACCAAAATTTGAAAAGACCTCCCTGCATTTTACTGAAAAAGTCACATACCAGGTTTGTCACAATAGAGCCTTTGGAACGATTAATCAAAGATGTTCAACAACATCGAATGGACCTCTAGAGGAGACTCCATGAACCACTCGTAAAATGAAACATGTTCAACCTAATAGTTAGAATGGAAGGCAGAGCCGATCGCAGACAAGGGTGACAACAAACCTATTGCAGGTAACTAATTATGACCCTTTTTTATGGAAGACCTTTTGGAATCCAGACCTAACAAGAGCCTTACACATGGGGATACCACAAGTTCAGAAACTTGTAATTCTCTTGCACAAAAGCTTCACACTACTTAACTGCCACGTAAAAACAATATAAAAACAAAAGCGATTATGCTCACACACATAAAAACTACATCCCTTCTAACACACATTTCAATTTGAAGGAACTTCAACCAAGCTTTCAATCCCGATCTTTTTTTTTATGTACCTTCAAACTTGATAAAATAGCCATAACAATATGGTTGAACTGCTGCTCCACGATTCTCAAATGTCGTAAAATGCCCTCAGCAGATAAACAATGACCATGCCTAAGCATGTTTTCACATGTCTGCTCAACCTTCAGTACAGCTTGTTTACAGATTATTTCCTCCTGTCATTCAATGAACAATTCGGAAATTTCTGTCAATATGACAGCACTTCCAAGCTTTCAAATGAACAGCTTGGAAAAAAAGCCTTTATCATCATTAATAAACACAGCTGAAGTGTTACTTACTCGACCTGGATCAAGGGCTTCCACTCGATCGATACACTGTCCATCTGATCTCTTAGCGAGGCATCCAATTTGGTTTCGAGAGACTTTTCTACATATCTAAAGAAGTCCTTATCCCAAGCCTGTCAAAAGATCAAAATAGCCTCTCTCTCTCTCTCTCTCTCTCTCTCTCTCTCTCTCTCTCTCTCTCTCTCTACCCCCATCATAGGTTTCGACACCTCTCTCACTCTATTTTAGGGTTTTGCAACCATTTTTAGGGTTTCGTCACTGTTTTCTGCAAATTTTTAGGGTTTCCAAACTGTTTTTGCTGCACCTTAGGGTTTCATCACTGCTTTTTGCTGGTTTTTAGAGTATCCAAACTGTATATTGCTATTTTGAAGGGTTTCCTCACTGTTTTTGGCTGTTTTTTTGGGGTTTTATCACTGTTTCTTGCTGTTTTTTACGGTTTCAAATTTGTTTTTCACAGTTTTTTAAGGTCTCATTGCTGATTCTTTTTGTTTTTTAGGATTTCACAAGCATCTCTTGCTGTTTTTTAGGGTTCATTGTTGTTTTAGAGTCTCTCTCTCTCTCTCTCGCATACCCACATACCCAGCCTGAGCAGAGACGCCGTTCGGGGAGCATGCCCCAAAACAGCTGGTAAGATGAGGAATGCCGGGACACTAGAGACGACTTCAGAGGGAGGTACTTTTGGGGGACATCACTCACAGACAATCACAGATTGACTTCCGACGCCTAGTGCGGCGGAAGAAGAGGGCATTTTTGGCTCGCCTAGAGCAGCATCTATACCAGCTATTCTTGAGTCAGGACTTGCGTGAGGCATGGCGGCTCTTTCATGAGCACTCCCCCCCCCCCTACCATTACTTCCACAGAGGCCTGGGGCCAATACGCATCATCCCTATACACAGTTCCTCAGCAGCCCTCCCTTCCCGACCCCCCCGATCCATGCCCACACACATGTGCTTTTTCCACCGCTGAGATGGTGAGGAAGGCCATTGACAGGATGAGGACTGGGAGAGCTTATGATCATGATGGCTTAGTGGCTGAGCATTTCACGCATGCCACAGATCTACTAGCACATCTTCTCGCAGTTATGTTTAACCGTGCCATGTGTGAGGGCTTGCCTGATACTTGGAGCCTATCTACTATTGTATATATCATCAACTCGGGAGACCCTATGGAGCCTGGGAATTATCGCACTATCATGATTGGACACACATTGGCACAGTTGTACTCATCTATTCTTGAGCAATTGTTGAGTAGATGGGCAGAGAGGGAGGGGATACGCGCAGCTGGGCAGGCAGGGTTCAGGAGGGGTTTTTCTACTCTTGACCATATCTTGACACTCAAAGCCATCATTGAGGAGGGGAGATCACATGGGAGACGGATCTATTGTAGCTTTGTGGATTTCCGCAAAGCATTTGACACAATACCTAGAGCTAGATTGATGCGCAGATTACAACAGATGGGAGTACCCACAGAGCTCATTTGGGGGTTCATGGCATTATACAGGTCAGTAGTGGGGCATGTACACACCTCAGAGAGTCTATCCACACCGGTTCACTCCTCTATTGGGGTGAAGCAAGGTTGCCCGCTCTCTCCTACTCTATTTGGTATGTATGTGGATGAGGTTTCTGACTACATTGAGAGAGATGGTGATAGAGGTGCACAACTGGCAGGGACATGGATTCCACTATTGTTATATGCTGATGATATTGTGTTGATCTCCGACTCTCCGGAGGGGATGCAACGTCACTTGGATGCTTTGCATAGGTTTGCCCAGGAAAGTGGTTTGTCCATCAACCTTGGTAAAACCAAGGTCATGGTATTTAATACCACCCCACAGTGGATCAGGAGGTCAGCGCCCGCATTCACATACGGCCAGGAGACAGTGGAGTATACAAATGCTTATACTTACCTTGGAGTGGTTTTTAGTGGGCCAGCATTTTCACTAAGGGCAGCAGAGACTAGATTGACCAGAGCCCAGGCAGCATTGGGTAGATTGGAAAGGATGTGTTCACAGGTTCAGTTTCAGGAGCCTCGGATGAAGCTCTGGCTCTTTGACACTTTATTGGCTTCTGCATTGCTTTATGGAGCTGAGATTTGGGGACCTTCATTGGATCATCACGGGAGGACATGCTGCACTGATGGATGGGGGGACATGGAGAAGCCTCTGGTCTCTATGATCTCGCGGCTCATTAGAGCCAAGGCTTCAGTACCACGTGCCATTGTCCGAGCAGAGCTAGCTGCCCCCCCACTAGTGGTTGAGGCGCTCACCAAATCTGTCTCCTTCATACACCGCATGTGGGAACTTCCCAGAGACAGATATGCCCGCCTTGCACTTGAGTCCTCTCGACAATAAGCCATGCAGGGAGATACAACATGCTGGTATGGGGAGATGACATCATGGTTTCAGGCACATGAGTTCAGCATAGACAGATTGCCTCCTTTCCAGTACTCACTGGATGCACCCTCTCTGACTCTTACACAATCTGAGATCACCAGGCTCATCCGCAAGGACCTGACTCAGCTAGACACCAGGAGGACATGGATACAGCCAACACAGGAGCTAGGCACGAAGATGGATTTCTACAGAGAGCATCTTCTCCAGCTTACGGAGGACGGTTTTGTGACGAGGCCCAGGTACATGGACACCCACTTGTCTCATGGGGTACGATGCGCTATTGGCCAGATACGCACATCTTCACACCAGCTGAGTATCGAGACTGGGAGATACAGCGGAGTACCAACAGAGGCCAGGACATGCCCCCTATGTGACATAGAGCCTGAGACAGAGTTGCACTACACATGCCACTGCCCCGTCTACTACGAGATACAAGGCCGCTTCCACTGCTTGTTCAGAGAGGGCTTTGGACCACTCTCCAGAGTCATGCGATACAAGGATCAGAGATGCTTGGGTTTGTTTTTTCTCGAGTTGCGCAGACACAGAGAGAGCCTGATGAGAGGAGAGGCTAGCCAGTCTCAGAGACACATCAGAGACTTCTTTAGAGCAGACACTGGACACCCGGAGGAGCTACTACCACAGCAGAGCTCGTCGCCTCACACCAGGGGCACACTGATCGACGGGGCGACCGAGCTGGGGAGATCCAGACGCCCACGACTGCGGAGGACCACACAGCATCGACGGAGGCTGCATCAGAGGATTCGGATCACTTTGGCCCGACATGCACGACGCCCGGTCCGACTACTGACCATGGAGGAGATTGATGAGATCCGCCAGCGACCGATGCTGGATCTCTTGTGATTTTAGCTATCCCAGCTAGCTGATTAGTTCACACCTTGGAGTTTAGGATTCCATAGTAGTCATTTAGTCATTTTGTAGTATTGTCATTTTCATTTCATTTTGTTACTTTTGTTACTCGGACTTTGTATCAGATCCACCACATTGTAACTTTTAGGTCTCATAGGTCACTTTGGCCTTTTGAAGACGTTAATATAACATTTCATTTCATTTCATTTCTCTTTCTCTCTCTCTCTCTCTCTCTCTCTCTCTCTCTCTCTCTCTCTCTCTCTCTAGATACACTAGATATTGTACACCCAGAAGAACAGACAGAGGAGCAGCCAATAGTGGAGAGGTCTGCCCGTACTACTGGCATTCTCATAGACCGAGCATTGGAACTAGGAAGATCTAGACAACCCCGATGGAGAAGAGGAGCTACACAATTTCGAAGGAGGCTTCAGCAAAGGATTCGAGCCCTACTTTTTCGTCGTCTAGAGTGCAGATGAAGATGGATCTCTATGAAGATGGATCTCCACTTCCCTCCCATATTGTATACACATTGTACTGCTTAGTTCACACATTTCATGCCTTTCACCTTCACACTTGTCAGCTTAGTTTAGGTTTCCGCAGTATTTATATTTTGTTATCCTAGATTAATTTATTTTGTTAATCTGACTTTGTATCAGATACACCGCATTGTAACATTCTGGTCTCATAGGTCACTTTGGCCTTTTGAAGACGTTAATATAACATTTCATTTCTCTCTCTCTCTCGGACCATCTGTGGATCAGGATAATTGGAAGTCAACGGAGAGACCTTTGGTATCTATAATTTCCCGAATGATTAGAGCCAAGGCCTCCGTACCACATGCGATTACCCCGAGCGGAACTAGCTGCCCCTCCGATAGAAATTGAAGCTCTTACCAGATCAGTGTCCTTTATACATGGTCTGTGGGATACAAATAATTGCCGATATACTAGACTGGCCCTCGAATCCTCTCGACAATTAGCAATGAAAGGGGATACATCATGCTGGTATGCGCAACTGTCCTCGTGGTTTCAGAGACACGGGATCAATATGGAAAGATTACCCCCCTTCCAATACTCTCTTGAGGCTCCATCACTGGCAATTACACGAACGGAGATTAATAAAATCATTCGTCAGGATCTTATACAGTTGGATACTAAGAGGACATGGGTAGACCCTACACAAGAATTGGGCACGAAGATGGCCGACTACAAAGAAAACTTCCTACAGCTATCTGAAGATGGATTTGTGATTCGCCCGAGCTACATGGATACCCACCTGTCTCATGGTTTGAGATGTGCTATTGGTCAGATTCGTACATCCTCACACCACTTGGAAATTGAATTTGGCAGATTTAGGGGAATCCCACTTGAGAGCAGAATTTGCAAGTTATGCGGAATGGAGCCGGAGACAGAATTACACCACATATGCCACTGCACCGTATACTATGAGATACGTGGGCGCTTCCATTGCCTATTTAAAGAAGGATTTGGACCTCTTGATAGAGTCATGCAATACCAAGATCAAAGATGCTTAGGCTTGTACCTATTGGAACTACATTGGCACAGGGATAATCTAATGAGAAGACAAAGAGCACTACAGCCTCAGAGGCAGATCACAGATTTCTTCGGATCGAGAGAAGCAGGAGTGAAGGGAGAAGCAAGAGGCCAGCAACCAGCACAAAGGAGTACCCACATTCATACCAAAGGCACCCTCATTGACAGGGCGATTGAGCTTAGGAAATTGAGACGACCACGACCGAGATGCAGAAGCACACTTCACCGGAGGAGACTACAACAAAGGATTAGAAGCATTCTAGCCAGACACCCAGAATGCTCCTAAGAAGTTTATTTAATACTTTGTATTTAGTTTTTCACATTTATTTTCACACTTTCACACTTTTCACACTTAGTACTTTAGCACTAAGGTACCCAGACATTGTCACAGATTCACCACTTTTGTATCAGTTTGGTCTCATAGGTCATTCTGGCCTTTTGAAGACGTTAATATAACATTTCATTTCATTTCATTTCTCTCTCTCTCTCTCTCTCTCTCTCTCTCTCTCTCTCTCTCTCTCTCTCTCTCTCTCTCTCTCTCTCTCTCTCTCTCTCTCTCATGCTCACATATGAGAGAGGGAAGTCCCTCCAATCGAACACTCCCATGAAATCAAGCAAGAAGGTAGCGAAGGACGATGAGATGACGAGGGATGAGGTGGAGGCAGCCATCAAGCAAGCTATTTGGCACAAAAGAAAGAGACGTATAGTGCTCTCGATATCGTCAATACGGCTCTATTGGAAAAGATCATGGCTCTAGAGGCGGAGTGTGCTTCTCTCAAAAGCAAATTGGCAGCACCAGATGAAGAAATCGACAAACTAAAGGAGGAGTTGGAGGACATGCGCACCTGGACCAACTCTGAAGGAGAAGAAATTCAGCCATGGCAAAAGAGCTGAATAACATTAAGGTGCAGGGGCTCACCATCCAAGCGGAGGAGGAGAAGAAGGCACGAGAGACCTCTTCATGGGTAGAGGTGCTCACCCGCAACAAGAAGAAAGTAGAGGAAGCAGACCAATGAATCCAAGTGGCCGAAAAAGGGAAATATGAAATGCCCACTCCCACCTCTATCATCAACGTGACAATTGAAGAAGAGCAAAGAACGAAAGCATGCGCTCTGCATGTACGAGTCACACGTGTCAAGGACATCAACAATGTGGACGAGGAAGTGAAAAGCCTCTATGCACGTATGGGAATCATGGAGCCAAAACACACCAGAGTATGGAGAGTGCGCAAGAAAGGAGGAGGTGATGCGGGAACTTCCAAGGAACGCGCTCTAATCATTCGTTTTGCTTCCATAGAAGAGAGGAAGGACTTCCTCAAAAAGAAGCAAACAGGGATTTTCTTGGGAGATGATCTTACGCTGTCTCAACTAGCACACATGAAAGAATGCAGGCCCGAGATCCTAGCTACCAAAGAGAAGTGACACCTTCTATAGAGGAGGTAAAGTGATGGTCCTTGACAAGCGCACCGCATCATAATGCGTGACTGGACCAACCTAAAGCTTGCGGTATGGAATTGCAATAGCTCGTTACGATTGGATGTTGGAGCCTTCGAGGATTTCTTAAGAGGGAGGGACATCATTTTCTATTCAGAGTTGCATCAGATCCCGAAGAGCACACTTCCGAGGGTGACTGAATACAGATGGGAGAGCACATGTAGACAAGTGGCTCGTAATGAGCACAGTAGCGGAGGATCAAGAGTAGCAGCAGTGTTATTTAGGAACAAGTTACACCCTATCATCCAAGTGGTTTGCAGAGACATGAGTGCTCGCTATTTTACTAGTTCTGTAATCGGACAGTACTTAGGCATCCTGAGATACTAAAGTGTCTTGTTTTTCCAACAACTTGTCATAATTACTTGGTGAAGCTAGGAAAAAAATTTATAGGTCACATTCATCCGTAGCTCAGTTATGAGGTGAAGAATATAGCCAAATTTTACTTTTGTCAAAATTAATACCAAATTAAGATTATGGTGTTAAATTTTAAGATGAAAAAATCATTAAAATTTAGAGCAGTTTTAACAAAATTTCCATAAATTGAATATAACGTCTCATCAAAATAAGATTTTGCATAGATTTCAAGGTGTATCAATAGGAAAAAACCTATTATACCATGAGATTGAGCTTCATAACTTAGTTATGAGACTAGATTTTTTTGTTTAATCAAAAAACACAAATCTTGAAAACACTGACAAAGGAAAATCTTGGTCTTTCAAGGCATTTTTCATTAACATGATGAGGATATGGGGCAAAACTTAAAGTCTATAATATATCTATATTCAAAGCATTTCTTGAGATGTTTTCTAGATTTCATAGACCATTTCATTTAAATTCGATGGGGATATTTGAGAGTTCTCGAGGGATGGAGATGTCATCCTACTTGGGGATTTTAAAGCTAGGAGAGCATGTCATCTTGCATCTTTCTTTGACACTTCCGAGGAGATGTTGAGAGAGCTAGACTCCAAAGAGTTGGGGCTCTCCACGACCTCAGAGGATGCTGAGGAATTTACAGAGCATGGGAGATATCTGATTGAGATGGGCACAGCACATGGATTGGCTATTTTGAATGGCCTTGATAGATACTCCGGTTCAGGCAGCTTCACTTGCTTCCCTCATAGACATGGTACTAGCACTGTTGATTATGTTTTGGGTCCCACATCACCTATACCATGCATTCAGGACTTATGAGTCTCGCCTAGACCTGTTGGAGTCGCTCTAGATCATGCTCAAATATCTTTTTCAACAGATTTTACTTACACGTTGTTTTCATCATGAAGCACATAGCCATCCGAGATACCACTTCTGCAGAGAGACAAATGGAGTGTATATAGAAGAGTTGTATAATCTTCTAGCAGTAGTCACAACTTTTCCCCACTTTCAGCCTAGTGGGAGACCACAGTCTGGGAGCACGCCTCAAAATAGTTGGTATGATGATGAATGCCGAGAGCACAGAGCCCGACTACAAAGAGAGGTGGCTTTGGGAGAGATCACACATGGGCAATCACATATACTCTTCCGCCGCCTTATGCGGCGAAAGAAGAGATCTTTCTTAGCTCAGCTTGAGAGAGATATTTATCAAATATTCTTGAGCCAGGACTATAGGAAGGCTTGGCGACTCCTTAAAGAACACTCACCCTCTCCAGTCATTTCTTCTTTAGAGACATGGACACGATATGCATCATCTCTAGTACACAATAGTGGAGAAGTTACCATTGCTAGGCCCGATGGAGCCATATCCTCCCACTTCTACTTTCTTCACGACAGAGATGGTGAGGGGAGCCATTGACAAATTGCACACAGGGAGGGCACAGGATCCTGATGGTATAATGGCATAGCATTTCATACATGCTAGGGATCATATTGATGATTTGTTGGCCTTCATGTTCAACAAGGCCATGTGCAAGGGTTTCCTAAGACTTGAAGTACATCTACAATTGTACCAGTACTCAAGTCTAGAGATCCAACCTTGCCTACTAACTATCGCACTATCATGATTGGCCACTCATTGGCCAAGCTATATGCATCTATACTTGACTCTTGAGTATGAGTTGTGCAAGTGGGCAGAGAGAGAGTGTGTACGAACTTCCGGGTAGGCTGGATTCAGGAGGGGATTCTCTACACTTGATCATCTCTTCACGCTTAGAGGAGGGCAGAGCACATGGGAGAAGGATTTATTGTAGCTTTGTAAATTTCCGCAAAGCCTTTGACACAGTCCCGAGAGCCAGTTGATACAACAACTACATGACTTGGGAGTCCCACTGTCACAAAGTGATGACGTGGCATGCCCAACAAGAGAAATAGAATCCGAAGAACTAAGAGTTTAAACCTAGGAAGCACCGGCCGAGGGGCCTTAAACCCTAATAAAGTCAAAAGCTTGAGTAAAACGCATTGACTGATGACGTGGAAAGCTGTACAAAAATGCTGATAAGGCAGCCTATACGGACTTCCGCAAAACGCGCTGATAGTGCCACGTGGTAGCCTGTAGGGATTTCCATGTTTGCGCTAGCTGATTAACTGGCAGTTTTTTGTGGGCTTTTGACTAAAGTGCTTTTGGGTACTATGCTTTTGAACCTGATGCTTTTGGGGCTCCGCATTTGGGCATCCCTTGTAATATTTATAAGGACCCTTGGGGCCTCACTTTGCAAAGCATCTGGACGCAGAGTCCGAGAGGAGAGGACACTCGGGAGTTGTACTATTGTGACTCATAATAATAAAGAAATATCAAAAGGGGAGACAATCTATGGAGCCTAGTGCTTTTGGGCGTGGAGCTCCGCCGTGCCATGTCGACTCTCTCTCTCTCTCTCTCTCTCTCTCTCTCACGTAAAGTTCACTGATTTTGCCGTTTTTGTTCATGTGTTGCTATTGATTTCTCGATTGGAGTGTCCAAGCCTGTAACAAAATTCAAGCTTCCATAAAACGCGCCGACTAATGACGTGGCAGGCTATACAGGCTCTATGGACTTCCTTGAAACCCGCTGATAGTGCCACGTGGCAGCCTATACGGATTTCCGCGTTTTGCACTGGCTGATTAGCTGGCAGTTTTTCGTGGGCTTTTGAGTGAAGTGTTTTTGAGTATTGTGCTTTTGAACTAGATGCTTTAGGGAATCCCTTGTAATGTTTATAAGGACCCTTGGGGCCTCACTCTGCAGAGCATTTGGACGCAGATTTTGAGAGCAATCTTGCTCGGGAGTTGTACTATTGTGACTCGCAATAAGATCAAATACCGAAAGGGCCGCCAGTCTTAAGGGACAATTCTTCTAGGCGTGGAACTCTTCCTCTCTCTCTCTCTCTCTCTCTCTCTGTGTGTGTGTGTGTGTGTGTGTGTGTGTGTGTGTGTGTGCGCACGCGCGCTGCGTGACCTGCTGCACCTGTGCAGGTGCCCGCATCCCCCCCCCCCCAAGCCCCAGCGTTCCCTTTCAGCGCGCTGGTCCCGCCCCCTGCAGGTTTCTGCAACACTGTCGCGCCAACCCCCTTGTCCCGCCAGCCCCCGCCTCCCCCCCCCCTAGGTACTGAAGAAGCCTCCACAGCGTCTGCAGATTTTTCAGATTTTATAGACCTGCATAATTCAGATTGCAGAAATTCACTTGCAGAAGACCTGCAGAATTCATTTTTGCGGAAATTTATTAGCAGGGAAATTTATTGCAAAAAATTCATTTTATTGCAGAATTTGCAAAAATTGGTCGTAATTTGCAGAAATTGCGGTGCAAAATGTATGCCATGTATGCTTAATGTGGGAGAACATGTATGCATAATGTGGAAGTACTTGTGCGTATAAGGTGGTCTCCTTTATACCGACGCAAATTTCTCTCGTTTTTGGCGGCAATCAAGCATGCGGAAGTAGAATGATAAGCCCAACCCCTTAGAGGATGCAGTTCAAAAGTGCAAAGAAGAAATGACCGAAGCCATGAACAAGATCAACCGCAACCTTTTGGGCACAATAAAAATGCTTGAAGAACGCGTGTTGGCCCAAGATGGCAAGATAACTGCTCTGGGAGATCGTGTGACGGCCCAAGATGAAGAGATTACATCACTCAAGAAGGAGCTCGTTGAGGCACGATCACGCAACACACTTGAAGAGGGAGAATTGCAACCCTCAGTAATAGAAGAACTCAACACGATCAAAGAGCAAGTGCGAGCCATCGAAGAGAGGGAAGAGCAACACAAAGAAATGACGACTTCTTGGGTGGACATTAATACAAAGACTTCACAGAAGGCAGATGAGGCCGAGAAATGGATTGAGGTTGCCAAGAAAGGGAAAAGCAAGGAAACAACGTCCACACCCACCATTATTAACCTGACACTAGAAGAGGAGCAAAGAAAACGTGTGCGCTCTCTACATGTGAGAATTTGCGGCCTTAAAGACAAGATAATGTGGACGAAGAGGTAAAAGAACTCATGGCTTTGATGGGGGTTCATGAGCCGATGCACTCGAGAGCTTGAAGAGTAGGTAACAAGAAAAATGGGAGCAAGGGGGGAAACCTCGAAAGAAAGGGCACTCATCCTCCGTTTTCCCTCCATGGAAGCTAAGGACTTTTTGAAGAAGAGACCAACTCTTAAGAAGACGGGCATCTTTCTCAGGGATGACCTTACCCTCTCACAGATCGCTCATATGCAGGAGGTAATGCCAGAGATTAGAGCGGCAAGAGAAAAAGGTAAGATTGCCTTTTACCAAGATGGAAGAGTGGTGATATTGGAGCGGCGCTCCACATGACGGTGTGAGGCCTATGGGACCACACTCAAAGTGGCTACCTAGAATTGTAATGTATCTATGCGCCTTGATGTGGGTGCTTTTGAGGAGAGTTTTACCGGGAGAGACATCATCTACTACTTTGAGACACATCAGGCCCCTAGGCAGTCTATGCCTCACATTAGTGGATACAGATGGGAGACAGCCTGTAGACAAGAGACATGACCAGAGCACAGAGGGCGGGGCTCAGGAAGGAGTGGCAGTGTTAATCAGGGAGGAGTTGCAGCCATTCATGTATATAGCCCGCAGGGATGAGCAAGCTAGGTACATGTGGGTGAGATTGAGAGCAGAGACAGGTAGATATCTTTACATTGCTATCTGCTACTTTCCCCCAAGTACGTCAGTATATGCACCACCCAGAGGACGGTCCCCCTTTTCTATTTTGGATGATGACATATGGGAGTTCTCTAGAGATGGTGACATTATCATTCTAGGGGACTTCAATGCTAGGACCGCCCATCATCAGGCAATATTTTATGATACTTTAGAGGAGATGCTGAGAGAGCTGGATGTTGCAGAGACGGGCCTATCCAGACTATCAAATGATGGGGAACATACAAAGTATGGACAAGACTTGATAGACATGGGGACTGCACATGGATTGGCCATCTTGAATGGCCTACTGAGATTTCCCACTGCGCGAGGTTTTACATGCTTTCCACACAGACATGGCGCCAGCACAATGGATTATGTCATGGCACAGCCGAGCCTCATCTCTAGTATCCAGGATCTCACGGTTGGACCCAGACGTGTGGCAGTGGATCATGCTCGTGTCATTGACCATCTCTTTCCAATTTAGTGTAGCACACACGCCACGAGCAGCAACCCCTACTCGCTACACCTTCAAACGGGAGACGGACTCTGTATACATAGATGGGATCTACAGACATCTGTGCACTGAGGAGCCAGGGCGTCCTCTAGAGGAGCTTACTACTATATCGACACAGACATTACATGATGCAGCGACAAAGGTATACCCACACACCCAGCCTGAGCACAGACTCCGTTCTGGGAGCATGCCCCAGAACAGTTGGTATGATGAGGAATGCCGCGAGACTAGAGCCAGACTTCAAAGGGTGCTGCTTTTGGGGGACATCACTCACAGACAGTCACAGATTGACTTCCAACGCATAGTGCGACGGAAGAAGAGGGCTTTTTTGGCTCGACTAGAGTAGGACCTATACCAGCTATTCTTGAGTCAGGACTCACGTGAGGCATGGCGGCTCTTTCATGAGCACTCCCCTCCCCCTGCCATTACCTCTACAGAGGCATGGGGCCAATACCCATCATCTCTATACATAGTTCCTGGCCAACCGGCCCTTCCCGACCCCCTCGATCCATGCCCACATACATGTGCTTTTTTCACCGCTGAGATGGTGAAGAAGGCCATTGACAGGATGAGGACTAGAAGAGCATATGATCATGAGGGCTTAGTGGCTGAGCATTTCATGCATGCCAGAGATCTACTAGCAGAGCTTCTAGCAGTTATGTTTAACCGTGCTGTGTGAGGGCTTGCCTGATACTTGGAGCCTATCTACTATTGTACTTATCATCAAGTCAGGAGACCCTATGGAGCCTGGGAATTATCGCATTATCATGATTGGACACCCATTGGCACGGTTGTATGCATCCATTCTTGAGCAGCAGCTGAGTAGATGGGCAGAGAGGGAGGGGATACGCGCAGCCGAGCAGGCAGGGTTCAAGAGAGGTTTTTCTACTCTTGACCATATCTTGATACTCAGAGCCATCATTGAGGAGGGGAGATTACATGGGAGACGGATCTATTGTAGCTTTGTGGACTTCCGCAAAGCATTTGACATAGTACGCAGAGCTAGATTGATGCGCAGATTACAGGATATGGGAGTACCCACAGAGCTCATTTGGGGGATCATGGCATTATACAGGTCAGTAGTGGGGCATGTACGTAGGGTCTATCTACACCGCTTCACTCCACTATTGGGGACAAACAGGGCTGCCCGCTCTCTCCTACTCTATTTGGTATGTATGTGGATGAGGTTTCTCACTACATTGAGAGACATGGTGATAGAGGTGCACAACTAGCAGGGACATGGATTCCACTATTGTTATATGTTGATGATATTGTGTTGATTTCCGACTCTTCGGAGGGGATGCAACGTCACTTGGATGCTTTGCATAGGTTTGCCAATGAAAGTGGTTTGTCTGTCAACCTTGGTAAAACCAAGGTCATGGTATTTAATACCACCCCACAGTGGATCAGGAGGTCAGCACCCGCATTCACATACGGCCAGGAGACGGTGGAGTATACAGATGCTTGAACTTACCTTGGAGTGGTTTTTAGTGGACCAGCATTTTCTTTGAGGAGAGCAGGCAAAGACTAGATTGACCACAACCCATGCAACATTGGGTAGATTGGAGAGGATGTGTTCACACGTTCAGTTTCAGGAGCCTCGGACGAAGCTTTGGCTCTTTGACACTTTGCTGACTTCTGCAGTGCTCTATGAAGCTGAGATATGGGGACCTTCATTGGATCATCACGGGAGGACGGATAGCACTAATGGATGGGGGGACATGGAGAAGCCTCTGGTCTCTATGATCTCGCGGCTCATTAGAGCCAAGGCTTCAGTACCACGTGCCATCACAGTCCCAGATCACCAGGCTCATCCACTAGGACCTGACTCAGCTAGACACCAGGAGGACATGGATGCAACCAGCATAGGAGCTGGGCACGAAGATGGCTTTCTACAGAGAGCATCTTCTCCAACTTACGAAGGATGGTTTTGTGACGAGGCCAAGATACATGGACACCTACTTGTCTCATGGGATACGATGTGCTATTGGCCAGATACGCACATCTTCACACCAACTACGGATTGAGACTGGGAGATACAACCGAGTACCAACAGAGGCCAGGACATGCCCCCTATGTGACATGGAGCCTGAGACAGAGTTGCACTACACGTGCCACTGCCCAATCTACTACGAGATACGAGGTCGCTTCCACTGCTTGTTCAGAGAGGGCTTTGGACCACTCTCCAGAGTCATGCGGTACAAGGATCAGAGATGCCTGGGTTTGTTTTTTCTTGAGCTACGCAGACACAGAGAGCGCCTGATGAGAGGAGAGGCTAGCCAGTCTCAGAGACAAATCATAGACTTCTTTAGAGCAGACACTGGACACCCGGAGGAGCTACTACCACAGCAGAGCTCGTCACCTCACACCAGAGGCACGTTGATCGACCGAGCAACAGAGCTGGGGAAATCGAGACGCCCACAACTGCGGAGGACTACACAGTATCGACGCAGGCTGTAGGATTCGGATCATTTTGGCCCGACATGCACGACGCCCAGGAGGGGATTTATGAGATCCGCCAGCGACTAATGCTTGATATCTTGTGATTTAGCTATCCCAGCTAGCTGCTTAGTTCACACCTAGCAGTTTAGGATTTCATAGTATAGTATTTTTATTTTGTTAATCTGACTTTGTATCAGATCCACCACATTGTAACTTTTTGGTCTCATAGGTCACTTTGGCCTTTTGAAGACGTTAATATAACATTTCATTTCTCTCTCTAGTAAAGTGCCGTGATTTTGCCATTTCAGTTCGTGTGTTGCTATTGATTTCTCGCTTGGAGTGTCCAAGCTTGTAACACCACAGGAGCTTGTATGCGGTATCATGGCACTATATAAGACCATTGTTACAAGGAGCAGAGGCTCTTTCACACCCTGTTTACTCTACTATTGGGGTGAAGCAAGGACGCCCACTTTCTCCGACTTTGTTTGGATTGTATATTGATGAGATTGTTGACTATATTGAGATTGCAGGGGATAGAGGAGCATATCTGTCAGGTACATGCATACCTCCATTGCTTTATGCCGATGATATTGTGCTTACTCCAGACTCTCCAGAGGGTATGCAGAGACATCTAGATGTGTTATATGCTTATGCACATGACAGTGGGCTCTCCATCAACCTTGGCAGGTGATGGTATTCAATACTACAACACATTGGGTCAGAAGATCAGCACCTATTTTTACATATAGATCAGCACATCTAGATGTGTTATATGCTTATGCACATGACAGTGGGCTCTCCATCAACCTTGGCAAAACCAAGGTGATGGTATTCAATACTACAACACATTGGGTCAGGAGATCAACACCTATTTTTACATATAGACAGGAGATAGTAGAGTATGTAAACTCTTATACATATCTTGGTGTTGCATTTAGTGGACCTACTTTCCCATGAGAGGTGTTGCAGAGGCGAGATTGACCAAGGGATATGCAGCATTAGGAGGACTAGAGAGGATATGTTCATGGTGCAGTTTCAGGAGCTACGCACTAAGCTATGGCTATTTGACACATTGGTCACTTCCACCATGCTTTATGGAGTGCAGATATGGGGGCCTAGCCTGGATCATCGTAGTAGAACAGGGTGCACATATGATGAAAGGAGATCCATGAAGAGACCACTTGTATCCATGATCTCTAGGCTGATCCGAGTGAAAGCCTCAGTGTGACATGAGATTATGAGAGCTGAGATCAGCGCACCATCAATTGTAGTGGAGGCTCTTGCTAGATCAGTGTCTTTCATTCATAACGCATGGAAGCTACCACGCAGCAGATATGCACGACTAGCGCTTGATTCATCATGACAACTCGCCAGTGAGGGTGATACTTTATGTTGGTTCGTGCAAGTATATCCATGGTATGAGCTACAAGGATTTAGTATGGACAAGGATTTAGTATGGACAGGCATCCCCCTTTTCAATATTCTCTGGATGCACCCTCACACATTCAGAGATTAGCAAGATTATCAGACATGAGGGGGGGGGGGGGAGGGGGGGAGGGGGGATTCTCCTCATACTGTGTCATACTCAAAGGAACATTATCACTGTCACAATTGCATAAAGGAACAACAGAATCCCTAGGAACCCTAATGGGTTCAAGAGATGCAAATAATTTCTTTGCCAAAGAAAATGGCAGAGTAGAATCCCCAGGAACCCTAATTGATTCATGAAAAACAGTAGGTATCTCTATCAAAGAAGACGAAGCCTGTAGAGATGGATCCTTGTGTTTGTAAACCTGTCTAACTAGAGGGACCTCTATCTGCCTCTGCCACCTTCTCCTTTTCTTTGCTTATCTGCTTCTGGCTCTATCAGCCTCTCCCCTAGATTCTGATAATATCTCGCGTCCCTCTTGTAACATTGTCTGTTGTCACTGGTATGGAAGTTGTATCCTCCTAATGCATCTTGCTGCCATGTGCCGTGCCCTACCAAAAACAAAATAGTGTCCCTGTCACGTGACACATCCAACCCTATGTGTCCGTGGACAAGCTACAGCATAGCAAGGGTTCAGTTCAGTCCAGTCAGTCTAGATTAGCAAGTGATCTGACACTTTTGTGAGTCTGTTCGCAGGCCGTGCATGTCCAGTCACTTAGTGTAGATGCATATCCTCTGCTTGCACACAGCATGATTGTAAGCATTCCCATAAGAATCCATCAGAATCCCTCGGGGGAATTTTCCAGTGCCTTTAGCCTATTTTACCTATTTTTGACATTTTTCACTTATTATTTTTAAGTGACTTTTCTTGGAAAGTAGGTAGGGCAAATCGAATAAGTTTGTATATAAGCAAACCTAGACTAGCACTAAATGGCAGAAGAGGCAACAGGAGCCAAGCTCAGCAGGCAACTTCTCAAGCAAGAAACTTGGTGGATTTCCTCCAAGCAAGGACCTTCTTCCTCTAGCGTTTTCAGCATTTGCATCCTCGCCAAGCAAGTCCCAGCCCTGGCGTTTTTGCAATAGTTAGTCACCACAAGCAGATCTTCACCGTAAGAGTCTCATGCATAGCGTTTTCAACAGTAGTTCATCACCGGCAAAGCTGCAACACATCAGCGTTTTCAGCTCTTGCCATCGCCATCCACAACCCCATGCCTAGCATTTTTGATCCCAGCAGGATTCAGCCCTAAAGAGCAGCAGATTCAGCCCAGAAAGACCAGCAATTTCAGCCTTTAAGAACCTCAGTTTTCAGCCCTAAAACCTGCAGATTTTCACCGACAAAGACCTACAGAATCAGCCCCAAAACCAGCGTTTTGGACTGTAGCACATTTCAGCCCATAGCGTTTTTGGACAGCATATAAAAGATTGCAAATTTCAGCCCTTAGGTCGGTGTCGTCATCATCGTCAACATAGCCTAGACTTGCATCAGTCACATGCATTCCCATTGTACCACATTGTGCAATCATAAGTAGACCACTCTCGCCGACGAGAGTGGGGCCTTCGGAGGAGGGTTTTACGTCTCTGGTGTCGAATCTCTCTTCTCTCTCTATCTCTCAGTCTCATACACTTGCACGCACAGTGTCCATTCACTTTGTTTGTAATCATTGCACTCTCTCATTAAGAACGGAAGGCTCTCCCTTCCATGAGAACAAAAGGAACCTCGAGCACAGTTCGGAGCACTCATCTTGAGCAAAGCGCAAATATTCATTCCGCTGGACCTAACAGTCCTAGCAAACCAAGGCAAAATAGGAATCTTCAAGAGAGAAAAGTGAAGAATCAATTTGAGGCAAGGTTGCAAATTCGGAGAATTTATCATTCAAGACGTTAAATTCATTCGGATATGTATTGGTCATCCAATACTAACGTACTAGTTATTTTTACTTTTAAATGCTTGATTTCTTTAAGAGTTTTGAGTTGCATCTTCTTCCAAGATCTTTTGATCATAAGATTGATGAGCCAAGTCCACCTTTTAGGGCTATTAATCATGATGCATCAAGAAGTAGGAATAGTCTCAACTTACGAATTATACGAGAGGATAAAAACACTCACAAAATAACAAAAGCAAGGAACACAATACAAGAGAGAAAGGAAAAGCTAAATCACTTTATTTGTTGCTGAACAAAACTAGATGAAAACAAACCATTATTCACTTGAAAATACTTTTAGAAAAGACATAAGCAAAATAAGGTAAAGAAGCTTACTTGACTAAAACTCGAAACAAGTACTCAGCTTTAAACTAACAAGTTCTTATTTTACGAATCTTTAATCAGTAGGCAGCTAGCTTTGTAATAAAAGGTATAGCTGTCTACTGTTTTTTCATGCTTCAAAGTGAGAAGATTGTACTATGTATTGAAAAATTTGTCTGCATTATGTATCGGAGAATTTGTAATTCATAAACATGCATTGCACACAAAGTAACATGCATGTTAAACATATATATGGCAGTATTTAACGTATTTTTTGGTTGAGAGTTAGGATCCAATACCATTCGACATATTTTTCCATACTTAACATACCGTACAAGACTAGCTCAATGCATCCATCCCCTGCGTCCATCTACACAAATAGCAATATGCTCTACTAAAGCTAAGGAGACTTTGTGCCAATGCTAGACTAGCCCCACCCGATGTCTAAAACTGGACCTGTAGCAACATCTCCCTAAAGGAATTAAAGCAAAGCCCTTTGACCACATTGAGAATTTTGACAAGTGGAAAATCTAAAAAGACTTATGAGAGAATTTGCAAGTTTGAGCCCTTTGACCAAATTGAGAATTTTGACAAGTGGAAAATCTAAAAAGACTCACTTATGAGAGAATTTGCAAGTTTGAGCTTCTAGGAATTTTTGGAGGCTGAAAACTCAATTTCAACAACATTTTTTGCATTTTGAAGCTTTCCATAGCTAGAATCTACCTTGGAGGGAGCCCTTTTTCATCAACCTACACCACTTTTCTACATATACAGAGCTGTTTTTCATCAAAATACTTCATTATACTACTGAATTCTCTATTATTCTACATTTTTCTTGTAATTTCAACCATCACTCTTCAATGGAGAGCATGTGAAAGCTCTCTCCTCAACATATGTCGACAATGGAAGAGTTTCATTGTGTAGCAAGGCCACATTGTCACTTGCACATGACAGGCAGTTACAGTTATAGTTGGTCTTGGGTTCACACTGGATAAAGTCTCGCCTGGGCAGTGACAGCCATAGGATCCATCTACTTTCTATGGTCTAGTGTCTCGAGTCTCGTGTCTTGTGTCTAGCACCGCACATATGCACTCTCCTTGCACATTGGAGCCTCGACACCCCTAATGTACCTATGAGTCCAGGGCTTGGAGCTAAGTGTGCTACCAACGAGAGTCTGTACTGGTTCCATGAGTTAGTCGAGTTCCATTGAGTTATGATTCTGTCGTTGTGTCTTGAAGTCGCTCGTTCCATTGCTCTATTGTGTTTTCTTTTTGTTGGGAGTGAGGTTTCCCGCATATTGCACTGAGGAGCACCCACAATAGAGAGCACGACACACTTTCCTTGCTACAAGTGCTCCCATTTTTGGCACGCCCGGTAGGACCTCAATTGAAGTCTTACTCCGCTAAGCATACATGGTGGAGGAGTTAGCTGGTTCAACCCCTCGCCTAGTCTAGTCTGCTAGTTTGGTCCAGCTTGCTCTAGTTCACCTTCACCCTTGACCAACTTGCTCTGGTCCACCTTCACTCTCATCCAGCTTGGTCTAGTCCCATTTTTGCCTCGTCCACCTTGGTCTAGTCTCTCGCCCCTACCTAGATGGAGTGGTCTAGCCGAGTCTAGCCTGGTCTAGTCGAGTCTGGTCCAATAGGTACAGACTACCCAGTAAGTTCAGGGATATTTGTGCCCAGCGCTTGGGTGGGTTTGTTGCTACTGCATGACACATACCAGGCAACCTACAGATCGAACAAGCCTCCCAAGGAGTCCTTTGCAATACTACCATAAAAAGCGACAGCCTTTCCTGCCGAGTAGAAGTCCTCCACCCCCCGTTATCGCTACCCTCTCAGGCAACTCCCTCAACCAGCTGCTCCAAACCACCTTCCCCATTACATTTTCCACCAGCAGTGTTGCAGTAGGCTCTTGAGCAGCAGCAATGGAGGAGCTGACAAGAACTCTAGCTAAGGTGAACATAAAGTTTCCGACTTCAAAGGACTCTCCACAGAGGATGCAGACGACCATGCTAGGAGATTTGTATCCCTCACCAAGGGTAGTGGCCTAAGCACCTACCTACTGCTTTTCTCGTCAACCTTAGATGGCTTAGTAGATACATGGTACATTCAATTTGCGAAGAACCACTTTACAACTTTGGCCACTCTAAGTGAAACCGGCATGTAGCCTTACTAAAGGGCGGTAAACTTTAGCTTTCATGAGTAAATATATCGTCTAACTTTTCCTGCACTTTATGACACAAAGTAACTTCACAAATAACCTCGCAACTGGATTCACCACTTCAAAACAATTCACAACTTGGTGGCTAGAGTGCTCCCAAGTATACAATGACACCCTGTTGGCCGCAAAGACTTGCACCCCTTTCCGTATTTCTTTATTCTTATTAAGCTGGAGAATACCTATAAACTTCTACAAGTTGTCCCACTTTTACGGAGCTGAAAGTTCCCTACTCTAGCCCGATTTTGGCAACATAATGGCAGTAGAAGTCATCATGGTCAAGAACCCAAGTAAACGGTGATTTCCCACGCACTTCAGAGAACTTTTATAAACATGGCAAGAAATTACAGCACGCTGAATTCTCTGTTTTTGGCCTCTAAATTGCACCAAAACACCTGTTCGAGGATTCCCTAGCTTCCCCGAAGCTCCTGGGAGATCTAGGCATCGAAATTGACCTGTACGCTAAACCTGCACAAGATTACAGCAAGCTGTAATTCTCTGTTTTGTGCACTGATTCACATGCCAATCGTCTTGTGGGTAGCTCTCGAGGTTCTGCACCTATAGGGTTACTTGCCCTTTGATTTAGGCGAAATTCGCACGGGAAATCTTTCTAAATCGTCCCGTTAGCGCGTGTACCTGCTTTGAATCAATGATTAGTTGATTCGGTACCTGTGCAAGAGCCTCTTGCCTCCGCAAAAAGGAGAGATGCACGAGAGCAAAATCATCGTGCTCCATAAGACGGAGGAAAAGGCAAGCTTTCCATTAAAGCTGTGATCACCTGCATCCACTACTCACACACACATTGTAGTCACAATCCGTCAAAAATCAGCCCAGATCAGCCCCAAATCAATGTGGGTGCCGCCTCCTTGCTGAGGTGTCTTGCAGAGGCTCCTCCAGCTGACCAGTGTCCAGTTTGCCCATTTGGTTTAAGTTCCTAGTACCCACATACTTACAAAGTCTCATCCAAGGGCCTAAATGATTTTAACCAAGCCTAGCCACTCTTTACTAGTCAGATTTTTCAGTGCCGATCGGCCCAACCATCTCATGGCTATCTGGCCTTGACTCCTGTGGGTCAAGCTCTTGGCCATTGGCCGTTTACTGGCCAATGTCAAGGCATTTGTGATTTCAAAAAGAGGGTCCCAAAATTTAAATAAAAATCAAGGAAAGGAGTCCAATAAATAAAATTAGTATTTGTCACAGTCTCGTGACATACCCCCCACTTGAAATCACAAACGTCCTCAATTGCATGCCTACTTACATGCCACAAATGATTTAGTGTGATTAGCACCCTTTTATCACAACTTGGTAGCTAGAGTGCTCCCAAGTATACAATGACACCTTGTTGGCCCCAAAGACTGACGCCCCTTTCGGTTTTTCTTTAATCTTATTAAGCTCAAGAATACATATAAACTTCTACAAGCTGCCCTACTTTTATTGGGCTGAAATTCCCCTACTCTAGCCCAATTTCAGCAACATAACAATGTTAAGAGTTTTGGCTTCTCAAGTGAACTGCCCAAAGTGATCCCATTATTTATTTTGGCTTTTAGGTATTTAATTTACTTATTTGTCAAAGTCTCGGTAGGGAAATTTACTCAGGTGGTAATATATGTGACCCCTTGGCCCCATTGTTCATTTGTAAGGTGCAGCAGAATGAATGTAGAACTTTGCTCAAGATGAGTGCTCCGAAGTGCGCTCAAGGTTCCTTTTACTTACGGAAGGGAGAGCCTTCCGTTCCTTTAGTGAGAGAGTGCAATGGACACAAACAAAGTGAATGGACACTATGAATGAAAGTGCATGAGACTCAAAGATAGAGAGAGAAGAGAATACGACACCAGAGACGTTGTAAAACCCTCCTCCAAGGGCCCCACTCTCGATGGCGAGGGCGGTCTACTTATGATTGCACAAATCTCTACAATGCTTGGACTTGCCGACAATGTCGACGACGATGAGGACGACGACGAGACGGGCTGAACTCTGAAAACGCTACTGGCTGAAATCTGCAAATCTTGTATCTGCTGAATTCTAACTCTATGTCGGTGACGATGTCGATGACGACGATGATGAGCTTAAAACGCAGATTCTGAAATCTGCGTTTTCCGGGCTGAATCTGCAATCTTCGCGGGATCTGACCGTGCGGCGAGCATCTGCTGTGGAAAGGTGAGATTTGCGAGGGTTGGGACTTCTACTGCGGGTACTGATTGCTGAAACCTGAAAACGCTGAGTCTAATGGAGGTTATGTCGCGAAAGTCTGCAAAAACGCTGATGGATTCAGGTTGATGCAAAAACGCTAGGCTGAAAATGGTCCTGCTGCGGTGAATCTGCTAACGCCAGGCCTTCTGCTTCTTGCTATCGCCAGGAATCTGCAAGATCAAAAACGCTGGCTGATCTGGTCCAAAAACGCTAGGTGTTGCAGTCTCTTGCAAAACGCTAGGCCTCTCTAGAGTTCTGCTGAGAAGTTGCCTGTTGAGCAAGGTGCTCCTACTGCCTCTTCTGCCAGAAAGTGCTAGCGCTAGGTTTCTGCTTATACAAACTTAAGTAAATTTGCCCTACCTACTTTCCAAAAAAAGTCACTTAATAAATTAGTGAAAAATGTCAAAAATAGGAAAAATACGTCTATGCACTGTAAAAATGCTACTGATGGTTTCTGATTGGAATCTAATGGTCATGTTGTGTGCAACCGGAGGAAATGCATCTAATCTAAGTGTCTGGACATGCACGGTCTACGAACAGACTCACAAAAGTGCCAGATCACTTCCTATTCTAGACTGACTTGACTGACTGAACCCTGGTCATGCTGTAGCTTGTCCACGGACACATAGGGTTGGATGTGTCACGTGACATCCCCTCCTTTTCAAAGTGAGGTACTGGTACCGAACTGTATGGCGTCGAGGGAGATCGCCAACAACATTTGGAATCCTCGAAAGGACTCTTCGCCGGCCCACTCTGAGGTGCAGGTCGTGCGATACTTGAACTTCATAAAGGTCTGCAATGCCTTCTTCTTTGGACCGCACTAAAAGCGAGACAGTCTTCTGTGGGTCCTTCAATGATTCAACTTCGTCTAGAGTCATGCTTCTTCGTTCTTCAAGAATCTCCGAGGCTGAAAATTCCTGAAACCACTTCCAACACAAAAACATGAACATACCTATTCCATGTAAAGTGGCTGGAAAAAATCTAATCTTCCTAAAAGACCGTGTATGCAATGTAGATGAATAAATAGACGGAGTGTCAAACCGTTCGCCACACACACGCAAACAACGAGATCGAATAGTGTCTTTCTGATCTAAATCAATCAACTGTGGCAATTCACAACGGAAATGCCCATGCTTGATGCTCATACTTTCTTGTGCTCTTGCTACAACTATGTCGTGCCAAGGAAGAGACATGGAATGTGACTTCCTTGAATGCATACTTTTCAGCTTTTCATGAATAATCCGCATACATCCGTGCTCATTCATGAGTGAAACGTGCTCAACGTACAATATGTCATGCCTAGGAAAAGGGATCACATAAAGACGCTGACTAAAGTACAGGAAACGATCACGAATGAAACACTCGTACAATGCGTGTTGACTAATCCTGCGAACACATAGTACTTCTTGTGGGGGTTCTTTGGACCTAGGCTTGAGAGCCAAGATCGGTTCTTCCAGAGGGGGTTCTTTGGACCTAAGCTCGAGAGCCAAGATCGGTTCTTCCTGAGGGGGTTCTTTGGACCTCGACTCGAGAGCCAAAATCGGTGCTTTGTGATTGATCGAATCTGCAATGAGGTTAGCTTTGCTAGAAAAAGCATCAACTAAACCATCATCTTTGTGAACATTCACGTCTTGATTATACGAATCATCATGCTCGTGAGAAATCACATTGTGATCATTATGCAAATCATCATGCTTGTCATTGTCATTCAAATCATCATGCTCATCATTATCATTCAATTCATCATGCAAATCTTGTGTATTATGGTTTGGAGAAGAAGAGACTAAGAAAGTCTCCTTTTCCCGAATCTCTTGCATCTGTGCCTGCACTTGAGAAAAGAGTCGCAATATCTCTTTCATGTGTTGCGCGCTCTGTTCGGCCGCCTAGCGCACTTGCTCACGCTCCAAATCGGCCTTTTTTTTGCTTTTCTTACTTTGGCTTCCAAGCGATACTTACACTCTATGGCTGCCACTCTTTCTTCGTAGTCACGATATATGGCTGCCCTTCTTTCTTCATGTTCTAACTTCCTGTCCATAAACAAATGCGGCAACTCCTATATAGGAGTTAGTGCAATCCTTGTCGTAGACGGGGAAGAGGGAGGGTCAGAAAAACCTCCTGGTGGGGAAAATTCTTCTTCGCCTCTCTCATGCTCATCACCTCCAAGCGAAGTATCCATTCTACTTCGAGTGATGACCATCCACTGAAGTCATGCGTTCTTGTGGATTCTTGTGGTCTTGGGCTCTTAAGTTCACGAGGAACTTGGGTTGTTGGGGTTCTTGGGAGTCTTGAGTTCTTGAGGTTCTTGAGGTTCTTGATGTTCTTCTTTAGCTTGCAATCTGTGTTAGAGAAAGATCTTCTCTTCACCCGAGTTCTGCTCTTTTCCGCTGGCGCACTGTAAGGTGCAGCGGAATGAATGTTTGAACTTTGCTCAAGATGAGTGCTCCGAACTGTGTTCAAGGTTCCTTTTTCTTATGGAAGGGAGAGCCTTTCGTTCCTTTAGTGAGAGAGTGCAATGGACACAAACAAGTGAATGGACACAGTGAATGGAAGTGCATGAGACTGAGAGATAGAGAGAGAATACGACACCAGAGACGTTGTAAAACCCTCCTCTGAAGGCCCCACTCTCTATGGCAAGAGCAGTCTCCTTATGATTGCACAAATCTCTACAATGCTGATGATGAGGAGGATGACGAGACGGGCTGAAATCTGAAAATGCTAATGGCTGAAATCTGCAAATCTTTATCTACTGAATTTTGACTCTATGTCGGAGACGATGTTGATGACGACGATGCGACGACAACGCGCTGAAAACGCTGATGCTGAAATCTGCATTTTCCGGGCTGAAACTGTAAACCTTGTGGGATCTGACCGTGCGGCGAGGATCCGCTGCGGGAAGGTGAGATCTGCGAGGTTCAGGACTTGATCTGTGGTGTCTAAAGGCTGAAAACTGAAAACGTGGTTCTAGGGATGATTCCGTCGCGAAGATTTGCAAAAACGCTGAGGAGTCAGGCTGATGCAAAAACGCTAGGGCTGATTTGTCTTGACCTGCCAAAACGCTGCTGATATGCTGGTGTGAACTGCTAACGCTAGAGCTGATCTGTCTTCTGCTGTCGCTAGGCTGCTGTAGATGCAAAAACTCTGGCTGATCTGGGTGCAAAACGCTAGACCTTCTTGCAGATGCAAAAACGCTAGGCCTGCTGGGGTCCTACTGAGAAGGTGTCTGTTGAACTGAGTTCCTGCTGCCTCTTCTGTCAGAAAGTGCTAGCTCTGGTTTTCTTATATACAAACTTAGCAAAATTGCCCTACCTACTTTCCAACAAAAGTCACTTTAAAATAATAAGTGAAAAATGTCAAAAATAGGGAAAATAGGTCTATGCACTGTAAAAATGTCACTGATGGGAATCTGATGGTCATGCTGTGTGCAACTAGAGGATTGCATCTAATCTAAGTGTCTGGATATGCACGGTTTGCGAACAGACTCAGAAAAGTGCCAAAGCACTTGCTAATCTAGACTGACTGGATTGACTGAACCCTTGTCATGTTGTAGCTTGTCCACGGACACATAGGGTTGGATGAGTCACGTGACATCCCCTCCTTTTCAAAGTGAGGAACTGGTACCGAACTGTATGGCGTCGAGTGAGATTGCCAATAGCATTCGGAATCCTGGAAGGGACTCTTCGCCGGCCCACTTGGATGTGTGGTCGTGCGGTACTTGAACTTCATAAAAGTCTGCAACGCTTGCTTCTTTGAGCCGCGCCGAAAGCGACACAAAGTCTCCTATGGCTCCTTCGATGCTTCAACTTCGTCTAGAGTCATGCTTCTTCCGTCTTCAAGAATCTCCACGGCTGAAAATTCATGAAACCACTTCCAACACAAAAACATGAACATACCCATCCCATGTAAAGTGAGTGGAAAAAATCTTGTCTTCCTCAGATTGTGCATTAAATGTAGATGAACAAAGAGATGGAGTGCTAACCAGTTCACCACACACACGCAAACAATGAGATCGAATCTTTCTCTTTTGATCTAAAGCCATCAACTGTGGCAATTCACAATGGACATGCCCATGCTTGGTGCTCATACTTTCATGTGCTCTTTCTACAACTGTGTCGTGCCAAGGAAGAGACATTGAATGTGACTTCCTTGAATGCATACTTTTCAGCTTTTCATGAATAATCCGCATACATCCGTGCTCATTCATGAGTGAAACATGCTCAACGTACAATGTCATGCCTAGGAAAAGGGATCACATAAAGACGCTGACTAAAATACAGGAAATGATCACGAATGAAACACTGGAACAATGTGTGCTGACTAATCATGCGAACACATAGTACTTCCTGTAACGGTTCTTTGGACCTAGGCTCGAGAGCCAAGATCGGTTCGTCGTGTTTGATCGAAGCTTCCTATGGGGGTTCTGTGGACCTCGACTCGTGAGCCAAGACCGGTTCTTTGTGATTGATCGAATCTGCAATGAGGTTAGCTTCACTAGAGAAAGTATCAACTAATACATCATCCTTGTGAACAATCACATAATCTTCATGCAGCTCATCATGCTTGTGAGAAATCACATCTTGATCATGCAAATCATCATGCTTTGTAGCAGGGCTACAGTGTCACTTCACAGGACAGGCAGTTGGACAGTTAGCTACAGTTGGTCTGGTTCACACTGGACGGACCCTTTGGGCTGGGAGTGACACGTGGCAGGGTACCTACGGTGGTCTAGTGGACATCGTGGCCAGGTCACCACCACCACTCACTTTGGAGATAGACTTAGCTGGCTGGACATTTATGAGCCGTTGGTGGCTCTTTATGGTTGTACATATGAGTAGTCGTTTGGGGCAGTTCTATTATCTTGTACGTAGTCGTCTAGAGCAAGTCTTACACAGAGCACTGCTTCACCATCCTTGCACATCTGAGCCTCGACACCCCATTTGTACCTGTGAGTCCTGGGCTTGAGCTGAGTGTGCTGCCACGCCAGAGTCTGTACATGGTTCTTTGAGCTAGTCGAGTCCACATGTTCTGGTCCACTGTTGTGTCTCTGTTGTTATCCATTGTTCCTGTGTTTCATTCTGTTTGAGAGAGTTTCCATTTGTTTGATTGAGATTGTCACGCACATTGCACTGAGGGGCACCCACACTGTTGAGAGCACGACACATTATCCGCGCTACAGGTGCTCTCATTTTGGCGATCACGGTGGGACCTCAACTGAAGTCTCACTCTGTTGAGTATCTGGTTTCTTCGCTTCGCCTGTGCAGCCTGTTGGTCTGGTCCAGTTTCACCCTTGACAGCTTAATCTAGCTGGTCTAGTCTCTCCCCTTGTTGGTCTGGTCCTCTCTCGCGCTGGTCCACCCAATACTCGTCCTGGTCTAGTCCTTCTCGTCCCTGGTCTAGTCCTTCCTCGTCCTGGTCCAGCCAGGTGGTCTAGTCACTCGCCCTGGTCTAGTAGAGTCTAGACCAATGTTCAACCAAGTGAAGGTCTTCTTGCCCAAAGCTTGGTGGGGTTGGCGGTTACTGCATGACACATACAAGGAGGTCTTTGGAGCCTCAAAGTGCACTACTAAGTCCTCTGAAGTACTACCACAGAAGGCGTCAACCCTTGGTGCCCAGTAGAAGCATATTAACCCCATCACCCATACCTACTCATACGGCTACCTCCATTCCTTCGACCGGCTCTACATCCTCCAGGTCACCTTCTCCGGTAAGGCTCTCCCCCATTTTGTTACAGCAAGCTAGGGAGCAACAGACTCAGGAGCAAGAGGCCATGGAGGAGCTCACAAGTGTTCTGGCAAAGGTGAACATCAAGTTCCCTACCTTTAAAGGTCTCTCCGCAGAAGATGCAGACGACCATGCTCGGAGGTTTCTCTCTCTTTGCAGAGGTCGTGGCCTCAACAGAGAAGACGCATATCTGGTGCTCTTCCCGTCCACCTTGGATGGTCTTGCAGATAAATGGTACAGTCAGTTTGCTGAAAACCACTTTACTACTTGGACCATGTTAAGACAGCAGTTCTGTGAAGCTTTCCGACCAGGGGATTATCAAGAGAAGATTCTAGATGAGTTGGCCAACCTGTTGCTCCAGCCCAAGGAGACATTTGCAGAGCTCATGACCAGAACAAAGTCCCTGGTCGCCAAGCTGCCTCAGCAACCAGGGGAATTCATGGTGAAGAAGTGGGTAGAGAAGGCTCTGCCTAAGACTTCTCAACAAAAGCTCAGAGAAAGTCTCCGTCCTGAAGCCAGTCTGGAGGACTTTGTTGCTACTGCTACTAGAATAGAGGGAGCAAGAAGGCAGTTCACTCACTCTCCTCAGTTAGATACTGCCCCTGTACTCGTGGACAGTCCATCAGACCCCTTGACTTCTTTAAGAAGGGAACTGGAAGCCCTAAAGTTACAGTGGGCCCTTCACGAAGAGAGATCCTTCTCTCTCAGACAGGAGAAGCCTCCACATCAAGAGGCTTATGATCAACTTAAAAGAGAGTTAGAAGAGCTCAGGTCTCAGCAGGAGACTAAGGCTATGGTATGGTGTAGTTCATGCCGCTCTCCAGGACACCCTCCACAAGACTGTCCCCTTCGCTCTTATTGCCACTTCTGCGAAAAATCGGGTCATGAAGATAAGGATTGCTACTATATAAAGGGATTGCACAAAATACAGCAAAGTCTTGGTCCTACTCTCCAACAGGGGTTAGCACCAGCATCCAACATGGTTTCCCACTACAGCCATCCCAACTACATGCCACCTTTGCTCAATACCCCTGCTGTCCAAGGTATGTCAAGTACTTTCCCGACTCAAAGTTTTTATAATGCTAATGCCACCTCAACCCCCCAGAGCTTCTACACTTCAGCCTCCAACTCCATGCAGCAACCACCTCGTCCCCCGTTTCGTCCTTCCAATCGGCCCATACTCTGCTACAGATGCGGAGAATATGGGCATTATCAGAGCAAGTGTCCTTTACTTGAGGGGTCCCCTCCTTGTCGTCATTACCCTGATTCAAAAGATCACTACAGTAAGGATTGTCCCACGCAAAGGGCATCCACGTCTTCAAGCTCGACTCAGAACCGGCAAGAATTCACCTTCCCGAAGATAAACTTGATTACTATGAACACCGTGCCTCAACCATCACCTGCTACTCATGTGGTTAAGCCACTACAAGAGGAGGAGCCTGCTGGTGTCCTTACTCGGGCACAAAGAGCAGCTCTTGGTCTCAGTCTGCCCACAGGTCCACCTCGCCAGTCCTCACTTCCTCAAGCTGGTCTATTTGACCCAAAGGACGAGTCCTTCAAAATTGCTCAGAGCAAACCAACTTCCCTGTTATTTGACATTGATGGAGCCTTCTTGGAAGCAGTGGCTGACTTGGAACAGATTAAGGCCCCAAAGGGAGCCCAGTTCGAAGGCGCCAAGCCCACAGCAGAAGCCATCTTGAAAAATACTTTTCAGCAGGTGTCACTATACGATATGCTAAGGCTCGACGCCACACTTAGAAGTGACACCCTGTCAGTCATTCAGTCTCTGTACCCGGGGGTTGGGCCTAGTGGTGGGCACCTCCCTGTACAGCCCTCAGAGTCTTATTTGATTTCCTATCCATCTGCTCCCCTCACCGATTATAAAAGTCCTCGTCTCACTGTATCTATTCTTGGGCACCAGCTATCCGGTGTCATTGTTGATAGTGGATCTGGAATCAATTTGATGCCCGAATTCACTATGATGGCCTTAGGTCTAAACACTACCCGACTTGCTCCTTTCACTGTTACATTGGCCGATCAGAGAACAGTCTACCCAGTGGGCATAGTCGACAAGGTGCCTCTAAAGGTACAAGATTTCACTTTTAACTTGGATTTTGTGGTAGTTAATCTTCCCCAGGTAGAGGGAGGTTATCCCTTGCTGATTGGTAGGCCATGGTCGCGACATGCGAAAGCACTTCACGACTGGGGAACCGACGCCATGTGGATACATACTCCTGGCTCTCCAATGCAACAAATTCGTCTCGAAGGAGGTATGGATCCGGTCGTTCAGCATAGCTCTTTGTCAGTAGAGTCCAACCCTGACGTGGAGCAGCCGGTCCCTCCTGATGGGTCCGATGAAGACTTACTGCAGTGGTTAGAAGCTACCTCTTCGATGCCATGCTATGTAGTCTCTCTTCAACCCTTGCCAACAGATTCACCCTCTCTCCCTGATCCTACACCTGAAGCCAGTAATCCCAGTCAGCCAAGTGAGCCAGAACCAAGTGGACCGGTCTCTGGTGTCCATCCTTCAGAGGGTCCCTTGATGGAAACCGTCGGCCTGGGTGAGCCTATAACCCACCATAGAAGGGGGAAAAAGTCTCCCTTGCAAGAGTTGGCCAGTACCCCAGCTCCTTCCTTAGCCTCTACTCCATCTGACTCTCCACCCATGCCGGAGCACTTTGAGGTATCTGAGGATTTACCATTTGCAGAGCTTCCATCAGGATGGTTGCAGGAAGAGTATGTTGATTTCAACATTGATCAGACGCCAGCTCATAATGTCCAGAAGCTAACAGAGGCGGCACGGTCTTCTCTCCCTGACGCTGCATCGCCCACTGCACCGCCTGACCCAGTCAGAGAGGTCAACCTAGGAGGCCCTGACAACCATCAGCCCATCTTGTTAGCCACTTGGTTAAGGGATCACCCCGCTCTACTCGACCTGGTAATCTCTTTCGTGCGCTCTTTCAAGGATGTGTTTGCCTGGTCTTACCACGATTTGGAAGGAATCCCAGCAGAGCTAGGAGTCCACACAATTCCTCTGGTTGAGGGGGCTAAGCCGGTCAAAGGACGGGCTTACAAACTGAATCCCAAGTATGCAGAAGCAGTCAAAATCAAGTTGGAAAAAATGCAAGAAGCAGGTAATATTGTACCAGTAGAGCACTCAGAATGGTTGTCCCCTATGCTTATTGCCCCAAAGAAGCAGTCCAACAAAATTCGAGTTTGCGTCGACTACCGGGCTCTGAATAAGGTCACAATCCTGAATGGATTTCCGACACCTTTCACTGAGAGAGTCCTCGAAGATGTCGCTGGCCATGTACTGTATAGTTTTATGGACGGGTTCAGCGGCTACAATCAGTTAGAAATACATCCTGACGACCAAATCAAAACAGCTTTTGTGACTCCCTGGGGTATTTTCATCTACACTAGAATGTCTTTTGGGCTTAAAAATGCACCGCCTTCTTTCAATCGCATAGTATATCTCATCTTTTGTCCTCTGCTTACTGATCACCTTCGCATATTCATGGACGACTTTTCCACCTTCTCGGATGCTCAATGTTCGACCCCAGTTGAAAATCTAAAGGAGCATCTTGCTCAGCTCTCTGAAGTCTTCCTCAGGTGCAGAGAGGCACGTTTGACGCTCAATCCGAACAAGTGTCATTTTTTGGTCACAGAGGGCACACTATTGGGCCATGTGGTGTCTGCTCAAGGTTTAGCACATGACCCAGAGAAGATAGTGGCCATCTTGAAGTTACCTCCTCCCATAAATCCCAAAGGTGTTCAGAGCTTTGTGGGCCACATCGGCTATCATCGCAGGTTTATACGTATGTATGCACAGGTGGCTCAACCATTGACCCAGCTCACTAGTGCTGTTGTTCCCTTCCAGTGGTCAACACCTGAGGCCGAAGCATTTGCATACCTCAAAAAACGCCTCACTGAAGCGCCTATTCTAGTTGCCCCGGATTGGGCACTACCTTTTCATGTGCATACAGATGCTAGTCTGCTGGCTGTGGGTGTTGTGCTGACTCAGCCTAGCAAAGAGTTCAACTTGGATCGCCCTGTACATTATGCAAGTCGCCTGCTCACCAAAGCAGAGCGTAACTATAGCACCACAGAGAGGGAAGGTTTGGCTATAGTGTATGCTCTACAAAAATTTCGTCACTATTTGCTAGGGGTCCACTTCACAATTATTACTGATCACCATGCCTTGCGCTATCTGCTTAATAAGCCACAGGTCGCAGGTCAAGTATGGCAATGGCTCCTCCTATTCCAAGAGTTTGATTTTGAAGTGGTACTCCGTCTTGGTAAGCATCATGTAATGGCTGACCACCTCTCTCGCATTCACACAGGTGAAGAAGCTACCGGGATTGCGGATGACTTTCCAGATAGCAGTCTTTTTAAGATCGATACAACTCCGGAATGGTACGGCGAGGTCCTACATTTTCTGTCTACTGGGCTGTACCCAGAGAAGACATCTCCACTGCAGAAGAGGAGATTGCTGTTGAAGTCCAGGCCTTTCACTCTGATTGGGGGCCAGCTCTACAAATCGGGACCAGATGGTGTTCTGAAGCGTTGTGTCTCGCCTCATGAGGTGGAGCATATTCTGGAGGATGCCCACAATGGTCCCACTGGTGGCCATTACCTTGGTCACATCACTGCCCAGAAGATTCTACAGAGTGGTCTATGGTGGCCCTACGTTTTTAAGGATGCAATAGCATATTCTAAGGTTTGTGATGTGTGCCAACGCTGTGGGCCGAAGCCAAGTAAGCAATCCAACCGTCCTCTGCACGTTTCGATGGCGTGACTACCTTTTGAGAGATGGGGCTTGGACTTTGTGGGTCCAATATATCCCCCGGCTCAACCAGGTAATCGCAAATATCTGCTAGTGGCTACAGACTATGCAACAAAGTGGGCAGTACCTGTGGGCAGAGGTACTGGCGACAGTAGATTGCATTGGCAATACAGTAGCCAAATTTTTATATGAAAATATTTTATGCAGATTTGGATGTCCCTTAGAGATCACCAGTGATAGGGGCAGTCATTTTGTCAATGACATGATCTCAACTTTACTGGCAAATTACAAGATTTTTCATCGCAAGTTGTGCTCTTATTACCCTAGAGCCAATGGACAGGCCGAGAGCACCAACAAGGTTCTGATCGCACTCCTAAGGAAAGCATGTCATCTCCATCCAGCATCGTGGGCTCAGGCTGTGCACGGCACTCTTTGGGCATACCGCACATCTTTCAAAGCAACAACGAATCAAACGCCTTTTCAACTCGCTTTCGGTTTGGAAGCCATAGCTCCATTTGAGTTCAACTCCGGATCCCCTAGGGTGGGCAGTCTGTGTGCAAGTTGGGGCATGGAATCTGCTTCTATATCCCGTCTCACCTTATTGGATGAAAGCCACCGTTTAGCTTCACATGCTCTGCAAGCGGAGCAACTTTGTCGCAAAGCGTGGCATGATCGCCACCTCAGAAAGCCAAGAATAACGCAAGGCACACTAGTGCTACTCTATCAGGCAAAATATTTGAAAAAAGCAAATAAGCTGGTTCCAGCCTCCTGGCAAGGGCCCTTCATAGTCCAGGAGATTTTGCCACAGGGGGCTGTCCACTTTGGAAGGCGTTCCTTTGCCACTGGTAAATGGCTCCAGAATCAAGTGCTATTACTCCTCTGAGTAAAGGGTCTCCAACTATTCCGCCATCTGTAGGTTCTAAGTCCCATCTCTCTCCTCCCCACTATCTTTCCATCAGAACGGGTGTACGGGTGTTCTGTTACTGTCTCAGTTCTGCTCTCCTCCCCACTAGCTTTCCACCAGAATGGATGTTCTGTTACTGTGTCACGAGGACGTGGCAGTTATTAACCATGTCACAGAGATGTGGCAACTGCTAACCTTGGTTGTTGGTTTCTATCCAATGGGGTTTATTTTATTTGTTTTGAGACCCTCTTTTTGAAGTAGCAAACGGTCAGACATTGTATGGCCAATGTGAACGGTAGATTCACCCGCAGACGGGAAGTGGTCGGCACTGGAATTCGTATGGTAAGAGGATGTCTAGGCTCAGAGCAAGATCATATAGGTCCCCCCGCCGCACTTAGCAAGTTGGTGGATACTAGGAAGTGAACTCAATTAAGGCGTAAAGTCAAGGTGGGACTACCAACAAAAAGTATCCGACAGTTGGGCCACATTGCACTTTTGGATGCGGTCCCAATGAGGATAGATGGTCAGAAGACCAGTGGGAGCCCAACGGAAGCATCTCCTAAAATTTAGGGAACTGCTATTTTGGGCCGTGAAATGTGTTCGCGTCATTACCTCCGGTATGACTAGGGGAACACTTTATAACTCTGCCGCGAAGTCAACTGACGCGTCGGTTGGGATATTTTTAAGCGGCGAACCAGAAACGGGAAAATGCTTGAAAATGCGCCAAGTGTCACATTTTCATGCACTTGCTTCTTCCAGAAAAATGGGCGCTGAATTTTTAAGCTGGGAAGGCCTCATTATGCAATTTGTCACAGGTTAAGAGCTATGGAGTGCTTCCTTTCCCTCTCATGTACAGTGTGGTGCTAGGAGTGATGCCCTGCACACTACACACTGCTCTCTCTCTCCCCTACGTGCAGTTATGTGATGCCCCACAAGAGGGCTATTCATTTGACTGATGTACAGTTGTGTGGGTTCATGCTTTTGTGCTGAGGCAAGAGCCTCCTTGAGCAGGAACAGGGGTAGCTAGCTGCTGCTCCAAAGCAGGCACTGGTGAGGGTCATAACCTCACCATACAGGTGCAAAAACCAGTAAATACAGAGTGCTGAATTTACTGTTTTTGGGCAGGAAACAGAGGGTATACGCCAGTGCAAGTGAGTTCTAGCAGGGGAATTGGTTTTGCGCAAATTTTGGGGCTGTTATGCTGCTGAAATTTGGCCAAATCAAATGGTATCTAGGTGGACACACGTGAAGGATTCCCAGGACCTTACCTTGTAATTTACCCTCCTAAAGAATAAAGAAATACCGAAAGGGACGCCAATTTTGGGGCCTACAGGTTGTCGGTGTCTGCTCGGAGCATTCTAGCTGCCGAGCCGTGTGTGTATTCAAGTGTTAGTTCCCGTCACAGGTTCTCTTTTTAAAGTGCTTTGTGTGTGAGTCTAAAGTAAAGAATTTCGGGTGAAAGCCAACGCCTACCGCCCTACGGGCCGGTTTCATGGTTCCGTCGCCGGGACATCAATCACTTTTTCCTCAAAGAGTGAGCCTGGATTGTTTAGGGTAAAGACACACAGTGCAGGAACACGGGGATTACACTATGGCCGACAAGGGGAAGGGAATTATGGAAGAGGGTTCCTCTTCAAAGGACAGGCAGGAGATTCCTATAGTTTTTGAGATTGGCGAGAGCTCACGGCCACGTCAGTCTGTACCTCCTGTCAACGTGAATGTCCCTCCAGTAGTACAGGGCTTTATGACAGGGCAACTTGAGGATGATGCGTTCAAGACTCGGTTAGTTGCCGCGGTGAATGTCTTTTCGTAGCTGGTGCAGAATCCGAGGTTCATGGAATTCTTGCAAGCGCCACCAGTGCAACAGCAAAATAGGCAACCTACGCCGCGTACGGAGCTTGTTGATGCTCAAGCCCAGGTACTTCATGTGGCGCAGGAGGAAAGGGAACACTCCCATGTTGCGGAGTCGGGGGCTCCAAAGCAGGTTCCTCCCGTGCTTAAACAGGTGGCTAGAACGCCTATTCCACAGGTTATGCCAGTTCAGCCCGCCACCTTTCAGAGCCAGCATGCTGTCTTGAATGGACACGGAGCTGGATACCAGGCTATGCACTCATTTTTTCCACCACCCATGGTACATCCTGGGTATTTCGGGGGTGGATCAGTGTTCCAAATTATGGTTGGTTATGCGTCTGGAAGTCAGCCGTACATGCCAGGAACAGTGTTCGGGGGTATGCAAGGCATCATGCCAAACCCCATGTATGGTAGTATCGGCATGCAGCAAGGTTTCCATTGCAACCAGGGCCAGTTTGGGGTGCCACAGGGTCATTTTGGCATGGCTGGTTTTTCTGGACAACAGCATAATATCGCACCTCTGACGCAAAATGTGAATGGCCAACACGTGCCGATGATTCCTAGTACAGTGCCCATGTTGTAGACCATTTCGTATGACAATTTGGGGGCACTAGAGAAGCCGAAGGGTTACAAAGAAGGTGGTGCAGCGGTAAAGTTCAGTACCTTCAATGGTTTCGAGGACAAGACAAAGGCACTCACTTTCCTCCAGCAGTTTGATACAGCTTATGCGGGAGGGAATTTTACAGAGGCCTCGAAGGTCAGGAAAGCTGCCACTTTCTTAAAGGACAATGCGCTTACATGGTGGACGACATTGTTAATGCAAGGACAGGCACCCGCCACTTGGGTTTCCTTCAAGCAAATGTTTGCATCTGCTTGGCTATCAAATGAATTTGAAGCCGATGTCCTCACAGATTGGCACCAGCTTACTTCAGCTTCGTGCAAGAGCTTGCTGGAGTACAATAGGAGGTTTTGTAAAGCATTACGCTGAGTGACCTCCTACAGATTTGTGCCATTGACAGAGCAGATAGAGAAGTACTGTTGTGGGCTGCCTAAAGGGCTTCGCGATTACTGTACAAAGAACAAAGTGGCTACCCTTACTCAGCTTATGGAAGTTGCGAACACTGGTCTTGCCTTGTTGAAAGGAGAGGACAGTGGATTTCCGAGCAGTGACAAAGGTGGGCAGCAAAAGAAAAATTCAGCGAAGAAGCCTTTTGTGAAGACAGCTCCTGATGCGTCACAGGGGTCAGAAAAGGCCACCAAAGACAAGGATTCAGCCGGGACTTCTGGAGCGCAGGCAAAGAAACAGAAAAGGAAAACTTTTGTGCGCAAGTCGCTCGAGGAAAAGAAGGTCCTAATGGCTGAGAACAAATGCTTTATATGCGAGCAGCCTGGTCACTTTTCTATCAACTATCCACAAAGGAAAAGGCCAGCTGACTCAGAGGATAAAGAAGATCAGAAAGGCAAGAAGCCAAAACCCACGACAGGTTTAGTGCCAGACATGGTGGGTGACAGGCCCAGCACAGATGCCAGTGAGTTATGCAGGGCATGGGGTAAAGTTAGGGATCAGACGGCACTCATCTTCTTTGATCCACGTGCCAAAGCCAACTTTATCTCACCAGAGTTAGCTATGAAGCTGGGCATCAAAGCTGAAGAGATGGGGTACACAGCAGAGGCAGGGTTGGCATGTCCTGGCCACTCAGAGTGTGTTACTCCCATCATTGGAAAACTGTGTCTGCATATTCAGTCGTATGTGGACACTGAAGAGTTTTACATCATGCCGCTGGAAGGTTGTGACGCCTTGTTGGGGATCCCGTGGATGTTCCGAGTGCATGGAGTCTTGGATGCCTACAACAAAAAGATCACTGTACAGCATAGGGGCAAAACTCACATCTTGGATGTAAAGCTTAAAGGAGAGTCAGTCCCTATTGTATCTGCTTCTGCTATCACTTCTGTAATAAAGAATCATCTTTCTGTGTACTTGATTTTTGCACGTGATGTCTCAGATAGTGATCAGTCAAATTTATCTGTGTTAGATAACGAAAGGTCAGCATTTTTGCAAAAGTTTAGTGATTGTTTTTCTGATTCATTACCGTCGCAATTGCCGCCAGAGAGACCTGAGCACCATCGGATAGATTTGGTGCCAGGGTGTAGCCCACCAAATAGACCTCCCTACAGGGTTAGTGCGGCGCAGCAGAAAGAGATTATGGGCTAGGTTGAGGAGTTATTAGAGAAGGGGCTGATTCAGCCTAGTTCTTCACCCTTTTGCTCCCCAGTGCTCCTAGTGCAGAAGAAGGATGGCTCATGGCGCATGTGTATTGATTACCGTGCGTTGAATAAGAATACCATCAAGAATAGGTTTCCTATTCCTCGCATTGATGATATTCTTGATCGTTTAGAGGGTGCTGCAATTTTCAGCAGGATAGACCTTAAGAGTGGGTACCATCAGATTCGTATAAGGCCAGAGGATGTGCACGAGACTGCGTTTAGAACGACATTCGGTCTTTATGAGTTTCTAGTGATGCCGTTTGGGCTAACAAATGCTCCTGCCACGTTCAACAGAATGATGGACCGGATTTTCCGCTCGCATCAACAGTTTGTTGGAACGTTCTTCGATGACATGATAGTGTATTCGAAGAATGAAGAGGAGCATAGGCGTCACTTGACCATTGTGTTCGAAGAGCTACGCAGTCACAGGTTACTTGTCAATCCTAAGAAAAGTGAATTCTTCCTCGAAGAGATCCACTTTCTGGGCCACATAGTCTCAAAGGATGGTGTTAGAATGGATCCCGCAAAGGTCGAAGCTATCAAGACATGGCCAGACTTGAAGACTGAGCACGATGTCAGAAGTTTCTTGGGATTGTGTTCCTACTATAGAAGGTTTATCAGAAATTTTGCAGAGATAGCATCGCCTCTTCACGCATTGCAAAAGAAAGAGGTCACTTTCATATGGACCCAAAAAGAGATTTCAGCTTTTAGTCTCTTAAAGGAAAAGTTGACTTCAGATCCAGTTATTGTTTTGCCAGATCTTAGGAAGTCATTTGTGGTCCAGTGTGACGCGTGTGGCAGTAGCATCGGAGCAGTGCTAATGCAAGACGGATGGGTAGTAGCTTATGAAAGCCGAATTTTGCAAGGGCCAGAGAGGACTATGCAAGTCTATGAGAAAGAGCTCTTGGCCGTGATTCATGCGCTTTCTAGCTGGAAGCACTACCTCTTAGGTGCTGATTTTGTTGTCCAAACAGATCATCAGACCTTGCGATACTTCTTGACACAGTCAAAGTTATCCGAAAAGCATATGCGATGGGCAAACATTCTTTCCATGTTCCACTTCCAGATTATGCATGTGGAAGGTAAGAAGAATGTTGTGGCTGATGCGTTATCAAGAAAGCCACAAATTTCAGCTGTGTCAATTCCTTATCATCATGAGTTAGATGACATGAAGGAACAGTATACTGCTGATGAAGATTTTGCAAGGATCTTTGAATAGTTACAAGAGGGGCAACATCACGAGCACTACCTCCTCAGAGATGGTTTTATGATGATGCATGGCAGACTTTGTGTCACTAGGCCACTGCGACTTAAGGTCATGGAAGAGAGTCATGTCCCACCGTATGCAGGGCATCATGGCATTGATGCAACAGTTAAAGCGGTAGAGACGTTCTTCTATTGGCCTACCTTGAGGAGAGATGTGGATGCCTTTGTGCGAGCATGCATAGTTTGCCAAAAGGTCAAGTTTGACAGGCAAAAGGCACCAGGGTTGTAACAACGACTGCCGATTCCTTCGGAGTTGCTTCATCCTTTGCAAAAGTTGACACAACAAGTAGAATTTGCATGGTCTTATGAGCTTGAAGAGTACTTTTGTAACATTAAAGTCATAATGTCAGAGCTACCAACACTCATGCCTCCTTGTTGGGAGTACACATTCTTTGTTAGCTCTAGTGTTGGGAAAGAAACAATTGGTGCGGTTTTGATACAACAATATCCCCACAGTACCAGAATGCGACCCATCTACTTTTCTAGTAGGGTCATGAATGCTTTAGAGAGAGGCTACACGGAGGCAGAACTCATGATGCTTTCTCTCATGTTTGCGGTGAGAAAGTTTAGATCCTACTTGCTACCAAAACCTTTTGTAATTCTCACTGCAGAAAATTTATTTCCCTGGGTGTCATCTCAAATGAATCTTAGCACTGGGATCTCAAAGTGGATTATGGAATTGCAAGAGTTCCAATACTCTTTCAAGGTAGAAGATAGTGTGCGTGCACAATTAGCAGGGATTCTCACTTATAAGGTACATGAGAAGGAGATTAAGGTGCTTGAAGTAAAGACCCTACCATTGCCACCACCTAAAAGTATTCCTAATGCTTTTACCTTATTATTTGATGGAGCTTTTCGACGAGCCACAGGAAAAGCAGGGGGAGGGCTAGTATTGCTCAACCTAAGTGGAGAAGTGGTCATGAAAAAGAAAGTCAATCTACCAGGTTCAACTAGCAACAATGAATAAGCCATGGGAAAGCATTGCTATGGACTTTATCTTTGATCTTCCAAGGACGCCAACAGGGAATGATGGTATATGGACCATTATCTGCAGATTCAGCAAGCAGGCCCATTTTATCCCTGTCAGTAAGAAGATAAAATCTGATCAGATGGCACGCTTGTTCATGTACAAAGTGTTTAAGTACCATGGTATGCCACAATCGATTATCAGTGATCGTGATCCTCGCATGACCAGTTTGTTCTGGAGAGGATTGTTTGAGAACATGGGCATTACGCTCAAATTCTCGTCTTCGTTTCATCCACAAACTGATGGACAGTCAGAAGAGGCTAATTCTACTGTCATAGATCTGCTGGAATGCTATGTGTCAGATAATAAGGGCAAGTGGGAATAGTATTTGCCTATGCTTGAGTATGCGTACAATAATACGGTGCATTCGTCTACTGGCAAGGCACCTTTGAGATTGTTGAAGGCGGCAAAAAGGTTCCTCCCATTTTGCATACAAAGGACAAGATCTTTGAGGCAGATCGATATGTTGAGAACATGGATGAGATGTATAAGAAGATTAAAGTTGCCTTGGAGAAAACTCAGGCAGAGCAGAAAAAGGTTGCTGATCGTCACTGTCGTGAATTGCGTTATCACCTGGTGATTGGGTTCTGTTAAGGTTCGAAAAGGCAAGGTTAAAGAAGATGAAGGGCAAGGAACGGCTCTTTCCTAAGCTCAGCATGCGTTACTATGGGCCTTTTCAAGTGCTTGACAAGATCAGCGATGTGGCTTACAGGCTGAAATTGCCTGATGCATGGAAGATTCATAATGCGTTTCACGTGAGTCTTCTAAGACCCTTCGTGGGTGATGTGCCAGAAGATATGCCAGTTGAGGATCAGCCAGAAGTTGAGGAACTTGATGAGATCCTGGTACCTGAGCAAGTTTTGGCACATACGGACAGGAAAGTTAAAGGACAAGTTGCAAGACGCTATTTGGTGAAGTTCAAGAACTATCCACCTATGGATGCAAAGTGGATGGAAGAGCATGAACTGTCAGAGTCACCAAATGTATTGCAGCTTTACCTTGAAGCCTTTGGGTTACAGCCTACTTATGCCCCAACCCAACGTGTGCAAAGGAGGGGTAATGATAGAGCTAGTACATCAAATGTACATATGAATTCAGTGCCATAGATGGAAATGGCAAAAGTATGAAGGCCTCATTAAGTCATTTGTATCTATGTATCTTACGACCTTTCTTGCGGATACATGCGATGATAAAAGAGTGTTAATACCACAAGATCATCAGTGACGTGTATTTATGCTATGCAATCGAGGACGTTTGCGATTTCAAGAGGGGGGTATGTCACGAGGACGTGGCACTTATTAACCATGTCACAGAGATGTGGCAACTGCTAACCTTGGTTGTTGGTTTCTTTCCAATGGGGTTTATTTTATTTGTTTTGAGACCCTCTTTTTGAAGTAGCAAACGGTCAGACATTGTATGGTCAATGTGAACGGTAGATTCACCCGCAGACAGGAAGTGGTCAGCACTGGAATTCGTATGGTAAGAGGATGTCTAGGCTCAGAGCAAGATCATATAGGTCCCCCCGTCGCACTTAGCAAGTTGGTGGATACTAGGAAGTGAACTCAATTAAGGTGTAAAGTCAAGGTGGGACTACCAACAAAAAGTATCCGGCAGTTGGGCCACATTGCACTTTTGGATGCGGTCCCAATGAGGATAGATGGTCAGAAGACCAGTGGGAGCCCAACGGAAGCATCTCCTAAAATTTAGGGAACTGCTATTTTGGGCCGTGAAATGTGTTCGCGTCATTACCTCCGGTATGACTAGGGGAACACTTTATAACTCTGCCGCGAAGTCAACTGACGCGTCGGTTGGGATATTTTTAAGCGGCGAACCCGAAACGGGAAAATGCTTGAAAATGCGCCAAGTGTCACATTTTCATGCACTTGCTTCTTCCAGAAAAATGGGCGCTGAATTTTTAAGCTGGGAAGGCCTCATTATGCAATTTGTCACAGGTTAAGAGCTATGGAGTGCTTCCTTTCCCTCTCATGTACAGTGTGGTGCTAGGAGTGATGCCCTGCACACTACACACTGCTCTCTCTCTCCCCTACGTGCAGTTATGTGATGCCCCACAAGAGGGCTACTCATTTGACTGATGTACAGTTGTGTGGGTTCATGCTTTTGTGCTGAGGCAAGAGCCTCCTTGAGCAGGAACAGGGGTAGCTAGCTGCTGCTCCAAAGCAGGCACTGGTGAGGGTCATAACCTCACCGTACAGGTGCAAAATCAGCACTGTGTATGCGCTGTAAATTCACTGTTTTTCAGCCATACGGATGCCAAGACCATTGGGAATCGTGCCCTACTGGCAGAGGACAGTTAGGGGACTGTTTGGGGCTGAAAACAGGGCAAAAACCAGTAAATACAGCGTGCTGAATTTACTGTTTTTGGGCAGGAAACAGAGGGTATACGCCAGTGCAAGTGAGTTCTAGCAGGGGAATTGGTTTCACGCAAATTTTGGGGCTGTTATGCTGCCGAAATTTGGCCAAATCAAATGGTATCTAGGTGGATACACGTGAAGGATTCCCAGGACCTTACCTTGTAATTTACCCTCCTAAAGAATAAAGAAATACCGAAAGGGGCGCCAATTTTGGGGCCTACAGGTTGTCGGTGTCTGCTCGGAGCATTCTAGCTGCCGAGCCGTGTGTATTCAAGTGTTAGTTCCCGTCGCAGGTTCTCTTTGTAAAGTGCTCTGTGTGCGAGTCTAAAGTAAAGAATTTCGGGTGAAAGCCAACGCCTACCGCCCTACGGGCCGGTTTCATACTGTCTCATGTTACTGTCTCAGTTCTGCTCTCCTCCCCACTAGCTTTCCACCAGAATGGATGTTCTGTTACTGTCTCAGTTTCTGCTATGTCTGTAAGTTTCCGCCTTTCCTCTAAGATATCTTTTCTCCACTAAGTCCTGGTAATTGGGTATTATCGGTAACTTCTACAGTCTAGTCACTCCTTCTCTAATCAGTCACTCCTCTAATTGTTTCTATCCTCAGTATTGTTTGCAGTTAAGTATTAAGGTCCTTCCAGTTAAGCTTTCAGTCAAGCTTCTCGTCGGAGTGGTTTTGTTCAGTTCGAAAAAGTGGAATCTGCTTGGGGAATCTGCTTAGATGGCGATTGGGACAGTGAACAATATGTAATCAAGGACTTGATGAGACTCCCAATGCAATAATGTCTATGTGAAGAATATGGCAGAGTTTATGTCAAAGAACTTTTGATTCCAATAGCAGCAGAAAACCTTTGGTGCCATTAAAATTTCAGCTTTGCTGCAGGAAGGGGCCATTAGAGTTCTGTCATTTTGTCCTTTTGTGCTCCAAAGCTTGCAACGTAAACATTATTGCGAACCTTAATCTACTAATACCCTTCTTTATCTGGAGTCAAAAATTGTCCTCTCTTTGCTCGCACTTTGTACCTGCTCACGCTCACTGCGCCCTTAACCTACCCTACTCTCCCAACCCCCTCGCCCCTACCTACCCTCCCTTGCTGCTCACCCCTACCTACCCTACTCTCCCAACCCCCTCGCCCCTACCTACCTCCCCTGCCCCTCGCCCCTACCTACCCTCCCTTGCTGCTCGCCCCTACCCTATCCCAACCCCCCTCGCCCCTACCTACCCTACTCTCCCAAACCCCTCGCCCCTACCTACCCTACTCTCCCAAACCCCTCGCCCCTACCTACCCGCCCCTACCCTCTCACACCCCCTCGCCCCTACCCTATCCCAACCCCCTCGCCCCTACCTACCCTCTCACACTCCCCTCGCCCCTACCCTATCCCAACCTCCTCGCCCCTACATACCCTCCCCCTACTGTTCGCCCCTACCTACCTCTCACATACACTCGCCCATATCCACTCTCATCCCCTCGCCCAAACTGCATCCATCGCTTAGTTGAAAGCATCGTCAGCTTTGGGATCGCTTTGAAATTGCTTTGCCTGATCGTCATCTTTGCTTTTTCCATCGCTTGTGAAAGTACAGGCCATCGCTTTTTGAAAGTACAGGCTTCTAGCTTCTTGCTTAATCAAGCTTTTTCAGAGTTCGCCTTGCACACTGCAGATTGACACAACCAGGGAGTTTTCTTTACGATGGCTGGTACAAGCAAACAAGCAAGGAAGAAAAGAGCTCTCTCTCCAGAGAGGCCAACTGAGACATCCCAAAGTTCTGCAGAGGAAGAGGATGTGGATACATCCAGCCATGGCCTCACCGATGTGTCCTCCACTGATCACAGTGATGAAAACTACAAGGAGTCCGACTCAAGCTCTGCTTCCGACTCAAAGTCTTCCAGCAACGAGGAAGAGGATGAAGAAGAAGAAGCTGTAAAGAACCAAAAGAAGAGGAAAGCCATCATGCAGGTATTGAGTCATCAAATTCCTCGGCCTCCTTCTTCCAAGACCCAAACCAAGTTCACACTGAACTTCCATCTGCAGCAGCCTCATCCGTCGCTTCGAGAAGTCTTATCAAAAGACCAGCTACACAAGCTAGGTCTGTCAGCATTAGCAGACACCGAGCTGCCTTCGGATATTCTCATGGATATGGTGCATGCACTCCTCAAGTTTTTTCCCAAAGTCAAAGGACACCCACTGACTGCTACACGAATAGGTAACGCTTTGGGGATGACAACCTTTCCTACAGTAAAACCAACTACGCGCACCTATTCACAACTTTCGAAAGATGCGACAATCGAGGCATGCAAAGAGCTACTTAGTACGAGTCATGCTGACTATGCAAGGAATAAAAAGCTCTGGGCCATTTTCAAGTATTATTTTTTGGTCAGAGATCCTAAAGTCAGCCAAGGCCAGGGCAAAGGCAAGGGCAAGGGCAAGGGCAAGGGCAAGGCCAGATGTGACGTGCCTACTATATTCTCGCACTGCGAAGGCCTATACTGCCTCATCCACACCATCCCGTGTGGCTTTCATCAAATTTTATTTACCTCTTTACAGTCGCAAGCAAAAAGATTCAGAGCTCAGGTGCAATCTGTGCAATCTAGCTTTCAATGCTTCGCAGCTCCGATGTTGGCCTGGGTCATTAATATACCTGTTAGTCCTATGGATGTGGATGCGACGATGCAACGTAAAAGCTCTAAGGGAAAAGGGAAAGATATTGAACAAACAATGGATCTATCTGAAAAGCCAAAGAAAAAGAGAGCAAAGGTAGTGAAGGACACAGTAGAATCGCAAAGCCAACAGCTTCGAGTGAAGCAACGAGTTCGACGTTCCTCGCATACGGTCGCTACTGATTCGATGGTAAGTTCGGGTGGTGCAGATCACACTACGCATGTGACAGCTGTGGCTTCTACAGTGTGTGTTCCTCTCTCTACTGCTGCTATTTTTACCCCTACCACCACAATGACTAGCCCCCACGTCCCAGTGGCAGTTGCTTCTTCTCCTATGCCTAGTCCTGCAGCAACCACTCCTACCATCTCTACTTTGACAGAGAGGCATGCGCCTAGTCCACCGCGAGCAGTGCCACTTGTCACACCAGTCCCACCAGCTGTACCACTCGCCATCTCTCTTCACCCTGACACTGTTACAGGACCTTCCACAGGGTCGGACTCTTCATCATTTTTTCGGCTATCGGAGGATATATTGTAGGAGTCTAGGCAAGCCATTGCCACCATTGAGCTGGGAGCAGAGCGTTTAGCAGCCACACACCAGCGCCACGCAGCTACTTACGCAGCTATGGAGGGAGCTCTGAAGGTTGCTGAGAGCGCCATCGCTGATAGGGATACCACTATTTTCGCACTCCAGCAGGCCCTGAAGTTAAAGTCTCAAGTGATTAGTGAACTTCAGAATCAACTACAAGGATTTAGAGAATTGCTGTTACAGGAAAATAGGCAAACGCAGCCTACGATGATGGGTATGGGATGTGGGTGGACTGGAGCAGGTACACCAATGCAGTATGCAACAACGGGTCCTTCTCAGTAGTTTATGGGACTTTACTCACAGACTCCAGTTCCCGTTCAGTACTACAATAAAAAACAACAACAGCAATATCCTCCTCCTCAGGGGTTTCAGTCTTCACCATTGCCTCAGATGAAAAATATGACTTGTTGTGATGGAGTTGCTCGAGCACATCGGCATGGCTGTGTTACTCGACGTCCTCAGTACACTACAGGACAGGTGCTACCATCTGCCCAGCACCAGGTGGCTGGTCATTTCTCAGGAAACACACTTACTGACAGGAGAGCTCGCATACAGCAAGGCCCCAAAATCGATTTGATGCCTCCACCTCCAGAGGCTGATACTTCGGATGCAGCAGTGGCCACCACTCTATCTCTTGGATGACAGAGTCAGGAACTCACCATTGTATATACTAGTAGTTTTCTTTCACAGTTTCAGTCTTCCTCTCACCGAGACGGTGAGCAGTCTTGTGGCGGGCAACCTGTAGCAGGGCTACAGTGTCACTTCACAGGACAGGCAGTTGGACAATTAGCTACAGTTGGTCTGGTTCACACTAGACGGACCCTTTGGGCTGGGAGTGACACGTGGCAGGGTACCTACGGTGGTCTAGTGGACATCGTGGCCAGGTCACCACCACCACTCACTTTGGAGATAGACTTAGCTGGCTGGACATTTATGAGCCGTTGGTGGCTCTTTATGGTTGTACATATTAGTAGTCGTTTGGGGCAGTTCTATTATCTTGTACGTAGTCGTCTAGAGCGAGTCTTACACAGAGCACTGCTTCACCATCCCTGCACATCTGAGCCTCGACACCCCATTTGTACCTGTGAGTCCTGGGCTGGAGCTGAGTGTGCTGCCACGCCAGAGTCTGTACATGGTTCTTTGAGCTAGTCGAGTCCACATGTTCTGGTCCACTGTTGTGTCTCTGTTGTTATCCATTGTTCCTGTGTTTCATTCTGTTTGAGAGAGTTTCCATTTGTTTGAGTGAGATTGTCACGCACATTGCACTGAGGGGTACCCACACTGTTGAGAGCACGACACATTATTCCTTTTTCTTATGGAAGGGAGAGCCTTCCGTTCCTTTAGTGAGAGAGTGCAATGGACACAAACAAGTGAATGGACACAGTGAATGGAAGTGCATGAGACTGAGAGATAGAGAGAGAATACGACACCAGAGACGTTGTAAAATCCTCCTCCAAAGGCCCCACTCTCTATGGCGAGAGCGGTCTACTTATGATTGCACAAATCTCTACAATGCTTGGACTTGCCGACGATGCGGACGACGACGAGACGAGCTGAAATCTGAAAATGCTAATGGCTGAAATCTGCAAATCTTTATCTGCTGAATTCTGACCCTATGTCGGAGACGATGTCGATGACGACGATGCGACGACGACACGCTGAAATCGCAGATGCTGAAATTTGTGTTTTCTAGGCCGAAACTGTAAACCTTGCGGGATCTCACCGTGCAGCGAGGATTTGCTGCGGGAAGGTGAGATCTGCGATGTTCGGGACTCGATCTACGGTGTCTAAAGGATGAAAACTGAAAAAGTTGGTTCTAGGGATAATTCCGTCGCGAAGATCTGCAAAAACGCAAGGAAGTCATGCTGATGCAAAAACGCTAGGGCTGATTTTTCTTGATCTGCAAAAACGCTATTGATCTGCTGGTGCGAACTGCTAACGCTAGGGCTGATCTATCTTCTCTTGTCACCAGGCTGCTGCAGATGCAAAAACGCTGGCTAATCTGGATGCAAAACGCTAGACCTTGCAGATGCAAAAACGCTAGGCCTGTTGGGGTCCTACTGAGAAGGTGCCCGCTGAACAGAGTTCCTGCTGCCTCTTCTGTCAAAAAGTGCTAGCTCTGGTTTTCTTATATACAAACTTAGCAAAATTGCCTATCTACTTTCCAACAAAAGTCACTTAAAAATAATAAGTGAAAAATGTCAAGAATAGGGAAAATAGGTCTATGCACTGTAAAACTGCCACTGATGGGATCTGATGGGAATCTGATGGTCATGATGTTGCAACCAGAGGATATGCATCTAATCTAAGTGTCTGGACATGCACGGTCTGCGAACAGACTCACAAAAGTGCCAAAACGCTTGCTAATCTAGACTGACTGGACTAATTGAACCCTTGTCGTGGTGTAGCTAGTCCACGGACACACATGGTTGGATGTGTCACGTGACACGCACCCCTTGGCGGCCTTGTGCTCACACCAAGGTTGCTTTTTCCCACCTCACATCGATTGGCCGGCCGCTAAGTGCACAGTCCGCTCTCAATGAGTGAAAAGAGGCACAAGGGGAGGCTAGACAAGCCCTTCTTTCTTGGGTTTCCTGTCACTCTTCAAAAACACGATTCGGAATCGACACACCCAAGTGAACTTGGGTTCGTGCGACCTCAACAAGCAAAAAAATTCTTGTGGTTCTTGTGGTTCTTTCTTGAGTGATACAGAACACTGCCAAAGCTCTGATACCAATGTAAGGTGCAACGGAATGAATGTTGAACTTTGCTCAAGATGAGTGCTTCGAACTGTGCTCAAGGTTCCTTTTACTTACGGAAGAAAAAGCCTTCCGTTCCTTTAGTGAGAGAGTGCAATGGACACAAACAAAATGAATGGACACTGTGAATGGAAGTGCATGAGACTGAGAGATAGAGAGAGAAGAGAATACGACACCAGAGACGTAAAACCCTCCTCCAAGGGCCCCACTCTCGATGGCGAGGGCGGTCTACTTATGATTGCACAAATCTCTACAATGCTTGGACTTGCCGACGATGTCGACGATGATGAGGACAACGACGAGACGGGCTGAACTCTAAAAATGCTATTGGCTGAAATCTGCAAATCTTGTATCTGCTGAATTCTAACTCTATGTCGGTGACGATGTCGATGACGACGATACGATGACGACGAGCCGAAAACGCAATTGCTGAAATCTGCGTTTTCCGGGCTGAATCTGCAATCTTCGCGGGATCTGACTGTGCGGCGAGGATCTGCTGCGGGAAGGTGAGATCTGCGAGGTTTGGGACTTCTACTACGGGTACTGACTGCTGAAAACTGAAAACGCTGAGTCTAATGGAGGTTCTATCGCGAAGGTTTGCAAAAACGCTGATGGCTTCAGGTTGATGCAAAAACGCTAGGCTGAAAATGGTCCTGCTGCGGTGAATCTGCTAACGCTGGGGCTTCTGCTCCTTGCTACCGCCAGGAATCTGCAAGATCAAAAACGTTGGTTGATCTGGTCCAAAAACGCTAGGCGTTGCAATCTCTTGCAAAACGCTAGGCCTCTGTGGAGTTTTGCTGAGAAGTTGCCTGTTGAGCAAGGTGCTCCTGCTGCCTCTTCTGCCAGAAAGTGCTAGCGCTAGGTTTCTACTTATACAAACTTAGTAAATTTGCCCTACCTACTTTCCAACAAAAGTCACTTAATAAATAAGTGAAAAATGTCAAAAATAGGGAAAATAGGTCTATGCATTGTAAAAATGCTACTGATGGTTTCTGATTGGAATCTGATGGTCATGCTGTGCGCAACCACAGGAAATGCATCTAATATAATTGTTTGGACATGCACAGTCTGCGAACACACTCACAAAAGTGCCAGATCACTTCTTATTCTAGACTGACTTGACTGATTGAACCATGGTCATGCTATAGCTTGTCCACGGACACATAGGGTTGGATGTGTCATGTGACATCATTGTATCAGTTATTCATTGCCAAGGTTGATTGGTTCAGGAGACTCTCTCTCTCTCTCTCTCTCTCTCTCTCTCTCTCTCTCTCTCTCTCTCTCTCTCTCTCTCTCTCTCTCTCTCTCTCTCTCTCTCTCTCTCTCTCTTTCGTGCTTTCTCCCTTTGGTCTCTACACTTCCGCATCGTCGACTTTGACATGGTATCAGAGCCTTAATGGAGCAAGGAGAAGCGTGCGAAGAAGAGAAGGATCTTTGCCTCGCATTTTTGGAGAACGTCGGCCACGTTGTCTAGTTGATCGTTGTTGCACCTCGTAGCGTTTCGAAACGCAAGTCATTTTTGGCACGTAAGTGCTCTTGGAGCGCCATGGACTAAGTAGGCCTTTGCCATTAGCTTTTTGAAACAATAGCCGCAAGCCTGTCTCTTACAGCACCTTGGCACACGTCTGTGACTGCTTGCTTGGCAACGACGTCCAAGGCAAACATTTCCTCCCTCCCTCGCAACGTTTCGAAACACTATTCCCACAACTGCTTGGCGGCGACGGCTATCAATTCCTTGGTGGCAACAGACCAACTGCCCACCGACGACCCATCCCCCCCTTCTTGTCTTGGCGTTTTAAAACGCTGTATGCACAAGATGATGAGCACCTTAGGGCAGCAACAAGGTTTAAAGTCGACACAACTTTGGAAATCTGGAGTAAAGTGAGTGGAGCACCTCTATCGCAGTTTTTTGGTGCGGCTTGGGAAGCTTTCTAAGGTCCTTTGGGAGTGCGAGGAGGAATCTAATCTTTCCTCCACATCTTGTACCTCAAGTTGCCCCCCCCCCCCCTTGCTCGAACACCAACGGCATCGACGATCAAAAACAACAAAAGGCTATGGATAGTAGATCGACTACCATCCTGTTATAGCGGCCTCTGCTGAACCGCAATGCTCAAGGACGTCGTGGATTTGTTTGGCTTAAGATTGTGAAGCCCAAAGAAAATGGACGAGTTCGCTAGAGGACAAAGGCAAAGGCAAGCTTGACAAGGACAGTAGTACCACTACTTAGTTAGTTGCCTTGGTACCCATGAGGTCCGACAACCAATGTTATAAATGTGACACAATGCTTTGTTTGGCTCGGGAGTTTGAAGCCAAAGACAAAAGTAAGAACTCACAAAGAAACAAAGGCAAAGGCAAGCTGAACAGAGATAATGGTGATAAAGATTTGACAGAGAAGATTGACATGGCACATGTGGTGCCGATCATAGTGGCCACGACACCAGATTTCTAGTCAGAGGACAGTTGACACCACTAGCTTCAACTAGAGAGAGGCTTGTGAAGCACAGAGGAGCAAATAGTGCTCCATATAATTAATTTGGACCCTTGTGTTAGAGTTCAAGTTATCAGTGTTTGAACTTGTGGGTCGGAGTTCAAGGCACATGCATCTTGCAGGGAACAAATCAGACATATCTAAAACACTATGGATGAGTGCACCAATCCATTGTTGTTGGCCAGATTATGGACAAGATGTGTTCAAAAGTTCAAAATCTTGAGAGTACTTTGGACGTATGTGTTCACAGTTCATGAATGGGGATTCTCGGACGTAGTGTGGTCTACAATTCAATTTTCTAAAAGGCAACTAATGCTCAACATGGCATTCTTCTAAGGTACAAAGTTGAGGGTAGTATAACCAAGGTGTATCTAGTAGATTGATCAACTGCTGGGGTGTCCATGGTAGCTTCTTCATCGATTTGGTCTCACTATTTATGTCCACTATGAGTTGCAAAGAGGGTATTAAGAGTTTTGGCATCTCAAGTGAACTGCCCAAAGTGATCCCATTATTTATTTTGGCTTTTAGATATTTATTTTACTTTTTATTTGTCAAAGTCTAGGTAGGGCAATTTACTCACGTGGGTATATATGTGACCCCTTGCCCCCATTTTTCATTGTATCAATTATTCATTGCCAAAGTTGATTGGTTCAAGAGACTCTCTCTCTCTCTCTCTCTCTCTCTCTCTCTCTCTCTCTCTCTCTCTCTCTGTGCCCTTGGTCTCTACCCTTCCGCATCGTCGACTTTGACAAACAACAGTAGAAGTCATCGCGGTCAAGAACCCAAATAACAGTGATTTCCCACACACTTTAGAGCACTTTTATAAGCCTGGCGAGAAATTGCAGCACACTGACTTCTCTGTTTTTGGCACTAAATTGCATCAAAACACATGTTCGATGATTCCCTAGCTTCCTCAAAGCTCCTAGCACATTTAGGCATCGAAATTGACCAAAACCCTAAACCTGCAAAAAATTACAGCAAGCTGTAATTCTCTATTTGGTGCAGAGTTTCAAGACATTTAGACATCAAAATTGATCAAAACCCTAATCTTGCAAAAGATTACAACAAGTTGTAATTCTCTGTTTAATGCTCCGATTCACGTGCCAATCGCAATTGTGGCTAGCTCTCAAGCTCCCGCAACTGTAGGGTTACTTGCCCTTGGATTTAGGCGAGATTTCTTGTGAGAAATCTCTTTAAATCGTCCCATTAGTGTGTGTATCTGCTTTGAATCAGTGATTAGTTGATTCGGTACCTGTGCAAGAGGCTCTTGCCTCGGCAATCGAGCATAGAGTCCCCACAACTGTACATTACAGATGAAAAGTCCTTGAGCTGGGCATCACGAATATGTATTCAAAAGGGGAGAGGGATGCATGCGAGCGGAAGTGCTACATAAGACACAGGAGAAGGCAAGCTTTCCATTAACGTTGTGATCAGATTCGGATCAATTTGGCCCAACATGCACGACGCCCAATCAGACTAATGACCATGGAGGAGATTGATGAGATACTCTAGCGACCGATGATGGATCTCCTATGATTTAGCTCTTTTAAGGATTGTACAACCTGCTCATCTTGTATCAGCTCTCACCCATTATATTCCCGCACGCACACCCACATTGTGTTGTATTAGCCCCCAAACTACTTTCACCCCCCTACTCATATCCTACACAGTTCCAGCTAGTTGCTTAGCTCACATCTAGCAATTAAGATTTGAGTTTTTCACTTCATTTTATTTTTGTACCCATGCAAGCTTTCCATTAACGTTGTGATCAGATTCGGATCAATTTGGCCCGACATGCACGATGCCTAGTCAGAGTATTGACCATGGAGGAGATTGATGAGATCCTCCAGCGACCGATGATGGATCTCCTATGATTTAGCTCTTTTACGGATTGTACAACCTGCTCATCTTGTATCAGCCTTTGTATCAGCTCTCACCCATTATATTCCCGCACGCACACCCACATTGTGTTGTATTAGCCCCCAATCACTACTTTCACCCCCCTACTCATATCCTACACAGTTCCAACTAGTTGCTTAGCTCACATCTAGCTGTTAAGATTTGAGTTTTTCACTTCATTTTATTTTTGTACCAGGCAAGCTTTCCATTAACGTTGTGATCAGATTCGGGTCAATTTGGCCCAACATACACGACGCCAAGTCAGACTATTACCATGGAGGAGATTGATGAGATCCTCCAGCGACCGATGATGGATCTCCTACGATTTAGCTCTTTTAAGGATTGTACAACCTGCTCATCTTGTATCAGCCTTTGTATCAGCTCTCACCCATTATATTCCCGCACGCACACCCACATTGTGTTGTATTAGCTTCGTACCAACTAAAAAACAACTCCAAGAATGACCCAAACAAAGGATAGTTTAAAACCTCATGTACAAACCTCTATAATCTGTGATAACATTGTGATCATACCCTCGTCAACACTTGCAGAAATCGGCACGATGATGTTTGATTCAATACATGAGATCATTTTCTCTGTCAGCATCAATGTAGGAGTAAATTGAAAATCCTTGCTAAAAAACTCAACGAAGGCTTTTCGAAGCTGTTCAAGCCATTCAAACTGCAATATGTTCTTATTTGATTTCTCTACCATTCGCCTCCAAATAACATCCCAGTAAGAAATCAAGTGACCATGTATCCATTCTTCTTGAAATGCACCAATGACTTCAATCTCACGCGACACAGTAACATCAATCATAGTAGAAAGGTTATTTTGGAATTCCAACTGAGTTGTAACCAGCTGCAAAACCTCCATGCGGAAAGAGTTAGCAAACACCTTCTCCTAAGCACACATCAGCATCAAAGACAATGCACAGAAATCTGCTAGAATTTAGAAAATTGACAGAAAGCACGAGAAACTTACTTTGTCAACGGACTCCCTGATTGCAATCAGTTGCTCAGACAAGTCCTCGCCATTGATTGATGGTGATCGGCAAGCATGTTGAATCTGAGTAGCTGACTTTGGCAAAACCAAACTAGTAATGCCTTCGTTCGCTTGAGCACTCCGTTTTCTGCTCCTCCTGGTTCTTTTCCGCTTTAACTTGTTAGGACTTTCCAAGACAGGTAGGGCCAACTCTTTTTGGTGTTCTTTGTGTTTTCTTTTTGCAACCCTAAACCCTGAATCCCTTCTCCTCCTAGTTTTCTTTCTCTTTAAGCTATTGGAGGGACTTTCCAATTCAGGTAGGCCCAACTCTACCTTGTGCTCTTTCGTCACCCTAAACCCTGAACCCTTTCTCCTCCTCCTGGTTAGGTTCTTCTTTAATTTGTTGTTGGAGTTTTCCAAAGCGGGTGGGTTCAACTCTTCTTGGGGTTCATTGGTTTCATCTTTCACAGCAGACAACAAACCATCCTTTATCTCCTCCATAATAACTGCTGTACTTGCAACTGCTGTCCCTCCTTCGAAGTGATCTAATTTGACGCCTGAGCAAGTATTCATTCCATTTTCTTCACCAGCAATTTGTGAACATGAAGTAGTCCTGCTGCCTTGCAAAATCATGGGTGGCTCTTCCACTATTGTTGATTCACTTTCCTGGTGATCATGAGAAGTGCTCAGGAACAGCTTACTTGCTGAATCAGATGTTGTCACAGCAGTCACATCATGCTTCCAGTTTTCAGGATCCAAACTAGATGGCAAAGCATTGGGTTCAACAGGGAGGTTTATATCCGCCACCATTTTTGAGTTTCTCAAACTTGGCAAAGTTGATAGACTGGCTGATACATCACCAGGACTAATTGATGAAAGTTCTTGGTCTTCCATCAGTAAATTAGTAGATCCTGCTCCAACACCAGAAGCTAGTGGACTGGCACTATTTGGATGCCTTTTGACAGTCGCAGCAATCCAATTTGGTACTTCGACCCAGCTGCCAAAACCGGATCCTGAATTTGAGTTTGCTGTCGTAACTTCAGCCATCTCTCTCTGTGTCATATCTGATATCTTGCTCTCGTCTTCTCCTTCAACGGCCTTACAAACAGAAAGTTTCATAAACTTTGCCTCAAGCAATGCTCCAGAGCTTGACGCAAGCACTGGTTCATGACACTGAGGGATAAGGCACTCTGAGATGTTTAAGCAGTATTCCTGGATGGCTTGAGTTTGTACACAAAAGATATGTGTCATGCTGCTCCGTGCTTCAATCACTGCACTGAAGCTTAAAATAGGCATTGACAGTGAGAATTCGGTAAGACGGTTCATTCGAACTTCATTTAAGGCACCACCAAAGTTGAGATAAACTGAATACAACGATGGTGATTCTGAGTTTCCCAGAAAAACCAAGCCTGCTTGTGGCAAAGTACAGATTCCATTTGAAACCAGTTTCTCTACGAAAATTCCATCACAGCTTTTGAACTCAAGTGTTTGAACGAGAGACCAGGTAGAAAATCTATAGGAAGGTGCAGTTGGCACATAGAGTCTCAATATCTTATTAGTGCTGTCCTGTACATATGAAGTCGATAAAAAACCAAGTAAAATCAAGGCTCAATCTAGTTAATTCACCCATCCCCAAATAAGAGAAAAAATTTAATCAAATAGAGATAGTATAAGATAAGGAGAGCATGACACTGGATGATACATGTAGTTGCAATGCCTATTAGATAATTGCTGCTTTCATTTTTTGCAACGTAGAAAACCACAGCTAGAGACCATAATGTAATGCATTCAAACAGCTTGTGTGCCTGTCCGCTAAGTCAAGAACTAAAACATGTAGTTTTGAGAAATAATTTGCCACAAGAATCCTGCAGTAGGAAATGCTCCTATCACACCAAAAAACCAACTATAAATACCATCATTTAAATGCCATTATTGAATAAGTACATGAAGCTAAACATTGCATAGTGCAAACAGGTAAGTTCGACCTTTCAGGTTATGTATACTGTCACACGCACACCGGCTCTATGTGCCATGTGGGCATGCTACACCTACTCCCGAGTCAAAGGTAAGCCCAGGAAAGCGTAAAGAAGTGAAAACCCTTGTGAGCCTGTTCATAGGATCTGCATGTCCACGTCGTCCATCACATTAGCTACACCACCATCCACAGTAACTGCGCAAAATTAAAGGGGTGAGGGGGGGCCGTGTGAAACCGGCCCGTGGGGCGGTAGGCGTTGGCTTTCACCCAAAATTCTTTAGTTTAGACACACACACAGAGCACTTTGCAAAGAGAACCTGCAACGGGAATTAACACTTGAATACACACACGGCTCCGAAGCTAGAATGCCCCGAGCAGCAGACGCCGACAACCTGTAGGCCCCAAAATTGGCGTCCGTTTCGGTATTTCTTTATTCGTTGAGAGGGTAAATTACAAAGTAAGCTCCTGGGAATCCTTTACCTGTATCACACTAGATACTACCTGATTTGGTCAAATTTCGGTTGTAGCATAACAACCCCAAAACTTGCGCGAAATCAATTCCCCTACTGGATCTCACTTGCACTGACGTAAACCCTCTGATTCCTGCCCAAAAACAGTAAATTCAGCTCGCTGTATTTACTGGTTTTTGCCCTGTTCTCAGCCCCAAACAGTCCCTAGCTGTCCTCTGCCAGTGGGGCACGATTCCCAAGTGTTCTGGCGTCCGTATGGCTGAAAAACAGTCAATTTACAGTGCTGAAAACGCACCTGTACGGTGAGGTTATGACCCTCACCGGTGCCTGCTTTGGAGTAGCAGTTAGCTACCCCTGTTCCTGCTCAAGGAGGCTCTTGCCTTAGCACAAAAGCATGAAACCACACAGCTCTACATCAGTCAAATGAAGACCCTCTTGTGGGGCATCACATAACTGCACGTCGGGGAGAGAGAGAGCAGTGTGTAGCGTGCAGGGCATCACTCCTAGCACCACACTGTACATGGGAGGGAAAGAAAGCACTCCATAGCTCTTAACCTGTGACAGGTTCACAATGAAGCATTCCCCCCAACATAAATCGAGCGCCCCCTCTGCTGCCCTTGACCTGTAATGCATCTGTGAACAAATAGATGCAAAAAGGGGAAGATTTCCATGGCTGCCAAAACCTGCGTATCGCTGAAAACACAGCAAAACAGCCCTGTAAACACGCATCTGATGCTTTCCAATGCTGAAAATGAGCTCCGTGCACCTAGGTAAAGCCATGGGAAGCTCAAAAATGTAGAGAAATGGCTGAAAATCACAGTTAACAGCCTCCAAAACTGCTCCAAAAAGTCTACTACGAGTCCTGTTCTCCCAAACTTGGTATATTGACCAAAAAGTCACACTTGGCACTCATGCATGCAATTTCCCCGCATTGGGCTTCTCGCTTAAAAATCTCTCAACTGGTGCATCCATTGAATTTGCAGCAGAGTAATAAAATGTTCCCCTCGTCATACCGAAGGTAATGACGCGAACTTATTTCACGGCCCAAAATAGCAGTTCCCTACATTTTAGGAGATGCTTCCGTTGGACTCCCACTGGTCATCTGACCATCCATCCTCATTGGGACCGCATCCAAAAGTGTAATGTGGCCCAACTGTCAAATACTTTTTGTTGGTGATCCACCTTGACTTTATGCCTTTATTGAGTTCACTTCCTAGTATCCACCAACTTGCTAAGTGCGACGAGAGGACCTACATGATCTTGAACTGAGCCTAGACATCCTTTTACTTTACGACTTCCCGTCTGCGAGTGAAACTACGGTTCACATTGGCCAACCAATGTCCGATCATTTGCAACTTCAAAAAGAGAGTCTCAAAAATTAAACAAAAATCATTGGAAAGAAACCAACAACTAAGGTTAGCAGTTGCCACATCCTCGTGACATACCCCCCTCTTGAAATCGCAATCGTCCTCGATTGCATACCATAAATACATGCCATAGATGATCTTGTGTGGTAAGCACCCTTTTATCATCGCATGTATCCGCAAGAAAGACTGTCAAAACATATGTACAAATGAGTTAATGAGACCTTCATACTTCTGTCAAACTGTACATTGCTAATGCACTGAATCCATGAGTACATTTGATGTGCTAGCTCTATCAATTACCCCTCCTTTACAGACATTGGATTGAGGCATACGTAGGTTGTAACCCAAAGGCCTCAAGGTAAAGCTACAATACATTTGGTGACTCTAACAGTTCATACTCTTCCATCCACTTTGAATCCATAGGTGGATAGATCTTGAACTTCACCACATAGCATCTTGCAACCTGTCCCTTAACTTTTATGTGTGCAAAAGGCTCTTGCCTCTACAAACGAACATAATTCCGTAACCTGACATACCACCCACGACCAAGCAAGCTCAAATTTCGAGATGATTTACCAATGTGTCATAGAATCCAAGCAATCGCCTCAGAGAATCGACAAGCAGCGTGTCACCTGGCAGACCCACATCACTCTCGCAGAAGATCTAGTGGCCAATCTACCACCGTGAGACCTCTCCCTATCTCATCTTGGTTCATACTTGCACACTCTAAAAAACCAGCAGAAAATCAGCCCTAATTTGACCACTTTTTGACAGGGCGAACATGCTGAATTTCCTTTCTGTCTTGTGAAGAGGAACCCTCTTCCATAATGCCCTTCCCTTTGTCGGCGATAGTATGATCCCGCGTTCCTGTACTCTGTGTCTTTACCCAAAACAACTGAGGCTCACTTCTTCAGGAAAAAGTGATTCTATCCCGGCAATGGAGCCTTGAAACCGGCGCGTGGGCCGGTAGGCGTTGGCTTTCACCTGAAATTCTTTACTTTAGACACACACACAGAGCACTTTGCAAAGAGAACCTGCAAGGGGAATTAACACTTGAATACACACACGGCTCGGAAGCTAGAATGGCCCGGGCAGACGCCGACAACCTGAAGGCCCCAAAATTGGCGCCCCTTTCGGTATTTCTTTATTCTTTGAGAGGGTAATTTACAAAGTAAGCTCCCGGGAATCCTTTACCTGTATCACACTAGATACTACCTGATTTGGCCAAATTTCGGTTGTGCATAACAACCCCAACACTTGCACGAAATCAATTCCCCTACTGGATCTCACTTTCACTGACGTAAACCCTCTGATTCGTGCCCAAAAACAGTAAATTCAACTCGCTGTATTTACTGGTTTTTGCCCTGTTTTCAGTCCCAAACAGTCTCCTAGCTGTCCTCTGCCAGTGGAGCACGATTCCCAAGTGTTCGGGCGTCCGTATGGCTGCAAAACAGTCAATTTACAGCGCATACACAGCGCTGAAAACGCACCTGTACGGTGAGGTTATGACCCTCACCGGTGCCTGCTTTGGAGTAGCACTTAGCTACCCCTGTTCCTGCTCAAGGAGGCGCTTGCCTCAGCACAAAAGCATGAAACCACACAGCTCTACATTAGTCAAATGAAGACCCTCTTGAGCGGCATCACATAACTGCACGTAGGGGAGAGAGAGAGAGCAGTGTGTAGCATGCAGGGCATCACTCCTAGCACCACACTGTACATGGGAGGGAAAGAAAGCACTCCATAGCTCTTAACCTGTGACAGGTTCTCAATGAAGCATTCCCCCCAGCATAAATCGAGCGCCCCCTCTACAGCCCTTGACCTGTAATGCATCTGTGAACAAATAGATGCAAAAAGGGAAAGATTTCCATGGCTGCCAAAACCTGCGTATCACTGAAAACGCAGCAGAACAGCCCTGTAAACACGTATCTGATGCCGTCCAATGCTGAAAATGAGCTCCGTGGACCTAGGTAAAGCCATGGGAACCTCAAAAATGCACAAAAATGGCTCAAAATCACAGTTAACAGCCTCCAAAACTGCTCCAAACAGTCAGTTACGAAACCTGTTCTCCCAAACTTGGTAAATTGACCAAAAAGTGCAACTTGACACTCATGCATGCAATTTCCGAGCATTGGGCTTCTCGCTTAAAAATCTCTCAATTGGTGCATCCATTGACTTTGCAGCAGAGTAATAAAATGTTCCCCTCGTCATACCGAAGGTAATGACGCGAACACATTTCACGGCCCAAAATAGCAGTTCCCTAAATTTTAGGAGATGCTTCCGTTGGACTCCCACTGGTCATCTGATCGTCTATCCTCATTGGGACCGCATCCAAAAGTGCAATGTGGCCCAACTATCGGATACTTTTTGTTGGTGATCCACCTTGACTTTATGCCTTTATTGAGTTCACTTCCTAGTATCCACCAACTTCCTAAGTGCGACGAGAGGACCTACATGATCTTGAACTGAGTCTAGACATCCTTTTACTTTACGAGTTCCAGTGGCGACCAACTTCCCATCTGTGGGTGAAACTACCGTTCACATTGGCCATACAATGTCCGACCATTTGCAACTTCAAAAAGAGGGTCTCAAAAATTAAACAAAAATAATTGGAAAGAAACCAACAACTAAGGTTAGCAGTTGCCACATCCTCGTGACATACCCCCCTCTTGAAATCGCAAACGTCCTCGATTGCATACCATAAATACATGCCATCGATGATCTTGTGTGGTAAGCACCCTTTCATCATCGCATGTATCCGCAAGAAAGACTGTCAAAACATATGTACAAATGACTTAATGATACCTTCATACTTTTGTCAAACTGTACACTGCTGTTGCACTGAATCCATGAGTACATTTGATGTGCTAGCTCTATCAATTACCCCTCCTTGACAGATATTGGATTGAGGCATACGTAGGTTGTAACCCAAAGGCCTCAAGGTAAAGCTGCAATACATTTGGTGACTCTCACGGTTCATACTCTTCCATCTACTTTGCATCCATAGGTGGATAGTTCTTGAACTTCACCACATAGCATCTTGCAACCTGTCCCTTAACTTTTACGTGTGCAAAAGGCTCTTGCCTCTGCAAACGAACATAATTCCACAACCAGACATACCACCCACGACCAAGCAAGCTCAAATTTCGAGATGATTTACCAATGCGTCATAGAATCCAAGCAATAGCCTCAGAGAATCGACGAGCAGCGTGTCACCCGGCAGACCCACATCACTCCCGCAGAAGATCTAGTGGCCAATCTACCACCGTGAGACCTCTCTCTATCTCATCTTGGTTCATTCTTCCACACTCTAAAAACGCAGCAGAAAATCAGCCCTAATTTGACCACTTTTTGACAGGGCGAACATGCGGAATTTCCTGTCTGTCCTGCGAAGAGGAACCCTCTTCCATAATGCCCTTCCCTTTGTCGGCCATGGTATGATCCCGCGTTCCTGTACTCTGTGTCTTTACCCAAAACAACCGAGGCTTACTTCTTCAGGAAAAAGTGATTCTATCCCGGCAATGTAACCTTGAAACCGACCCGTGGGGTGGTATGCGTTGGCTTTCACCTGAAATTCTTTACTTTAGACACACACACAGAGCACTTTGCACAGAGAACCTTTAACACTTGAATACACACACCGCTCGGAAGATAGAATGCCCCGGGTAGACGCCGACAACCTGTAGGCCCCAAAATTGGCGTCCCTTTCGGTATTTCTTTATTCTTTGAGATAGTAAATTACAAAGTACGCTCCTGGGAATCCTTTACCTGTATCACACTAGATACTACCTGATTTGGCCAAATTTCGGTTGTAGCATAACAACCCCAAAACTTGCGCGAAATCAATTCCCCTACTGGATCTCACTTGCACTGACGTAAACCCTCTGATTCCTGTCCAAAAACAGTAAATTCAGCTCGCTGTATTTACTGTTTTTTGCTTTGTTTTCAGCCCCAAACAGTCCCCTAGCTGTCCTCTGCCAGTAGGGCACGATTCCCAAGTGTTCTGGCATCCGTATGGCTGAAAAACAGCCAATTTACAGCGCATACACAGCGCTGAAAACGCACCTGTACGGTGAGGTTATAACCCTCACCGGTGCCTACTTTGGAGTAGCAGCTAGCTACCCCTGTTCCTGCTCAAGGAGGCTCTTGCCTCAGCACAAAAGCATGAAACCACACAGCTCTACATCAATCAAATGAAGAGCCCTCTTGTGGGGCATCACATAAATGCACGTAGGGGAGAGAGAGAGAATAACTCCTAGCACCACATTGTACATGGAAGGGAAAGAAAGCACTCCATAGCTCTTAACCTGTGACACGTTCTCAATGAATCATTCACCCGAGCATAAATCAAGCGCCCCCTCTGCTGCCCTTGACCTGTAATGCATCTGTGAACAAATAGATGCAAAAAGGGAAAGATTTCCATGGCTGCCAAAACCTGCGTATCGCTGAAAACGCAGCAAAACAACCTTGTAAACACGCATCTGATGCCGTCCAATGCTGAAAATGAGCTCCGTGGATCTAGGTAAAGCCATGGGAAGCTCAAAAATGCAAAGAAATGATCGAAAATCACAGTTAACAGCCTCCAAAACTGCTCCAAAAAGTCAGTTACGAGTCTTGTTCTCCCAAACTTGGTAAAGTGACCAAAAAGTGCCACTTGGCACTCATGCATACAATTTCCCAGCATTGGGCTTCTTGCTTAAAAATCTCTCAACTGGTGCATCCATTGACTTTGCAGCAGAGTAATAAAATGTTCCCCTCGTCATACCGAAGGTAATGACGCGAACACATTTCACGGCCCAAAATAGCAGGTCCCTAAATTTTAGGAGATGCTTCCGTTGGACTCCCACTCGTCATCTGATCGTCTATCCTCATTGGGACCGCATCCAAAAGTGCAATGTGGCCCAACTGTCGGATACTTTCTGTTGGTGATCCACCTTGACTTTATGCCTTGATTGAGTTCACTTCCTAGTATCCACCAACTTGCTAAGTGCGACGGGAGGACCTACATGATCTTGAACTGAGTCTAGACATCCTTTTACTTAACGAGTTCCAGTGGCGACCAACTTCCCATCTATGGGTGAAACTACCGGTCACATTGGCCATACAATGTCCGACCATTTGCAACTTCAAAAAGAGGGTCTCAAAAATTAAACAAAAATCATTGGAAACAAACCAACAACTAAGGTTAGCAGTTGCCACATCCTCGTGACATACCCCCCTCTTGAAATCGCAAACGTCCTCGATTGCATACCATAAATACATGCCATAGATGATCTTGTGCGGTCAGTACCCTTTTATCATCGCATGTATCCGCAAGAAAGACTGTCAAAACATATGTACAAATGACTTAATGAGACCTTCATACTTTTGTCAAACTGTACACTGCTGTTGCATTGAATCCATGAGTACATTTGATGTGCTAGCTCTATCAATTACCCCTCCTTGACAGATATTGAATTGAAGCATACGTAGGTTGTAACCCAAAGGCCTCAAGGTAAAGCTGCAATACATTTGGTGACTCTGACAGTTCATACTCTTCCATCCACTTTGCATCCATAGGTGGATAGTTCTTGAAATTCACCACATAGCATCTTGAAACCTGTCCCTTAACTTTTACGTGTGCAAAAGGCTCTTGCCTTTGCAAACGAACATAATTCCACAACCTGACATACCACCCACGACCAAGCAAGCTCAAATTTCGAGATGATTTACCAATGCGTCATAGAATCCAAGCAATCGCCTCAGAGAATCGACAAGCAGCGTGTCACCCGGCAGACCCACATCACTCCCACAGAAGATCTAGTGGCCAATCTACCACCGTGAGACCTCTCTCTATCTCATCTTGGTTCATACTTCCACACTCTAAAAACGCAGCAGAAAATCAGCCCTAATTTGACCACTTTTTGACAGGGCGAACATGCGGAATTTCCTGTCTGTCCTGCGAAGAGGAACCCTCTTCCATAATGCCCTTCCCTTTGTCGGCCATGGTATGATCCCGCGTTCCTGTACTCTGTGTCTTTACCCAAAACAACCGAGGCTCACTTCTTCAGGAAAAAGTGATTCTATCTTGGCAATGGAACCTTGAAACCGGCCCGTGGGGCGGTAGGCGTTAGCTTTCACCCAAAATTCTTTACTTTAGACACACACACAGAGCACTTTGCATAGAGAACCTTTAACACTTGAATACACACACCGCTCGGAAGATAGAATGCCCCGGGTAGACGCCGACAACCTGTAGGCCCCAAAATTGGTGTCCCTTTCGGTATTTCTTTATTCTTTGAGAGGGTAAATTACAAAGTAAGCTCCTGGGAATCCTTTACCTGTATCACATTAGATACTACCTGATTTGGTCAAATTTTGGTTGTAGCATAACAACCCCAAAACTTGCGCGAAATCAATTCCCCTACTGGATCTCACTTGCACTGACGTAAACCCTTTGATTCCTGCCCAAAAACAGTAAATTCAGCTCGCTGTATTTACTGGTTTTTGCTCTGTTTTCAGCCCCAAACAGTCCCCTAGCTGTCCTCTGTCAGTGGGGCACGATTCCCAAGTGTTCTGGCGTCCGTATGGCTGAAAAACAGTCAATTTACAGCGCTGAAAACGCACCTGTACGGTGAGGTTATGACCCTCACCGGTGCCTGCTTTGGAGTAGCAGTTAGCTACCCCTGTTCCTGCTCAAGGAGGCTCTTGCCTTAGCACAAAAGCATGAAACCACACAGCTCTACATCAGTCAAATGAAGACCCTCTTGTGGGGCATCACATAACTGCACGTCGGGGAGAGAGAGAGCAGTGTGTAGCGTGCAGGGCATCACTCCTAGCACCACACTGTACATGGGAGGGAAAGAAAGCACTCCATAGCTCTTAACCTGTGACAGGTTCTCAATGAAGCATTCCCCCCAAGCATAAATCGAGCGCCCCCTCTGCTACCCTTGACCTGTAATGCATTTGTGAACAAATAGATGCAAAAAGGGGAAGATTTCCATGGCTGCCAAAACCTGCGTATAGTTCAAAACGCAGCAAAACAGCCTTGTAAACACGCATCTGATGCCTTCCAATGCTGAAAATGAGCTCCGTGCACCTAGGTAAAGCCATGGGAAGCTCAAAAATGCAGAGAGATGGCTGAAAATCACAGTTAATAGCCTCCAAAACTGCTCCAAAAAGTCTGGTACGAGTCCTGTTCTCCCAAACTTGGTAAATTGACCAAAAAGTGCCACTTGGCACTCATGCATGCAATTTCCCCGCATTGGGCTTCTCGCTTAAAAATCTCTCAACTGGTGCATCCATTGAATTTGCAGCAGAGTAATAAAATGTTCCCCTCGTCATACCGAAGGTAATGACACGAACACATTTCACGGCCCAAAATAGCAGTTCCCTAAATTTTAGGAGATGCTTCCGTTGGACTCCCACTGGTCATCTGACCGTCTATCCTCATTGGGACCGCATCCAAAAGTGCAATGTGGCCCAACTGTCAGATACTTTCTGTTGGTGATCCACCTTGACTTTATGCCTTTATTGAGTTCACTTCCTAGTATCCACCAACTTGCTAAGTGCGATGGGGGGGACCTACATGATCTTGAACTGAGCCTAGACATCCTTTTACTTTACGAGTTCCAAGGCCGACCAACTTCCGTCTGCGGGTGAAACTACCGTTCACATTGGCCATACAATGTCCGACCATTTGCAACTTCAAAAAGAGGGTCTCAAAACTTAAACAAAAAACATTGGAAAGAAACCAACAACTAAGGTTAGCAGTTGCGACATCCTCGTGACACCATGCCTACACCAAGCTCACAAAGAGACAAATAAGAGCGATCTCTCTACTTAAATGAAGACATAGATGATGAACCAAAAGACAAAGGGCAATAGGATGCCCCATACAAAATGCCCAAGGGGGTAGATACCACAATCCACATGGAGGGGGCACTGCATAAGAGGTGCAAAGATCTTTTAGGTAGGCAACCTAAAGATAAAATTGATGATCAGGAATTTGGTTTACGTGGTGGGGGTGGGTTTTTCCTTTTTAGGGTCGGTGGTGAGGTGTTCCTTTGTTTTGTTTTTTTTTTTTGGGGGGGGGGGCATCGAATGTACTGTTTGGCATATGAAAAAAACTATGCCAAGCGTCACTCTCTCTGTGAAAAGTGTAGCTTTGTTGCTTTTGTATTGGGCTCACCACCTATGGAAAAGCAAGCACAACACATCCTCAGTGAGCCCCCTCTTTGCTGCTGCTGAAATCCACCTTTGCCAAACCCCCCAACCCCCCCTCGCACAGCACCCAGAGTCCCCCAACCCCTTCCCCCCCCATCTCCCCTCACCCTCTTTTAGAGGCTCGTGTATGCTCACATCTCACGCTTCCACTCTCACCCCCTTCTCAACACCGCCCTGTACCAAAGACACAAATGGAGGCGACTCTCATGAAGCCCCCTGCCGGGACCCCTTGGATTCCACACACACACACACTCTGTCTCCATGCCTATCTACGAGACTACGAGTACCTTCTTTACCACTGAGATGGTAAAGACGGCCATTGATAGGATGAGGACCAAGAGAGCATATGATCATTGATGGTCTAGTAGCAGAGCACTTATACGTACTAGAGATATACTAGCAGAGGTTCTTGCAGTTTTGTTCAATCGCATCATGTGTAAGGGTCTACCTAAGACTTGGAGACTGTCTACTATTGTGCCTATCTTCAAGGCAAGTGATCCTGCAGAGGTTGGAAACTACCGTACTATTATGATTGGACGTACATTGGCACGGTTGTATGCATCTATCCTTGAGCAGCAGTTGAGCAGATGGGCAGAGAGTGAGGGCATAAGGGCAACAGGACAGGCCGGTTTCAAGAGAGGCTTCTCCACTCTTGACCATATTCTAACACTCAGAGCCATCATTGAGGAGGGGAGGGCACATGGGAAACGGATTTTATTGTATCTTTGTGGATTTCCACAAAGCATTTGGAAAGGTGCCCAAAGCCAGATTGATGCACAGACTACAGGAGATGGGAGAGTTGATTTGGGGGATCATGGCTCTATACAGATCTGCGGTGGGACATGTACGCACTCAAGAGGGGATATCTGATTTAGTTCACTCCACTACTGGAGAGAAACAAGGATGTCATTGTCTCCAAATCTTTTTCGTATGCATATAGATGAGGTTTCTGATTACATTGACAGAGAGGGTGACAGAGGTGCCCATCTAGCAGGGAGATGGATTCCATTGTTGTTATATGTTGATGATGTCACAAGACGGGCACCATGTGCCAATAGAAAAGAATAGATTGAGGAGACTTTTAGCACTTTAATAACAACTAAACTGAGATAGAGAGACGACACGCGACACGGAGTGGCGGAATTCCACCCTAGAGAGTATTGGCCCCAAAGCTTCGCACTCTATCATTGCTTTGAATCACTATCTTTCCAATGACAAAATAGTAGGCACACATTTTGCCACTGTCTTATAGTACACGTTGGTCCCAGTAACACTTTCGAGCATACCCAAACCGACAATTTAAGAATGCAGTTACACATGTACTCTTTAATAGAAGCAATTACTGTATCCTTGACAAACTGACAAGAAATACTCACTTCTATAGCACTAACCAAACTTTTGGACATTCCATAAGAGCAATTGCCAAACTGACAATCTGTACAGCTCTAACATTCATGTAACATATACTTGATTTGAGCTCACTTTAAATACCATGTACATCATTTGTTTCAGAAGCCATTGTCACACCGACAATCCATGTAGCTTTGAAACTCAAGGGGTCAAGGTAGGTTGCAGATCGAAGGCTTCAAGGTAAAGTGATAACACAGTTGGTGACTCTGCAAGTTCACCTTCTTCCATCCACTTAGCATCCATTGGTGGATAGTTTCTGAACTTTACCAAGTAACGCCTAGCAACCTTGCCTTTCACTTTTCTTTCCTTATGTGCCAAAATCTGTTCAGGGACCAAGATCTCGTCAAGTTCCTCGACTTCCGGCTGATCTTCAACTGGCATATATTCTGGCACATCACCCACATAGGGTCTGAGAAGACTCACATGAAACACATTGTGAATCTACCAACTGTCAGGCAATTTCAACCTATATGCAACATCACTGATTATGTCGCACACTTGAAAAGGCCCATAGTAACGCATGCTGAGCTTTGGAAACAGTCTTTCCTTTCCCTTCATCTTCTTTAACCTTGCCTTTTCAAAGCGTAGGAGCACCCAATCACCAAGTGAAAATACTACTTCACGACGATGACGATCAGCTGCTTTCTTTTGCTTTGCCTGAGTCTTTTCTAAGGCCACTTTGACCTTCTTGTACATTTCATCCATGTCGTGAACATACTTATCTGCTTCAAATATCTTGTCCTTTGTATGCAGTATGGGAGGAACTTTCTTGCCACTTTCAACTATCTCAAAAGGTGCCTTGCCATTTGATGAATGCACTGTATTATTGTATGCATACTCCACCAATGGCAAATACTGCTCCCACTTTCCTTTATGTTCTGACACGTAGCACTTCAGCAGATCTAGGAGAGTAGAATTTGCCTCTTTTGACTTCCCATCTATTTGAGGATGAAATGACGAAGAGAATTTGAGCGTGGTGCCCATATTCTCAAACAAGCCTCTCCAGAACAAACCTGTCATGCGTGGATCACGGTCGCTAACAATCGACTGTGGCATGCCATGATACTTGAAAATATTGCTCATAAACAAGCGTGCCATCTGATTTGGCTTTATCTTCTTCCTGACAAGAATAAAATGAGCCTACCTGCTGAATCTGCAAAGGATGGTCCAAATACCATCCTTTCTTGTCTGCGTTCTCAGAAGATCAAAGATAAAATCCATAGCAATACTTTCCCATGGTTTATCTGGAATAGGTAGTGGTTGCAATAACCCTGGTGCCTTTTGCCTGTCAAACTTGACCTTCTGGCAAATTAGGCATTCTTGCGCAAAGGCATCCACATCTCTTCTCAATGTAGGCCAATAGAAGAATGTCTCAACCGCTTTAACTGTAGCATCAATACCACGATGCCCTGTATACGGTGGGACATGACTCTCTTCTATAACTTTGCGTCGCAATGTCTTTGTGACACACAATCTGCCATGCATCATCATGAACCCGTCTTTAAGAAGATAGTGTTCATGACGTTGTCCATCCATTAGCTGCTCGAAGACCCTTGCAAAATCTTCATCATTTGCATACTGTTCTCTCATATCATCAAGTTCATGATGATAAGGAATTGACACAGCTGAAATTTGTGGCTTCCTTGACAAGGCATCAGCCACAACGTTCTTCTTGCCTTCCACATGCACAATCTGATAATGGAACATGGACAATATATTTGCCCATCACATATGCTTCTCAGATAACTTTGTTTGTGTCAAGAAGTATCGCAAGGTCTGATGGTCCGTTTGGACAACGAAATCTGCACCTAGCAGGTAGTGTTTCCAACTTAAGAGCGCATAAATCACAGCCAGTAACTCTTTCTCATAGACCTGCATGGTCATCTCTGGCCCTAGCAAAATTCTGCTCTGATAGGCTACTACCCTGCCATCTTGCATTAGCACTGCACCAATGCTACTACCACAGGCGTCACACTCGACCACAAATGACTTCCTAAGATCTGGCAACACAATGACTGGATCTGAAGTCATCTTTTCCTTTAAGAGATTAAAAGCTGAAATCTCGTTCTGTGCCCATCTAAAGGTGACTGCCTTCTTTTGAAGAGCATGTAGAGGTGAAGCAATCACAGCGAAATTTCGGATAAACCTTCTATAATAGGAGCATAGTCCCAAGAAACTTCGAACATCGTGCACCGTCTTCAAATCTGGCAATGACTTGATCGCTTCAACTTTTACACCATCCTTTGAGACAATGTGTCCCAGAAAGTGGATCTCTTCCAGAAAAAATTCACTTTTCTTTGCATTGATGAGCAACCTATGACTGCGTAGCTCTTCGAACACAATGGCCAAGTGATGCCTGTGCTCCTCTTCATTCTTTGAGTAGACTATCATGTCATCAAAGAATGTACCAACAAACTGCTGGTGTGGACGGAAAATTCTGTCCATCATCCTATTGAACGTAGCAGGAGCATTTGTGAGACCAAAGGGCATCACTAAAAATTCATAGAGGCCAAACGTCGTTCTAAAAGTAGTCTTGTGCACATCTTCTGATCTAATGCGGATCTGATGGTACCCACTCTTTACATCTATCCTGCTAAACATAGCTGCTCCTAATTTGTCCAGAATTTCATCAATTCTAGGTATAGGAAACCTATTCTTGATGGTATTCTTGTTCAGTGCACGGTAGTCGATGCACATACGCCATGAGCCATCCATTTTCTGCACCAACAACACTGGAGAACAAAATGGGGATGAACTGGGCTGAATCAGCCCCTTTTCTAACAGCTCCTGTACTTGGCCCATTATCTCTTTCTGTTGAGCCGCACTAACCCTGTACGGAGGCTTATTTGGTGGGCTACTGCCTAGCACCAAATCTATCGCATGGTCCTCGGGTCTCTCTGGCGGTAATTGAGACGGTAATGAATTGGAAAAACAGTCACTATACTGTTGTAAAAACATTGACCTTTCTTTATCTAGCACAGATAAATTTGATTCATCACAATCTGACACTTCACGTGCAAAAACCAAGTACACAGAAAGATGCTTTTTCATTACAGAAGTAATAGCAAAAGCTGATACAGTGGGAATAGACTCCCCTTTAAGCTTTACATCCAGAATGTGAGTCTTTCCCCTGCTCTGTACAGTGATCTTTTTGTTGTAGGCATCCATGATTCCCTGTACACGAAATAACCAAGGAATACCTAACAACACATCACATCCGTCCAGTGGCATGATGTAAAATTCTTCAGCGTCTACATAGGACTTGATATGTAGGCGCAACTTTCCGATGATGGGTGTCACAGCCTCTGTATGGCTAGGACATGCCAAACCTGCCTCTGCTGTATACCCCATCTCTTCAGGTCTGATTCCCAACTTTGAAGCCAATTCTGTGGAAATGAAGTTTGCTTTGGCACCTGGATCAAAGAAGATAAGGACTGTTTGATCCCTGACCTTTCCCCATGCTCTGCAAAGCTCACTTGCATCTGAATTTGGCTTATCGCGCACCATATCCGGCACTAGACCAGCCATGGGCTTCTTTCCTTTCTTGTCCTCCTTGTCTTCAAAATCAGCTGGCCTTTTCTTTGTAGGACAATTGTAAGCAATGTGGCCAGGCTGCTCACAAATGAAGCATTTGTTCTCTGACCTCAGGACCTTCTTTTGCTCTTCCGACTTGCGAAGAAAACGTCTTTTCCATTTCTTTGCTGGTCCCTTTTTTGATTCAGCCGTAGCTTTGCCTTTCCCTGCATTGGCTGGCTCCTGAGTCCCTTTAGGAACCTCATTGGGAACATGCTTCTTCGCTGAATTTTTCTTGGCTGATCCTTCCTTGACGCCAGTATTGAATTCACAATCTTCTCCCTTGAGCAAACCATTGTCAGTGTTTGCTACCTCGATGAGCTACGTCAAAGGTCTTCGTGCAGTACTTTCTCAATCCTTTGGGTAGGCCACAACAGTATTTTTCAATCTGTTCTGTCAATGGCACAAACCTATAGGAAGTTACTGGAAGTAGAGCTTTCCAAAACTTCCGATTATAATCATCCAGATTCTTGCAAGTGGCAGCATTAAGCTGGTGCCATTCTGTCATGACATCTGCTTCAAAGTCATCAAATAACCATGCTGCTGCAAAAATCTGCTTGAAGTAAATCCATGTGGACGGAGCTTGCCCTTGAAGCAATAAAGTTGTCCACCATTGTCCCGCATTGCCTGTCAAGAAAGTGACTGCCTTGCGGACCTTTGAAGCCTCTGTAAAGTTTCCCCTTGCATAGGCCTTGTCAAACTACTGGAGGAATGAGAGAGCCTTCTTCCTGTCATCAAACCCTGTAAAGGTCGTGAAAGTCACACCTTTGCCACCTTCTTTGTACAAAGTTGGCCTCTCCAGCCGGCGTTAAATTGTCATATGGAAGTGACTGAAACATGGGAACACTGTTAGGGTTCATTTGTGTTCCCTGGCCGCTATTAAGTTGACCTGGAAATGCCATATTTGGCTACTGATTTGTAATTCCAGCCATACCAAAATTTGCCTGTGGCATCCCAAATTGGCCATGAGTGCTTTGAAACCCTGGTAGCATGCCCGTGACACCATACATGGGGTTAGGCATCATCATTTGAGCACCCCCGAACACTGTTCCTGGCGTGTAAAACTGATTTCCAGGTGCATGACCAGCCATGCTCTGGAATACCGATCCACCTCCAAAATAGCCAAGGTGTACTGAAGGTGGTGAGAAGACCTGTTGCATAGCCTGTAGGTTGCTTCCCTGCCCATTAGAACCAGCTATAGGCTGCTGAAAGGTGGCGGGCTGAACTGGTACAGCTTGAAAGACTGGCATCTCAGCCACCTGTTCTTGCACCTTAGGCATAGGTTGTGGAGACTGCATGTTCTCCGTCAAGTGTACAGGTGTTTCCATTGACTGTGCAGTATGAATCACCTGTACTCGAGCCTTCACAGCTTTTGAATATGATCCAGTGACCCAACATGCTGAGACGGAAGAGGAGGTTGCAGAAAGACTAAAAACCTCGGGTTCTGCATTACTTGTGTAAACATAGCCACAGCAGTAGCCAACTGGGTCCTGAATATATCATCATCCGTCTGTGGTGGTCTTGAAGACTCACCCACTTCATGTGTCTGTTGACCCTGTGAAGAGGAAACCTCTTCAGTCACATCATCTGGTCTGTCAGCCATAATTGCAATTCCTTGTGTCTGGTCTATGATCCCCTGTGTCTTCAAGCCCAAACTGACCAAGGCTCACTTCTATGGGAAAAAGTGATTTAATCCCGTCGATGGAACCATGAAACCGGCCTGTTCAATCCAAAAAAGGGCGGTAGACTTTAGACTTAAACCTTATTTGCTTTCACCCATTTAATTTGTCGCCCACTTTACCTGTACTTTCAAGACACAACAAAGGGGAAAGGGATACACGCTGCTAGAATGCACCTGTATGAGAAGACCGACACCAGATTGGCCCCTAACTTAGGCGCCCCTTTCGGTATTTCTTTATTGTTTAAAAGAGGGAATAAACGTTGTGGTTCCCTACAAGCTGCCCCACACAAGCCTGGCTGAATTTCAACTGTTCCGGCCCGATTTCGGCAGCATAACTGTACTGGACACTTCACAGTCAGTATTCCCACGCATTAAATGACTTTCCTGACGCATACAGGCACTTTGCAAAACCTGGCGAGAATCTGCAGCACGCTGAATTCTCTGTTTTCAGCCCCGAAAATGCGCCAGATCACCTGTACAGCGGTCCCCTCGCGTCCCCAAACCTCCTGGGGGTATTAGGGACCGTTTAGGGCCAAAACCCTAAACCTGCAAAAATACACAGCAGACTGTAATTTACTGTTTTGGGCTCCGTTTCGCGTGCCGGTCGCATCTGTAGCAAGTCCTCGAGCTCCCGCACCTGTAGGACTACTTGCCCTTTGAATCGGACGAGATTTCTGACGTGAAACCTCTCCGAATTCACCTGTACCTGCGGGGGATTAGCCGCTAGCTAATCCAGTACCTGTGCAAGAGGCTCTTGCCTCGGCAATCACGCATGAACCCACACAACTGTACATTGGTCAATTCAAAAGCCCACTAGTGGGGCATAACATACTGCCATAGGGGAGAGAGAGGGTAGTGCGTAGCGTGCAGGGCATCACTCCTGGCACCGCATTGTACATAGGAGGGAAAGGAAGCACTCCATAGCTCTTAACCTGTGACAAAATCTGCAAATGAGCCTCTCCCAGCTTAAAATTCAGCGCCACTTCTTCCTTGAGGAGGCAAGTGCACAGAAATGTGCCACTTGGCACATTTACAAGCATTTTCCCGTTTCGGGTTCACCGCTTAAAAATATCCTGACCGGTTGCCCAGTTGACTTCGCGGCAGAGTAATAAAATGTTCCGGTCCCAAAATAGCGGTTCCCTAAATTTTAGGAGATGTTGCCATTGTATCTTTCTAGGTCATCTGACCCCCTTTGTACACTGCAGCCACACCCAGAACTGAAATGTAGCCTCTGTAGCAAAGGATTCCACTTTGGCTAGTCAATGACCCCACTTTGGCTAACCATAGTCCTTGTCCAACCTTAGTGCTCTCTTGCCCTCAGGCCTGGAGTCCCTCTGGACAGTTCCACACTAGCTATGCAATGCAGGGCAGTTAGATTTCCCGAGGGGTGTTTCCAAAAAGTGAAAGTAAATAAATAATAAGAAAGAAATCAACAAAAAGGATAGATAGTAGTCACACGCTGGTGACAAGGTCAGCGCCCGCATTCACATACGGCCAGGAGACAGTGGAGTATACAGATGCTTACACTTACCTTGGAGTGGGTTTTAGTGGACCAGCATTTTCACTGAGGAGAGCAACAGAGACTAGATTGACCAGAGCCCATGCAGCATTGGGCAGATTGGAGAAGATGTGTTCACAGGTTCAGTTTCAGGAGCCTCGGACGAAGCTCTGGCTATTTGACACTTTAGTGGCGTCTGCATTGCTCTATGGAGCTGAGATATGGGGACCTTCATTGGATCATCACGGAAGGACAGGTCGCACTGATGGGTGGGGGGACATGGAGAAGCCTTTGGTCTCTATGATCTCGCGCCTCGTTAGAGCCAAGGCTTCAGTACCACATGACAGTATCCGAACAGACCTAGCTGCTCCCCCACTAGTAGTCAAGGCACTTATCAGATCTGTCTCCTTCATACACCACATCTGGGAACTCCCCAGAGACAGATATGCCCGCCTTGCACTTGAATCCTCTGGACAGTTAACCATGCAGGGAGATACAGCATGCTGGTATGGTGAAATGACATCATGGTTTCAGGCGCATGGGTTCAGCATAGACAGATTGCCCCCCTTCCAGTACTCATTAGAGGCACCCTCTCTGACTCTTACACAGTCCGAGATCACCAGGCTCATCCGACAGGAACTGGCTCAGCTAGACATCAGGAGGAAATGGATACAGCCAGCACAGGAGCTGGGCACAAAGATGGCTTTCTACAGAGAGCATCTTCTCCAGCTTACAAAGGACGGTTTTGTGACGAGGCCCAGATACATGGACACTCACTTGTGTCATGGGATACGATGTGCTATTGGCCAGATACGCACATCTTCACACCAGCTGCGGATCGAGACTGGGAGATACAGTGGAGTACTAGCAGAGGCCAGGACATGCCCCCTGTGTGGCATGGAGCCAGAGACAGAGTTGCACTACACATGCCACTGCCCCGTCTACTACGAGATACGAGGCCGCTTCCACTGCTTGTTTAGAGAGGGTTTTGGACCACTCTCTAGAGTCATGCAGTACGAGGATCAGAGATGCTTGGGTTTGTTTCTACTCGAGCTGTGCCAACACAGAGAGAGCTTGATGAGAGGAGAGGCTAGCCAGTCTCAGAGACACATCACAGACTTCTTTAGAGCAGACACTGGACACCCGGAGGAGCTACTACCACAGCAGAGCTCGTCGCCTCACACCAGGGGCACACTGATCGACGGGGCGACCGAGCTGGGGAGATCCAGACGCCCACGACTGCGGAGGACCACACAGCATCGACGAAGGCTGCATCAGAGGATTCGGAGCACTTTGGCCTGACATGCACGACGCCCGGTCGGACTACTGACCATGGAGGAGATTGGTGAGATCCGCCAGTGACCGATGCTGGATCTCTTGTGATTTAGCTACCCCAGCTAGCTGCTCTGCCCCGTTCACACCTAGCAGTCCAGGATTCCATAGTATATTTGTTTTGTCATTTTGTTACTCTGACTTTGTATCAGACCTACCACATTGTAACTTTTTGGTCTCATAGGTCACTTTGGCCTTTTGAAGACGTTAATATAACATTCTCTCTCTCTCTCTCTCTCTCTCTCTCTCTCTCTCTCTCTCTCTCTCTCTCTCTCTCTCTCTCTCTCTCTCTCTCTCTCTCTCTCTCTCTCTCTGTTTTAAGAATCATAAATTAAGGTCATCTATAACATTTCCTAGTGTCACATAAGTTTTGCAAGCAATGTATCCTCTATATGTCTCTCTTTATAGCAATTGTATGGATCATAACATATGTTTTGAAATGAGGAACTATAAGAAAGTCATTTCTTTAAACATGTAGTGAGCGCATATCCCACAGCTACAAAGACACAGAGATCAGAATGTGGATTCCAACTTACACTCGTTAGAAGCGCTACTTTGTCAGGTTGACTGTCACATGTCAAAAAAAAGACACTGCCAACAGGTTGTCCATCATGTGGCCTTAGAACAGCAAGCGGATTTGCCTTGCAGTCTTCCCAAAATCGAACCTGCTATAGCACAAATCATCCAAAGCTTAAAACAGACGAAGCAGACCCTTCAATTGTCTGCAAAAAGTACTCTCAATTAGAGATAAAATCACAAGCTGACCATTCCGTCATTACAAGCAGAGGCGATGTATAGAGCATCTTCTATAATAATGGATAAATCTGTGACTTCAGCATCATGCTGTCCAATGCACGATATGCCCTCGAGGAGGTTAGCAGCCGAGCAGCTCAAGAATGCTTTCTCTGACAAGTTCAATTGAGATGCTCTACTCTGTGCTTTCTCTATGTCAATCTTAAAGATATGATTGCTCATGCACACGACCAAGATTTCCTGCGGAAGATATGACACCATCAAAAAAGCCAGCCATAGGCCGAAACTCGTAAGCACTTTACACAAGCCAATCTTGGGTACCCAAAAAAGAATTCTGTCCTCCAAATAGCTAGTTAACCTCATAGGTTCAAATTCATAATGCACAATTGACATTTCTCACACGTGTCCACGTGACCAAACAGAGCAGAATCAACCAAGCCATTCTCATTCTGTACGAACAAAGTGAATGTTCATCAAAACTTAATTTGGATAAGTCATATATGTGTTACAAGCATCAAATATTGTGACTCTCTTTTTCTAGGCAGGAGAAAGAAGATGCTCAGAACAATAACTGAGCCCTTACACTATCAAGAATGGCAAAGACAAGCTCTACAAAGGCCACAAGCCTTACGGAACATTCAAAAAATGTTATCTGAGGATTCTGACATGCTTTTACGGCCTAGAAAAAAGGCCAAATAACTGAGATAAAAAGCTGGTGGAATGGCAACGCTAAGCTCCAGAAATGCAATCAGTCTTACAAAACAATGATAACCCACTTGGAAATTCTCCAATTTTTGACATGCTTTCCAGGATTGAAACGGCTCAGAAATAACTTTGGAACGAGGAATTTTAGTTTAGGTCACCCAGATGGGGGGAAACAGGGCCTGGAACAGCAAATAAAGCAGGGAACCTATCTCATCCCCAATCCCCCAATTGAACCCCAAAAATAATGGACAATGATGAGATTGTTAGTCAGGTGCTATAGGTTGTGGCTGGAAATGCTTTGATTGGCATGCATGTGCTGTACTTTTTGAGGGTGCAATAAGTTCTCTGGGAGCTTCCTGTCCAGGATGCTGTCTCTTGGAACAGGCTTGGAATCTCCTTGGAATGCATTTATTTCAGTGTAAAACATGGAGTGGAACAGCAGGTAAAGTAGGGATCAGCCCTTCCTCATCCTCAAGCCCCCCAAAAAATAATGGGCAAATAAATTCATGATGAGAATGTTAGTCAACTGCTCTGGCAATGCTTTATTTGGCATGCATGTGCTGTACTTTTGAAGGGGCAACAAAATTTGTGGGAGCTTCCTGTCCAGAATGCTGTCTCTTGGAATGGGCTTGGAATGCATTTAAACTTTTATTGCAGTATAAAACATGGCCTGGAACAACAGATAAAGGTCGGATAAGCCCTACCTCATCTCCAAGTCCCCCATTTCAACCCCCAATAAATCAGTCCCAAAAAGCTAAGTCTGACCCAAAAAGTAGGCAAAAGGGGTGTATAGGAGCAAAAACAGACAAAGAAGCTCCGAATTCTATAGAATATGTGAGGCAGCTGCTATTTGTAAGCAGAAACATCTCTCCTTGTCAGTTGTGGCTCTCTTCCTCTCTTGCTTAGTTAGGAGTATGCTTACAGTCTTCTGCTTCTCATACCTCTTTTGCCTCCTGCTACTACTACTATTCTCTGGTATACTAGTTACTGGAGCAGAGAAGACCGTGAGCCTTCAAGTTTCTGTAGCCAAGAAGAAGTTTCGCCATAGCCACACAACCATGATAATGAAACTTAGCTTTCATCTAGCTATCTGTCCTCCTCTATGCAGGCACGGCACTCTTAAGCTCTGGCAGGTTCAAGTCCTTGAAAGTGAGACCCCAGCATTAATCCCTGGCAATGCTTTCTGAGCAGCAAATCTATCGGTTTGGGAAATTCTAATGCCTTCGCCATTATCTGAAGCCCCAAGCTTCATGCTACTTGCCATGCATGCAAGAACTCCTCTTTCAATACAGCTCTCATTATGGCACAAATCGATCTAACGGTACTAATTAGCTTGCCTCCAGTCTGAGTTTATATCTGATTACAGAATATGGAGGTTGTGGAGCCTATTCTCCACCGAACCCCCTCTACCGTCTAAGATAAGCTTCATAACCCCCCACTATATATAAATAGAAGTAACTTTTCAAATGTAACAAATCTGCTTGGTATATTTGACATCAGACCCTGAGAAGGAATCATGTGCGTGAGGCACCACTGTGAAGGATCCACTCGTGCGAGTCACCCACAGTATGAACAGTCTCCAGCTTTTGAGTCATAAAAAGGGCACCCTTGCGTATCACTTCAAAGTGCACAAGGGCAAGGCTTGTTCCGTTGATGCTGAGTAGACAGTCATATTTGCTGTGGCCTATGTCCCAGAACAGAAGATTCGCCTCTTTCGAATTGACAAAAGAGTCAAGCACTGATGATTTTGAAAGAGATTGGCTGGTAAAACTTCTGGTAAGACCAATGAGGGAACGGTTAATTGATCCTCCAGTCTGGAATCTGCATAGAGAATTTCATGCAAGGGCCATAGATGGTAGGTTTCTTTCAAATCCTGGAACAGGTCAGCTTAAGCATCTGTGCAGAACACTACCAGGTTTTTGGAGTACCTTGTGAACTAATAGAAGAGCTACAAGATGTCCAGGTTAACATCAAAGTTAGGGTGGGTTCAGACGATGCAGCGGAAAAGATTACCACAGGGGCATTCACTGTGCATGGAGAGAGCTAAATGGCTGCAGCGAAACCAGCCTTTACTCCGGGCCCGCTATAGATCTTCTGACCTCCCCCCCTTCTCGGAAGAAGTGCTTGTCTCTCTGAGCACCCTTCCGCCTTCAGAGCTCTTCAGACGACGTGCTGGCAGCTGCAATCAAAGGTGCTCTACCACAGGGCTCATCTAAACCCAGCCTTATATAACACCTATGATGGTCAGGTACCTTATGTGTTCACTACTAGCCCTGCCTAAATTTTCCACTATCAACAGATATATATTGACCTCTTTCTGTAAGTTGTGCAGATTTTTCTGTTATCTCTATAGAGATTGAGGCCAGACTTGACATTTTCTTGCACTCTTCTGCCTTCAGAGCTCTTCAGACAACGCGCTGGCAGCTGCAAGCAAAGGTGCTCTACCACAGGGCTCATCTAAACCCAGCCTTATATAACACCTATGATGGTCAGATATCTTATGTGTTCACTACTGGCCCTGCCTAAATTTTCCACTATCAACAGATATATATAGACCTCTTTCAGTATAGTTGTGCAGATTTTTTCTGTTATCTCTATAGAGATTGAGGCCAGACTTGACATTCTCGCCCTGTTGCCTTACTACATGAGGATTTGAATTTCATAACTCCGATATCCAACTTTTCTCGTGTAGAAGAATTGGCACTGTGGCTACAGAAAGGGAATATTCAGATATTGTTACTAACATTCGGCATGCCATTTCACAATTTGGAGAGTTGGAAGTTTTGAGCAACAGAAGCTTTTCATTCCCTAGTTGGCCTCTCCCATCCCGTCATTCACCTTTCGCCTTTGGGAATTCGCCTTTCATGGCATTTTTTTACATAATCTACGTTAAGTCTAAAAACATTTCAGCGCATAACTTCCAGTCGCCTACAACCCATCAAAGTACCAAAATCATAGACAAGGAGAATTGCAGGATTGCAAGGCAGTAGCCCTTAGCATCTTCTTCTGGTGGCAGCAGTGAACATAGGTCCTGACTATGAGCCTAGTTTGGAGCATCAATAGTTCAACAGCTTCTTCTTCTTCACCGTCACTAGTGTTCTTGTAGAGTCAGTAGATAGCTATACCACCACTCTCTGGAACTGAGTGGCCTTGTGGCGGGCAACCTCGGGCTACAGTGTCACTTGCACGGGAAAGGCAGTATAGTTGGAACTTGGTCTTAGGTTCACACGGTGGACTGCTGCCTAGAGAGTGACACGTGGCAGACTCAAGGAGTGGCGGTCTAGAGGACAACGTGGCCAATTCATCCCCGCCACAGTTTGGAGATAGGTGGAGCTGGACTGTCAAGGATATTTGAATTAGCCGTTGGCTGCCCTTTATATCGTATATATGGTTAATTTGCTTCAGTTTTGTATGTTGTTCTAGACGTTGAGAGTCATGAGTCTTGAGTCCTGGGCCTAGAGCTAAGTGTGCTGCCGGCCAGAGTCTGTACTCATTCATGAGTTAGTCGAGTTCCATTGAGTTTGGAGTTTATTGTTGTGTCTTTGAGTTTGTTTGGTTCCATTGCCCTATTGTCTTGTGTTTCTATTCTTTTGGAGTGAGGTTTCTTGCACATTGCACTGAGGAGCATCCACAATAGAGAGCACGACATAGTTTCCCTAGTACAATCCAAGTTCAGTAAAATGGAGGTAATGGAGGATAATCGGATCAACAAAAGAATGGCCATGTCCTCCAAGTTCATTGACTCCCTTTTGAAAAGTATCTGCTGTTGAGTGTGCGCCTCTTGTTGATATGTGTCGACTTTGGCAGATCCAAGTTTGTGAACTACACTTTCAAAGAGATGGTGACACACTCATAGAACGGTGCGAAGTGGTTCCAAACTCTATTCCCTCATTCCTCATTGTCTTTACATGACAAACACTTGTGATGCATAGTTTAGTATGATACTCATAGAATTGTGCGAAGTGGTTCCAAACTCTATTCCTCATTCCTCATTGTCTTTACATGACAAACACTTGTGATCTATAGTTTAGTATGATAAAGGGCCACACACAATCATTGATATGGCCTCCAAAATCCCCCACTTCCTTCAAAGCCATCTTCCTTGATCTCCTTTCTGATGAAACTCGCCAAGATAATAGAGGTTAAAAATCGCCATATCAAAACCTTCCCTTGTTATTATCCAATTGGTGATCGGTTGGGATTCTTTATAACCGGCCTGTACAACGTAGAGGGCGGTACTATTTCAATTACCTGTTAACTTTACACAGAGCACTGAGAAGGGAAGAGAACACAGTTGCGTCCAGCGACTAGAATGTCACTGCGCACACGAGACCGACACCCTGTAGGCCCCAAAGACTGGCGCCCCTTTCGGTATTTCTTTATTCAAATTAAGGTAGACGATCCGACCACTTAGCACAAGCTTTCACAAAGCTGTCCAAACCTGGCGAGGGCTGAAAACGCAGGTTTTCAACCGGATTTCGACAGCATAACGGCACAAAAACCCCTGTAGGTCAAAAACACCTGTCTAGGACGGATTCCCTCGATATCTGGAAGCTTTCTGGTGAGCTGTCACAGAAATTCAGCGGGCTGTAATTCTCTGTTTTTCACTGCCGGGAGCCCAAAAGCCTATACACGCATCCCGAGGCTCTCACGAGGCTCCCCCGATGTTCCCTTGCAGTTTAGGTGCGAAACCCTAAACCTGCAGAAAAACACAGCAGGCTATAATTCCCTGTTTCGGATCGTTTTTAGCGGAGCGAACACGCCTACGCGTGTCCCAAGGGCTCCCGCACGCAATGGGACAGTTCCCCTGTGAATTGGACGAGTTTTCACGCGAGAAAACTCTCCAAACTCGCAATCTTTCGTGATGGAAATGTGCGTACCTGTGGGGGATTAGCAATTAGCTAATCCGGTTCCTGTTCAGAAGGCTCTTGCCTTGGCAAACGCGCATAAACCCCCAGATCAGTACATAGGTCAAATGAGAAGCCCACTAGTGGGGCATAACATATTGTACGTAGGGAAGAAAGAGAGCAGTATGTAGCGTGTGGGGCATCACTCCCGTCACCATACTGTGCATAGAGGGCAAGGTAAGCATTCCATAGCTTCTGTACCTGCTACAATCCACCTAAGGCTGAAAATGGCGCCCCCTTTGTTGATATGCAGCTCGTTTTTGCCTCCCAGAGTGGCAGAATCGCTCACAGGCTGACACGTCGCCCAGTTTCCGAGTTTGGGCTTTCCCTGCTAAAAATATCTCAACTGGTGCGTCAGTTGACTTGGCAGCAGAGCAATAGAATGTTCCCCTTGTCATTCCAGAGCTAATGACGCGAACACATTTTCCAGTCAAAAATAGCAGTTCCCTAAATTTTAGGAGATGCTTCCATGGCGTCCCTATCGGTCTCCTGACCATCATTGAAGACTATCATTTGACCAACATCTACAATGTGGGTTAATTTACTGGCCCCTTTCAACTTATAAAGTTGCAGTGACTTGACGAGTGGCCCAAATTCCAGTTTGGCGCACACGAGCTTCCATACTCATCAGAATTCAGTGCTAACTGGCCCGGGCAGTCCCTGTCTGACCAGCCTAGATCCCCGATGTGAGAAACCCATTTGGCTGCAGCCGTTTCACACTGGCCATGCAATGTCCACTTGCACCTTTTCAAAGGTTCCGGGACAAACAAGTAAAAAAAATAAAAAAAATATATCTAATACTTATTTACGGAAGGCAACAGGAAAAATACACCTCCTGGTGACACACCCTACCCTTGAAATACTGCAAGCGACCTCGCTTGCATGCCAATAATACATGCGGATATCTCCTGATATCACATATATTCTATGATGGGAATCCAAGATATACATGCTTCCGAAAATGTAGCGTTGGACGATTAAACAATCCCACCAACCTGGCTACGACACATATATCAAGCATAGAAGTCTTCTAGTGTACTCTTGAGCACAAACTTCTCTAGCTAAATTCTATATGGAAAGAGTAGATACAATTTCTTAACTACTCTCTTGAGCATCATGAACCATGCTCTTGCCTTGCTCCAAAAAGGCTGCATCAAGTCACTGTGGGTTCCATCTGAAAGGCTTCAAGATACAATTGCAATAGCTGAGGTGAATCAACCAATTCAGACTCTTCCATCCATTTGGCATCTAACGATGGATAGTTCTTGAACTTCACCAAATAGCGTCTTGCAACTTTTCCTCTAACCTTTCTTTCTTTATGTGCCAATATCTGTTCAGGAACAAGGATTTCATCCAATTCTTCCACTTCGGGTTGTTCCTCATCAAGCATATTCTCTGGCACATCACCAACAAAGGGCCTTAGAAGGCTGACATGAAAAGCATTATGTATTTTCCAGCCTTCTGGTAGCTTTAACCTGTAAGCTACATCGCTGATCTTTTCTGAAATCTGAAAAGGACCATAATATCGCATACTGAGCTTAGGAAACAAGCGTTCCTTGCCTTTCCTTTTCCTTAACCTGGCCTTTTCAAAGCGCAAAAGTACCCAATCACCAAGTGAAAATACAAGTTCACGACGGTGACGATCAGCAGCTTTCTTTTGCTTAGCCTGAGTCTTCTCAAGAGCAATCTTTATCTTCCTGTATGTTTCATCCATATCTTGCACATACTTATCTGCCTCAAATATCTTGTCCTTAGTCTGCAAAATGGGCGGGACTTTCTTCCCTCCTTTCCATGCATCATGAGAAAGTCATTCTTAAGCATGTAGTGCTCATGATGTTGCCCATCAACAAGCTGGTCATAGATCCTTGAAAAATCTGAATCTTCAGCATATTGTGTCTTCATTTTGTCTAGTTCACAATGGTACGGAATTGACACTGCTGAAATTTGGGGCTTTCGTGACAACGCATCAGCCACCACGTTCTTTTTCCCTTGCACATGCACAATCTGAAAATGGAACATTGACAAGATGTTTGCCCATCGCATGTGCTTCTCAGACAACTTCGTCTGTGTAAGAAAATATCGCAAGGTTTGATGATCCGTTTGGACAACAAAATCAGCCCCTAGCAAATAGTGTTTCCAACTAGTGAAAGCATCAATTACTACCAGCAATTCTTTCTCATAGACTTGCAAGTTCCTTTCAGTCTTCAAAAGAATTCTGCTCTCATATGTGACTACTCGGCCATTCTGCATTAGAACTGCACCAAGACTATGGCCACAAGCATCACATTGAACCACAAAAGGTTTAGAAAGATCTGGCAAAATAATTACCGGATCTGAAGTCAGCTTCTCTTTCAAGTGTTTGAACGCTAAAATTTCCTTGGCTGTCCACTTGAAAGTAACTCCTTTTCCTTGCAGTGCATGGAGTGGAGAAGCAATCTCAGCAAAATTTCGGATGAACCTCTTGTAATAGGAACATAAGCCTAGAAAGCTTCGAATGTCATGTACGGACTTCAAGTCTGGCCATGACCTAATTGCTTCCACTTTAGTGGGATCCATGCGTACCCCATCCTTTGAAACAATGTGCCCAAGGAAGTGAATCTCTTGCAAAAAGAACTCACTTTTCTTCGCATTAATGAGTAGCCTATTCTTGCGTAGCTCATTGAAAACTGCGGTCAAGTGATCCCTATGCTCCTATTCAGACTTTGAGTAGACAATCATGTCATCAAAGAAGGTACCCACGAAGTTTCTATGTGGTCTAATAATTCTGTCCATCATTCTATTAAATGTGGCAGGAGCATTTGTGAGACCAAATGGCATGACAAGAAACTCATAGAGACCAAATGTTGTCCTGAACGCAGTCTTATGGACATCTTCTGGTCTAATGCGTATCTGATGATACCCGCTTTTTAGGTCTATTCTTGTAAACAATGACGCTCCCTCAAGCCGATCAAGAATGTCATCTATCCTCGGTATGGGGAACCTGTTCTTGATAGTATTCTTATTCAAGGCGCGATAGTCAATGCACATGCGCCATGAACCATCCTTCTTCTGCACTAAGAGTACAGGCGAACAAAAAGGGGATGAACTGGGCTGAATCAGCCCCTTCTCTAAAAGCTCGTTGACCTGACCCATAATCTCTTTCTGCTGGGCTACACTAACCCTGTATGGTGGTCTATTCGGTGGACTACAACCTGGCAGTATGATCCTCAGGTCTCTCAGGAGGTAACTCCCCTGGCAAAGAGTCCGAAAAACAATCACTGAAACCACTCAAAAAAGTTGACCTGTCTTTATCTAAGGTAGACAAATTAGATACAACTTGAGGTACTTCTTTTGCAAAGATCAAGTACGCAGAAAGGTGATTCTTTATTACAGATGAATAGGCAGAAGCAGAAACAACTGGAACAGACTCGCCTTTAAGCTTTACATCAAGGACATGAGTCTTTCCTCTATGTACAAGGGTAATCTTTTTGTTGTAAGTATCCACCATAGCATGCAACCTGTAACACCATGGGATACCCAATAACACATCACAGCCCTCAAGCGGCATAATATGAAATTCTTCCGCATCCACATAGCTCTGAATGTGCAGACGAAGCTTTCCCAGAATGGGAGTAACAGGCTCTGAATGTCCTGGGCATGCCAAACCTGCTTCGCCTTTCATACCCATCTCCTCTGCATGAATGCCCAACTTTGATGCCAATTCTGGTAATATGAAATTTGCACGAGCTCCTGGATCAAAGAAAACCAGCACTGTCTGGTCTCTAACTTTGCCCCAAGCTCTACACATCTCCGTGGCATCTGTGTTTGGCTGATCTCCAACCAAATCTGGAACAAGTCCTGCACTCGGCTTTGGTTTCTTCCCTTTATGGTCTGACTTGTCATCCTTATCCTGTGACTTCTTCTGTGGGCACTCATTTGCAAAGTGTCCTTCCTGTTCACAAATGTAGCATTTCTTGGCCTCCCTAAGAGCTTTCCTTTCTTGAAAAGTTTTGCCAGAAAAATGCCTTTTTTGTCCTTGTCCTCGTCCCGAAGAAGATTTAGACTGCTTCTTGGACGTATCAGCTTCTTCAGTGGAGGGCTTCTTTGCAGGAGACTCAGAAGGCTTTGCTGCAACATTGCCCTTGGCTGAAAACTGTTTGCCCTGAGCCCCTTTCTTGTGGCTATTAAATCCATCTCCCTTCGACAGATTGTTGGCCACTCTTGCATTCTCTATCAATTGAAACATATTCATGACAGTAGTCTTTGTGCAGTAGTCCCTGATTTTCTTGGGCAATCCGCAACAGTACTTCTCAATTTGTTCTGACAAAGGCACAAACCTGTAAGAGGTGACTGGCAACAGTGCGGCCCAAAACCGTTTATTGTACTCTTCCAGATTCGCACACTGTTTAGCATTCAACTCGTGCCATTCCGTCATCACATCCACTTCAAAAGTGTTTGTCAACCATGCAGGCGCAAAAAGTTGTTTGAATTGGACCCACGTTGTTGGGGCTTGACCTTGGTTCAACAATGCGGTCCACCATTGAAGCGCATTCCCTTTCAAGAAAGTGGCAGCCTTGCGTATCTTTGAAGATTCCGTGAAGTTGCCTTCAGCATAAGCTGCATCGAACTGCTGTATGAAGGTCAAAGCCTTTAATTGGTCCTCAGTTCCTCTGAAAGTTTCAAACTTCACTCCCTGCCCACCTTCCTTGTAATCCTTAGGCTGACTCAAAGGAGCCACATTATCATAAACAGATGCCTGTAACAGTGGTGCTCCATGAGTGTTCATTCCAACACTCGCATCAACTGTTTTCCCTGTCATATCTGCATTTTGTACGTATGGCTGCGAAAAACCAGCCATACCAAATTGTGTTCCAAGCACTCGAAACTGGCCATAGGCACCCTGAAAACCTGGTTGGACACCCATGTTCGCATACATAGGGTTACCCATGCCTGTTTGCATTGTCCCGAACACATTCCCTGGCATATAACCTGTGGAAGGTCCAGCCATAGCTTGAAACACTGAACCACCTCCAAAATAACCAGGATAAGTATTAGGTAATGGAAGGGTCTGACGCATAGCCTGTTCATTGCTCCCTTGACCATTCACAAACGGTTCCTGTCCAGCTAAAGCAAGTTGCTTTGGATCATTGGACACCGCTACTTGCTCAAACACATGGGCTTTCCCTCGAGCATCATGAGTCCTCTGCGCATTGGAAATCTCCTTTTCCTGCAACGGCTCAGTCATGCCCTGTGTAGGAGGCTGAAAACCCTGTGTCGGAGCCTGTAAGAATTCCTGCATCCTTGGGTTGTTTAGCCAACTGCTGAAACATATCCATGCAACAACGCAGTTGAGTTCTAAACAACCTGTCCTCTTCTTGAAGAGTTGAAGGAATTTTCTCTGTGCCATGTGAGGAAGATCCCTCTTCAGGTACTCGGTCTCTCTTCTCTGTCATATCGACAAGCTCTGTGTTGCTTTCACCCACAACAATCCACGCTGCACTTTTTGAAGAAAAAGTGACTATCCCGTCGATGGAACCATATAACCGGCCTGTACAACGTAGAGGGCGGTACTATTTCAATTACCTGTTAACTTTACACAGAGCACTGAGAAGGGAAGAGAACACAGTTACGTCCAGCGACTAGAATGTCACTGCGCACACGAGACCGACACCCTGTAGGCCCCAAAGACTGGCGCCCCTTTCGGTATTTCTTTATTCAAATTAAGGTAGACAATCCGACCACTTAGCACAAGCTTTCACAAAGCTGTCAAAACCTGGCGAGGGCTGAAAACGCAGGTTTTCGACCGGATTTCGACAGCATAACGGCACAAAAACCCCTGTAGGTCAAAAACACCTGTCTAGGACGGATTCCCTCGATATCTGGAAGCTTTCTGGTGAGCTGTCACAGAAATTCAGCGGGCTGTAATTCTCTGTTTTTCACTGCCGGGAGCCCAAAAGCCTATACACGCATCCCGAGGCTCTCACGAGGCTCCCCCGATGTTCCCTTGCAGTTTAGGTGCGAAACCCTAAACCTGCAGAAAAACACAGCAGGCTATAATTCCTTGTTTCGGATCGTTTTTAGCGGAGCGAACACGCCTACGCGTGTCCCAAGGGCTCCCGCACGCAATGGGACAGTTCCCCTGTGAATTGGACGAGTTTTCATGCGAGAAAACTCTCCAAACTCGCAATCTTTCGTGATGGAAATGTGCGTACCTGTGGGGGATTAGCAATTAGCTAATCCGGTTCCTGTTCAGAAGGCTCTTGCCTTTGCAAACGCGCATAAACCCCCAGAACTGTACATAGGTCAAATGAGAAGCCCACTAGTGGGGCATAACATACTCTACGCAGGGAAGAAAGAGAGCAGTATGTAGCGTGTGGGGCATCACTCCCGTCACCATACTGTGCATAGAGGGCAAGGTAAGCATTCCATAGCTTCTGTACCTGCTACAATCCACCAAAGGCTGAAAATGGCGCCCCCTTTGTTGATATGCAGCTCGTTTTTGCCTCCCAGAGTGGCAGAATCGCTCACAGGCTGACACATCGCCCAGTTTCCGAGTTTGGGCTTTCCCTGCTAAAAATATCTCAACTGGTGCGTCAGTTGACTTGGCAGCAAAGCAATAGAATGTTCCCCTTGTCATTCCAGAGCTAATGACGCGAACACATTTTCCGGTCAAAAATAGCAGTTCCCTAAATTTTAGGAGATGCTTCCATGGCGTCCCTATCGGTCTCCTGACCATCATTGAAGACTACCATTTGACCAACATCTACAATGTGGGTTAATTTACTGGCCCCTTTCAACTTATAAAGTTGCAATGACTTGAGGAGTGGCCCAAATTCCAATTTGGCGCACACGAGCTTCCATACTCATCAGAATTCAGTGCTAACTGGCCTGGGCGGTCCCTGTCTGACCGGCCTAGATTCCCGATGTGAGAAACCCATTTGGCTGCACCCGTTTCACACTGGCCATGCAATGTCCACTTGCACCTTTTCAAGGGTTCCGGGACAAACAAGTAAAAAAAATAAAATAAATATATCTAATACTTATTTACAGAAGGCAACAGGAAAAATACACCTCCTGGTGACATTCTTCATTGGTCAATCGATAACATCGGTATCATATTTTGACCAGCTGAAAGGGTAAGCAAAAAACAGCAGCAACCAGCCCTACTCTTGGAGATGCAACATTGCACCCAATCCTTGCCCCATCACAATCCAAGAGATCATATTGGATTGCATATGCACCACCAGTCCACAAACCTCCTTTTATACACGATAGCACCACAGTCAGCAACCAACTCAGGACTACTTAATTCTTTCCACTAGAGCTCTAATACAAAGTTACATCAACCCTAACGGCATTTCGTTTCATTCATTCAAAAATGCCAAAGACGAAACACAATATGAAACGCATATGTTTCTAGAGGTTATAGGAAACCTAATATTTAGGAGTCTAGCAGGTGGACACCTCTTATATACATGGTTACACAAGTAAAATATGTTGCACATCACACACTATGGCTAATTTTGTATTTTGAAATTTAACCCAAAAATGAACCTGACAAACGCATTTTGTCCCCCTATTTCGAGTTTTGTTTTGAAATATTTGGGGGACAAAATGCGTTTTCATGTGACAGAGGAACTTGTCAAGAAGTTGGTTTACATCAAATCCAGTGTTGCCCCATGAGTCTCACACCAACAGCTTGCCCCCACCAAAGCACTAATCGTGATAATAAGAGAAACTTGTGGCACTCTCGCATTTGTCACTCCCTATTGCTACTTTACAGCATCTTGTGTCAAAGGAGATGGTTGTGGGTTTACCCATGCTACACACACCTCATGTAAGGTGCAGCAGAAGTGAATGTTGAACTTTGCTCAAGATGAGTGCTTCGAACTATGCTCGGTCCTTTTACTTACGGAAGGGAGAGCCTTCCGTTCCTTTAGTGAGAGAGTGCAATGGACACAAAGAAAGTGGTGAACACTGTGAATGAAGGTGCATGAGACTGAGAGATAGAGAGAGAAGAATACGACACCAAAATGTTGTCAAAACCCTCCTCTGAAGGCCCCACTCTCTATGGCGAGGGCGGTCTACTATTGATTGCACAAATCTCTACAATGCTTGGACTTGCAGACGATGTCGACGACGATGAAGACGACGACGAGACGGGCTAAAATCTGAAAACGCTAATGGCTGAAATCTGCAAATCTTGTATCTGCTGAATTCTGACTCTATGTGGGTGACGATGTCGATGGCGACGATGCGACGACGACGCGCTGAAAACGCAGATGCTGAAATCTGCGTTTTCCGGGCTGAATCTGCAAACTACGCTGGATCTGACTGTGCGGCGAGGATCTGCTGCGGGAAGGTGAGATCTGTGAGGTTCGGGGGTTCTACTGCGGAATCTTGATGCTGAAAACTGAAAACGCTGGTGCTAAAGATGATCTTGTCGCAATGGAACTGCAAAACGCTGATCTTGATTGCTGATCCAAAAACGCTAGGGCTGGTTCTGTGTTTTGTTGCAAAAAGGCTAGGGTTTCTACTGTCTTGCTGCTGCCGGGGCTGATCTGTTGTGCAAAAACGTAAGGACTGCTGTAGGGGAAAAATGCTAGGCTTTGCAAGTTGCAAAACGCTAGGTTTGCTGATGGGGGGGGGTGTCTTGCTGGGAAGGTGCTGTTGAACCTTGGTTCCTGCTGCCTCTTCTGCCAGAAAGTGCTAGCGCTAGGTTTCTTATATACATGCTTGGTAAATTTGCCGTACCTAGTTCCCAACAAAAGTCACTTAAAAATAATAAGTGAAAAATGTCAAAAATAGAAAAAATAGGTCTATGCACTGTAAAAATGCTCCTGATGGGTTCTGATGGAAATCTGATGATCATGCTGTGTGCAACCAGAGGATATGCATCTACTCTAAGTGTCTGAACATGCACGGTCTGCGAACAGACTCACAAAGGTGCCAGAACACTTCCTAATCTAGGCTGACTGAACTGAACTGAACCCATGTCATGAAGTAGCTTGTCCACGTACACATAGGGTTAGATGTGCATGTGACATCCCCTCCTTTTCAAAGTGAGGTACTGGTACCAAACTGTATGGCGTCGAGGGAGATCGCCAACAGCATCTGGAATCTTAGAAAGGACTCTTCGCGGGCCCACTCTGATGCGTGGGTCATGTGATACTTAAACTTCATAAAGGTCTGCAATGCTTGCTTCTTTGGGCCGCAGCGAAAGCGACACAAAGTCATCTCTGGCTCCTTCCATGCTTCAACTTTGTTTATAGTCATGCGTCTACCATCTTCAAGAATCTCCGAGGATGAAAGTTCCTGAAACCACTTCCAACACAAAAACATGAACATACCCATTCCATGTAAAGTGACTGGAAAAATTCTAGTCCTTCGAAAATATTGTGCAAGCAATGTAGATGAACATAGAGACGAAGTGCCAAACCGCTCATCAAACACACGCAAACAATGGAATCAAATCTTGTCTTTTTTATCTAAATCAATCAACTGTGGCAAATCACAATGGAAATGCCGATGCTTGATGCTCAATCCTTCGTGTGCTCTTTCTCATATCATGTCATGCTAAGGAAGAGACATGGAATGTGAATTTCTTGAATGCAAACATTTCATCTTTCCATGAGTAATCCGCATACATCCGTGCTCATTCATGAGTTCATCGTACAATATGGCATGCCTGTGAAAAGGGATCACATAAGGACGGTGACTAAAATATAGGAAAGCATCACAAATAAAACACTCGAACAATGCGTGCTAACTAATCATTCGAACACATAATACTTCCTGTGGGGGTTCTTTGGACCTCACTCGAGAGCCAAGATCGGTTCTTCGTGATCTATCAAATCTTCCTATGGGAGTGTTGTGGACCTCGACTCAAAAGCCAAGATCGGTTCTTCGTGATTGATCGAATCTGCAATGAGGTTAGCGTCGCTAGAAAAAGCATCAACTAAACCATCATCCTTGTGTACAATCACATCTTTTTCTTGTAAATCATCATGCTTGTGAGTAATCACATCTTGATCATGCAAATCATCATGCTTATCATTATCATGTAATTCCTATGTGTCATGCTTTGGAAAAGAAGAGACTGAGAGAGTCTCCTTCTCCTGATCCTTTGCAATCTGTACCTGCATACTAGAAAAGAGTCGCAACAACTCTTGCATGTGTTGGGCTCTCTGTTCGGCCGCCAAGCGCGCGTGCTCACGCTCACGCTCAAAGGCTAACCGGCTTTCTTTGCACTCGCGAGCCAATTCTGCTTTGCATACTTGGGCTTCCAAGCGTGCTTGCTCGCGCTCACACTTTATGGCTGCCATTCTTTCTTCGTATCTACGCTCTATGGCTGCCATTCTTTCTGTTGTTCTTTCTTTGCGCTCGCGCTTCAAGGCGGCGCATTGCGCTTCTTGTTGTAACTTCTTCCTGTCCATCATCGTCTTGTCAAAAAGCTCCATAGGAGTTAGTGCAATCCTTGGCGTAGATGGGGAAGGGGAAGGGTCGGAAAAACCTCTTGGTGGGGAAAATTCTTCTTCGCCACTGCCATGCTCATCACCTCCATGCGAAGTATCCATTTCGCTTCGGGTAATGACCATACACTGAAGTCTTGGGTTCTTAAGTTCACAAGGAACTTGGGTTGTTGTGGGTCTTGGGGTCTTGGGTTCTTGAGTTCTTGAGGTTCTTGAGTGCTTGAGGTTCTTGAGGTTCTTCTTTCGCTTGCAATCTGTGTTAGAGAAGGATCTTCTCTTCACCCGAGCTCTTCTCTTTCCCGCGGGCGCACCCCTTGGCGGCCTTGCGCTCACACCAAGGTTGCTTTTTCCCACCTCACGTCGATTGGCCGGCCGCTAAGTGCACGGTCCGCTCTCAATGAGTGAAAAGAGAAACAAGGGGAGGCTGGACAAGCCCTTCTTTCTTGGGTTTCCTGTCACTCTTCAAAACCACGATTAGAAATCAACACGCCCAAGTGGACTTGGGTTACGAGCAACAAGCAGAAAAAATTCTGTGATTTTTTCCTTGGGTGATACAAAACACTGCCAAAGCTCTGATACCAATGTAAGGTGCGACGGAAGTGAATGTTGAACTTTGCTCAAGATGAGTGCTCCGAACTGTGCTCAAGGGTTCCTTTTACTTACGGAAGGGAGAGCCTTCCGTTCCTTTAGTAAGAGAGTGCAATGGACAAACAAAGTGGTGAACACTAAGAATGAAGGTGCATGAGACTGAGAGATAGAGAGAGAAGAATACGACACCAGAATGTTGTCAAAACCCTCCTCCGAAGGCCCCACTCTCTATGGCAAGAACGGTCTACTATTGATAGCACAAATCTCTACAATGCTTGGACTTGCCGACGATGTCGACGAAGATGAGGACGACGACAAGACGGGCTGAAATCTGAAAACGCTAATGGCTGAAATCTGCAAATTTTGTATCTGCTGAATTCTGAGTCTATGTCAGTGACGATGTCGATGGCGACGATGCGACGACGACGCGCTGAAAACAGCATCAATCTGCATTTTCCGGGCTGAATCTGCAAACTACGCTGGATCTGACTGTGCAGCGAGGATCTGCTGCGGAAAGGTGAGATCTGCGAGATTCGGGGTTCTACTGCGGAATCTTGATGCTGAAAACGCTGGTGCTAAAGGTGATCTTGTCGCGATGGAACTGCAAAACGCTGATCTTGCTTGCTGATCCAAAAATGTTAGGGCTAGTTCTGTGTTCTCTTGCAAAAACGCTAGGGTTTCTACTGTCTTGCTGCTGTCGGGGCTGATCTATGATGCAAAAACGCAAGGGCTGCTGTAGGGGAAAAACGCTAGGCTTTGCAAGTTGCAAAACGCTAAGTTTGTTGACGGGGGGAGTCTTGCTAAAAAGGTGCCTGCTGAACCTTGGTTCCTGCTGCCTCTTCTGCCAGAAAGTGCTAGCGCTAGGTTTCTTATATACATGCTTGGTAAATTTGCCCTACCTAGTTCCCAACAAAAGTCACTTAAAAATAATAAGTGAAAAATATCAAAAAATAGAAAAAATAGGTCTATGCACTGTAAAAATGCTCTTGATGGGTTCTGATGGAAATCTGATGATCATGATGTGTGCAACTAGAGGATATGCATCTACTCTAAGTGTCTCGACATGCACGGTCTGCGAACAGACTCACAAAAGTGCCAAAACACTTCCTAATCTAGGCTGACTCAACTGAACTGAACCCATGTCATGAAGTAGCTTGTCCACATACACATAGGGTTAGATGTGCACGTGACACCTCATCGCGTTTTCTCCTTCATGTGCTTAAAGCATACCATACAACGACTCTTTTCCACTACTTATCGTGCCCTTCAAATTCTTAAGCTTGTTTATGCGGGCCTTGTAAAGCCCATGGACACAGACTCACTTGGTGGTCCCAAATGTCATCTAAAACTTATGGATGATTGAAGATGGTAAGATTTGAGTGTGTTTCTTGCTAAGAAATCATAAGCTCCTAACATGTTTAGATTATAGATAAGACAAGTTGAAAATAAAACGGAGTTGTAAAATCTTTATTCCTAGAATGCCAATAAGAAAAGGACTCTTGATTCAAAGTCCGAAGAAAAATCTTCAATAATCATGCTGCTCACTCAAGTTGGAATTTTGATTTGGGTAAGATTGTTCTCTCTTGTGATGCCTAGTTTGATGAGAGTAGATTTGATCCTGATTATATTGCGTCTTAGATTAATGTAGATAGATAATCCATTTCTCTCACGATGCTCGGCTTGATGAGACTAGATTTTGTCTCGATAGTATTGCTTCTTCAACTAATGCAGGTGACTTGCTCCCTCTTTAAGTCATCATGACTCTTCACACCCTTTGTCATCACTATCTCCCCTGCATTTTTTGTTCCCACTACATCCTCCTGTTAAAGTTATAGGATCTCAAGTGAATAGCCCAATGTGATCCCAACATCCATTTTGTCTTTAGGTATTTATTTGACTTGTTTGACAAGATTCTGGGTAGGGCAATTCTTTGAGGGGGGTTGTAACAGACTTGGACACTCCAAGTCAAGAATCAACCGCGACAACACCAAATAACCACTTCAAAACAATTCACAGATCACAATAGATTTGCACTGGCCCGGCGGAGTTTCGTGCCTAGAGATATTGGCCCCAAAGACTAGCGCCCCTTTCGGTATTTCTTTTTATATTAATCAGTTCAAAGTACAAGAGAGTGGGTCGTGATTCACTCTCAGACTCTGCGTCCAGATGCTCTGAGAAGTGAGGCCCTCACCACTAATTTAAAGGTTACAAGGGATGCCCAAAAGCTTCAAATCAAAAGCAATTGCTCTCTCTCTCTCACAGAGAGTCAAAACTTGAAAGCAAAAGCATTCTCTCTCTTTCTCATTGCGTAGAGAAAAAGTAAAATTTGCGTCGCTCATCACTTCTTTTTTTTTTTTAATTCAGCCTCCGTGATTTCCGGAAATTACGATTTCTGGCAAAAATTAGGGTTTGCATAAATTTTAGGGTTTTTGACAAAAACTAGGGTTTCTGCTGTCCGCCATGTCATCACTTTGTGACATACCCCCCTCTTGAAAGCATTGTAATCGACCGCGATTACGTCTACAAAACCGACAAAAGCCATAAACCGTCTTAGCAGATACTGACTGTTAGTACCTACGTACTAGAAACACAAATCTAGCACATGTACAAAATCGACAGTCACATCACACGACATCACAGGACATCACATGACATTCAATATTCATTCAGATCTTAGACCATGATTTATCGGCAATGTAGCTAGCAATCACATCTAGGTCCAATCAGGACCTCATCGATGTCCGATTGACTAACCCCTATTGCAACCATGTCTATTCGAGATCAATCCGACCAAAATGCTGCAGTCATTTCGGCTATCAGTTTCTGCACTCAAAAGAAGTCGAGAACAAATCAGTATCATTATCAGGAATTCCATTTCATAAAGTCATCTAGCAGTATACTGCCAGCTCTCAATATCCCTAAAGCTCAAAGAGATATCAGTGACTTTAGTATCAACATCAAGGCATCTGTTGACAAAGGAGCGGAGTAACTCTCCTCTTGTGCATCCCACTACACCAGATCTTCAGCCAAGCTGAATTTCTGGGTTCCGTTTGAAGTAGACTATGCTAAACCAAAACATCGAGGTAAAGTTTCACAATCCGAGGAGTATCTGCTAGGTCCTCCTCCTCAATCCACTTCGCATCAATGCAGGAAAGTTCTTGAACTTAACCAAGAACCGCCTTCGGACTTTACCTTTCTTCGTATCCATATGTGCCAAAATCTGTTCAGGAACAAGGGTCTGCTCGTTTTCTTCCACTGCGGGTTGCTCATCAGGCTCCCCATCATCAGACACATCACCCTTAACAGGTTTCAAGAGACTCACATGCAATGCATTGTGAATCCTCCAAGTATCTGGCAATTTCAATCGGAAGGAGACATCATTTATCCTTTCAGTAATCTGGAAAGGTCCGTAGTATCGCATACTAAGCTTTGGAAAAAGCCTTTCCTTTCCCTTTTTCTTTCTTAGGCGTGCCTTCTCAAAACGTAAAAGCACCCAATCATCCTCCTTCAGTTTCAAGTCGCGACGATGGCGATCCGTTGCCTTTTTCTGTCGTTCTTGAGACTTCTTCCAAGTCTCGCGAACCTTGGCAACAGCCGTATCCAAATCTCACAAATATTCATCCGCTTCAAATATCTAATCTTTCGTGCTGAGGAAGGATGGAACCTTCGCAGCACTTTCAACAATCTCAAATGGCGTCTTCCCCGTCGAAGAGTGTATCTTGTTATTGTAGGCAAATTCCACCAAAGGTAAGTTCTTTTCCCATTGAGTCTTCTGATCCGTGATACAAGACTTCAATAAATCTAAAACCACTGAATTGGCAATCTCAGATTGCCCGCAGTCCGCAAGGGAACGATGACGAGAACTGCAACCCCGTGCCAATGTTCTCCCAAATTGCCTTCCAAAACAAACTCATAAATCTGGGGTCTCTGTCGGAGACAATCATCTCAGACGTGCCATGTAATCGGAAAATCATCGTGATCATTCTGTGTTCTCGGGAGATCAAAAATGAAATCCATTTCAATATTTTCCCAGGGGCAGGTGGGTATGGGTAAAGGCTGTAACAATTCCTGTGCCTTATGCCTGTCAAACTTGACCTTCTGGCATACTGTGCACAAACTCTTCCACATCCTTTTTGAGTCTCGACCAAAAGAAGTATCTCTCTACCCCTTCATGGTGGTAGCAATGCCGAGGTGACCCGTAAAAGGTGGATAGTGGCATTCAGTCAAAACCTTTTCCCGCAACGGCTGTGTAACGCACAACATAGTCTTTCTCATCAAGTAGCCTTCCCGAAGGGAGTATCCAGCTACTGTCTCCCCATCCCGTATCCGTGTGAAAATATTTGCAAAATCTGTATCTGTGGCATACTGATCGACCATATCCTCGAAGCTCCTATGATGTATCGCGGAAATAGCCAGAACCAACGGCTTCCGAGACAAAGCATCTGCCACCACATTCTTCGGTCCTTGCACATGGACAATCTGGAAGTGAAACTGTGACAAGATGTTCGCCCACCGCATCTGCTTTTCCGAAAGCTGCTTCTGTGGCAAGAAGTAGCGCAAACTCTGATGATCTGTAAAGACCGTAAAATCCGCTCCGAGTAGGTAATGCCGCCACTGAATAAGAGCATGGATAACCACCAAAAGCTCTTTCTCATAAATCTAAGCTGTCATCTCCGGCCTAGAGAACAATCGGCTCTCGTAAGCAATGACATGGCCTTCTTGCATCAAGACCGCACCCAGAGTACGACCATAAGCATCACAAAACTTCAAATGACTTCTGCAAGTCCGGCAAAGTCAAATCTAGTCCTGTAGTCAATTTCTCTTTCAATGTCTGAAAGGCAGTCACCTCTGTGGATCCCCACGAGAAAGGGACTCCTTTCTGTATCAAGATATGTAAAGGGGAAGCAACCTGTGCAAACTTCCAAATGAACCGTCTGTAGTATGAACACAGTCCCAAGAAGCTTTCAACTTCATGGACATTCTTCAAATCGGGCCAATCACAGATAGTGTCTATCTTGGCCAGATCCATTTGCACTCCTGTTGCTAAGACAAAGTGTCCCCAAAAAAATGTATCTCTGAAGCATATGATCTCGGTGGTCTACTTCATTCTTGGAGAAAACAATGATATCATCAAAGAAAGTGCCAACAAATAGCCTGTACTCTTGAAAAATCCTGTCCATCATCCAGTTAAATGTCGCACGAGCATTGGTTAAGCCAAAAGGCATCACCAAAAAACTCAAATAACCCAAAGTCGTCCGAAATGCTGTCTTGTAGACATCTCCCGGCGCGATTCGGATCTGATGATATCCACTCTTCAAGTCAATCCTGCTAAAGCACGAGGATCCCTGTAACCTGACGAGTATATCATCGATCCTAGGAATCGGAAATCTGCTCTTGATGGTGATTTCGTTGAGAGCGCTATAATCGATACACATTCTCCAAGATCCGTCTTTCTTCAAATCCAACAACAGTGGAGAGCAATACGGTGAAGTACTATGCTAGACAAGACCCTTTTCCCATAGGTCTTTCACTGGGTTCATAATCTTTTCATTCTGTACTCGGCTCACACGCTAAGGTGGCCAGTTCGGTGGCGTGCTTCCAGGTATCAGATCAATGGTTTGATCTTCAGGCCCTCTGAAAAGCAATCGGCATGAGTGTGGAGAAAAATCTTGGCGTTCTTTTGATCAGGTCAAAACATATTCAACCTTCATCCATCGTTCAGTTCTCTCCCAAAAGAATGAGTAAAGAAAATGAAGTTCATCAAGTACAATCTCTGAGCCCTTCATTTATCAAAGTCGCTTTCTCGGCCCGGTAGTCAACCACGGCGTAGTTCTTGTGGTACCAAGGGATCCTGAGTAGAATGTCACTCGCGTGCCCTGAACACCCCTGTCATTGCAAACGACGAAGTTTGCCAATGCTCGGTGTAATGGCAACATCCCATCCGGGTGCCAGTCGAACTACCTCCGCCTGTGGCGTCAGTCTGTCGGGCGTAATTCCAAATCGAGCCGCCAATTCCAAGTGAAAAGAAGTTGGCCTTGGCTCCTTCAAAAGAGCTTCCTGATCCTTCACTTTGCCCCAAAAGCGGCAAAGTTTGTACTTTCATTCATTAGATTCGGTGCAGGTCCCACGCCATGTGGTACCAATTCTGCTTTTCTATCTGCCACGTTCCTCAGCTGCTCTCGAACTCTCAGGGCTGTCGTCGTCTTTATCATTCTGTTCTTTCTATGCCTTTTTAGGGCACTTCGCGGAGATATCCATGCCATGTTCCCCGCATCCAAAGCACTTCCCCTCTCTGATGAAGAGAGCTCTCTCCTCAGGAGTAAGCTTGGGTCGTGCATCCTTTTTCTCTCGGTTGCTCTTTTTCTTTCTACTTTCATTCCCAGAAGTCTGTTCGGCTCGTTGTGTCATGGCCTCATCTGTGCGGTAGGTCAGACTACCAGAGTGAATGGCAAAGCCCCGCTTTGCATGACTCATCAACTCCTGAATAGAAGCTTACTTCTGTTCCAAGCAATGATCTCGGATCTCTGTAGGTAGACCCAAGGTAAACCGCTCAATCTATTCTCTGAACGAGATCTTCTTGAACGAAGAGGCGGGTAGAAAAGAGCTCCAGAATCTTTCACAGTAAGCATTTATTGTATCTTTCTTGGTCATATGGTTCCAAGCAACTCATATATCTCGTTCATATTCTTGCGTCAACCAAAAAGAAATAAAAAGCTTTTTAAATTTCGGTCATTTAACTGGCGCAGTCTTGTTTAAAAGAAGCGTGGACCACCAAGTACGAGCATTCCCCTTAGAGTAAGAGATAGCTCTCCGAATCTTGGAGTGCTCTAAATAGCGTCCTCCCGCGAAAGCGATGTCAAACTGCTGTACAAAAGACAAAGCCTTCGAAGCATATGAGTATCCTGAAAAAGTATGAAACTTGATCGAGTGGCCACCTTCCTTAAACTCTCGGACTTTCTTGCTTTTATCTTCGAGAAAGTCATACTGGTTGGCTTTGTAAAAATTCTTCTTGTTCGCATAGAAGTTTCCATCATCAGAATCTGAGCTGTCTGTAGACGAGTCCTCAGTAGAACTGTCAGTCTCTGGGCGAGATGTAGCCTTCTTTGCCTTTTTCTTGCCCTTTCCGAGGCTTTGTTTCTTGCTTCGCTTTTTACCTTTTCTGTCTTTTTCGCTCGAATTTGAAGAGCTAGAAGTCAGATGAAGAAGAAGAAGAAGAACTGGGTACTCCTTCAAATCAAACACGCTACTTCCGTTTCTTTGCCTTGTCAAAAGTCGATTGACGACCCAAATATCCCGGGAAGTCAGTGCTTTTCTTCTGCTTTTTGGCTTCCTTTTGCCAGTCACAAAGCTGAGCAATCCGTGCATCAACCACCTCTTCTAATTTCTTCTCTGAATATTTCTTGTGAGCAGAAGAAGGTTTCTTGAGAGTGGGTGTAGTGGTTTTCTGCCACCACTGCTCATGCACTACTTGAAAAGAAGTCTCGCTCATATATTTTGTAAATTTTAGGTCCTTCGCAAAATTGAGCATCATCTTCGTTGCATCGCCGATCAACTGGCGACGCTCCATCTCTCGCCGCTCCGCCTGAGTAGGCTGAGGCGGGCCATACTCTGCCGAAATCGTAGTTGTGATCCCTGCCCGCATCTCCAGATGCAGAGGGAGTCGACTGATCCTTGCGTGAAGCCATAGGTGCCGCGGAAAAAAAAATTGGGGATTGGATTTCTCGTAGAAGAGAAATCGGCCGTGCTCTTATACCATTGTAACAGACTTGGACACTCCAAGTCAAGAATCAACCGCGACAGCACCAAATAACCACTTCAAAACAATTCACAGATCACAATAGATTTGCACTGGCCCGGCGAAGTTTCGTGCCTAGAGATATTGGCCCCAAAGACTGGCGCCCCTTTCGGTATTTCTTTTTATATTAATCAGTTCAAAGTACAAGAGAGTGGGTCGGGATTCACTCTCAGACTCTGCGTCCAGATGCTCTGAGAAGTGAGGCCCTCACCACTAATTTAAAGGTTACAAGGGATGCCCAAAAGCAGAGCCCCAAAAGCTTCAAATCAAAAGCAATTGCTCTCTCTCTCTCACAGAGAGTCAAAACTTGAAAGCAAAAGCATTCTCTTTCTCATTACGTAGAGAAAAAGCAAAATTTGCATCGCTTATCATTTTTATTTTTTTATTTTTTATTTTTTTTTTCAACCTCCACAATTTCCAAAAATTAGGGTTTCTGCTGTCCGCCACATCATCACTTTGTGACAGGGGTACTTGAGGACCCAAGACTAGTATATAAGTAGCACCCACTCCCCAGTGTATTATCGTCTATTTCATTGCCCAATTGGTTGGTTTAACAGTACCTCTCTCTTTCTCTCTCTCTCGTGCATTCTCTTGGCTCTACGCTTCTGCATCATCGACTTTGACATGGTATCAGAGCTTTGGTCTCTTTGATCGTGGAGGAGATTGCGGATCGTGAAGAGGTGAAGAGAACACGGTGAACACGCTAAGAGGACAAGTATAGGCTTAATTGTTAAGACTTAAGAGAATTGCTATAAAAATGAGCATGCGGTTGCAATTGCTGACACATTGATAAGTGGCAAGTCAAAGCACAAAATGTTTGCTGACCTGGGAGTGAGGATGCCAACAAACTCGAGGACACACATTTTCCCATGATCCTTCAAAATGTATGGCAAGTATGACATGTTGCTGAAGATGGAAATCATCTTTGCCACGAACATTCCCTATTATTCTCCATACAAAAACTCTTGCATCCAAGCTGACACTGCCACCGGAGAAAAACTTCCTAATTGAGCCACTAGAGCCCCATTTGTCGATAAAGCAAGAAGACAATCCATTAATACAGAGATTTACCTTGCCACAAGGTTCTCATCCTCTGCAAAGAATTCAATGTCTGTTACTCTCTGCAACAGAAGCCCAAGAGTGAAAGGGAGTAAGGGAACAGCGTCGTGGGTACACAAGACAATTAGCAAATGCATGTAGCTACCTGTTTGTGGCCCTCAAACAGACCACGAGTACGCGCGTTCCGACCCAGTATTCTTATACCACCTGAAGAACGAAGGCAGTAGCAGACATAGCTGCAATTAACAGCAATTAGTCTTCCTGAAGCCGGGGAAAGGCTGGAGTCCCAGCCATAGGCAGAGACAGGGAAACCATCTAGTTGCCTTTTCTCCTGGAAAGGAGACTGCTGTCCGATTTCATACACAGAATAGTCGTCTTCAAGAACCTGAGCTCTATAGAAGGTAGAGGCAGCGCGGAGCAGGCAAGAAGAAGCCTGCTGCATGTTTCCTTTTGGAAGGCGCAACCCAAATGGCTGGTGCCTGTGTCGGGTGTAGTCGTGTAACGTTTCGGACAAAACACGCGAACTGGTGTGTGTGTGTGTGCGCGCGCGCGCGCGCGCGGAGTGTGATTTGCTGCTCCAAGTCAACAGAATCCACGTGACAGCTCAATTTTGAGAGTCGCTGACTTGGATTGTGACATTCATGCCCAACGCTTTTTGGCCTCATTCGAGAATCGACCTTCAAAACTGTAGAACAGGTAGAACATTCTACAAATTTGGATTTTTCAAAAACGACCATATGTTTCGTTGATAAATTCATCTATCTTCTATATCTAGCTATCTATATCTATATCTAAATCTATCTACTAACATAATATGGCGGAGAGGATGACCCTTTACACGTGTCGTTATCTGTGAGCTGAAGGCTATAAGCCAAAAGGAAGCGATAAAGAGGGGGAGCGAAAGCGAGAGAGAGAGAGGCCGACTTCAACGGCTGGCCGTACTCGTACATATATAATGGGGGGAGGGATTCTGGGCCCCTTCCCTCCCACGTGTCGCTCCCTCCTTTGTCCGGTGGTGTGCCCTGCAGCCCGACGCACTCAGCGAGAGAGAAAAAGCATGTGCGAAGAGAGAGAAAGAGAGGCGGCCGGCAATACTAGTTAGTTATAGGGAAGATCCCCCCTTCCGTGAGCAGTCATCAAGTAGAACTTGTCTACATGTCTCCATAGGAGAGTAGCCCATTCTTTCCTAGGGTTGGGGATATCAAATGCTACCATATTAACTTCCTATTTGTCAGCAAAACTATTCCTAGTCCTCTTTTATCATTGGGAAGGTAATAGATACTCCATTTAACCTTAGTGGATTTAGTTGTGAAGGGGGCACCTGGCCACATAAATTTGTATGAGTTGCTTGAGATGAAAATCTACGGGCCTACAACATGAAAGGAAGAATATCACATATGCCACCAGTAATTGGTTGATGACAAGGTTGATGACAAGGACTCGCTTTGCAAAGGAGTCTTGTTGAGGATTGCTCATGATCGTTACAAAAAGCTTGTAGATGAAAAAAATCGACAAATCTCCTTCATGGAGGGAGAGTGGGTATTTCTAAAGGTTCCAAAGGATTTGAAAAGGCTGAAAATCGGCCCCACACCTAAACTTTCACCAAGTTATTGTGGCCCATTCCAGATCCTTAAGAAGATTAATGAGTGTGCTTAAGAATTAGATTGGGCACATTCACAAGGTCATCCTATCTTCCATGCCAGCCACCTACGAATTTTCCTAGGACAAGCAATGACGACATCCCTTGTGAGCTACCTCCCAAACGAGGGGATGATGACCATGCAATCGAACTTCTTCCAGGAAGCTCGCCGCCTAGTAAACCTCCTTATCCAGAATAGGATCACTATCAAGAATAGGTTTCCCGTTCCACGGGTAAAAGACCTATTTGATAAGCTACAGGGGTCGACCTACTTCAGTAGGATTGACCTAAAAAGTGGCTACCACCAAATAAGGATAGTTGATCAAGACATTGTAAAGACCGCATTTTGCACACCGTTTGGTCTTTACAAGTACATTGTCATGCCTTTTGTCTTTACCAATGCACCAGCCACATTTAATTGTCTGATGGAGAAGCTATTCAAGCCTCACCAAAACTTTAGTGGAGTGTTCTTTGATGATATAATCATCTACTCTAATTCATTAGACCTACACAAGCAACACCTCCTGGTAATATTTCAAGTTTTACGAGAGAATAAACTTTATATTAATCGAAAGAAAAGTGAATTTTTCTTACAAGAGATTCAGTATTTAGGTCACATTATCTCTCAAGATGGCATCCAAACGGATCCATCAAAGTTAGAGGTAATAAAAGGATGGCCTAATCCAAGGAATCTACATGAACTAAGAAGCTTTATAGGTATGTGTGCATACTATAGATGCTTCATAGAAAAGTTCTCACAAATCGCGGGACCATTAATGACCTAACAAAGAAAAACGTTACGTATATATGGTCCACCAAGGAGAACAATGCTTTCGAAAAGCTTAAAGAGAAGCTTATCTCTCAACCTGTGCTTACACTACCGGATCTCTCAAAGCCATTTGAGGTCCAATGCGACGCCTGTGGTGATTGCCTTGGAGTTGTTTTGCTCCAAGAAGAGCACGCCATAGGCTACGAAAGTCGAAGGCTCAACCCTGTTGAGGAAGCTCTAGGTATATATGAGAAGGAACTCTTAGCAGTTCTACATGCTCTAGACTCGTGGAAGCACTACTTATTGGGGACTCCTTTCATTCTGCGAACGGATCACCAAAGCCTTAAGTACTTCATGACGCACACCAAGCTCTCCGACAAACAAATGAGGTGGGCAAATTTCCTTTCGCAATTCCATTTTCATATTGCTCACGTTGCTGGCAAGCATAATCAAGTAGTCGGTGCACTCTCAAGACAATCGAGAGTGAATGCGGTGTCCATAGCAACTCACAATGATCTATCTTCTATGATAGATGAGTACGCTATCGATCCTGATTTTAGAGATGTGACTTCAGCCCTTGCACTATGAAGAAGAAAGAACCATTTACCCTACAAGATGGTTATCTTCTCTATGGCAACAAACTATGCGTTACTAACTCACTACGTGAGAAAGTAATGTATGAATCCCATGCTCCTCCCTATGCGGGGCATAGAGGGATTCAAAAAGGGATAGAAACATACTTCTATTGGCTTGCCATGAAAGCAAACATATAAGAGTATGTTTCAAAATGTTGGTATGGCAAAAGATGAAGTTTGATAGAGGGAAGCAACCTGGAGTGCTTCAACCTTTGTCAATCTCTAATTCACCATGGGAGAGCATATCCATGGATTTTATCTTTGGATTGCCCAAGTCTATCCATGGGAATACAGGAATATGGACGATAGTGGACAGTTTTAGCAAACAAACACATTTTATACATGTCAAAAAGATTATCAAGGCCCATGAAATGGCAACCCTCTTTATATCCCAAATCTTCAAGTACCATGGCTTGCCAATGTCCGTAGTGTCGAATAGAGATCCTAGAATAACCAGTAATTTTTGGAAGGGTCTCTTTGAGAATTTAGGTACAAGGCTAAACTTCTCTTCAGCCTATCACCCGCAAACGGATGGCCAAAGTGAAATAGCTAACCTAACAATTCTTGATCTACTAAAAGCTTATGTCACAGAAGTAGATCAAAAGTCTCAATGGGAGAAGTACTTACCTTTAGTGGATTATGCTTTCAAATAACACTGTACATACTTCCAAGGGAAAAGCACCTTTTGAGGTGATAGAGGGAATATCAAAAAGTCCCCTGCTACTCAAGGTACATGGGAAGATCTTCACTGCAGATGAATATAGCCGAGACCTGCAAGAATCTTTTCAAAAGATCAAGGATGCTATATCCATCTCTCATCAAAGAATTGTCAAAGTTGACCATTAAAAGGTGATGAACCAAGAAGAGAAGCGCGCGCACGCACACACACACACAGATAGAGAGAGACTTTTGAACCAACCAACCTTGGCAATGAATTGATGAAATACAATGGGGGCCTAGGGTGCTCATATACTAGCCTTGGGGGATATAAGTTCCCCCCTATGCAAATTTCCCTACCCAAGATTTTGACAAAAAAGTAAAATAAATACCTAAAGCCAAATAAATATTGGGATCACATTGTGTTGTTCACATAAGATGCTATAACATTAACACCCTCTTTGTAGCTCATAGTAAACATAAATAAGCATGCCAAGTCGATGAAGAAGCTACCATGGAAACTCCAGCAATAGCTGCCATGCTAGGTACACTTCAAATTTGCTATTATCAACGTGTCATCTGAGAAGAATGCCATTTTGAGCTAGTTGCCTCATTAAAAATTGAATTGTAGACCACACTACATCCAAGAATCCTCATTCGTGGACTGTGAACACATCACATCCAAAACTTCCCTAGATAATGAACTTTGCAACACATTCTCTCCATAATCCAGCCAACAATAATGGATTGGTGCATTCATCCATAGTGTTTTAGATACGTCGCATTGGTTCCTTGCAAAGATGCATGTGTATAGAACTCCAACCCACGGGTTTAAACACAGATGAACTCCAACACATGGGTCCAAATTATTTGAAGAGAGCATTTTTTTCCCCCTCTGTGCCAATATATGTGGCATTACCTCTCCAAGCCACAAGTCCCTACCTAATACTGGCCCAAAAATGTTGTTTCTCCCTTCCTATCGTGCCCATTGCACAAGCCCCTCCAACATCTGGCAGCAAACTCCCTTACCTACGGCCTGCTGGCTGTCAGCACATCGCTACTTGCCACAAGCAACCCCCTCCTCATCACCTTTGAGCAAGAATCGTGGTTGTCCTTGTGCTCCAAAATTGCAAGTTGGATACCTTTCACATGAATTCTGCCAAGGGAGTCTCACCATAGGCCACAAGAAACACGAGTTCTATTCTCGCCAAAGGGAGTCTCACACATGAATGCAACTACAAGCACCAATGCTAACAAACTTGAAACTGTGTGTAATATTTGTGTACAAAATAATTGATCACATAAGCATGGGACTAGACATTGTCATTTAACATGATGGACTATACACTACCATCAAACATGGTAAGACCTTCCCAACACACATGAGCACTACAGTTGACATGTATGTATTCACATTAGACGTGAAGGCCACATCCTTGACATTTTGCACCAACAACATTAATAAAGAAGAAGAAGACTCAAGCTATGACAAAGGCAAAGACGAAGCATTTGGGCATTTTGGTTTGTATGATATGCTGCCATCGGCATCCACTTTGACAACACACTTTGAAGGGTGCACCGACATCGGCAATAAAACACAAAGACAAAAATGTTCAAAAATTTGATAGTAGGCATTCACCTTTGGCTCTCCAACACTTGAGGCACATTTGTAAGCACCATCTAAACTTTTGACCTAGCACCTAGTTGCCTACTACTCTCTAGGGGAGGTGTATTTTGGCCTATACCCTATTGTTAGATTCTCTAGGTATAGGCATTTTGATCCTACACCCTAATTTTAAATTCTCTAGGGGAGGACACACTTTGTACTATTTGGGTGCTACTATGAGACACACAGGGAGGCTTGTTGGGGTGTGTGACACATCCACACTACCAACTAGTGGAAACCCCCTCTACGCTGAAGCCTACATCTCTGACATCATTGATTATATCATTGGCTCTTTCCGTGCTCTATAAAAACCCCAAGATACACACTTTGTATCCAAGCATATCCACTCTCATTATCCATCATTTGAGCGCCCACTTTGTATCCACCATTTGCATCTAGTTTATCCTTGATCAAGTCTATGTTTTTTCACTTGTATTGGTGTTAATCTCTCTCTCTAATCTCATGTGATTAATTCAATAAATAAACCATGAGCGGCTCACTAGCATTTTTGCAATGACTAATTCCTTTTCATCTTGAGACCCTCAATCGAGATAATATGACCAAGATACCGCACCTTAGTTTGCATAAAGGGAGGAATCCCAAACTCTGAGCAAGTGTTTCCGAGCGAATACAAAATCGAGCAACATCTAGCAAAGCACCTTGAACATATTCATGTTATAAAATTGATGCAGCTCATGATCAAGCAAGAAAGCATATTCAAAAGTACATTTTAATGATTTTTAACTTCACATATGCATCTTCTCCATCATCTATGTTTACAGCCTCCAAACATCACTTGTGCTTCCAAAATGTCAATGGACGCAAATATACATGTTCTCCCATAGGCCATCTATGGTCAACTTTCCAAAAACCAAAAGTCACGTAATGGTTTTGAAGAGTCAACTGTCCAAAAACCAGATAACTCTTTTGGTGTGTCAATTGATTAATATCCATCTCTCTCTCTCTCTCTCTCTCTCTCTCTCTCTCTCTCTCTCTCTCTCTCTCTCTCTCTCTCCCCCCCCCCCCCCCCCCGAGTCAAAGAATCAAATTTCATTTGCATTGATGATAGACACATGCAAGTATGAATGTAAAATCCCTACAAAATTCAAGTCCTAAAAGATATCGCTTAGTTCTTTGCTAAACGCGACTATAACTAGAGCAGCTTCAACACCAGTACGTCTTCCCTTCTTGCACCCTTCCTCTAACAAATAGCCTTTCCTTGGGCTCTCTGATATTCAAATTGATTTGAAAATGTATTCTTACGTGCCTTTTTAGCCTTTGACGTGTGGATACTCTCCACAAAGAATTCAACGTAGAACACGCATGCATCTCAGCCACAAGACCTTGGATGGAACCACACTTCATCCTTGGCTTATAGTAAATATTGGCTAGATTCCAAATTACAAAACCATCTTTGATGATCTTGGTGATGTCCTGCCATACTGAAAGTGAATTGGCCTAGGAAATCTCATTGACCTCATTGGGATTGGGCCATCACACATTTGAGAATGTTGGCTACCAAGCACTTCTGCAGCTTGAGAGAAACCATGGACTTCACGTGAGGTGACACTCACTATTCTCCTCTCTCTCTCTCTCTCTCTCTCTCTCTCTCTCTCTCTCTCTCTCTCTCTCTCTCTCTCTCTCTCTCTCTCTCTCTCTCTCTCTCTCTCTCTCTCTCTCTCTCTGTGTGTGTGTGTGTGAATGGACACATACTTAGGCCCTGGCTCTCATTCTATCGATAGAGAGTACGTGGAATGCAACTTGACAATGGGGACCACTAGAATGGTATAACCTCTCTATCACACAAGTGTGGTAGATTCATTATGCCATTTCCCTCTTGAATAACAGGTCTCGAGTTCAACTCTCCTTGTCCGGATAGATCTTTAAGGTCAGTCGGGATAGTTTCCTACGACGTTAAAATTCTTGTGTGTGTGGGTGTTTGGGTGTGCTAATAAAGAGGAAAATGGTATAATCTTTTTATCACCGAAGTGTGGTAGATTGGCTATGCCATTTCCCTCTTGAATAAGAGGTCTTGAGAACAACTCTCCTCGTTGGATAGATCTTTAAGGTCTCTTGGGATAGTTTCCTACGAAGTTAAAATTCTCTCCTTCTTCTTCTCCCCCCCCCCCCCCCTCTCTCTCTCTCTCGGACTTCATGCCACTTCTCACTAATTGTATTAGTATTTTTTATGGTCTGATTTAATGGGTTTTTTCCCCACTTATATCATTGTTACTGTTCCAGGGTTTATTTTTAAGCAATGCAAAGCTCTCTCTCTCTCTCTCTCTCTCTCTCTCTCTCTCTCTATATATATATATATATATATATATATATATATATATATATATATATAAATAAATAATATACGTGACTGCGCTTGATCACATACATGTTTGTAGAGGGGCTTCAACGTGGGGATGGCCCTATAGAGGATAAGTGTCTACAGAGCACGCAGGCTTTGTGGCCATGTGAGAGTAGGATGTGGCGCGTACACAAGCTTCAAAACCTTCCTGTCGCCCCCCTCCTGCGCAAATTTTTGCCGCTCACTTCTTTGCTTTAAGCCCTAGTTGCTAACAGCTGTCTGAACGGACTCTGATGCTTATCGAGCCAGTCGGGACTAGGCATCCCTGTAAGCTGAGGTGGCATGCACTGAGGTCAGCGGAATGCATGGGAGCTCAATGTCGTGATGCTTGCTGGACCTCATGCACCAAGGAGGAGAGCAGCCGTAAGAGGATTCTCAAACCTGGCATCATTGTCATACAACAACTCCGGGAAGTTCCACAACATCAGCAGCAGCACCATCATCAAATCTCTGTGCGAGAAAGGACACCTCGACGAAGCTTTGGAATCTCTCCTTTGCACACCTAGAAACCCCCCTCTTGACGCATACCTTGCCCTCTTGAAGGCCTGCATTACCAGACAATCCCTGCCCATCACCTTGCTTGTTTACACCCATCTCACCTTGCAAGTTTCCAGCTTTGCGCTAAGAGAGAGAGAGAGAGAGAGAGAGAGAGAGAGAGAGAGAGAGAGAGAGAGAGAGAGAGAGAGAGAGAGAGAGAGAGAGAAGCATCTGTCCCGCCGCTGTCTTGCCAGCCAGCTGCTTCTTCTTGCTGGCGTCGAAGAGATAATCGTCCAGGCAAACTACCTGTAGCCATCCACGCCGACGTGGATGGCTACAGGCAGTTCATTTTTGGGATAATTACCAAAATACCCCTTTAATTTGTAGAAATTCCTAATACATAGCTACTATTATTCGCCCGTCTTTTAAAAAATTCAATAGATGGGTATATTCCGCGTTTTACCCCCCTCCCCCCGCCCCGTCCCCTCCCCTGCTCGATCTGAGCCTGCCTCCCTTCTTCCTCCGCTTTCTCCCTCCTCCCCTCCCCTCCTCTCCTCTTGGCGCACAATTTCTTCCCCACTCTGCTTCCAAGACACCTTGCCTATAGAGAGTCGCACATACAGAATTGAAGCGAGGAGGGAGAATATGCATGCGAGAGAGAGAGAGAGACGGCCTTCACTACCACGACAGCATTGAGGGAAGGAAAGAGAGATTGGCCTTCGCAGGCTTCTGTGCATGCGACAGAGAGGGAAAAACGTGGTTTGCAAAAATTTTGTTGCGCATGCGACAAAGAGAGAACGAGAGAATTCACACCACACATGTCTGCAAGGAGTCGCCTCCCGAAATAGAAAGGGGGAGAGAGAGAGAGAGAGAGAGAGAGAGAGAGAGAGAGAGAGAGAGAGAGAGAGAGAGAGAGAGAGAGAGAGAGATTCGCTACGACTAGAAAGAGGAAATCTGTAAAAGATTATTCATATATTTTTTTTTAAAAAATTGAACCACCTACTATCGTTTTTATCGTTTTTCCGATTTTCCCCAGCTGGGTACCCAACTCAAATAGATACAAGGGTATTTTGGGAATTTTTGAAATTTGAGGTGTATTTTGGGACTTTCCACAAATTAGAGGGGTATTTTGGTGATTTTCCCTTCATGTTTTGAACGATCGTGCCAATGTTTGCAGGAGTGACAGGTAAAGAATTCCATTCCACGCCGGCGCGGATGGCTAGAGGCAATTCCATTATGCACCAAAAAATTTCTTTGTTACATGTGGCACTCATACAAGGCAAATGAAACAACCCCGCTAGCTACCTGTAGAAACTCATATGTAAAGATTTCCATTAGAAACTTGCATGTAGCCATTCACACCGGTTTAGATGGCTAAAGACACTTCCATTATGTACCAAATAACTTTATTGTCACATGTGGGTACTCTTACAAGGCAAGTTGAACACCCTAGCTAACACACATGGACAGTGAGCTGAAGAAAATGAAGGTCTCATTTGACTATAAAGTGTTCATGATGCCTTCTCGTGATCTAAAGTTCAAGACATTTAAGTGTCATTCTTGCCTCTAATAAAAGGAATGTCTTTTTCTTCTCAAGGAGGTTGCCCTGAACAACAAACGTCTCTTGCAATGTAGCTTCTTGCCATAAGTTGTGCACACACATAAAATTGGGCATGTCCAAGGAGCAGACATATGTGACACGACCCACAATCTTTCATTCACATCATTTGAATGTCGATAGATGTCTTTTTGCTATTCTAATGTACTTGCTTACTAAGACTTTATTTGTACCCCACAATGTCAACTTAGTTGATGGCTAGAGACACAACCATTGCAAGCATCATTGCGAGCACTTACACTAATTAAATAGCAATAGAGGGATATTAATCAATTGACACACCAAAAGCTACAAATTAGACCTAATTTTAATGACTTAAGTTGACCTCGTATAGCATGCTTTTCTCATAAATAATTTCATGTAGTCATCCATGTTGCCAAATCCTCTCCATTTAAAAACCAAAGCTAGTGCTTATGGATTTCCCTTTTTTTCCACCTTTTATTGCATGTACCCATCCGTGTTGACACTCATACCTACAAGTAATAGAAAGCGATGATTTTTTTTTGGGTTATGCGATTCATATATGCATGTAGGTTGTTGCATGCCTAACAATATTCTGGGGTTAAGCTCTAAAAAAATCGTATTTTAATTGAATAGATCACTTTCATGTTGACTTAGATAAGTTGATGGTCAACTCAAATCCAATATGGATTGATGGTAAAACATCATCGGAGCTTAAGCTCATGTATAAATCTCCATTGCAAGCCTTGGCCAAAAAAAAATGTTATAACTTGGATGCTAATAATAGGACTATTTCTTGGTGAACAATGATTACAAAAAGCTTCTCTAGTATTATGGATGAAAAAATTGGAGGGTGATTTCTATCATTATAATTGACCCAAAAAAGTGCCCAAAATTGCAATTCTTTTATTTTGCAATGCATGAACTTTTGAGTTGATATGTCACATTAAATTTTGATGGTTTTTTAAAAAGAATATAGCAATTAGTAACTATTTATATTGATATTGATGCTCTATGATATAGCATAAGCACATAGGCTCTCATTTTCATGCATGTGCAAGATGAGCTTATAAATTTCTTGCATATAGGTGTCGCAAATTATGAAGATTATGTGGGAAGCCTACTTGAGAAGGATCAAAAGCTAATAGCAAGAGCGGGCAAGAAATATTGTTGAGGTAGAGAGTCTTGGTATCCACTTACTTATCCTTAAAAGTAGAAATTCAAAATCAAGCGGTATCCACTCATCCAACTAGACGCATCTCTCTCTCTCTCTCTCTCTCACACACACACACACACACACACACATTGCTCGCTCGATTTTCTCCTTGCTCGAAAATATTCGCTCGCCATACAGTAGGACTCGCATAAAGGCACATTTACTCTTCTTGGCATATAAAGCATGCTTCCTAAGCTCATGAAAAAGATGTCAAAGATTATCTTAATGTTCTCTCTTGGAATGAGTATAAATAAGTATGACTAATTCCCTTTCATCTTGAGACCCTCAATCGAGATAATATGACCGAGATATTTCACCTTGGTTTGCATAAAGGCACATTTACTCTTCTTGGCTATAAAGTATGCTTCTGCTCACAAGAAAACTGTCAGTGATTATCTTAATGTTCTCTCTTGGAACGATTGTAAATAAGTATGTCATCTAAGAAGACAACATCAAATCTACCCAAATAAGGTCATAGGACCGTGTCCATAAGTGTTGGGGTAAAGGCGCTACATCTTTTGCCCGCCCGAACGTCGAGTGTCCGACCGCCCGTCCACGTGTGTACATACCTTTATTCTTCATTACATATGAGAATAAGGAGCTCCTCATCTTCAGGCTTGTGAGGCTGCTCCATCCACACTGGCTTGTGCTTCTCCCCTTCCTCGCACGCACCGCACCGCACCGCGCGCGCAGGCACGCACACATCCGTGCACACGTGCACTCATCAATAAGTGTCATAAATGAACCCGGAGTATTTGTCTACCCAAATAGAAGAACAAAAAACTCAAAAGGTCTAAATCATGTTCATAAAGGCGCTTTCAAATATCTCTGGTATCAATTTGTAATTGTTGATATCTCGATGGTAAATCAACATTTGTGAAGTATATAGCTCCATACAATTGATTGAAAAGCTCATCAATTCTAGGAATAGGATATCTATTCTTTATGGTAAGCTTATTCAAACCTCTATACACTATGCACATACACATAGAACCATCCATCTTCTTCACCAAAAGCATCGGGGATGCCCATGGAGAAGAAATAGTAAATCGCTTGGAAAAGCATCTTTATACTTGTGCAAAACCTGATTAAGTTCTGTTAGGTTTTAGGCCAAGTCACCCGTGGCCATGGCCGGACGCCCGCCCATTACATTCATTTTGGTTATATAGCTAATAAGGAGAAGAGATTACTAACTCTCTAATGCTCCACACACAAGACTATGTCTGATCTATCCCTTCCCCTTCCCTCCATCCCTTCTCTTGCACTCACATAATCGGATCCATCAACTGGTATCAGAGCACAGGGCACCCGAGCTCGAGCCTCGGCTAACCCGCGTGTGTAGCAACCTCAAGCAAGGGAGCTTGGAAGCTCAACAGACAAGTATTCGAGCAGGATCGAGTAGAACAAATCGAGCAGCTAGTTGAGGCATAAAGCAGTGAAGGGGTTGACTGTGGGAGTAGCAGATAACGAGATCACTTGTGCAATTGAAGCTCCTAACAGCAGGTCAACAGACAAGCAGAGAAAATCAAGTCAACTGAAGGTCAGGGCAGCAGCGAGGCCAAACAGGTCAATTGGGGAAAGCAATTGAAGGTCACGAGGTAGCAGCAGGGCCAAGCAGGTCAATTGGGGCAAGCAAAGCATCGAGATTGTTTTGCTGAGTTGGGCCAATAAGGGAAATTCACCCCAATAAGGGATAGGGCAGCAGCAGCACCGCACGAGTTTGGAAACAGTTAACGAGGACAAGAAGGCATTTTAGGACAGTAGCAGACGAGCCACCAAGTGGAGGAAGGCAAGCGAGGCCAACACACACACACATCAAGCTCGGCATTGTCTGTCAATTTCGATACCACTTGAAGATGCTCGCTATGGAGTGCAAGAGAGGGAAGGAGAGAAGGGAAGGGGATGTAGGAGACACACAGTCTTTTTGGGTGGAGCTCTAGAAAGAGTGTCGTCGAGATTGGTGTTGAAACTGATGTGCCGTGCCATCAAAAAGATGTCAAAAAACTAAGTCGATGCAGAAGGACTAACATGGAGCTGATCCGCTCTCGCCGATGTCTGAGATGTGGTGTCGATGTCGAACGAGCCAGCGACGAGCGGAGGCAGGCAAGCCAGATCGACACACACACACATACACCCACACATCAAGCTCGACACTGTCTATAAATTTTGATACCACTTTATGCGGGCGGATTTTTTACATCCAACCCCGACACTAATGTTCCTGCGAACGACCATTTCTCCTCGTGGACGCCTGTGCTTGCCGCACGCACGGGTGAGGTGCCTCAACAGTAGAGGAGTGACACCCGGCATCAATACCGAGCGCACTGATCACGCTCAACGATACGTTTATGACTCTGAGCACGTTTGGCAGATATTCAACTAGCGCATTTCTACCCGACGGTGGAAATCGACACATATCTACACCGACATGTAGGTTGTTACAGGGGGCTTTTCAGCCCGTGTACACACGGATTCTCCAGGTTTCCAGACACTTTCATACACATCACTTTCTTAGGAGATTTTGGAAGTCTTTTTGACAACAATTTCTTTGAGGACAAATGCGTTGACAGATGAATGTTTGCTTTAGCACATCATAGTGCTATTGAACTCTTTTGAGAGCAGATATCCCCGCAGGGATCACTTTTACTGCATGCAACAGTTCTTGGTGCTTGTTTGAGCGCGGTCACTCATGTAGGTTGAGTTACAGACATTGCCCATTGTACTTTGTATGGAGCCATTTCTTGGCTATTTTGGTAGTTGGCCAATTCTGAGACTCAAACCGGAAGAGCCCTTTATGAGACTATGGCTACTCGTTTTGTGTCCGCATTAGCCTTTGGAGGATCGATAGCGTGAGGTTTTCTTTGAACTTGGGTATTCTCAATGTTGAGATATCTTTGGTAGCTTGATTTTCCCTCTTACAGTACCCTCGCCATAGGATATGTATTTGGGACGGTTTTTTGTGCTTTTGACACCGAGGTGGTGATCACAGCAGTGGTTTTGATCAGTTGATGCCCAGTGGTTATTTTGAGCAGTTTATATGCTTTTTGAGTTGCGTTTTGACTCCTCATACAAAGGAGACTCTGCCGAATTTTTCCCACAAGTCCATTTAATGCGTTCTTGGCACTTCTAGCGATTCTTACACATAAATTTCACTACTTTTGGTTTGAGTTTTTTCTCCTATTCTAGGGGAAACTCTGTCAAAATTATCCTAGGAAATTTTCCATAAAGTTTTTGGCTACATTCTCTTAATCATTGGCTGAGAGTAGTGCTTCTGAAAGAGAAGACTACTACATCAAAAAAATTGATGGCTCAAACTTTGTCATTTGGTGGCAGCGTATGCAAGATGTTTTGATCAACAATTGTTTGATAGCACCCTTGCATGCAAGAAGAGAGAATCCATACACTAATGATGAGTGGGATGACTTGAATGAGCATGCTATGACGACCATTCACCTACACCTTGGTGAATCCGTTTAATGGATAAGACCAATGCCAATGATTTATGAGATGCTCTATGTCAGGCTTGGGATGGCAACAACACCTCGAACAAGGTTTTCTTGATGAAGAAATTGATGCGCATGAACATGAAAAAAAACAGTAATGTTAGTTCTCACTTGAAGAGTTCAACAATGTGTTTTACAGCTTACTTCAAAACATCTCAATTTTGATGGTGAAATGAAGACCATTTTCTTGCTATGTTTGCTACCATCGTCATGGGATACCTTCAACATAGTCAGAAGCAATTCTGCACCACCCAATGGCAAGCTACTTTTTAGTGATGTTGTTGGTGCATTGCTCACTAAGGAGATTTGACGGTAATCTTTTGATGTGAGTGGGCATGGTGATGCATATGTGCCTAGTGGCAATTGTGACAAGCAAAGGCAGCATGATCGTAGCCGCGGCGGTCGCTCTCAGGATCGTAGACAAGGTCGTAGCAAGAGTCGTGGCAAAGACGTGCAAAATGTTGAGTGTTACTATTGCCATAAAAAGGGACACTTGAAGAAAGATTGCCGCACAATGCAGTGTGATAAGGACAAAGAGAAAAAAAGTCTAGCAAACCTAAAAGCAGCGTGAAAATTGAAGAGCTTAATGTGATTGAGTATCAGCCATTGAGACAGTTTTTAACGTGCCAAATGATGTGTTGATTTTCACTTTGGATTTGAGTCCTGATGCATTGTTATCTCATGACGAGTGTTATGCACAAAATTGGATTGTGGACTCAAGTGCTACCTTTCACCTGACTCCTCACAAGGAGTGGTTTTCTAAATACACTACTACGCATGGCACAAGTAAGCTAGGCAATTCTTATGAACTTGATATATGCGGTGTGGGCAGCATCAAGTTTTCTATGCGTAATGGCACTAAGTTTATGCTACATAATGTCAGACTTGTACCCAAATTGACAAAGAGTTTCATGTCAATTGGATGATTTGGGCTACACTACCATATTTGCTCATGGTTCTTGGATTTTCAAGAAGGGAAATCTGGTCATTCTTAAAGGCGTGAATTCTGGCTCATTGTACTCACTTTATGTCTCTTTAATGAAAGAGAATTCTATTTGTGTAGCCGAGATGCCGTCTACAGAGTTGTGGCATAGCCGACTAGGACATATGAGTCAAAATGGAATGAAAGTCTTGCAGCATTTTGGTTATATCTATGTGTTAGATTACTCTAACGTCTCTTTATGTGAGAATTGCATCTATGGCAAACAGACTAGGTTGACATTATCGCCTTTGGACAAGGAGTTAGGAAGTCCTCTAGATCTCGGTCATAGCGACTTGTGCGGACCTATGCCAGTCAAGTCTCTAGGGGGATCGTTATACTTCCTAACCTTCATAGATGACTCTACTAGAAAGGTGTGGGTTTATCTCTTGAAGCAGAAGAGCGACGTCTTTAGTGTCTTTTAGAAATACTTAGCATTGATAGAGAACCAATCGATAGAAAGCTGAAAGCTTTGCACAGTAACAATGGAGGCGAGTACATTTCCTCTGAGTTCAAGGTTTTGCAGTAAAAGAGGCATTAGAAGACAGTTTACCACGCCTTACACCCACCCAAAACGGTGTGGTTGAGAGGATGAATAGAACCATTTAGAAACGGGTCACTTCTATGTTGTCTACGACCAACTTACCTCAAGAATTTTGGGGAGAAGCTGTTACAACAACTGCTTATTTAATCAATTGATCACCTAGTACATCACTAAAGTACAAGTTGTATACGACCAACTTACCTCAAGAATTTTGGGGAGAAGCTATTACAACAACTGCTTATTTAATCAATCGATCACCTAGTACACCACTAAAGTACAAGGTTCCGTAGGAGATATGAACAGGCAAAGAGCCCAATTATGAGAGGTTATGTGTGTTTGGGTGTGAGGAATTCTCACATGTGCCAAAAGCGCTTAGACAAAAGCTGCACCCCAAATCACACAAGTGCATCTTCATTGGATATGGTGTAGACGGAGAGATGGGATGTTGTCTCTTGCACCTGGAATCTAAGAAGGTTATACGCAGCTCACAGGTGATATTCAACGAGTCTAAGATGCATAGAAAGCCAATGAAAGACATTGAGTATCGTAGAGTACGGTTTGAGGATGTTGCCTTATCGCAATTACATAGAATGTTGGACATGCTAGTGATGCACCTTCCACTCACATGTTGCTCTTGAGAGAGCGGAATCCAACAATCAAGCACTTCAAAGATCTACTTGTACATAAAAAGGCCATTCAAATGGATGATAGAGTGAAGTGGGAAGAGGCTATGCAATATGAGTATAGCTCAATCTTAGCCAATGAAACTTGGGATTTGACAAAGTTACCTGCGGGTAAACAGGCATTGCCATGCAAATGGGTGTACAAAAAGAAGTATATCACAAATAATCTCAAGCCTAACTATAAGGCAAGATTGGTTGCAAAAGGGTTCAAGCAAACTAAAGGCGTGGATTCTGATGAAATATTTTCTCCGCTCGTCAAGATGACTACATTTGTCTTGTGCTTGGTCTAGTAGCCATTGAGAACTTGAAATTGGTCCAAATGGATGTGAAGACAATGTTTCTTCATGGGGATCTTGAAGAGGATGTTAACATGAAACAAAAAAAAGGTTTTGCGATAAATCTTGAGAAGCCAACATGGGCATAACTCGTGTGTAGACTCAAGAAAGCTTTGTATGGATTAAAGCAAGGCTCACATCAATGGTACATCAAGTTTGATAAGTACATTTAGTCCTAGGGTTATGTACGGAGCCAAGAGGGTCAGTGCTTGAACAGAAAGAGGTTGAACAATGGCTCCCTCATCATTTTGATTTTGTACTTTGATGATATGCTCATAACCGAGAAATCAAAAGATGAGAGTTCACTTCTCAAGGATGCCTTAAGCAAGCAGTTTGCTATTAAAGATTTGGGTGATGCACATCACTTTCTTGGTATTTATGCGTATGAGAGATCGCAAACGTGGTATACTTGAACTTTTGCAAGAAGAGTATATTCACAAAGTCTTGCAACATTTTAATATGCAAAGGGAGAAAGCATTGAGTATTCCAATGATAGCATACGAAAAACTTAGCAAGCATGATTGTCCCAAATAGTATGTTGAAAAGGTAGAAATGGCAAAGGTGTGTATTCTTTTGCAGTTTGCACTCTTATGTTTGCCATGGTTAGCACACGGTCATACATTGCATATGCATTGGGAGTGGTCAGCAAGTTTATGGAAAATCTAGGCAGAAAACATTGGGAAGCAGTGAAGCACATCTTGAGATACATCAAGGGCTCAACTAGCAAGTGCTTATGCTTTAGGAGCTGTGATGCATCCACAGTTGGATACATTGATTCGGATTATGTGGGTTGTGTGGACACTAGGTGATCCACATTTGGCTATGTTTTCTTGTTTGCTAGAGCGGAAGTTTCTTGGAGAATCATGTATCCAAAATTGCACTTTGTCTTCCACCACTGAGGTAGAGTATGTTGTAGTTTCTAGTTCTAGTAAGGAAGTTGTGTGGTTATCTCGTCTAGTGGGAGAACTTGGTAGACAGCAGACTCTAGTGCTACATTGTGACAGTCACATTGCGATTCCTCTGGCAAAGAACCGTGTGTTTCACTCCAAGTCAAAACACATAGAGGTCAGGTATCATGTGGTACATGCTATTTTGGCTAGCAAATGCATTGAGCTAGTCAAAGTTCACACGAACGAAAAGCCCACGGATGCTCTAACCAAGAGATTAGGCTCAGAGAGGTTTGCACATTGCATAGAGATGATGGGCGTAGGGTGACGCTATGGTCATGCTTCACTTTTTGTACATTTATGCATAATAACCCCTACATTATTTCACCACTTGGGCCACGTTGGCCTTCAAGTGGGAGATTGTTAGGTTTTAGGCCAAGTGGCCGATGGCCATGGCCGGGCGCCCGCCCATTACATTCATTTTTTGTTATATAGATAATAAGGAGAAGAGAGTACTCACTCTCTAATGTGTCTACTCTATCCCCTTCCCCTTCTCTCCATCCCTTCTCTTGCACTCACAAGATCGGATCCATCAAGTTCATCACATTAAGAAACAAAGTCAGACTATTTAACTTCATGGACAAAGAAAGTACGCAAGCAATAACACAAAGAAATATTCTCTATTTCATTGCTTTTTGTAATAATTGCAATTAAAGTGTACTTATAATAGGAGAAGAAGGGACATCCCATTCTCCAAGAAGTAAAACATGACTATCATCAGCCTAAAAGTGGAAAGTGTTATGCTAAACTATGCTAGCGCTCTTGCCCAAGAACTACATCAACTCTTGACATGTTCAAAAGCAAGGAATTCATTCTCATAAGATGGACATCAACTTCTAGTGGCACATCCTTTACCATAGTGTCCCAAATATCCGAGCCTTGCCCTTGCATAAGAGACAATGTATAACTCTATATACTCTATGTTTGTGGAAGCTTCAACTACTTCACTAAATAATAATTGAGAAAAATATGGGTTGCCCATCATCAATGAGTATACACATCATGTGCCCATTAATGTAGCCATGCAAGCAGACTTGTTCATGTGGACCCACCAAGTGCGACCGTATTGAAGTTGTAAGTAAGCACTTGTGTGCTTCTATGGAGTGAGAGACTTCCACATGAGAAAACTTTGCAGATGGATTTAATTGTAGTAGTTGAACATTGTGTAGGGCCTTGTCTTGACCTTTGGTTGTCTCTTTGTCATGGCCCTTGGTTTTTTCTTGTTTTATGCTTTGTTCAAAAGGCGATCTTGCTTGGTATGCTTGTATGAAACACAAGTGAACCACAACTTATCTGTCTTTGCCTTGGACCTCAATGTCCCTCGATCTTCTTTATAGCTTCTTGATCATGAAATGAAGACTTGCATTTATGGTTGTGATTGTTGTGAGAAGAAGCACGATTATCTGTTGCCGGTCTTTAATCTTGTAGGCCCTTTTCATTCGCATGATATATTAAAGCTTCAAAAATTGCATCTTCAAAAAGTGGGAGATGCAGGGAGTGATCTTAGATTTAATTTCTGGGTGTAACCCTTGTAGGAATTACTGTACTCTTTAATAGTCATTGAGATTATTGAGGTTGAGGATCACTCCTTGATAGCATGAAATATAACTGGTTAGAGAGGACATATGCATGAAACCCTCATCCCAAGCCTGCCAATGTATATAATCTTTATTGCTAGGAAGAAACGCTTTCTTGAACATGACTTGAAATTGCTGCCAGGTTGTAAGTTTTTTGTCTGGCTTTAGCAAAACCTGCCACTTGTAGGCCTTGCCTTTAAGTTCTAAACTCATTTCACGAGAGCAGCGTTAGGGTTATTTTCTTAAGCCTATGATTATGTGTAACACCACTTGTCTTATGGGCATGGAACCATGTGATAGCAAGTGAAAAAGGCACCTAAGGGTTGTAGTTACCCAGCCATTACTAGAGGGGACAAATCACCTAAAGCTAGTTAAGACACCCTAAAGTAGGCTGAGTCACCCACAAGTTCTCAAGTAGGCTGAACTGGTTTGGATTTCTCAGATGATGTCGTGTATGATCTCATTTTTAGAGGGGACAAACTCACCTAAAGCTAGTTAAGACGCCCTAAAGTAGGCTGAGTCACCCACAAGTTCTCAAGTGGGCTGAACTGGTTTGGATTTCTCATATCATGTCGTGTATGATCTCATTACTAGAAAGCATGGAGTCACCTAAACTTAGTTAAGAAGTTCCTAAACTAAAGTGGAAGGTCACCCACAAGTTTGCAAGTGGTTTAGATTGGTTTATAGCTTCCATATGATAGCGTGTATGATCCCAAATGAGATGCTTACACTAGCCCTATGTAATGAGCCTCTTTGTACTCACTTTGAATCAATCTAGCAATCAAGTTTGTGTCTACACTCTACTATATTTTCATTGTGTGCTTAAGTGTTAGTTATTATGGAAATGCCATGAATTGTTCTCTAATCTACCCTTCCTAAACTCTACTAGTGGATGACATATGGAGTTGAAAGCAGTTGATGGACGTCAATCCATTTGTACAAAAAAGTATTTATCGCATCTTTGTTTCACTCTTTGTCTTTACCCGTGGTCATTATGAAAAAAAGCATTTACCAAATCTTTTGCTCTTTTTCTTTGCTCATGGATCATGCAATGCATCACATTCCTCGTCCCTCACATCTTCATGGCATCCTCTGTACCTGCAAGTGGAGCAGTTTCAAAGTCGAATTGACGACTCGTCCAAAACCCTTGATCAAATGACATCACTTTAGAATTTTCTATGAAGTTGATCCTTTAAAAAACTAAAGCTACAGAATGGAATCCGCTTATCAAGTTTTGCCTTTGCTTAAAAGGCATAGTGTACTACTTGGTAAATTTTCCAAGTCTTTGATGAGTTTGAGGGACATATGCTTCTTGCTGCATGGGAAGCTCTCCTTGTGGAGAAAATGGCCAAATTAATTGCCAAAAAATAAACACCTAATGGTTGCCCAAGGTATGAAAGCTTCTCTGACAAAGAGATATGGCATGTAGGAATGCAGGCAGCATGTGGGGAAGGAGAAGCACTCGCTCTACCTTGTGTAATTTCCACTTCCCTGCACTCAAGTGACAAAACTTGTGCAACTCCCCAAGGGAAAACCTTTTCAAGGTGCTCCCACCTCGTTTGGCATACCCCCCCCCCCCCAAGGTGTGTGGAAGTGCCCGATCATGCACACCACCTCTCCTTGATAGAAGCCCCCATGAAGACCTTGTGAGAGGTAGAGGTAGTTTGCATGAACATGCAACTCATGCAAACTCTATGCCTGTATCCCTCTTCCCAATCTTGATCGAGCTTTGGTACCACTGAAATGTCATTGGTCTTTGTGGTGAAGATGAGCCCCCCCCCCCCCCCCCCCCCCTTCCTCCATGCTTTATAGCCCTTCGTGTAGGGAGGACCTCAATGAGATCTTCTTGGGCCATGCCAACTAGCCACAACTCTTGTCTTCATAGATAATCACCAAGGACATGAAGTTTTGGGCCTTTAAATGCCATGCCGTTTAGGCCCCTAGTATCCATCCCAAAAATTCCATCCTTTATGGCTCATTCTGCACAAAGCAATGTTTATAGCCACCAAGATCCCAAAAAAGTGCATCAAAAATATATTGTACCCTAAATGCAAAACAAGGGCTGAAGACATTAGCCTCCTATCTACCCCTTTAAGCAGTCTTTTATGGATTCTCTGGTTCAAGTGCCAGGATTTACTCCCACCTAGCAAAAACTACTTGTAGGGGAGAGTTTTGGACTCCTTTCTACCTTTTTGAACAAGGCCACTCTGAGTTTTTTTGGATAGTTCAGAGGCAAAGGAACTACTATGTGTACGAAAGTGCTTACTGGACCTCAAGTTTGAGATTTTCTTTGTTGCTATTTTGATGTAGGATAAAGAACTCTATCTAGTAAAAATTAGAATGTAGAAAAAAAGAATTGAAATTATTTGGGCACTTCACTAAGGTATACAGAGATTTAGACCAAAGGAAGAGCGGGAGAAATACTTGTAGGTAGCTTAGGGCACCTAGAAGAATGGATAGAGGGATTGATGACCAAGTTCTAGGAATCATCAAAAGGATCGAGGAAGGTCAAGTAGTTTTAGAGATCTTGCATAGGGACCTGGACTCTCTCTCATGAGAATGAATAACTTTAACACGTGCTATGACTTGTTGCTCCCCTTGTTAGGGGTCTTTTGGATCATGACAAAAGTATCTATATTCAGAGTATGGTAGTGAAACTTTCCCTTTCCCTATAGTACCCCTCATTTTTTTATCATTACTTTATGTCCACCACTAAGCCTCTTCCTTGGGCTCCTTAAATGTACATTTTGGTTTCTCTCTAATTTATTGAAAACGCACCTATGGTAAAAAGATACAATTTGACTTTTGTGATGTCTTCTTCATGGTTGGCGGAGATGGACAATCTTAGTGACAATGAAGTTCCCTAGTATTGGAATGGTTTTGGCACCCCAAAACATGCCTTGAAGGAGAAGAGAGAAAGGAGTAAATTTATTTAAAGTTAAAGGGCCATTGTGTGGAGTCAACCATGTCTGATTGCCCACCAGCCTTTTATTAACTCACTTATTCTAATAACATAAGAAATAAATAAGGAACGATACCAAGATGTGTTGTCATAGTAAATTTTTCACACAACCTTTGTGCCGGCTCCTCTCTCTATTACTCTTTCTGCATACACTCATCTTTAAGGGATATCATACTTTCTGGCTTGGGTGGGGAGAGTTTGCTGAAGCTTTGACTTTTGAGATGCGAGAACCAGGAACTGTGAATCTGAATTGAGAGAGATTTCAATGCCCTATGAGGGAAATTTTTTGCAAATATCTTTTGTTAGAAATTATTTGTTGCAATAAGAAAAAACAGAATTGTGAAGATTTTTGTGTCTCATGTCCATCTACAAATTCTACACCTATTGGAGGATATTTTGTTTTTTTTGTTCATTAAATCTATTGTGTGCAGTAGTGAGGGAGTTTATATGATTTTATGTGCTCTTAGCTTTTAGATTTTTGATGCCCGATGGAAATTCTTGTCGGGCAGATACACTGCTCGCAATTGCTAGGAAAGTGAGAATTGGGCCAACAAACAAGATGTCAACCAAGGACGGAGCTTGACCCGTAGGTGCATGGAAACAAATAGATGGGTGTCAATCACCTACTCAACCTTCTAGAGAAATCATCTCAAAGCACACAAGTATGCACAACCACTATCTTACCTATGACGGCTACGCTCTCCGAAACATGACCTAACATTGTCAAATCGTCAAGAAACTAAAGGAGTAACCTCTACACACCTAGAGGACGCTACCCTAAAGTCTCTAACCCAAATTACTACATGTAACCACTTGGTGCAAAAAACGTGTATGAAGATATGCCAAAAATTATAGGTCACCGATTCTCAATGTGCTTAGGCCTAAAGTGTAGTTTAACTCGTCGTGAACGCAATGACATACAACAATCACAAAATGGATACACGGTTAGAAATAAAACTCACTTTGAAGCTCGTAGGAGAGCTATTCGCGAAGAGATCGGAATCATGGAAGCTTGGCGTTGAAGTGTAGCTCTTGCCATTGCTAACAGGATGGTGTAGTTGCCTTCACAATGTAGATTTTGTAGTGCATGTATAGAGTAGAAGAAGACCTCACTCACTCTCTCACACAAAACACACAATCACGGCACGCTTAGTTGAGCTCAAAAGATGATGAATTCAAAAGTTGTCCTTAGGGTTACAAAAATTAGCTTTTATATCTCAGCCTTGGAGGTTCTAACTTATCAAAATTACCTCCTACTTTCTACCATGGGTTCAGTTGATCCGCATATTTAATATATTTTTATCTGGAAACTCGATTAAGTCCCAAAAAATATTTACTGTTGAGTCCATCAATTAAATGATACAAAATGGGCTTTCCAATGTTTAGCCATCAACACTCCCCCCTCCATGTCCATGTCGTCCCTAACATGACGGGTCTCTGTCTTTTGAATCTTTTGGCTCTTGTGTTTTGAGGTTGTAGCAGTCTTCTGCCATTTCTGTCAATGAAACCTTGTGGCTTTGAAAATTTTAGATATGACTCATATCGTATGTTGACCATGGTCACTGTAGGGTCGAAGATTCTGCTGTCGTAAGTGAAAATCTGGCGTAGAAGGCTTCCTCAAATGCTTGCATGTGGTAACTTGGTAAGAACATTAACCTTTGATAAAATAGGTGTAGCACCTCAGAGGATGGCTGCTTTGACAAATCATAAATCATATTGGTGACGGTGTCGCCTGTGGATAGTAATGTTGAGTTCATTGCTTTGGACCAACAAACACTTTGAGGCAAGCCAGGAGGGTCTTGCATAGTTTTTTTATCATCACATACATCAGGTGAGGAGAGCCATTGAAAATTTTAATGGTGTCTTAGGGTTTTCACCATATAAGAGACACCTATTGTCTCTCCCTCCTTGGGTTGTGGCATTGATGGGGTAATTCAATCGGGTAGGATGCCTCTTCAGAAGCCTGGCATGATTTTCCCATGAGTGTACGCTAGTCGTCTCGTATGTTTTTGGGAGCATCCACCAAGTATTTCAAAAATGCGGGATACTTGAGGAGCCACCCTTTTCTCCATTTTGGCTAGGAATTCACAATCCTTTTTGTAGCCTCTGTGTTTGAAACATCTCCTTCGTACACCGGCTCCATCCCTTCACCTTCAATGCTCTTCTTTATCGTAAAAACTTTATACTTTAAGAAAGGGTAGGGGAGTGATGGGGTCATCCACTCTTCCCTAAGCACGTTTGTGGCCAACCCTGGGACTCTAACTAAGTGGATCATCCGTTTTTCCCACTCCAAGGTTGTCTTATGATATTTTGTTGTGGCGTGCCTCCAAACAATGTTTGGAGGTGTGCCTCCTCCTCTGCCGTTAAGGGTTGTTCCTTTTCTTCTTGCATGTATAACTGCTCCTCCAGGTGCTATGGATCTTCCACACCTTCAAGAATTTCCATGGGCTCATTTTGTGTGTTTATGCCAAGACCACTAGGACGTGGCTCCGTCTCATGTGACCTTGCTTTCTCTACTTCTTTTTGGAGCTTCAATAGCTGTTGTTGTACAATGTCATCCATTTTATTGGCTTCTTCTGCTTGATTGACTAACAGCTCTTCCAAATTCTCTAGTTGTAGCTTGAGATGTTCTCCTTTTGAAGCTCTTGCTAGTGGGCCATTAACCTTTCCTCCGTGGGTAAAGAACCTTCTGACATATGTATCCTTTGTTTTTGTTCCAGTCTCAATTCCTTTTGTAGTGTAGTGACCTTGGCTTCCAACGCTTGTACTGCCTGGCTGTCTGCTTGTGCACTTGCTCGTGTAGCCCTTGGGGTTGCTCTGAGCTTTTTTATTGTCAGACCTTGGAGCTCTAATTTATCTTTTAGCTCCACCACCTCATCCTTGGCGGCTTCCAACTCATCTTCTATCTTGTCTTTCTCGTCATGCAAAATCTTTATCTCGCATGAGACCTCTACCATCTACAGTGTAAGGGTGTCTCTGTCACTCTCAACATCCCTTAGTGTTTTAATGAGAGCCTCAAACTCTCACTCCACCACCTCAACTCTTTGACTTGTTACTTGGAGTGTTCTTGAGAGGTGGTCATATTCTTCTTGAATATTTCCCTCCCTTGTTTGGAGCATATTGTTTTCCTCTGCAAGTGTGAGAGATCGTTGTTGTGCCACTTTGCATTCACAAGATGAAAAACAAAGTTCTGTTTATATCTATGAACTTTGACAAATCTATGATCTATGTTATAATTGTTTATGGCATCATATTAACACGAATGTATGCATTACGTGGTTTTTTGTAGACCAAAGTGAACCAATTGGGCTGACATGTGAAGATTGATAGAAGGGCTGTGTTTCTGCTTAAAAAGGTTGAGCTTGAAGTGGCGAGTAAACTGGTCTAGACGGCTCATCAAACGGAGCCCTGGTGAGAAAGTTATTGCAGTTTAATGCTGGAAGTTGTTGCAGATCTGAGACGGGCAGGGTAGATGGGAACAGGTGGTCAAAGGTGATTTGAAGTGGTAGATGCATAAACTTGATTTATGGAGCCAACTGGTCTTTTCAGATCGGCAACCGAGCCAGGATGCGAAAGATATTAGCATATGAAGGTTTTTAGGGGGCCGGTTATGTGCCCACCCGATTGCATTGGAAATCGGACCATCGGGCATCATTTTGGGTTTGACCAAGATCTGAAAGGTAGAGCACTTCATATGGAGTTGGCAAAAAGTCGCTGCTAGTCAATCGGATACCGGAACGAAGAGTTATTGCAGGTTAAAGTTGATACTAGAGGGCGGTAGTGCAGTGCTCGACAGTTTTTACAGTTTTTGGTGGTCTTGATTGATGGGCTCGAGGAAGTTGGAGAGTGGTGGAACTTACGGGACAGGAAGCCGGGGAAGTGAGGATTTGGCCGGTCTTTGCAGCCTGGCAATTGGAGCTTCAGGTAGAAAATGGCAAAGGATGAAGCGGCACAAAAAAAAGGTTAAATTTTCTATGCTTATGGAAGCTTTGCCAACCCACGCCAAGAGGGGGTGCCTCACAGCATGCCACATGGCATTCAATGGACCCATAGGCAAGGGGAGAACTAGATGGAGGGGGGTATAAAGCCCAAAGGGGTGTCATTGTGAAGGCATCGAAGTGTGGAGGGAGCTCGTGCTCTCATGTGGGCTATGGAACACCACATGTGGGAGCTCTGCGCACGGTGGCATGGCCGGGAAGACGACACGTTTTGGTTGAAGTGGGTGGTGAGTGGCAGTGGCCGTTGGCCCCAGTGGGTGGCTCAGGCGGGTGGCAGTGCGCCCCAATAGCGGTTGTTCCTGCACCCATAAGGGCCCCATTCTTTAAGGGACAAAGTCAACCCCCCCCCCCCCCCCCCCCCCCCCCCCCTAGTGAGGTCACGAGTGTCTCTGGGAGGGGCTTGTGTGTGAGAAAGAAGAGGCCGGGCTCCCAGGTACAAGGGAAGGGGCATGAGAGAGAGAGAGAGAGAGAGAGAGAGAGAGAGAGAGAGAGAGAGAGAGAGAGAGAGAGAGAGAGAGAGAGAGAGAGAGAGAGAGAGAGAGAGAGAGAGAGAGAGAGAGAGAGAGAGAGAGAGAGAGAGAGAGAGAGAGAGAGAGAGAGAGAGAGAGAGAGAGAGAGAGAGAGAGAGATTTAATTATCGTCCTCGAAGGTCAAATATGACCTATGGGACCAAAGTTACATGTGATGTAGTATGTGTATGGCTGATGAGTGACTCTCTATTGTTGGATAACCACACGTAATGAATAATCACCAAAAGATTGAGTTCAGACTAATTCAGGGCTAAGTAAACCTGTGTGTGAGATAGAATTAGAAAATCAGAGAGACAATGAGAGAGAGAGACTCAGACAAAACTCAGAGATTGTGGGTGGTGAGTGGCAGTGGCCGGTGGCCCCAGTGGGTGGCTCAGGCGGGTGGCAGTGTGCCCCAATAGCGTTTTGGTTGAAGTGGGTGGTGAGTGGCAGTGGCCGGTGGCCCCAGTGGGTGGCTCAGGCGGGTGGCAGTGCGCCCCAATAGCGGTTGTTCCTGCACCCATAAGGGCCCCATTCTTTGAAGGACAAAGTCAACCCCCCCGCCCCCCCCCTTAGTGAGGTCACGAGTGTCTCTGGGAGGGGCTTGTGTGTGAGAAAGAAGAGGCCGGGCTCCCAGGTACAAGGGAAGGGGCATGAGAGAGAGAGAGAGAGAGAGAGAGAGAGAGAGAGAGAGAGAGAGAGAGAGAGAGAGAGAGAGAGAGAGAGAGAGAGAGAGAGAGATTTTATTATCGTCCTCGAAGGTCAAATATGACCTATGGGACCAAAGTTACATGTGATGTAGTATGTGTATGGCTGATGAGTGACTCTCTATTGTTGGATAACCACACGTAATGAATAATCACCAAAAGATTGAGTTCAGACTAATTCAGGGCTAAGTAAACCTGTGTGTGAGATAGAATTAGAAAATCAGAGAGACAATGAGAGAGAGAGACTCAGACAAAACTCAGAGATTGTATATCAAGAAATCACTAGTACAAGTTTTTAAAGCAAGACTCAATACAATCCAACTTCCCAAAGTTCCCCATTCCATAGTATAGAGCTGTGCCCTGAATTCAGTTAGAACTGCCTGATTCTTGGCATACACTAACAATATCCGATTAAGGTCTTCAGGCTTACAATATCTGACTAGCTACTAATAATCAGAAAGTACATCCGATATCCGATTTGCTACATATCCGACTTTGTATTTACCCCTCAACACATGGCACGTCCCGGTGGTGGATTTGACAAAATCCGACCCGGATCCACATATCCCTTGATCAATAAAGACCAAGTCAAAAAGAAAGTGCCATGATTACAACATTTCAGACAATGGGTTCATTGGAAAGTACTTCAGAATCTGACAAGTATTTTGGAACAAGCACAATAGGTTCATAAACTGTCACTGATCCAACAGTAACACCAACAACTATTTCATCATCTGGCAAAATAGTGATCTCCTGCTCATATGATCTCTGAATTGCAGACAAACCTTCACTAGTACTTATATCCATTGAAATTGGATCAACTGATATCTTCTTCTCAGCAAATGCAGATTGTGCAATATTCTTTCCTTTATAATCCTGAACCTATTTTTTTGTACAAATCTCTATCTTTCTTTAATTGTTCCATCTCCTTTAGTAAATCAGCTTCATGGTTACTGACAAACCCTGATATGACCTTCTCATAAGGATACTTGATAAGGGAACTCATCTTTTCTCTGAAGGTTGCCCATACTTCCTGCATACTTGTTTCCAAATGTTGCATAAGGATTGACATGTCCCCTTCAGACATAAGAACACCATTGACATCTACTTCCTCTTCTCCCAACACCTGTTTCTCCAATTGCTCCAAAGGTTTAATTCTCTGATTCAAGATTTGATTCTCCACCTGCAACTCTTTATTGACAGTGGCCAACTGTTGCAACTGTGATTGATCTTTTGTTTCCAAATCCACTGTCCAGTCCTTAAACATCTGCAAAGAAAGATTTTCCTTGGCTAACTCATTATGATGTGCCATCATCGGATCCTGAATCTCCTTCTGATGTGTAACTTTGACATTCTCCAACTCTTCCTGCAAGGCATTAGCATGGACAGTTTGGTCATGGAACAGTATCTTCTCTGCCATTCCAGCATCTGTTGGCTTGAAAGTGTTTGGAGAAGACAAATCATCAAAGTTCACTTGTTTGACTATAGGTTCCACCTCTGCTTTTCTCTTCTTGGACAAAGTTAAAACCTTTCCAAGCTTGACCTGATTTGGTGTCCCTGTATCAAGCTTCTTTAATGAAATATCCATGTCCTTCAAAGAGTGTACAACTTCAGGAGTATACACACTTTTGAGAGCTTCATTGTGATTATAACCTGCTTTAATCATGAACACATAAGTCTCTGCCTTCACCTGATCATTGAGTAGCTCTGCAGGTACTTGCACCCCACCAATATTAGGGTGTGATACACTCACCAACTGTAGTAGCTGTGTAGACCCTTCTGCCCTGCCTACAGTAGTCAAAGAAACATCACTACTGTCCAACTTTTGAACATAAGAAAACAAGGCTGCCAAGTAGGCACACAACCTACTGTTTGTAGAGCTTTCCTCTTGTCAGACATATTAATCTCCCCATTGATCCTCTCATAAACTAGATAAGCCCAATTAACACATCCTCCTTGCTCAGAAAATAGAGAGGAGAAAAATTCTCCTTGGACATATAATCAAATTTAGCTAGGAAATAGATTTTCTCTAGATACCACTTCAGCTGCTCTCTTGTAACATTTTTGACATTCTTCAACATGTAATAATTTTTGCCACCCTCTCTGGCTCCAAACTCCTTCTTCAACAAGAAATCAGAGCACCTAGGAATCTGAGAAGTTCCATTGATTGGAAGTTTAAATACCTCAGCAATCAATTGAGGACTCAAAGCTACATTGGTAGACAACATACCCTTTGTCTTTTTGAGAATCTCCACTTGTGATTTAGCATACATGTTTCCTTTCCACTCTTGCCATGGAAAAACAACAAGATCAAATAAACCTATCTTCTTTAACCACAGTGAATGTACCTCTCTAGAACATTCAAGCTCCACTCAGAAATCCACATAGGGCTCCATCAAGGTTTGATACAACTTGACAGGTGTCATTGTCGGTGGGCTGTCGGGCTCTTCTTCTCCAGAAGGTTGGTCTTCAAGCTCATGACTGCTCACATCTATTCTCATGGACACTGGATTTCTCCTTGAGTGCTTGCTGCTTGGCTCTTCCTCATCAAGCGTTGGTCGGACCGCAGGTCCCCCTTTTGCTTTGCCCATCATGCAAGCAAGAGAATGATGAAAGAGAGTAGAGTGCTGGAGAATAGAATGGCACAAGTGAAGAGAATCAACCAGTACACAGTGCGTGAAGAGGAAACGCGACGAGGAAGGAATTAGGATTTGAAAACGTGAGAGACTCTCAACTCGCGCGCTGGAAACGTCATTTAAGTGCACCTTACACTTTTTAAGGCACTCATTAAAAATAGACCTTAGTGGACAATCATCACTCTTCTCGAGAAAATCTTTAAAAGCTGCGGTAAAAAAATATCCGACCTCCAATAATCCAATCCAGAAATCAAACAAATTCCGAATTCCGACATCTCCACCAAACTACACCTGATTTCCCAAAACTTAAATATCCTCCCTCTGATTATCAGTATCTCTGCACACTGCTTCATCCATCAACTCATCTACTTGGACAACTGTTGTTGTAGACCAATCTAAATGAGGTGGTTTACCAATTTTTTTTTTCAATTTGAAACCATTAACTGGAGAATCCACTCTTGTCCCATACACATCAGCAACAATAAAAGTACCCTGACCCCTATCCTCAACAATCTGATATGGTCCCTTGTATCTTAAAGTTAATTTTCCAGGATGTGGTCCCAATCTAGAGTCATAAAGCATAACCCAATCTCCCACCTGAAAAACTTTGAACTTGATATTCTGATTCACCCAAGCTTTTCTCCTCCTCTGAATTATTTCAGTTATGTAAAAATTGACATGCCTATCTTCTTCCAACTGCAACAAATGCCTGCTTCTATGTTGAGCAGACATTTTGGGAGTCATTTTCTCAGCACTCACCCTGAGACTAGGTACCACAAACTCCATAGGGACAACTGCTTCAAGCCCATAATCTAACCTGAATGGATTCATACCTGTAGTCACTTTGAATGTTGTCCTAAAGGACCACAAAGCTGAATCTAACTTCTCATCCCAATCCTTCTTATTGTCCTGTACAATCTTCTTCAAAATGCTAATCAATATCTTCTTAGTACTCTCGGCTTGACCATTGGCCTGAGGATGATAAGCTGTGGATTTTTTGTGCATGATCATATGAGTTTTAGTAAGTTTAGCAATAACAACATTCAGAAAATGAGATCCTCTGTCACTTACCAACTCCACAGGACAACCAAACCTGGTCATGATATTATGATAAAGATACCTTGCCACACTAGCAGCTGTATTGTCTTTCAATGCTACATCCTCCACCCATATAGTACAAAAATCAATAGCCACCAATATGTCCCTGCATCCTCTGCTAGTAGTTGGATTCACTGGTCCAACAAAATCTAGACCCCATTTCTGAAAAGGTTCTAGAGGCAAGATTGGATGATCATTCATTCTTTCTGTAGAATCAGGCTGACCCATCTTCTGACATATCACACAACTCTTAGCATAATTGTGAGCATCCTTCAACACAGTGGGCCACCATAATCCTGCTTGTAAAACTTTCTTTCGAGTAATATCTCCAGAAAAATGTCCTCCAACATCCTCAAAAAGTGCTTCCTGTAAAACAGCTGATTGTTCAAAATCAGGGACACATCTTCTAATGACCTGATCAATTCCTTTCTTATATAAAGTTCCAGCAATAACCAAGAAAGGTCTACTTTTTAGTGCAAACTTTCTTCTCTGATCTGTAGAAAACTCTGATGGCATTGTACCATCCATCAAAAACACTAACATCTGATCATACCAATAATCAGAATTGACAGTTTGAACATCAAACAACTGAGCATCAGGAAGATCATCAATAACACCTGTAGTCTTTTCACCTGTCTCAATCCGACTTAAGTAATCTGCAATAGCATGCTCCTTGCCTGGTGTATGAATAATAACAAAATCAAACTCTTGCAATAATAACATCCATCTAGCCAACCTTCCTGTAAGCAATGGTTTTTTGATTAAGTAAAGCAAAGCCTGATGATCTACATGAAAGATCACCCTGTTGCACAACAAGTAATGCATGGATTTGGTCAAAGCATACACCATGCCCAAAGCTTCCCTCTCAGTCACTACATAGTTTCTTTCAGCAGAGGTTAACACACGAGAAGCATAATATATAGGTCTAAACCAACCCCTGACACCTTCTTGCATCAATACAGCTCCAACAGGCACATCTAAAGCATCCACAAAAACATGGAAAGGTAAATTCCAATCAGGAGCTTGTAAAACAGGAGTAACTGATATCATCTTCTTCAATAGTTGGAAGGATCTTTCCTGAGCATCAGACCACACAAAAGGACATGCTTCTTAGTCAAATGAGTAAGAGGCATGCACACATTGTCTAAATACCTGATATACTTGCTATGCCACTTAACCTGGCCAACAAATCTACCCAACTCCTTAACATTTGTAGGAGCCTTTGCTGCTTGAATCACTTCAATCTTCTTATCATCAATGGACATCCCCTGATGAGATACCACATGACCCAATAGAATACCACTCTTGACTGCAATCACACTTTTGTAAGGATTCAGACACATTCTGAACATCCTACATCTTTCAAAGCATAACCTCAAATGCTGCAAATGTAAGTCCTTTTTGCCAAAAACAGAAAAATCATCCACAAACACCCCCCAAACCCCCTCATGAAATACTGCAAATAGGGCTCAAAAGTCTTATAAGCTGTGTAATTGAAAGATGGTGGACCATTCTTCAGCCCAAAATTCATGACATTAGAAGCATAAGCCCCCCATTCTGTTATAAAAGCTGTTTTGTGCCGATCTTCCTCAGCCACCTGAATCTGGTTCCTCCAAAAAACTATACATTTCTTGTCCAGCTACTACTGCATCCAAAATAGCATCACAAAAAGACATAGGGAAAGGATCAGTAATGGTTGCTGCATTTAATTTCCTATAGTCAACACAAACCCTTATTTTCCCATTCTTTTTGGGAACCACAATAATAGGAGACAACCATGTGACTTCATGGATAGGTTGGATAAACCCAACAACTAACAACTTGTCAATTTCTTGTTTTACTTGAGCTGCAAAATTAGGGTTCATTCTGTACCTCTGTTGAACAATAGGAACTGCATCCTCCTTGAGGTTGATGATGTTGATGCAAATCAGGATCAATCCCTTTAAGATCAGAATAATCCCAAGAAAATACATCCTTAAATTCCTGTAACAAATGCAACAAGTCCTGCAAAAACTGACCATCCACATGTACACTGACCTTCACCATTTTAGGATCCTCTTCAATGCCCAAATTAAGCTCCTTCAACTCATCCTATTCAACTCTCTTGGATTGCCCAAACCTTTTGTTGTACAACTTCTCCACCATATCTTTAGCCTCCTGTTCTTCCTGCAGACTTACCTCCTTAGAGCTATAAGCCACACTCTGATCCATCATTCTTAATACGTCAACTCCCTGAATTTCCTGACCTGAAACAGGTGCTTCTTCCCCAGACTCTGATCCTTCATCTTTCTGCCAAATACCCTCAACATCCACTTCAAACACTGATACAATTGTAGGATTAGCCTGCAAGAATTCTTCTTCCTCATCATCCTCAACTTCATCTGCTAAGTTAATTGATTGGGCAAACATTGGTCTCTCCTTGCCTGAAATTTGCTTCCTCCCAAGCATAGGAATAGTAAGAACTTGTTTACCTTTGGTAAGAACAACCTGATTCTCCCCCCAATCCTGTTTCACCTTGGCTAATCTAAACCAAGGTTTGCCTAGCAACATCTCATAAGAACTATGCCCTTCTTTCATCCTGAGTACCACAAAGTTCACCAGAAATTGTATACCTGATATTAGCACAGAAGTTTGTCTCAAAATTCCAACTGGTTGCACCCTTCTTTGATCAGCCATCTTAACCTGGAAAGGTGCTGGTTCTAATTTCCCCAAATTCATAGCAAGATACACAGATTCAGGTCATATGTTTACTCCAGATCCTCCATCAAGCAGCACTTCTTCAAACAGTCTTCCTTGAAAAGTCACCTTAATCACTGGTACTACAAAATCAACATCAGAAGGGTGTATAGAGTGAACACCTGGTTCAATAATGGGTTGTGAGGACAATTCAGCTCCTCCACCCAACAATTTATTCAGCAATCTTTCCCTGAAAGCTGGAACCAAAGCATCTGATCTAGGGACAATTGCAAAGGAGAGTTGATCAGTTCTTCAAACCAATCCCTTGCTTCACCTAAAACCTGGACTTTCTCCCTTTTAAGAGATGAAGGCTCTGCTAACTTTGAAACTCCATTATCCAAAACCTTATGTCTTTGTTCCTTTTCCACATGCTGGTGTACCCTATCTCTAATCCCTTTTTGTCGTTCTCAGTCAATAGGACCCTTGGCCTTGGACCTAGTTACTGCTAAAGCTCAAATCTGAATAACTGTTACCTGCATCCTCATCAGGTATCTCCTCAATAATCACATAGGAAGCTAGTCCATTTATAGGTGCTGTAAAAATTGGAATGTCAATAATGATAACATTAGCTTGACCCTAAGGCTGATGCTGAGGAACTGGTTGTGGTCTTGCCTGTTGATTGTCCTGATTATAAGGTACAACAGGTATCCCCATTTCTTCTATGTGTTTGACCCATAAGTCACATCGGATTCCAACAAAATGATTTGGATCTCCACAATACACACAAGGCTTGACCCCCTGTGGTCTCCTATGATTATTATCCTGATTTTTGCCAGGGTGTCCTGAGAATTCGACTCTGAGTGTTCAGCTGATGTAGAATCACCACTGGAATCAGAACTCCTCCTGCTTTTGGACTTAGTCATGCCCAATCTTTTCTCAACTCTAGATGCAGCCGCCACCAAATTGTCAAAACCTCCTACAATATCAATACTTGCCATAGCATTCTTCAAACCCGTCCTTAACCCTTTGAGAAAGTACCCTGCCAACATTTCATCAGTGGGCCTCTCATTACCTTGAAGTCTCTGAACCAAAATCCTGAATTTTTGGGCAAAATCTTCCATTGAACCCTGTTTAATTCTTCTAAGTTTACTCAGAATATCAGTAGGAGTTTTCTCCTTTCTAAATCTTTGCAAGAAAGAAACTTTCAACTCATCATAAGTTGTAAAGCGAGAAACACCATATTGGCTAAACCAACTCATAGACTTACCTTCCAAAGTTGCTGCAAACTGTTGTAATTTGATATTATCAGGGAAGATACCCTGATATCCACTCGCCTGCCACCTTGTTTCAAACTGAGCCACATGGCAATCTACCTCCTCCTTAGACCTGCCCTTGAACTTTGCTGATTTGATCTTTGGATTAGGGGGGGGGGTTGAGCCATCGGAATAGGTTGTTGGAGCCTCCTAGGTCTTTGCCCAGCAGCTAACAACAGTGGGTCAATCTTAGTTGACGTCTACTTCTAATTGGTCTTCTTGCCAAGAGTAGTGTCCCCAAGAATGCCTCACTGACCTTTCCTCTAATGCTCCTAAACTCTCCTGTCCTTGATTCAGCAATGGAACTTCAGGTGGTGACGTAGGTGCATTATCATCACTGAAATAATCATAATGAAAGGGATCTATATTTACTGCTTGAGTCTGAGCATGGGTATAGTACACCCTTGACCTTATCCTACCCCTCTCGGACATGCATCATCTCTGAATAATACACAAATCACAGTACGACCCTTAGAACCTGAATTACAACCTTAATGAAAGGTCTGCAAACAGCAGGATCGCCAAATGTGTTGTTGGATAACCACACATGCAATGAATAATCACCAAAAGATTGAGTTCTAACTAATTCAGGGCTAAGTAGTACTGTGTGTGAGATAGAATTAAAAAATCAGAGAGACAATGAGAGAGAGAGACTCAGACAAAACTCAGAGATTATATATCAAGAAATCACTAGTACAAGTTTTTAAAGCAAGACTCAATACAATCCGACTTCCCAAAGTTCCACATTCCATAGTATAGAGCTGCGCCCTGAATTCAGTTAGAACTGCCTAATTCTTGGTATACACTAACAATATATGATTAAGGTCTTCATGCTTACAATATCTGACTAGCTACTAATAATCAGACAGTACATCCGATATCCGATTTGCTACATATCCGACTTTGTATTTACCCTTCAACACTCTTGATGCTCCAAAGTTGTGGTGATGAGAGTCGCAATGGAGAGCCCACACTTTGGCTGGGAGAGGAAAGTGTGTAGGTCTAAGTTATGGCTGAAAATGTGAGAGAAGCAAGTTCGGATGTGACCAAAAGCTGAGCACTAGTAGTGTGTGGTACTCAGACTCTCGAACTTGCAGTGAGCATAATGTGCACAATCGATTTGAATCTTCTCCATTGACCTAACACCCTATCTCGCATCGAAGGAAATTGGAGCTAAGACGAATGGCTGCGATAGTGCGTATCACCGACAAGGGGATATGATCAAGCATGTAATTGTGAGTACAGTTCCCTCTTTCAGCGAAGAACATGGTTTTGTAGTTGGGGGCAATATGGGTGGTGTAATGTATGAAGTGTGACCCACCGGATTTCTCCCAAGCCATAATACATTGGCGTTGTAGAAAAGCTTCATTCACTTGGGAGTCAATGCATCCCATCTCCCAAACCACTTCTTTATGTCTTGCATCCATCCGTGCTGAAGATCTTGCTTTTATGTCGTTTGAGCTTTTTTGCTTGCTTCCCATGCAATTGTAGGAAGTCGATGTGAGGGGTTTTGACGTATCTTTATCATGTACTCCACAACCCTTTCCATGCCCATAACCTCAATTGGAAGACATCCCAACTCAAGAAGTAGGAGCATATATGGTGTTTGTGTCTTCACTTGGAGAAAGTTTGTGAGAAAACGCTTTTGGAAATTCTCAAACTCTTTCCAAGTAGACTTTGAGATGCTTCCGCCCCACACTTCAACTCCATAAAGAAAAACCGGTGTCATCAATGCATCAAAAAGATACTTCTTGAGAACCCAACACTTAATGTTTTCCGCATTACATATGTTCTCAAATGCATAATATGCTCTCTTTCTCGCTTCCAAACGACGCATAGCACATTCATGCCACTTGTGATTGGATGGAACCTCAAGGCCAAGGTACTTAAAGCTCTTAACAACTCCAAGTGTCTCATTGTTGTACACAATGCATGGCTTCTCCTTATGGTTGGTTTTCACAAGCATAAACTTTGTCTTGGATTCGTTCACAATATGCAAGAAAAAGTTCTCAAGGACAACCATAAGCTTTTGTGCATCTTCTAAAGTGTGTGCTAGAAGCACTACATCATCCGCATACAACAAAAGCATGATTACCGCATTGCAAATAGTGACCTCTTCAATGCCTTCTTCTTGCATAAAGTCAAGTACCATTTGTTCCAATTGATCGATGCATAGACCAAAGAGAGTTGGTGACAATGGACATCCTTGTTTAACCCCAATAGTGCTTACAAAAATTTTTGAATTTTTTCTTCCCATGCGCAATTGACAAATCACCTTCTCATAGATTCGAGAAACCTCAAGCATAAACTCACTTGGCACTTGGAGTTCTTCCATCCTTCTCCACAAATTGTTATGTGGAATCATATCAAAGGCTTTCTTAAAGTCCACAAAACAACAATACAATTGCTTGTCTTTCAACCGACTTTCCTCCATGAGAACACGAAGAGTGACAAGATGATCAATGATGCTATGACATCGAAGAAAACCTGCTTGTCCCTTTGCACGCTTGTCATTATCTTCAGCCCAATCACTCAATTTCATCTCCATTATGCACCCAAATAACTTTCCCATAAGAGACCCAATCATTATAGTCCGGTAGTTGTTTACATTCTTTACATCCCCTCCTTTATATAAAGGCTTAACCCAATTAGTACTCCAATCATAAGGCATACCATGTTGAAGTGCAAGGTTGAACATATCACACATCCACTCATGGGTAAAATCTCCCATCCATTTGATCATCTCCTGCTTGATACCTTGAAGATCTCATGCTTTGCGAGTGGCCAACTTTTCAAGCCCACCGCATACATCCTCAATAGTAAAAAAAGAAGGCATACATGGGATTGAACCATAAAATGATTTCTTTTTCAGCATTTGCTTACTCATATAATTGCCTACAATGTGTGTACATATCCACAAGACTCAAGTTACCAAAATTCTCAACCCGCTTGCCCCTCAAGTTTCTCCAAAATCTTCCACATGCATGTGCCTTTACTTGGACTTGAAAAAGTTGCTGCTTTACTTCCCATCTTCTTCTCTTCTTTTGAATCAATGCCTTGTATGTATACAAATGACTTTGATAGTTGTCTTTTTCCATAGTTGCATCAAGCTTTATCAAGGACTTTCGAGCATCATGACATTCTTTATCAAACCACCTTTTGCGTGATCTATCTTTGTCGATACCATGGAGATGCTTTATAGCAAAACATTCTTCGGCATAAGAACAAATAACTTTCTTGAAAGCTTTCCATTGAGTTTCCAATGGTACATCATATTGAAGGTTCTTCATCCATAAATTTTGCTCAACCATTTCAATGTACATTGGTGCCCATTTGAAATCCATACATAGTGATAATTTCTCTTTCCTTTGGCTGAGATTATCATGCTTAGTTGCTTCTCCACATGAAATGTCAATACATAAAGTGCGATGGTCAGATTCCGAGGTCCATTGGCCAAACATAAAACTCTTTATGCGATACATGATGGCTTCGGAGAGTAGCATATAGTCAATCACACTATCCCCATTATGTCTCCTAGATGTAAATCCATTGGTTCTACTTTACAAAGATACACCATTGGCAATGAGCATACGCATGCTATTATACATGTGTAAAAGTAACTTTCCATAGTGATCCGGCTCTTTCTCATCCATTGAAGAACGATCATACAAGTGAACTTCCTCCAACTCCCTTGAAATGTATGGCATATCAAATTGTTGAGTATCATGTTGCAATGTTTTTGTGCGAGCATTCATATCCCCAAATAAAATAACATCACCTTCATCTTTGAAATTAGCAATGTCCTCTTTTAAATCAAAAAATGGATGATCTCTATCCATGCAAGCATAAAAGGGAGAATCATGATGAGAAATGTAGTAATCGGCTACAAAAATGGGTGCTCTTTTTGGTGTCATAATTTTCAACCATACATAACATTTGTACTTGACATCTTTCACAATTGATACAAAATCTACCAATCCTTTCTTAACCATACATGCTACCCCTCCTTGTCCTCTTTGTTGCTTAAGATTCTTTGACCACATCAATGAATGTACATTGTAATTCTCCAAGCCATTAATCCTTTGTGTATCATGCTCCCAAGTTTCAACAAGAAGTACAACATCGGCTTAGCTTGTTAGTTCATCAATGTCAACCCTCGCATTCCATGGGTATTCATTACAATTCCGAAGACACATTTTCAATTGTAACTCGATCGCATAGGTCACGCATCCCTATTTTCTCGAGGGACTTGCCTCCTCCTTGGGTACATTTTCTTCATGAGAGATCTCCTTGTTTTTCTTATTCTTTTCCTCATATGCCTTGCGACACATATTTTGTTGCTTAATAGTGCAATCTTCACATACAAAACATTTTGTATCCCTCAAATAGATCCAGCTATTATCAAGGATAATCTTTCGCTTGGTCTCATCCGGCATGATGCATACAATTGGCTGTTCTCCCGAGCGAGGATCTCCTTGCTTCCCCAGTCTATGTGTTCCATAGACCATAACTCCGGACATACAAAGTAGGTTTTGAAGAAATCTTCAATAATAATGGCATGAGAAGGAGGTGTCTCTAGCTTCTCTTCCGGAATTCCATGAATAACAATGTTCTTGGAACGTCGCTCCCGTTACTTCAACTCCTCCACATCCACATTCTCAACATTCTTTGTTTGAGCCATATCTTGCATGAGTGAGGAATTAGCAACCACATTGCTACCACATACATTAGCCCAAGACTTTTTTGTGCATCCATTTTTCATGTCACATACATCCCGGCTCATGGTGTCAAATTTCTCCTCTTTCAATACATGATCATGCTCTACTTTTCTCATCCGCTCCTTCAAAGCATTCAAGTCCACAAGAGAGCGTTTACATTCTTTGATTTCCTCTTCAAGTTGCATCAAACATGTTTTTTGCATCTCAAGTGTCCTCTTGAGATTCTCATTCTCAACCACAAGTACCGTTAGTGTGCCATTCTCCATTGCAAGTGCTCGTAAGTCTTCACCTTGTTTGTTTACGGTCTCTTGCAATGATACCAAGTATGCCATGATCATGGTTTTCGATGTCGTTGGTTGGGTGGTTGTGTTGCTATCTCCACACTTAGGAGATCTTGGATCATTTTCCACAATGGTTGTGGACCTTGTTGAAGAAGAAGAACCCTTGCGAGTGCCGGAAGACATTGTATATAAAATAAGAGATGAGAGTCAATTTTCTTGAACATGTTCACTTTGGAAATGCTGTTACAGAAACGCCTTCCATAACTCTTAAGATTTATGTCTTGAGAGGGAGAAAGAACCCAAAGGGCAAAGTGGGCGGCGAAGAGGGCAGTTCCAAGCAACCCAAACAAAGAAGGTATCATGTAATGTGTGTGTGTGTGTGTGTGTGTGTGTGTGTGAGAGAGAGAGAGAGAGAGAGAGAGAGAGAGAGAGAGAGAGAGAGAGAGAGAGAGAGAGAGAGAGAGAGAGAGGGAATAGAAGTTTGCCGGCGTGGCAAGCCCATGCAAGGGTTTCTAAAATGAGTAGAACAAATGTAAGCAATGCAAAAATTTCCCAAAAGGAGCTCAAGTTGAATGCATGAGCTAGGAAATCCATTTTTTTCTTTTTTTGGGCTTAACTACTCCTATAAAAGGAGAAGCACAAAATTGTGGAGGGTTCTTTTTTTTTTGGCCATTTTTTGGGGGTTATTGGGAGGGTTTTATGGAGCCAACTGCAGCAGAAAGCAATTCTTGTGCTTGAGAGCAGTTGGAGAAGACAAGGGAAGGTCGGGAAGAGCACCGAGAGCATGAAAAGACTCGACGCCTTGAGAGTTTTCTAGTTAAAGGTTTGCAATTCAAAAGGTGTGCCAATGTGGCATATGGAACTGGATTGTAAAAAGGGCAATGAGAAAAATTAAATTTGTATCACCTGTTAGCTAAATAGATCTCTTGAGTCTTGAATCTATGTTTCTTATCGCCGTATCCATTAATAGTGTTCTTACTTGCAGTCTTCTCTCTCAAACTCTCTTTCATTGTCAGTATTACACGTATTAAACCCTATTTAAGTCTATTTGCACTGGTTTATTCGAGTTTGAATGTTTGCTAAGCTCTTGTCTATAGCCAAAGGCCCGGTGCTTTCCCGGTCGACCCTAGAGAACCGCGCAATCCGACAATTTGTTGAACCCGACGTGAAATTGATTGGGTTAGACAAAGCCATCCATGCCCTCAGGCCAAGATAATGGGATGCAACAATCTGTTGCGCTTATGCATCAACAACATCTTCACCGCTAGCAGATGATGGCTCAAAGCTTGGAAAGAGAAATGGAAGCTCGGATTCATGAAGCTAGGCAAACAGTGACAGATGAAGTAGGGCGGTTTGAAGGCCGTGATGTTACCAAATCCTGTCAAATATATGAACGGACTATGGAAGGCAAGGGAGCAGATGAGCAAGCTGCAGTGGAAAATTTTGTGTTGGTAGTCGTGCTCAAACTGTGGGCACGGGTTGAGGAGCTTCAGACTACGCATTGGGGAACATGGGTGGCGTTCAAGCAAGCTCTCAAAGATGAATATTTTCTTGAAGATAAGGAGCATGTTACGAAGAAAAGCTTTTTGAAGTGGAGGCAATACCGCAATAAGGGACTTTTTGCACCTGAATTGCTACGGGAATTTGAGAAAAGATTTGGTTAGTTATCTGCCATCGAACATACCGCTTTGAATTTTGAAAAGGTAGAATTGTTTGTGTAGGTTGTAGACTTGAAATTTCAAAAGAGTTTAATGGATTTTCTTGAGGATCGAGCAGGGGAATTAGGGTTGAAATCAGATTAGAAAGAAGTGATTGAAGCGGTCAATATTGTAGTGAAGTGACAAAAATGGTTGGACAAGTTAGTCGGGATGAATACATATATGGAAGACAAAGAAGAAGAGATCCATGTGTTGTTAAAGGAGGAGACCACAAAGCTAGAGGAGTCTTTCATGGATGAGCGTGTGCAGGGAATCTAGGAGTTAAACATCAATTTGAAAGCTGTAAAGCTTGAAGAAAAAGGTTCAACATCCCGATCAAAACAAAGCGGTCCGTAGAGGGGAATTGATAATCAAATTTGCATGTGGTGTGAAAGTCTTGATCATGTCAAGAGTGAGTGCGATGAGTTTGCAAAAGAAAATCATAAAGACGTGGTTTTTTGGAAGGATGGGCTAATACATCTACGGGAAACAGGTTTGCCTCTAAAGACCAAATATGGGAAAGGTGGTATGAAGAAGAGTATGGAAGAGATGTTGCAAGAACATCATGAAAGTGTAGTGAGGCATTGAATTATGGAGTGCAAATTGAAAGCAAATTACAGGAAAAACCTATTGAAGTTTCTCACAAAAAGGAAAATTTCTGGCCATATGCTATGACAACGGCACAAAAGGGAAAGGTCGGACTTGAGTAGCTATGTCAAGTGGGAAACTGCATTAAAAAGACTACTGGGTGGGGGGATCCTATGGACTCCCTCTCAGTATACGCATATATAGCAAAGTCTCAAAACAATGAGGCTTTTGTAGAAGAAAAGTGAAAAAGGGAATAGGATCTGGCAAGAACTTCGAAGAAGAAAACTAGGTTAGCAGTACAAAAGGAAAAGGAATCTAGCCCAGGTGAGGCTCCTACCCCACCTGATGTTCCAATGGATGAAGTCGAGAAGGAGAAGAAAGCAGGCAAAGCTCAAGGCCCATCATATAAACTAAGATTTGATATTGAACAGGCAACTGATGTAAAGAGGGTACTTGAGGAGAGGATTTTGAATAGTCGGGTGGAGTTTACCCTAGGAGAAATCCTAGGTATTGCAAAGCGGTATTTTCATGACAGCATCATTAATCTTATGAGAGGAAGCACCAAATATTGTACGGGCCTGAAAATGATCCAACCAAGACACAGGGAGTGCAGAGCATTTATGAACAAATTGAATCCTTATTGATGAGCACTGTTAATGAAAAAGAATTTGGGGATGATGAATGGGGAAGCTAGTCGACAACAACGAGCTTCCAAGGTGGGCAAAGCATATTAGATTTCATGAGGATGAGTATCATGCAGACGTACCTTGAAACCATTGTACATGGAATCATTGGGCCAGGGCTACTACTAAAACTTTGGTGAAGACAGGCAATTAGGAGGAGCCGGTTGTCACATTGGGTAGATCACGGTTCAAAAGTAAACCTTATGTCAAAGAGCTTATATTCGAAAGGGAAGTGGCCTGTTGATGTTAAACATGGGTGGCGTATCCAAGCTGCTAATGCACAATCAATGATTTGTATGGTGCATGTCCCAATGTTAAAGTAGCTATATGGGATGTAAGTGATGAACAAAATTTCTTTGTGCAAGAGAGCTCAACTTATCCAATTATATTGGGACAACCTTATATTACTGCAGTGTGAATGGGAACAAAGGTTTTGGATTTCGGATCTGCATATGCCAGGATCTGAAGTCGTGATGGGAAGAAAGCGGTACAATTTCTAACTATTTGTGTAGACCATGCCAAGAACATGGACACCTTAAGGGATCATCCATTGCCAAAGTTGACAAAAGAATTTAAAGAGAACAGGGGTTTCCCGGATTTTTTCCAAGTGCCATTGTAAAGCGAGACTATGATGGTGCTTTAAAGGAGAAGTTCTTGTTGACATCGGGTGTTTACAGAGAGGCTTTTTCTTCAGGATTTTTGGGTTTATCTTTAGAAGGATTAGTACCTTAGAGGAAATTCAATGACTTATGAAAATGAGAGAAGCAACATGTTTGCAATGCCCAAGGTATGTTTCAAGAATGTGAAATATTGGATCCAAATGAAGCAATTTCAGGGATTTTTGAAGAATATGCATTTGTGGACACAATGGGGGAATTGGATGCATCCATGCAATTCAATGATCAAGCCGAGATTGAGATTGTTAAGGTAAAATCTCTTGATATGTATGACATCCTTTTTCAATCCAAAGAAGAGCTAGATGTAGAGAAGATACAAGTAAATACAAAATGCACAACAGTGGCAAAGAAGGTCAGCCCTGTGACTATTCCATTGTCAAAAGAGAGTGATACAGTTATGGAGAAAGAATCTTGACAGGCTATTCTTCAAGATCCATGTAAAATTTGGCACCCATTTACTGAAGAAACCTTACAAGAATTGCAGATTGGTGATGCAAATTTTCTAAATCAAGAAGAGATAGAATATTTTTGAGAAATGTTAAAGAAGCATGGGAAGGCTTTTGCTTTCCAACTAGGTGAGATTGGTTGTGTGGATCCTAGTGTTGTAGCTCCCATGGTGATATTCAATGTTCCACACCTCCCTTGGAATCTGTGACCTATACCTATTCCAAAAGCTCATCTTCCTAAGTTGGTTGATTTGTTAAATGAGAAGATTAAGATGGGCATTTTGGACCCCTCTTGTGCTCCTTACTCTAACAGGTGGTTTATGATTCCCAAGAAAAATGGTACATTGAGGTTTATATAGGATATGCAGCCAGTAAACAAGGTAACTATCAGAATTGTCGGTACAGGTCCAGTAGTTGATGATTTTGAAGAGTCTTTTGCTAATAGAGCCATCTATTCTATGGAGACTTGTATTCAGGTTATGATCAATTTCAATTGGCTATAGAAAGCAGGGATCTGACAACCATGCATACTCCTTTGGGATTAGTCAGAATGTGTACATTGCCACAGGGTGCAACCTTTTTAGTTGCCCACATGAGGAATGGGATGAACAAAGTGCTACGGGATTTCATTCCTCAGATCACCATGCCTTTTATTAACGACATGCCGATAAAAGGGTGTGAAGAGGGAGAAAAAGATAAAGTCAAAGATCAAAGGGGCACAGACAGTTTGTGGCTAACCATTTTGTTGATTGTGACAGGATATTATTGAGGCTTGAAGAGGTGAACCTTACACTCTCATGCCAAAAGTCTATATTCGGGGTCAAAGAAGTTTTGATTGGGTGGGACACTTGCGTGAGACAACTAGAAGAACACCAAGCCCTATCAAAGTGGATGCTATTCAAAGGATGAAGGAGACATACAATTCAATTACATAAGTGCAAAGATTTTTAGGTGCATGTGTTTTTTACTTGATATGGTTACCCCATTTTTCACATGTTGCAGAGGTTTTATACCAATTGCTAAGGAAGGGACATAAATTTGTTTGGAAAGAAGAACACTCAAAAGTTGTTCGTAAACTGAAGAAGATGTTACAAGAGGCTCCTACATTAAGGAAAGCAGATTACAAAAGCGGAAAGCCTATTTTGAGGATGACACGAGTCCTACAGGTATTGGGTGGGCTATTTGATAGGATGACAAGCAGGGAAACACGTATGCTATAAGATTGGTGTTAAAGTGTTAAGTGCTCGGAAAAGAGCATATCCACAGGTGAAAAGGGAACTTTGGGGTGTAGCAACTGCCCTAAGGTGTGACAAGGAGTACTTTATTGGTGATTCTGTAATAGTAGAGATAGATTGCTTACCACAAGTTGCTCTACACCAGACATAGTCACGCTATGCTGGATAGCATATATTGAGTCATTGAATCTCGAGTTTCATCATATTATAGGGAAGGATAATCCGGTAGCTGACATGTTGTCCAAGGCAAGGTTTGAAGACGAAGAGACTATGATTTTTGAAGCTGAAGATGTGGGATTGAGGTTCTTTACATCTTCAAAATTGTATATAGAATGTAAAAACACGATTTTCGTACTGTAGTCTTTTGCTGAGGACAAGTATGAAGGTGAATGGTTGCTGATTGGAAAATATTTGAGTACACTAAAGAAGCAGAAGGACTGGACCAAACAAGAGTTTACACATATTTGAAAGAAGGCTTATGGGTATTTCTGATAGGATGGGTTTCTATGGAGGCATCCAAAGAAGCGGAGAGGAACCCCTCAGCGAGTTTTTTGTGATAAGGTAACACACCTTCAAGAACTTAAAGAATCTCATCAGTCACTATAAGCAAGAAACAGGGGAGTTTGGGCCACTTTTGCTAAAATTAAAGAACGATATTGGTGGAAGGGCATGTATAAAGATGTGGAGCACTTTGTTGAAACTTGTACATGTCAAATGTACTCGAATGTAAAGCATCAAGATGGATTACATCCAGCGTATCCATTGTGTATGCATTTTAAATGGGTAGTCAGTTTGATTACAATGGCTGCAGGGTTATGGCAAATGAGTTACATTGTGCTTGCCAAGGAAGATTTGACGAACAAGGTTGAAGGGAGGGCTTTACGAACCAAAGCTACAAGTATGGTATGCAAGTTTATGCTATAAGATGTAATATGTAGATATGGTTGTGTTGGAAGAATTATTACAGATAGAGGAGAGCTAGATGTTGACGAAGCCAGAGACTGTTTTGCTCGTATGGGTGTCAAGTTAACACTCACTACTGCATACAATCCCGAAGAGAATGGAAAAGTGAAAGAGGGCATCCTCCCATTGTCAAGGCATTGGCTAAGGCTTGTAAGGGCCGTATTGGTGATTGGCCTCGGTTACTTATTTGTGCTTTGGGGGTGGACCGTACTACACACAACACAATTACAGGTTTCATGCCATCAGAGCTTATGTATGCACAAAAGCCTATTATGCCTCTGGAGAGGTAGTGACTACATGGAGTATATTTCCTTGGGATCTAAAAATGAGCACAAAATATTTTCTTGCTTCAAGGATTCGACACCTAGAGAGGAGAAGCAAAGATATAAAAGTTGCAAAGGAGAAATCGAGGAGTGCTCATTTGAAAAATAAGGAGGCTTTTGACAAACGGCGTAGGCTAAGGCCATGTGCTATTCAACAAGGAGATTGGGTTCTTGTTTATGACAAACAGTACACAGCTGTACAGAAGATTGTTAAGCGATGGTTTGGCCCATATGTGGTTAAACATGCTTTTCCTAATGTTACCTACAAATTATGTAAGATGGATGGTGCGGAGTTAGAACTTCTAGTTGCAGGTAAGCATGTCAAGCTATATAAAAGGAGAAATGAAGAGCTTCAAATTGCAGACAAAGGACTTCAATGTGGACGAAGATAAGGATTTAGAAGACGACGATGAGATTTTTGACGAAGTTGTTGGCTTGGAAAACCTCTAGAGATTGGCACATACCAGAGGGTGTGCACGTTTAGAGGGGGTGGACGTCGTGCCTCTTTGTGCGCACAAGATGAAAAACAAAGTTTTGTTTGTATCTATGAACTTTGACAAATCTATGATCTATGTTAGAACTGTTTATGAGATCAGATTAGCAGGAATGTATGCATTATGTGGTTTTTTGTAGACCAAAGTGAACCAATTGGGTTGACAGGGGAAGCTTGAATGAAGGGCTGGGTTTTTGCTTAGATAGGTAGAGCTTGAAGTGGCAAGTAAATTGGTCCAGACGGCTCATCAAATGGAGCCCTGGTGAGAAAGTTATTGCACTTTAAAGCTGGAAGTGGTTGCAGATCCGAGATGGGTAGGGAAAATAAGAACAGGTGGTCAAAGGTTATTTGAAGTGGTAGATGCATAAAGATTGATTTATGGAGTCTGTTGGTCTTTTTAGATCGGCAATCGGAGCCAGGATGCAAATGATATTAACAGATGAAGGTTTTTAGGGGCCCGGTTATGCACCTGCTTGACTGCATTGGAAATCGGACCATCGAGCATCATTTTGGGTTTGACTAGGATCTGAAAGGTAGAGCACTTCATATGGTGTTGGCAGGAAGTCGCTGCTAGTCAATCAGATACCCAGATGGAGAGTTATTGCAAGTTAAAGTTGATGCCAACGGGCAGTAATGCAGTGCTCTACAATTTTTTTAGTTTTTGGCTATCTCCATTGATGGGCCCGAGGAAGTTGGAAAGTGGTGGAATTTGCGGGATACGGAGCCGAGGAAGTGAGGATTTGGCTGGTCTTTGCAACCTGGCAATTGGAGCTTTAGGTAGAAAATGGCAAAAGGATGAAGTGGCACAAAAAAGGGGTTGAATTTTCTATGCTTATGGAAGCTTTGCCAACCCACCCAAAGAGGGGGCGCCTCATAGCACGCCACGTGGCATTCAATGGACCCATAGGCAAGGGGAGACAGGATGGAGGGGGGTATAAAGGCCAAAGGGGCGCCATTGTGAAGGTACTAAAGTGTGGAGGGAGCTCGTGCTCTCTTGTGGCTAAGGAACACCACTTGTGGGAGCTCTGTGCGCAGTGGCACAGTCGGGGAAGACGACACGTTTTGGTTGAAGTGGGCGGTGCGCGGCAGTGGCTGACGGCTCCAGTGGGCGGCTTAGGTGGTAGGTGACATGGCAGTGCACCCCAGTAGTGATTGTTCATGCGCCTGTAAGGGCCCCATTCTTTTGAAGGACAAAGTCAAAGTGCCCCCCCCCCCCCCCCTGCGAGGTTGCTAGTACCTCGTGGAGGGGCTTGTGCGTGAGAAAGAAGAGGTTGGGAAGGGGCATATGAGAGAGAGAGAGAGAGAGAGAGAGAGAGAGAGAGAGAGAGAGAGAGAGAGAGAGAGAGAGAGCGGGGGGGGATATAAGCTTGCCCGCGTGGCGCGCCCATGCAAGGATTTCTAAAATGAGTAGAGCAAATGTAAGCAATGCAAAAGAAAAACCAAAAGGAGCTCAAGTTGAACGCAGCAGCTAGGAAATCCAAATTTTTTCTTTTTTTTGGGCTTAACTACTCCTATAAAAGGAGAAGCACAAAATTGTTGAAGGTTTTTTTCCTTGGCCATTTTTTTGGGGGTTATTGGGAGGGTTTTATGGAGCCAACTACAGCAGAAAGCAATTCTTGTTCGTGAGAGTGGTTGGAGAAGACAAGGGAAGGTCGGGAAGAGCATTGAGAGCACGAAAAGACTCAACAGTGGTTCAATTTTTGAGAGTTTTTTGGTTAAAGGGTTGCAATTGAGAAGGCATGCCGATGAGGCATATGCAACCAAACTGTAAAAAGGGCAATCAAAAAAATTAAAGCTGTATCACATGTTAGTTAAATAGATCTCTGAGTCTTGAATCTATGTTTCTTATCGTCATATCCATTATTAGTAATGTTCTTACTTGCAGTCTTCTCTCTCAAACTCTCTTTCATTGTCAGTAATACATGTATTAAACACTATTGAAGTCTATCTGCACTCGTTTATCCGAGTTTGAACGTCTGCTAAGCTTCTATCTACAGCCAGAGGCCCCGTGCTTTCCCAGTCGACCCTGAAGAACCGCGTACTCCGACATTGTGTTCTGATTTTGTCTAGTATCTAATGAGCGTCTCTCACATCTTCGTCATTAGTAGCCATTATGTTTCTTCTTGATGGTCTGGGGAGTGGGCCTTATAGTGGAACCTGGTGTCCCATACTTAGCACTACCCCTACTCGAGGAGGTCTCCAAGGGCTGGCCAAAGGTTTCCATTGTGGTATAGTTGGAATATGTACCAACCCCGGTACTGTGGGTTGCGGGGACTGCATTCTGGTTCCCTTCTTTGTGTATCTTGAGTTTTAGGTTGTGCTTTTGCGTGGTTATCCCTGGTTAGGTCTCGTGGCTTCTCCTCCCTTTCTTCCTCTCTTTACAGCCAGGGAGGAGTTGGAGTTCCATAAATGACTTAAAAAAGCCTACTCAATTGTATATCAAGCATTAAAGAGGTCTTAATAGGTACTCCGATCATTATTCCCCTTGTCTCTTTCTGTTGGTCCAGTCTTCGATGCCTTCTTTGGCGACTCTATTTGTTGCAATGTAGAGATCTTTGGGCTTTTGGCCGTTGAGAGGTATGCCTTGGGGAAGGTGCTAGTGGGGTTGCACTCCACCCTTCAGCCTTGACTTCTTCTCTTTCTTTTTTCTCTTCTTTGGCTTCCGGCTGCTCTTGAAACTTCTTCTTTATATGTTGCACTTCCTCATTGGTGAACGGCTCTAGATTTTGTTGCTTGATCACTCTTTCAGATTCTTCATAAGCTCAAATGTAGTGATCAAACTACTCGGCCTTGAGGAGCTACCCCTGCCTTTGCTGGATCTGGCACCCAATACTCCTCAAAGTCCCCTTTAAGGACTTGTTTAGCCTTGAATTGCTTGATCAATCTCTCGATTCAAGCTGCCTTTTGATTAATTGTTTCTTTTGGTTTCAGCTCTTTTGTCATCACCATTTTTCCTTTCTTCTTTGGTGGCTCTTTAGAATTTTCCTCTTGTACTGTCTCTAGTCTTCTCATGAGCCGTGTCATGGCAGGTGGTGCTGCTGGTGGTTCATCTTTTGTATCTTCTTTAAGTCTCAATCACTCATTCTGGGTTGGTGGGTTTGGCCATTGACTTCTTGCTCCAATAGCTTGGTATGCAATCTTTGTTAAGACTTCTCCACCTCCAATGTACTTTGGCTTGTCTATTCCCATTACTTGCTCATGCAGGTACTGGGCATAATTGACTCCCTTGAGCACGTTGCTTCTCATTGCCCACATGATGTTGGTAGCTACTACATGTGGTGGTGTTGTATACTTTTGTGGCTGCTTGTTGCATCCATGAAAGTATTGATTATATAACTTGAAGATCTTAGCGGCCCTTCAATCCTGTAGGTCTTTGAAAGGGGGGTTGGTTTTCTTGTGAGAATAGACCTTCACTTCATCTCTTCTTTCTTTGACTGAGCTACCAACATTGTGTAGCCCCAAAGCATCTGCAATGCTTTGAGGGGTGATTATCACCTCGGTCTTCTGGCCATCTAAAGCAATAATCATCGCTTTGCCATCTTTTTGAATGGAGTTGGCTATCTCATAAACTCTTTGTGTATCCACACCTGCTGGTTGCGCAATGAAGAAGTTGTACAAATCAGCTCTCTCTAGCTGGTTGAGCGTCTCTTCCTTATTGGCATAGTCCGTGATTCCTCGTGGATTGATGGGGATATCCATGGTGTTTCCTTGTGGGTCTCTAAATGTGCCTTCATAAATTGTTATTCTTCATTTTCCCGAGTTCCTTATCCACCCAAGCCTTTGTTGGCTTCACCGTCTCACATTGGGGATTGTATAGGGCTCTGCTGCTACAATTATGTCTCTCAAGGAAAGTATCTTCTTCTTTGTTGGCGATTTGTTGGCTTCCCTTAATCCTGTGCACACTCCAATTACAAAAGTTAGCATCTTTCACAAAGTCTGGCAATTTATCAGCTTCTAGCTATCCAAATGACTTCAAAATTGAAACATAAGCTAATTAGGGCCTAAAGGGTGCTATGCGTGGGGTCAAAATTGCATTTTGAGTGCCAATTTATGATGTGAGACATCATACGCGTATGATGTCGAGGTGCTCAGAATGAGGTGATTTTTCATATGTGCATAGTTCATAGCATATACATCATGGAACATGCCTGGATTTCAATTTGGAGGTCATTTGGACAAGCTGTGACCCTTAGAACTCCTTTCAAGCCTTGAAGTTGGATTGTGGCTTAGTTTTGAGCAAGTGAGGTTCAAATGGGATGAAACTTGGTAGATGATGTCACAATCATGTAATGAAGGCTTAGAATAGGTCAACTTAGCTCCCAGGTTCATCTTTAGGCTATGGAGACATCATACGCGTATGATGTCTACTTTGTCAAAAGGGGCTCAAACTTGTGCGAGAGCTGGGTTTTAGCTTGGCATAGACTCATGTGGTATCAAAATTTGATTTTGAAATGTTTTCATGTGCTTGAAGCCAAAAATGTTTTCATGTGCTTGAAGCCAAAAATCAGGTATAGAGCTTCAAAGTTTCAACACTTGGGTTTGGATGGGTATAAAGAGTTGAAACTTGATGGAACTTAAGCTGTGAGCTAACAATGATGAGATAAAGGCTTTGGATGTGAAAAATTATCCTCAGTTGTTCATTTTGGCCTCTGGAGACATCATATGCGTATGATGTCTAGTTTGAGATTTTGGGCCCAAACTTGATCTGTAGGATTCCTAGGTGATGAGTAACTATTTGATCATCCCAAATTTTGATTTAGAGGTGGATTCATGTGGTTGGGGCCATAGATTGTGTCTTGAGCCAAGATTTTTTGATTTTGGGATCCAAGTTGTCATAATCTTGCTCAAACTGGTCCAAATTGAATACATGGCCTTTAGACTATGTGGTGAACATGCTCATGATGAAAGATGTTGAGTTTTGCATGTGTACAAGTGAATAGACATCATACATGTATGATGTCTACTAATGGAAAACTGCTTGAAACTTATGGGATAAGATGATTATAGCATGTGCATGGTACCCATAGACTCATATGAAATTGAGCTTGAAAATGGATGTCAAAAGCCATGAATGGGGTTTGTGCATCTAGATTTACACTTTGTGAGTAAATATAGGTCAAATGATATCCAAATGTAATGAAAATTTACTAGCAAGCTAATAATGGTGTGGTAAAAGTGTTGGGGTTGTCAACAACACAACATCATGTCAATTTAAGGGGTCTAGACATCATACACGTATGATGTCTGGGTTGGCTTTTTTGGCTCAAACTTGATGTATAGCTTGCTTATCATGTGTACATTATTTGATGTGGCAAATACGAATTTGGATAAGTGTTCATGTGCCCAAGGCCATAGAAGGTGTTTTTGAATCTTTGATTATAAAAATGAGGAGTATGATGATCAAAACATGCCCAATGGTGCTCAAACTTGGTGTAGAGGATGTATGTGCCATGATATACAAATCTGGATACCCAAAATGTTGACATAACCCCTCTATGATAGGTCTAGATATCATACGTGTATGATGTCTAATCTTGTAAAATGGATGTTTGAGTATTGGGGTATGATGTATATGCTATGAGCATGCTTTGGATCAAGTTTCTCTGAGTTTGGATTCTTTTTCCTCTTGATCGGTCCATAATTTGCCCGAGGACTCCAACTTAGTGGTTTTTGGCTAAATGGTGGCTTGATGTGGTCCAATTTGCATGATACGTTTTGGTAGGTGAGTTGTATGATGTATGGTGAATAGGCTAGTACAAAAAAATAACATCCGTATGTAGAGAAGTGCCAGCTAGACATCATACCAACCATCATACGTATGATGTCTAGAATGCAAAATTTGAGTTTTTATGCATGGGGAAGATGTGTGCCAGTGCCCTACACCCTAATTGCTAGTTTTCAACTTAAAAAATCAAATATATTTAGCAGAGAAACTTCCTTTTTGGCATTTCAAGCTCTGAAATGGATTTCCACATTTGGGGATGACTTTCCACGGTGATTCTTCTTGAGATCAATGACCCAAACTTGTAGATGCAGTAGGGCACCTTTCCATGGCTTCGGTGTAGTCTTTGGCCTTACGAATACCATTTTTGGTGATTTGTCGCTCGAATTGCATCTTTTTGTGAGGAGATGATTGGCAATGATTTTCCTTGGTGTTTGACCATACTTTTTGGTTGTCCATGGTATGTCAATGATGCCCGTGAAGTTTGGTAGCAAACGGACGCACCGTTTGGCCGTGAGAGCCAAATGATGCTTTGCATGTCCAAAGGCAATCTCAATGTTCTAAACAACTTTTGGGAGGTTGATGATTGAGGCAATTACATGGACTTGTAGATACCTGGATTGGCACCTACTCATGAAGTTTGGTGCCATTCTGACAACTTGTTTCAGATTGGCTTCTGCAAGCTCTGAGAAGTTAGGGTTTTTCTAGCTGATCTAAAACAACATAGGAGGAAATATACTTGCTCATCTAGCCTAGGGTTAACCCCCTATCAAGTCTTGTAGCTATCGGGTTAGTGGTTGTCAAGTTACAATGTCGTTTTAGTCTCTTCCCCACGATGCCACATTGCCATTTTCATAGGTTTTGCATGTTGACTCTAGCATAGAACAAGAAGAGTACATGGTAATGAGACTACCTCTCATGTATGACACTAGTCTATGTCCCGTGTGCACCGTACAAAGCTGTAGAAGGTATGTGTGCTCTATGTCTCTCAAGCTCTCTCTAACTGTGAATAGTGAAAATGAGGTAGTAAGTGGGGCCCAAAATATCTTTTATATCGGGGGTCCCCGGGCCACTTGCCATAGAATTTGACATGTGCTCCTATCTTGTCTTGAAACGTATTTTAGGCTCAAATATTTCTCCATTTGGACTCCGTTTTGTCCCATTTCCAAAAACATTGCCATTTTGTCCAAAAAATGGCCGGATTGGGCTTTTCGCAACTTTTTTAATAATTGCACCCATACTTCAACATATGTTGCCCTTGAATTATTGATCACTCTTGTATTTTTCTTTTGTCTTTCCATCTCCATCTCACTTGATTTTTTTTCTTTGTTTTTCTCTAGATAATTAACAAGAATAAAAGAAAAATAACTAAATTAACTCAAAAATACCAATAAATAAAAAATAATTAAAAACACAATAAACCACTATGTACAATCATTCATGATATTTTTGGCCAGATTGCTCCGTTTTTCTCAATTTTTGCATAAAAAACTGATATTTTTACATATATATATACACACACACACACACACACACACACACAGACCTAGAGGCTTATTTCTGGCGTTTGTCCTCATATCTCTATAGTATCACATTAGATAAGGGCATATATAGTTGGGTTCACCAAAAAAAATTTGCAAGCAAACGCAACAAAATCCAAAAACATGGAAAATAGTGGCCTTTTAGTACTTTCTTAGTCTGTTGCGTTTGCATTGAGAATGTCTCCCCCCCTCCTAGTTGGAGTCCTCCCAGACGACAGTGTGTCGCCCTAGGGTGTGTGTTGTGCATGGGCATCTCTGTTCTAATGCAGGACATGTAATGCGGCCATATATGCATACTCGATCAATGCATGGGAAAAATTAATGATGTGCGAGAGGAGGGTATAAGCAGTGTGCTTATTGGCATTCGATGTTGAGGTTTCATGTTAAATCATTACCAATAGGAGAGCGGTGAGATAATAATCGTTCTAATTGTGCCGCTTGTTGTTTGATTGACAATGGGTGTCCTTGTACTTTTGGTATGTGTTTCCGCTTTTGTTGACAATATTGTTTGAATCCAAGGTCCACGTATGTTGTTTTTGTTGGCCTTTGTTTAAGTATCCAAAACTGAGTTGGTCTTTTTGAGGTTGGCTCTCATTTTTTGGGCACCCAAATCCGCTTCACATTTTGTCTTTGGGCAGATGGATTTGGTGTTGGTGGGACCTGAGGGATTTGTACTTAAGGGAGTTCCTTGTTGTCTCGCTTTGGAATCCAAATTTGCGCTTGATTACCTTGTGCAGCAATCACCTTCTTTGGTACCCATACATGATTGTACCGTCGAGTATGTTTTCGGCGTTTACCATTTGTTGTTATGAGGTAATTGTAACGTTGGGCTGCTTAAATTGTGCAACCTATGCCTTCTTAACCTAGACTTGCTTAGGTTTTGTTTGTGATCGCAGTGGTGGCTGTTGCGTGGCGGGTTTTCCGGATAGATCCCTTGGACTATTCGTGGTGCTTGGCTCTGCAATATGAATCTCCTTTATTTTTCTCTTCAAAATTATTGCTGATCTATTATAAGGAAGGGTTGTTTACCCTTAGCTTTTAGTTACCAATGGTTTGATCTTTCTTGTTAGGAAATATGACGTAGCTCAGTATAGATAATTGAGTAGTTTACTTAATGGAGAGAGATAATTTTCACACATGTGAGATTATAGAGTAGAGAGAGAGAGAGAGAGAGAGAGAGAGAGAGAGAGAGAGGAGAGAGAGAGAGAGAGAGAGAGAGACGTGGTTCACCCAATGTGGGATACATCCACGGGAAAATAGCCACTCAATGGCTTTAGTACTTTAAAACAAGAAGTAGGTTACAAATGGATTATACCCTTTTGGAGCTCCCGCCTTGCTTCACTCTCACCACCTTACATCACCTTCACAATGCACCACAATGCTTCACAATCCATTTTTTGTGTGTAGAAAAGGCCTCCTTTTATAGGCCAAAAGAGTTGCCCTCTCTCATGAGAGGCAGCTGTGTGTGGCCGTCCTTGTGTAGACAATTCCGAGTTGAATTCTCCCATGCGCCCATGTGTGGCCGCATTGAGAAGAAAAGTCCGATTTGAAATCAGCCATTGGCCATTGACTTTCGATCATCAACCACCAGCTATTGACTACCGGCCACCGGCCAATCGATCGCATATTTTTTGACCACTTTTCGGTCACTGTCCGGCCATAATATTCCGGTGAAAAGGAATATTCTAGTGGAAATTTTTGGTTTCCAAAAGAGTGATTTTTCTTCATGCACGACGGCTTCTCCTCATAGCGAGGGACTTACAAATGTGCATTTTTAATACAAAAAATTACAAGGGATAAATTAGATTCCATACTTAACATTTTTTACCGCAAATGGAACCGCTTGGTTTTCTTTCGTATGTTAATGGTTGAGGTGTATGAGAGCCCCAACCAATCTGTACATTGTACTTTCTCTGCCATGGCTGATCGAGCAATATGGGATGCTGTAGTGGCTTATCTTTTACCACATAAAACTTATGTGGATAGAGATATTGATTAATCTGCACATGTATCACCGTCCATCCCATTACATTGATTGAATGCTCCGAATAAGTTTGAATGTCATGTTGTGTTGGTTGAAGCTCTTCCTTAAGTGTCAGCTCCTTGTATAGGTTGTAGGAAATAAGATTTCCTTGAGCCCCAGAATCTAGGATTGCAATGGCCTCCACTTGATTACCTCCAAGCTTGGCTTTTATTGTTAGATCATTGTATGCTCTTCCTCAAAATCTGTCACTTTGACTACATCGATCTGTAGTGGTCGTCCTTGCTGCTGCTGTTGTCATAGAATCTTCTGTTTTTCCATACGCTGCTTTGCTTTGTCTTGAGCTTCTTTGACGATGTGATGTTTTTCTTGAGATCTTTTCTTTTTCGCGTGTATTTATTGAAGCATGTTCTGGGTTAGTCATAAATGATACTTTTTAAGCAGACAATCACTAATCCAGTTAGGCATTTCTTCACCATCCAATGTAACAAGCTTGACATCCCCACTGGTGATATCTGGTTAATCACAAAGGGTCCCATCCCTTGCTTTTTAAGTTTCTTATCATGTTGTTTTAATGTATAAACCAAGACATAGTCTCCTGTTTTAAACTCTTTTGAGTACATGCTTATCAAAAAATCATTTTGCCTTCTCTTCTAAGCATAGATAGAGGCTACGGCCTTTAAGCGAAGCTCATCTAGTTTTTCAAGGTCATCTAGCCTTGAAGAAATTTCATGGCCCGTCCAATCGAGTTGTTTCACTACTCTTAGTGTTGGAATCAGGAATTCCATATGCAAGATAGCGTTAAGACCGAACACCATGTTGTACATTGTTGTTCCAATAGAGGTCTTGCACTCTACTCTATAAGCCCATAGTGTAGAGTGTAACTGTTGGTCCCAATTTGCTTGTGAATCTGAAACTATTTTTGTCAAGACACTGCATAGAGTCTTATTGGTAGCTTCAGTCTGTCCATTAGCTTGTGGGTGCTTTGGAACAGACTTCGTGTGAATTACAATGAATCCGTCTAAATTATTTTCAATAACTTTGTTAATGAAATGTGTGCCACGGGTCACTGACAATTTCTATGGATAGGCCATATCTGACAAAGATATTTTCATATAGAAACTGTGTATGTTAAATTAGTCAACATCAGTTAATAGGAGTTGCTAAGGATCGAAGACGTACAAATGCACATCGAGGATCAACAGGAAGAAGCAGTAAAGATTGGAGTATATATTTTCCACATTTTCCCAAAATGGTCACGTATTGTAAATTCTCGAATTATTTCAAGCCATTGTAATATTTTAATGTGTTACGGGCTCAATGGGAGTTCCAAGATGTAAGAGCAGGTCAGTAGTGTGCCTAGGTAGAAGATTCAGTAATTGGTGGAGCCCTAAAGGCCTTGGGTGCACGGACATTGCATATTTTTATCCTAGGTATATAAGGCAATTTGTAAAAGAAATTAGTGTTCTCAAGCTCATTTGTCGAGAGCACTCTTTGGTAAGAGCTCTTGAGGTGTGTGGCTATGGAGTCCTTGAGCTTCTCTTTGCTCATGTGACTTGGTTAACACTAATCAACGCTTAAATTTCTTTCACTATGCCTCTCTCATGCTTCTTATGATTGCCTATGATGCTTTGATTAGCTAGGTCGTAACTAATTAGTGGTTAATCCCTCTCTAATCTTGTGTGATTGCCCTCTTTTGCTTGTGTGTGCATGTAGATTTGATTGGAGTGTGGTGCTCAATAGATCTATGTGTGTGTGTGCTTGCGATTAGTGTGTTGCATGATAGAATTAGTGTTATGTGCGTCTTACATTCGTTAGTGTGTGTGGGTTGATTGGAGGTGAAGGGAAGTGGATATGGAGATGACCAACCATTGTGGCTTAGCTCCTCCATAGGCCGAGAAGCTCACCTCGTAGAGTCACCATTCGTGTTCCCATGATTAGCTCACTAATCGTGTGAGTGTTTCCATGCCCTAGCCGGGTAGCTCATCCCTCCGGATTTATAATTTTGTTGGTCATTGGAGCTATTTCAACGATGGAACCCCCCAACATTTGGCGCCACTGTCAAGGACGATGGCCTACGCTAGTGTAATTGTGGCATAATCGTATGTGTTTCCTCACTAATTTCACTTGTGTGTTTATGTTTTTGTGGATTTTGGATGTATGTGCATGAAGCAATGTGTTCATAATTCCCTAATTTGTCATCGTATCTTGCCAATTGTGTGTTTACACACTCTAATTTTATACTACCCTTGCTAATTTGACTAATTTTGCAACTTATACACTAATTTTCTATGAAGGATTGGAGCTTTCAACCGTTCAATTGATCTTCATTGGAAAGGTAATCAAGGTGATATTTTCAACCTCTCTAGAATCTAAAGATGTGTAGAATTGTGCAGAGATCCCACCATGATGCAATGTAAAGTTGATGCTATGTTATTGCAATGCAATGTTAATGCTATGATGTTATGAAATTTTTGGATTGTTCGTTTTCATGATGTCGTAATTTTGAAATTTTTTAAATTTGGTGGCGTACGAATTTGACAAGTTCAATTGTTGATTGGTGATTGTGCGTTGCTAATTGTGTGTCTAATTGAGCTAATGCATGCTTGGATGGTCAATTGCAAGTGTGTGTGCACTAAAATCAAGTGTGTGTGCATTCTAATTGAGTGTGTGTATGCCTAATTTTAGGTGTGTGTGCACTATTTTGCCCTTGATTGTGCACCTAACACTCAATGTGTGCTTAATGATTTTTCAATTGTGATGATTGATTTGTATTGTTCTCATGCCCAACTAGAGATTTGTGAAATCACATTGCAATTTCGACAAGATTAACCCTTTTGTGTGCGCACCTAAAGACTGGTAAAAACTGTCAATTTCATTAGTGTATGTGTGCTTAAAAAGTGCTTAATGTTTATGATTAATTCAATGTTTTGATGGCATATTTGATGTGTGTAATGGTTAATTGTTGTGTTTTTGAGCTTAAAATAGGGATTTACACACTCCAAATGCGTCAAATTTTGACATAATGTTGCTTATTTAATTGGCTAGTTTTGATTTTATTGATCAAATTCTTTGGCATTTGAATTGATGTGCTTTTTGTGATCTTATTTGGCTGCACTAATCCCCTATATGTGGAGATTTTTTTTTAAAAAAAAAGGTATTTTTGGGATAAGTTTTGCAATTTTTTGGCAATTTTTGAATTAATTTTCAGTTAATTCCATAAAAAATTGATATCTTGCGATCTTTAGAGCTGTTTTGAATGTGTGTTTGGCTTGATTTCAAGCACATTTGAGCTTTCGTTGATTTTGTCGCACTTGACGTTTTCGATAAAAACTGCTATTTGTTGTGTGCTTTTGCATGTCGAAAGTGTTCGATTGTGATTGTCGATAATTTTCTAAGATTCCTAGAATTTTCTAAGAATTTTTTGGATTTTTTGGCGATTTTTAGCCTTTTGGCTAATTTTCAGCCTATTTTGGCATTTTTGGACGATTGAATAATATTATTAAAAAAAACTGGTTTTTGGCCCGTGCCTTGCGACCCATAAAATTCCTCGCCGAATAGATCTTTACAGTCTCTTGGGATAGTTTCCTACGACGCTGAAATAATCTTGTTCGTTTTTCTTCTTCCACTTCCGACCGCTCTCGTCTCGCTCTGTGTGAACTCTCCCATGACCCACCCTTGCTCTTCATTTTGTTTTATTAACACCATACACACCCTTTCTTTCCTCTCCTCTATCGCGTATTGCCTGCCATACCCTGCCTTTCGGCATAATGCAGTGGCACACACACACACCCTCTCTGATCGCTGTCAACCGCCCCGCGTGCGAGCAGCCGCCAAGTCACCGCGTGCACTGTCTCACTCTCTCTCTCTAACTTTCTCCCACCCTCTCTCTCTCTCTAAACCATCCTAATACTCTCTCACTCTCTCTTCAAATTAACTCTCCCTCTCTCTCTAATCTCTCTCTCTCTCTCTCTCTCTCTCTTCTTCCTCTCTTCTCTCTTCTCTTTCTCTCTCTCTCTCTCTCTCTCTCTCTCCTTGTCGGTTAGATAATTAATGTCTCGTGGGATAGTTTCCTAAGACGTTAAAATAATGTTCGTCTTCTTCTTCTTTTTATGCTGCCCGATGCCTGTGTCAACCCACCCACACCCACACCCCTTTGCCGAAAATCAGTGCTGACAGCTGTCGTACCTTCTCTCTCTATCTCACGGCTGCACCTGCGCATCAGGTTCGGGCCTAGGTCCTCTCACCCTCTCTCGCTGTTCTGCTCAAACACCGCCCCGCCTTTTCCCTCCCGCAATCAGCGTGAAGGTCGACGTGCTGCCATCTGCCAGCGCCAAGTAGAGGTAGGCTAAGGTTTGTTTTTATTTTTATTTTATGTATATATTTTAGTTTATTTTTAATTTTTTTTCAAATGCTTTATTAACTTTAGTCCACTAAAAAAATAAAAATCAAATAAAAAAAAAGAAAAAAACATAAAAACAATTCGAAAATTAAAGAAACTCTTTTCTTTATAAAAAGGATTAAAAAATTTACAAAAAATAGAAAAACATATAAATTTACAAAAAAAAAACTCATAGAAAATCATCAAAAAATAAAAAATTGACACAGATACATATCTAAAATATATAGAAACTTCATAAAATGTCATTGAAAATTCATAAAAATTTCAAAATTTCCATAAATAATTCACGAAAATTATTAAAAAATTCATTAAAAAATCAAAAAATTCAAAAAATGATCGGAAAAACCCACAATAAATCACAAAAAATTCATAAAAACCTTCAAAAATTCATTAAAAATTCTTTAAAAATCAAAACTTTTTCACAAAGAATTATAAAAAAATCATTAAAATAAAAAGAAAATAGAAAATCCAAAATTTCACAAAAAATTTAATGAAATAAAAAAGAAAGTCCTAGAAAATGCTAGAAAAAACCAGAAAGTGCCAGAAAAAGCGAGAAGCAGGAAAAAATAAGGCGAAAGAGTTGCAAATGAGCAAACTGTGCAAAAGTGAACGTCGAAAAACACCATGCAAGGCAAACCAGATCAGCCGAAAAAAAGCGAGCAAAAACGCCAACTCAAAGCTGTGAGCAGCAGAAAAAAAATTCGTGCTCAGTTTTGGAAAGTGAGCCACAATTCAGGCAAGAATCTAGAAGTGAGCGTGCACGCTATAAATTGGCTAGTGCAAGTAATTGCACTACAAATTAGCTTCCAATTGGACGAACAGGGGCACAACTCACATGTAATGGCAGATTAGGCTAGTACGAGCAAAAAAAATTCTGCTAATCGATACCAAAATCTACTAGGAAACATTTCTGATAGAACAAAACATAGACTCAAATCGAGCTGTGAGTTCAAGTACATCAGAGCAAGCTAGTAGCAGTGGCAACACATGCACATCTGTAACAGAGCAGATTTTATAGCTCTATGGCTACAAGGGAGATCAATTTTTGTACACAGATACAGAAGGTCATAGGTATCTTATGAGCATTAAAAGCAGCACAGGAGCCAAGATTCTATTGATAAGAGTGAAGCCAGATTTAGAAAACTCCCACATCTTCGCATATTTCAGTGGAGCTAGGTATTGAAAACTCAAAGATAAAGTGCAGATAGAAGTTCAAAAAGTCAACCCAAGTGTTTATCCAAAAATCTGCACAAGTCAGCAAAACATACAGTTGGTGCATATACAATCAGGATCATTGTACATGGATTACAGTGGCCAGATCTAGTCGAGAACCAGAATTGCAAGATCCAATAGATCAACCAATAGAAGCGAGTCTAATTGGAGAACCACGTCAAAGACAGTACAAAGGTCAAGATGGAGCAGTCTATAGCTTGATGCTCAGTGTTTTAAAAAAAGATGCTGATAACTTGGCAAGCACAGAAAGAGAAGCTCCTCAGCAAGAGCTTGACATGACAGAACCAAATGAAATACCACCAGTCATGGCGTATTGCTCAAATTGTGGACGAAAAGGTGGACATTTTTCTGAAGATTGTTCAAGAAATCCAGACAATAGGGACACATCAACTCCCAAGAAAGGTACATAGAAAATTGGAAATACGAATCTCGATGTAAGTGTATTTAACTTGTCACTTTTAATGTAGTTGGATGATTCTGCATTACCATTAGAAGCATCAGTAAAAGCACTACAAGTTCAAAATCAGCATAAAGCAGACACTTGAAAAGCTTAAAATTGATTCTTTGAACAACAAATTCTTGCATGAATTTGGTACAGGTGTTGAGATATCACCGAAGGTTGAAAAGACTGTTAGGTTTGCAAATGATTCTGCATCCAGTGCCACAAGTGTGCAATCAGTCACGAGTCTAAGGGACACATCAAACAGGATGATGTTAGCATTGTATGGTACACATAATTCATATGCACACTATGTCCAAAAAGGGAAACTGTACAAAAAAGATCAACATGTGTTTGAATAGCCCACATACCAGCTCATAGAAGTGCATCCAATGATAGATCAGAAAGGATGGTTCATTTCAAACGAAAGAATTTATTATAGCTCATCCTCTCGAGAGCTGAAGCATATTACCTGAGTGAACCCATAAATCTGTTCAGAGCCAAACTCTCCTCCATCTGAAATCAAGCTTCGATGTTGTAACCCAACGAGCATATACTTTGACCAAAATAGTCGTAGATATAGACGAGAGTTTAGCATCTATGATGCCTTGGGTCCTGAAACCACAAAAGCTCATATCATAGAAGACCCATGGGATAGACAATATCGAGGCAAAGATAATGCTATTTATAGTTGGATGCAGGTGCTGGTCCTTGCTGAAGAGAAGGACCAAGGCTTTGCTGTATTTGTCGCAATCCCTTGAGGTAGTAACAATCCTTATCCTCATGTCCAGATTTTTCACAGAAGTGGCAGTAAACCCGAAGGGGGCATTCCTGTGGAGGGTGCCCTGAAGAGCGGCACGAGCTACACCAAACCGTAGCCTTAGTCTCTTGCTGACACTTGAGCTCTTCTAGCTCGCGCTTAATCTGTTCCAATGCCTCGTGATGTGGAGGCTTCTCTTGTCTAAGAGAGAAGGACCTCTCCTCTTGAAGAGCTCGCTGTAACTTTAGGTCTTCCAGTTCCCTGCGTAAAGAAGTTAAAGGATCAGTAGGACTACCTTCCGAGAACACAGAGGGAGTATCTATTTGAGGAGAGTTGTTGAAGAGCTTCCTAGCTCCCTCTATTCTAGTAGCAACTGCGATAAACTCGTCGAGAGTGGCGTCGGGCCGGAGACTCTCTCGGAGTTTTTGCTGAGAAGTTTTGGGAAGCGCCTTCTCCACCCACTTTTTAACCATGAATTCACCGGGTTGTTGGGGAAGCTTGGCCACCAGCGACTTAGTTTTCTTCATAAGCTCCGCAAAAGTCTCCTCAGGTTTGAGCACCATGTTGGCCAACTCATCCAACACCTTCTCCTGGTAGTTACCTGGCCTGAAAGCTGCACAGAATTGCTGTCTTAAGGCTGCCCAAGTTGCAAAATGGTTCTCTGCAAATTGGCTGTACCATTTATCTGCTAGGCCATCCAGGGTGAATGGAAATAGTACCAAGTAAGCATCTTCTCTGTTCAGCCCACGTCCCCTACAGAGAGATACAAATCTCCTTGCATGGTCGTCAACATCTTCTGAAGACAGCCCTTTGAATGTAGGGAACTTGATGTTCACCTTGGCCAAAACACTAGCTAGTGGCTCCATGATTCCTTGCTGAGTCTGTTGCACAATAGCTTGTTGTAGAAGAATAGGAGAGAGCTTTTCTGGAGAAGGTAATCACGAAGATGGGGAACCTGATGAAGGAATGGGTGATGTGATATATGGAGGTATAGGTGATGAGGTTGAAGGATTTCTACAAGGTGTCAAAGGTCGTCTTCTGTGATAGTACTTGAGAGGGCTCAGTAGTGGGCTTTGACGCTCAACTGACCTCCTTGTATGTGTCATGCAGTGACCTCCAATCAAACCAAGCTTTGGGCAAGAGAACCTTGAACTGGCTGAAGACTGGTCTAGACTCTACTAGACCAGACGAGTGACTAGACTAGTTGGACCAGGGACGAGGGACGAGGAGGACTAGACCAGGGTCGAGGGGTCTAGACCAGAGACGAGGCAAGTTGGACCAGGGCGAGAGGGGACCAGGCCAACAAGGCGAGAGACTAGACCAGCTAGATTAAGCTATCAAGGGTGAAACTGGACCAGATCAATAGGCTGCACAGGCGAAGCGACCAACAGGCTGCACAGGCGAAGCGAAGAAACCAGCTACTCAACAGAGTGAGACTTCAGTTGAGGTCCCACCGTGATCGCCAAAATGAGAGCACCTGTAGCGCGGATAATATGTCGTGCTCTCTACAGTGTGGGTGTCACTCAGTGCAATGTGCAAGACAATCTCACTCAACAAATAGAAACTCTCTCAAACAGAATGAAACACAGAAACAATGGATAACAACAGAGACACAGCAGTAGACCAGAACATATGGGCTCGACTAGCTCAAAGGACCATGTACAGACTCTGGCGTGGCAGCACACTCAGCTCCAGCCCAGGACTCACAGGTACAAAATGGGGTGTCGAGGCTCAGAAGTGCTCTCTGTAAGACTCTCTGCTCTCTAGCACGATGCTGGACCAAAGGTGAAGAAGATAATCCGATGACCAACAGCTACCACTCCTATGTACCACCATAAAGAGCCACCAACGGCTCAAGAGCCACCAACGGCTCATAAATGTCAGCCATGTGGTGACCTGGCCACGAGGTCCACTAGACCACCGCCGGTACCCTGCCACGTGTCACTCCTAGGCGAAAGGGTCCAGAGGGTCCGTCCAGTGTGAACCAGCCTGGACCAACTGTATTAAATGTGTCCTGTGAAAGTGACACTGTAGCCCGGCTACAGACGTGCACCAACTTCTGGACAGAATCAGGACGCGGTCTCTTATACTAGCTGAGGAAAACAGTATGCTCAGAATAAGAGAAGCGAACATGCAAGATGAATATGATCATCTCTTTAAAGGCCTTCAAGATGCAAAACTAAGAGCAGATGATGCAGAGCATGATCTTGAAGAGGTATCTAGAATTTTGAAAGAAGCTGAAGCGGAGCGAGATGGACTAACACTCCAGATGGCAGAGGCCTCCAATGAGGTCCGAAGTGTCATATTTGAAAAAGAAAAGGTGGACGATGAGTTAGAAGTCCCCAGAGATGAGATCATGGAGCTGAAAGCCAAATTGGAACTACAAGACACAACAATCCAAAGGCTACGATCAACTCCAAGGGTAGCGAGAGGTCGACAGGAAGACAGCAATAGAGAAGTGCACGCCCTTGAAGAGCAAATCAAAGGACTACAGCATTCTCTTAAGTCTGAGCAACGACAAAGGACTCTGTTAGCTGAAGATTTTGTAAGAGAAGAAGAGAAGCTAAAAGCCAACAACGAGCAATTAAGCCAACAACTCGCGGAGCTTCAAGAATTTCTGGTCGATAATGCAGCTAAAGCTACTCAAAGGGAATTAGATGTACAAAGACAGCTACAAGAGTTCCAAGCAGGACCGAGCACGGGGGAGACAGGGGTGAGTGCTTAGACGGAGCACATGCAAATACCAGAAGGGGCTGAAGACCCTAAGCCTATTGAGGAAGAGATGCAGCAGAAAGAGGAATAAGAACAGGCTCTAACGGCTGAAGAAGAAGCCCGATTGCAGCATCTGATTGAACAAACTACCCGATCACAAAGCCGCCATAGAATGGGAAAAAAGAATTATCCACTCATTGGGTGCTCAAGGGATCGCCACATCAGTTTTAAGAGAAGAGTGGATGCAGCCAACACTTCCATATCCTCTTTTAAAATACGAAGTCGAAGCAACCAAAAAGAGAATTCAAGCCGAAGGAACAGTAGCAATATACGAAGGAGATCTACAAAGCAATGCAGATGTAAAGAGAATTGTAGATTCTCAACCCAAATGGATAAAAGACTGGCTCATCAAATATCCGACATATTTGAAGAATTTGGTGGAAGCACCTAAGGCTATAAGGGATGATTGTGCCTACTGCCCAGTGCTACCTGTCAAATCGTGGGCCAATCATCTCAGATTATTGAGAACACATGCAACATGGCTAAATTACCCATCATTGCCACCACCTGGTGCAGGAGAGAGAATAAGTGCAGCCTATATGGTGAAAACCCTAAAGGGCGCCATTAGGATATTCACTGGCTCTCCTGACCTAGCGTGCATCATGCTAAGAAAAATATGCAAAACCTTACTGGCCTGTCTTGAAGTGTTCGCGCTCTCCAAAGCTACTGACTCAAGTCTACTATCAATGGGCGACACCTTTGCCAAGATGGTCTACGATCTCTCGAAGCAGCCATCACCTAAAGTGTTGCATCTACTCTATCAGAGAGTTATGTTTTTGCCGAGCTATCATATGCAAGCATTTGAAGAGGCATTTTATACAGGATTTTTCACTTACGACAGCAAGATCTTCGGCCCTTCTATCACTCTGGGGAATGTAAGATATGAATCCTATCTCAAATTGATAAAGCCACTAGGCTTCCATTAGCAGCGAGCATAAGAAGAAGGCCCAGGCGGCAAGTCAAGCAGACAAAGATCATGTCGGGGACGACCTGAACGCGGAAGGGGGGAGTGTTGACCTACAAATCAACCGCATCCGAAATCCCATTTTTCTTGTACTATTCACACTATGAGCTTAAATGTAATTAATTCTTCAGGCTCCAGATAATTTTCGGAACATATGTCATTGTAATTGCTATTCCACAACACCCCTGATAGGAAGTAGAATTCATTTTTGATGAGATGACACCTCCAAGGCTGAGGTATAAAAGCCAATCTTTTGTAAACCTAAGGGGGCTTTTTATCATTTTTTGGGCTTATCTGAACATACAGAGACTGCGCACTGTGCGTGAGAGTGAGAGAGGTCTTCTTCCTTTCTCCTTGCATGTTGTGACTACTACATTGTGAAAGTGACTACACCATCGTGTTAGCAACGGCGAGAGCTACGCTTCGACGCCAAGCTTGAGCGGTTTTAGTCTCTTTGCGAAGAGCTCTTCCGTGAGCTTCCGAGTGAGTTTTCTCTCTATCTGTGTGTCCGTTTTGTGATTTCTTTATGTCATTGCGTTCACGGTGAGTAGAACTACACTTTAGGACTAAACATTTCCAGATTCGAAGACCTGTAAATTTTGGCTTGTCTTTATATGCGATTTCTGCACCATATGTGTTGAGATGTCAAGCTCTACATCTTGAGATGGCATCCACTACGGGTCTTGGCCGCTTACGACATTTACTCACTGGTGCATTAGGTGACCGACACGGAGGATCTCTGCCAGTGATTCTACAGCTGGACTACACTTATAGTGCCAGCCTAGTACGCTTCTAGTGAGTTCACACTTAGTGACCGCATGTACATTTGTCCTACTTTTCAGTTTTAGCACTTAGTCATTTTGTACTCTCTTTTCTGTGCGAAGAAGAAGAAGCTTTCCATCTCTGTGTGCTTTGTGCTTGTCTTGTGTAGCTCTCTTGTATCCTCATTCTTTACATGGTATCAGAGCCTGGTGCAGGCAAGAGAGGCTAAGAGAGAAAGAGCATCACAATCCCTTCATTCGCAATCCACGACCAGATGCCAAACAGGTCTCCAAAGTGCAGTACACAGAGATTTACTGTACAAGTACAGTGGTTGTATGTACGCTTGATTGTGGACACTCGTTGAGTGTAGAAAGCGTTACAGGTACCACGATAGCAGGTTTAGCAGATTTGCAGGTTTTTGCATATTGCAGCTATTTTGTCTTAGTGCTTCAAGATGTCTGACGGTTTCAGTCAGATTGTCACTGAGAAGCTTGAGAAAAATAACTACCCTGCATGGAAGTTCAGAATAACAAATTTCCTAAAAGGAAAAGGTTATTGGGACTATGTAGAAGGAGACAATGAAAAGGAACCAGAGATTCCCGAGGCAAATGCTACAGGAGAACAAAGGAAAGCTTTGAGGGACTGGCAACAAGGCCAGAGCAAAGTGATGTATTGGCTTTCTATGAGCATCACAGATGGCATGATGGGCTATCTACAGGATGTTGAAACCCCCGCCATTGCATGGAAAAACTTAGGTAGAGTGTTCGAGGTGAACACCAAGGCCAGGAAGCTTCAACTAAAGTCGGAGCTAAATCAGGTTAAGAGGAACAACCTCTCCATCAATGATTATTCCTTGAAGATCAAGAGTATCATTGAGGCTCTTGGATCTATTAAAGTCTCAGTGGAAGACGATGACATTGTCCGTGCATTCTTGGATGGTCTAGGAGATGAGTATGTACATTTCAGGTCTTCCATGAATACAAGAGACGACATCCCGTGTTCCAAGATTTGATTTCTATGCTTATTCTTGAGGAGAAGAGCCTTGACACATCTTCTTCTCATGGCAGAAATAATTCTGAACAGGCCTTCTATTCTAACTCCAACAGAGGTAGAGGTCGTGGTCGAGGCCCAAGGGGTTGCAGGGGCCAATTTCAAGAAGGTCAATCAAATCAAAACAATACAGGTGGCAGGGGAAACCAGTCTCAAGGCAGGGGGAGTCAAAGAGGTCATGGTGCAGGATCAAGCAGGCAGCAACATACTGCAGATAGCAGAGAATGTTGGACTTGTGGTGAAAGAGATCACATGTCACGTGATTGTCCAAAGGGAAAAGCAAGTGGAAAGAGAGAACATGGCAACTATGCATCTACTAGCAGAGATGCAGATGACAGCAAAAACGAGCGAATGTTTGTTATGCAGCATGTAATGAATACAATGACTGCAGAGAATTCCACCCAAGATGATGTTTGGTATGTGGATTCAGGTGCCTCTAATCACATGCGTCTCGTGGAGAGTGGTTTAGAGATATGCGCAAACTAGATGTGTCAGGCTATGTGCAAACAATAGATGACACAACTCACCCCATTGCTCATGTCGGGGACATACCTCTAAATACGAAGAGTGGGAAATCGAAGTACTTAGCAGATGTACTTCATGTCCCAAACATTACAAAGAATCTTGTTTTTGTTGGACAAATGGTTGAGCAGGGTTTGCAGGTTCGTTTCAATCCGAATGGCTGTTATGTAGAAGATTTTCAGAATGGCTATAAGCTGATCACAGAGGGCAAATGTGTGGGCAGAATGTTTATGCTGAATGTAGACATGCTTGAGGTAAAAGCTGCATTATTTGCATAAGGCACAGGTGTTGTGGCTGATGTTGACATTTGGCACAAACGCATTGGCCATGTCAATGAGCAGAGATTGCGCAGCATGCAATCAAAGCAGATTGTAAAAGGTTTGCCCAAATTCAAGGTGGATGGTATGCATAAAGTGTGTGTAGCATGCCAGTTTGGAAAACAGTCAAAGGGATCATTTCCACATGAGCGCAATGTATGTAAAAAGACACTTGAGGTTGTGCACACAGATGTTTGGGGTCCAACCGATACTGCAAGTATACATGGTTGCAGGTATTATGTCTCTTTCATTGATGACCATACAAGGAAAGTATGGGTCTACTTCATGCGTAACAAAAGTGAAGTGTTTGGTCACTTTCAGGACTTCAAAGTCATGATTGAGAAGGACACAGATATGCAAATCAAGACATTGAGGTCAGATGGAGGGGGAGAGTAGTTCTCCAACGATTTTTCAGATTTTTTGCGAATGCATGGTATACGCAGGCAGTTTATATGTAGATATACTCCACAACAGAATGGGGTTGCAGAGAGGAAAAACAGGCACATTGCAGAGGTTGCACGTGCATTGATGAATGAGAAGAACGTGCCTCATCATTTCTGGGCTGAAGCTGTAAATACAGTTGTGTACATTATGAACAGGACACCTACAGCTGCGGTGCATGATGTAACACCTGAGGAAAAGTTTACAGGTACAAAACCTAATTTGGCACACTTGAAAGTGTTTGGCTGCATAGCTTACGTGCATGTACCAGATGAGTTGCGTAGGAAATTGGATCCTAAAGCAGAGAAATGTATTCTTGTGGGATATTCCCTTGAACAAAAGGGGTACAGGTGCTACAATCCTACTATACGATAATTACGAGTGAGCAGAGATGTAGTCTTTGATGAGATGAGCAGCTGGTACAGTAATGCACATGGCACTATTGGGGCTGATGTAAAAGATGATGTGGTTGTACAAAATGTGAGGCCACAGTCACAGGTTTTGAGTGGACCACAAGAGTCCTCTTCTCGTGGCTCTGTTCAGAAGCCATGGAATGGTAGACTACGTACACAGGTTACTCCACCAGCAGGTACAGGGAATGTATCACGAAAAGGAAAGGAAAAGGTAGATGAACCTCCCTTTATGGCTGATGCATCATCAGGGTTTTCACATGTAGACATGGATTCGGATGGTTCTGAACAAAGTCTTGATGAGGAATTTGGAATTCCGGCTATCAAGACACCTGGTGTAAGGAAAGTACAAGAAGATGCTAGAGGGCAAAGGAGTGACCCAGGACCGCGCAGATCTAACTGAGTCAGAAATCCAGTTCAGAAATTGACTTATGATGGGTATCTAGCGCATCACCAAGCCTACATGGCTAAGGTGATACAGGATGTGGAGCCCACATGTTTTGAGGATGCAGTTGGAAATGTGCATTGGGATGATGCAATGAATGAAGATATGGCTGCATTGGAAGCAAACGACACATGGGATCTGGTGCCATTGCCAAGTGGCAAGAAAGCTATTGGCTGTAAATGGGTGTATAAAACCAAGCATAAGGCTGATGGTAACATTGAGCGTCACAAGGCAAGGCTGGTCGCAAAGGGTTATGCACAGACGTATGGCATAGACTATGAGGAGACCTTTGCTCCACTGGCAAAGATGACGACTGTGAGAGCTATCATAGTAGTGGCTCCATCTAGAGGATGGATTATGCATCAAATGGATGTAAAGAATGCCTTCTTGAATGGTGAGTTTCAAGAGGAAGTGTATATGGATCAGCCACCTGGTTATGTCGATCCAGGTTACCCAGATTATGTATGCAGGCTTCTCAAAGCTTTGTATGGTTTGAAGCAGGGCTCTAGAGCATGGTATGACAGGATTTCCAAGTATCTTGTCAGTATTGGGTTTAGGAGAGCTCATGCTGATCATTCACTCTATGTACGTGAGAGTGATGTGGGGATTGTGGTCATTACCATATATGTAGATGACCTTATTATTGTGGGTGACAATGCTGTGGAGATTGACCATGTGAAGGGTCTTCTCAAACAGGAGTTTGAAATGAAAGATTTGGGCGAGTTGTGCTACTTTCTTGGCATTGAGGTGATCATGACTCCAGAGGGTGTATGGCTGTCACAGAGACAGTATGCTTTGAACATGTTGTCAAAGTATGGTATGGCTGATTGTAAGCCAATTTCTATTCCCTTGGATGTGAATGCAAAGCTGAGTGCAGAGAAGGGTGATGTTGTTGAGGATGTCAAGATGTACAGGAAGATTGTGGGTAGTCTAATCTACTTGACTATCACGAGGCCAGACTTGAGCTACACAGTAGGCTTGGAGAGTCAGTTCATGCAGCTTCCGAGGAAGCCACATTTGGATGGAGTACGACACACACTTTGGTATGTGCAAGGGACTCTTGACTACGCATTGTTCTATGCAGCAGATGTGCCATTAGCATTGTATGGGTATACAGATGCAGATTGGGCAGGTAGCATTGTTGATAGGAGATCTACGAGTGGCTTCATGTTCTCTTTTGGGAGTGTTGTTGTTACTTGGAGCAGCAAAAAGAAGCCTACAGTTGCTTTATTGAGCACAGAGGCCGAGTACAGAGGTACAGCAGTTGCGGCGTGCGAGGTAGCTTGGCTACGCACATTACTTGAGGACTTGGGAGTGCAGGTGGACCAACAGATTGTCATCCATTGTGACAACCTTAGCAGCATGCAGTTGGCTAGGAACCGAGTGTTCCATGCCAGGACCAAGCACATAGAGGTCCATTACCACTACGTTCGAGAGCGAGTGTTGGCGGGCGACATCGACTTGGTCTACGTCAGCACAGAGGAGCAGATAGCGGATATCTTTACCAAGGCCCTCGGAGCTGAGAAGCTTCGACGTTTCCGGACTATGCTTGGACTCGAGGGGGAGTGTTGAGATGTCGAGCTCTACATCTTGAGCTGGCATCCACTACGGGTCTTGGCCGCTTACGGCATTTACTCACTGGCACGTTAGGTGACCGACACGGAGGATCTCTGCCAATGATTCTATAATGACTCGTACATCACTCTTCAAACAAATCTGGAGAAGGTATAACATCTGCATTGAATCATGAATCTGATTGCTAATGCAGGCAACTGGACTACACTTATAGTGCCAGCCTAGTACGCTTCTAGCGAGTTCACACTTAGTGACCGCATGTACATATGTGCTACTTTTCAGTTTTAGCACTTAGTCATTTTGTACTCTCTTTTCTGTGCGAAGAAGAAGAAGCTTTCCATCTCTGTGTGCTTTGTGCTTGTCTTGTGTAGCTCTCTTGCATCCTCATTCTTTACAATATGTTCACGGGTTGTGGATTACGTTGGAAACTTCAGGAAGTGTCCTCTAGGTGTGTAGAGGAGGATCCTTGAGTTTCGTGGTGAATCGATAATGTTTGACCATGTTTCGGTGAACGGAAGTGTTGTAGGAAAGATTGCAATTCAGTATGATTAGAGTGTTTTAGAATGATCTCCTTTGGTAGTGATTGTCTAGAGAAGGTCGAATAGTTGAGTGACAACCATCTATTTGTTTCCATGAACCTGCGGATCAACTCCGTCCGAGGTTGACAACTTGTTGTTGGCTTGGTTCTCATTGTATTAGCGTCTGCGAGCAGTGTTTCTGCACGACAACACATGCCAAGGGAAGATGGCCTAACCCTCCATCACAGAATGACTCGTTAAGACTCAAAGAAGATAAAGAGGATGAACAGCCCAAAGCACCCAGAGTTTCCACATGATTGAAGCACCGGTTAGAGACCGTGCAAGAGGAGCAGCCAGAGTTGAAGAAGGGAAAGAAGGAAACTGTACAAGTGCCGATCAAAGAGACAAAATCACAGAAAGCGGCACGGCTAGAGCCACTAATGGAAAGCTTCAAAGCCGAAAGAGCACTCAAGGGAGATTTGAGTGAGTTATGGAAGCCATCACTAGAAGCAATGTTGGGATCATCTCGAAGAGTGCACCGAGATAGGTTTGAAGATTACATCAAAAATTTTGAGATCCTGGATGCTACGGCAGAAAACATCCCCAACATCTCATTTACAGAAGAAGAAGTGGATGAAGTACGACGGCAACTGCTAGAAGAGCAGGAAGGCCAGGAAAGAGAGCGGAAGACCAAGGCGGACCGGGACTTCAAGAAGAAGCCACCAACTCCACCGTCAAGCCCGAATCCAGCCCATCGCCATCACCACCTCCTCGTAGCCCTCCACAAACCCAACAAAAGGAGGAGGAACAAGAAGATTTTCAGCAAGAAAAGAGCAGCAAGAAGAAGATGAACAGAAAGAAGAAAAGATAGATCCAGAGGAAAGAAGGTTTAACACATTTTGTGATCTACTAGCTGCGGGATATTCAAGAGAAGAGGCAGCCACAATAGCGTTTGACTTGGCAAACACAAGGCCCAAAGCACACATGCAGAGCCTGTGGTTAGTGGAACTAAAAGATATGGCCACTGATACAGTGGACCTGCAGCCACCCACCAATGATTGGGATGTGGTGATGAACAAGCTAACCGGGCTCATGGCACAATCAATGGCCATGGAAAGTGAGATGGCTAATCTCAAAGCCAATGAAGTATTTATCAAATCCGAAGTAGACACACTACAAAGACAGAACCAAGGGCATATAGAGAAAGAAGCAGAGCTGCAAGCCAGTCCTGGCCACGACAATAAAAAGATGCTAGGAGATGGAACGAGAGAATCAGGAAGCAGCTCAAAGACTGCAAGGAGCTGAAGACGAATACAGAAAACTCAGCAAGGCATTGACAGATGCAGAGAGGGAAAGGGATAACCTAACCCTACAACTTGCTGAAGAATCCAAGGAAGTGGAAGCCATGAGGAATGCCAAAGAGAAGGTAGAGATAGAGCAGGAAGCTAGCCAGGATGAGGTAATCGAGCTAAAAGACCAGATTAAAGTCAAAGGTCAAACCATCCAATGGCTACGGGCATCTCCTGCCAGAGTCAGAGCTGCTAGCTCGACTCACACCACTTCAGCGATGGAGCTTTATGAAGAACAAATGAAAGAGCTCCAAAAGGAGTTAACCTTAGAGAAAAAGCAGAGGCTGATGAGGGCCGAGGGGTCAATGGTCATGCAAACCCGCATGGAATAATAGCACAAAGCAATGCAAAATGAGCTAGAAACCATCAAGAGAGAGCTCGAGGAGGCGGAAAAGATAAATGCCGATTTGAACGACCTCCTTGTGAATATGGGAGAACAAGCTGAAGCATAAAAGAAGACATTTCAGAAGCGAATAGAAGAGCTGAGAGGCCAGCAGCAAACAGAAGAACAGTTTAGCACCGGGCCAGTAGCCATGGAGGGAATAGACTTAGAGAATGTGGCAGATCCAGTGGACACCACCATGCAAGAGAAAATCCTTGTAGGATCCTCTCAAGAGCCACAAGATCTGACACAAGAAGAAGAAGAGAAGCTGCAAAAGGCAATAGAAGCAGCAGTCAAAGACACAGCCAGAGAAGCTTTGGAATGGGATCAGAGGGTCTTTAAATCAATGACTATTCAGATGATAGATGCCAGCAACCTTCAGCGTGAATGGCTACAGCCCTCTCTCCCATATCCTCTGCTATAATATGAAGCTGCCACAAGCAACAAGCACATCAGAGAGGAGCCAACAGTGGCTCTATACAAAGCAGACATCTCCAAGCCTGAAGGGGTAAAGTTGATAGTCGACTCTCAACCCAGGTGGAAAATTGCATGGCTGACAAAATATCCACAATATCTAATCCCTCTGGTAGAGGCACCTAAAGTCATCAAAGATAACCTAAGTTTCTTCCCTCTACCAAGGATGCGGACGTGGAAGGCCCATGAGCTATTGCAAAGAAGCCAACCTACTTGGCTAAATTACCCGAAGCTGTCAGGCTCGAAGGCAGGCGAGAGAATAAGTGAGCAATACATGGTGAAAACTCTAACGAGCGCCATCATATTGTTCACTGGCTCTCCTGACCTATCTTGCATTATGATGAGAAAGATTTGCAAAACGATTTTGGCAGTCTTCGAGACATTCAAACCAAGCCAGGTGACAAACAGTATCTTCTTCTTTCAAGATACATACAGATGTGCATACGATCTGTCTAGACAGCCTTCCAAGGAGGTGATACATGCATTGTATCAAAGGATCATGTTTTTGCCATCCTATCACCTCCAGGCCTTTGAAGAAGCTTTCTACACCGGCTTCTTTACAATCAGCACATATATATTCGGCCCGACGCTACTAGTTCAACATGCAAGATATGAGTCATTGCTCAAGATTAGAAAAAGCCTAAGATGAAGAAGCAGCTCAATAGTCATGTCGGGGACGACATGAACAAGGAGGGGGGGAGTGTTAGAAGCTGGACACACCCTACGGAACTGCTCGGCGGATTATTATTTTTTGTAATTATTCATTTATTGAGAAAACCCGACATTTCACCTTTGTAAATATTGGGGCTTACAGAAGTTTCCAGATTGTATCCCAGTTTTGACATTTAGATTGAGTAGATGGTTAAATTGGAACATTAGGGTTTGAGATTATAAGGTATTTATACCACTTTTTGACCTTAATGAAAAAAACATTTGTCATTTTAAAAAACGTTTGAAGTCTGTGAGTGAGCGTACTGTGTACGAGAGAGACTGAGAGCTTCATCTTGACGCTACACGTGTACCGATGGTCGGAATCGAGTGCGGAGAAGTGCAGCATGTTGCCCCCGACGAGAGCTACACAACAATACCTACATTGCGCGTGTACGGTCCGGATTTGCGAGCTCCATCTACGAGCTTCATCTGGTGATTCGGTGACCATACGTTGTCTGTTTTTGCATTGCAGCATATCCACGCTTCGCATTGAGTAGAGCTACACATTAGGCACTTTAGTTTTCAGAAACGACGACCTGCAAATTTCGGCGAGACATCCTACGTGATTTTGCACCAGGTGTTTTGGGTTGGGGTTTTGGTTCATAGACCTTGGGGAGAGCAACCTATTGGTGTTAGTAGGGTCTCCTTCAAGTTCTGTGGCGTTTGGAGATTGTTTGATGGGTATTCGGCTCTAGAAAGCGTTGTAGGAAGTTATGTTGAACTTGATCTTCTCAGGATTTCTTTCTGTAGTGATTGATTTTGTTGTGGCAACATCCTTTGGTTGAGCTTTATTTGCATTCTCTTTGCTTTGACCACCTGCTTCCATTGATGTCGACTCGTATGGCTATTATACTACAATTTTTGTTTGCAATTGATGAGCATTGTCCTCCTCCATTTGGGTAACTCTTGATCTTAATAGACCCACTCTACTTTCTGGCAGAATCTATCTCTTCAGAGGACATTTCGGTGGTGACACCTTTGTGTATCCTTTTGAACTTTAGCTCGCATTGGATTTGACTTTTCTGTTACCTGCTTTGGTAGCTTGAGGCTTTGCATCATCTTTAGATAGTCTTTGACTTCAGTCAGGCCATCCGTAGGGGTTTGTGCAAGGTCATGATCTTGCTGATATTTGTTACCATGTGCATCTTGATATGCATATGTGAGCTTGATCACATGTAATTGTTTGAGCACTATGGAAATTGTCGGCTTTTGGCTTTGACTTGTGGAGATCAACTGAAACTTCTGCCCTTGATGATCTTCATAGAGGCATTTATCTGTAGACTCTGATGGAATCTGGGTCAATTGAAAACTTCCAACAACCATATGATCTTTCAATGGTTTTTGATGTGAAGAGGTCTATTGGTTAGAGGATCTAGGGCTTCTAACTGACATTGTGGTTCCTGGTACATTAGATGAGCTTGATGGATTTACAGCTCCCCCATTCCCAGGGTGATCACTATAGCTTGCTTCATTGTAAGAGTTCAAAATTGTATGGCTTTGGTTTAGTCTCACCTTTTGAGACTGTGAAGGTACACTTTGGGTAGCACTATTGATGTTTGGCATCTGTAAACCTTCTGCATAGTTTCCTATGTATCTTCGTGAAACATGACAAATTATTCCCCAAGTCTTGCAGTTATTCAGTCACTTTACCCTGGAGCCGGTCCTAGTGGCGGGCACCTCCCAATACGACCATCAGAGTCCTATATGATATCCAACCCCGCTGCTCCACTCACTGATTATAAAAGCCCTCGCCTCACAGTGTCCGTTTTGGGTCGGCAATTCTCAGGAGTGATAGTGGATGGTGGATCTGGCATCAACCCGATGCCCGAGTTCACTATGTTAGCTCTAGGTCTACAGCCTACTCGCCCTGCTCCCTTCACAGTTACATTGGCCGATCAACGAACAGTCTACCCAGTGGGCATAGTGGACAATGTGCCTCCGCAGGTACAAGACTTTACTTTTAACTTGGATTTTGTTGTGGTTCGTCTTCCCCAGGTTGAGGGCGGATTTCCTTTGCTCATTGGAAGACCATGGCTGCGACACACTAAAGCACTTCATGATTGGGGAAACGACCCAATGTGGATACATGATTCTGGATCCTCGATGCAACCCATTCTCTTAGAAGGTGGTATGGATCCTGTGGTGCAGCAAGTTTCTTTGTCAATGGAAACCAACCCTGCACAGGAACAACCTACTACACCTGAAGGGGCAGACGAAGATCTACTGGAGTGGTTGGAGGCTACCAAATCTATGCCTTGTTATGGAGTCTCTATTCACTCTTTGCCTGAAAAAACACCCTCTTCAAATGATTCCACAATAGCTAAATCTAATGTGCCACCTGAGCCTATGAAGCAGCATAGAAGCAGTAAGAAATATCCTCTACAGGAGTTCACCCCCCCTCAAACATCAATCCCTTTGGTGTTTGCTTCTCCGACCACAACAAAGCTCTTCTCTGTGTCTAGCAACAACCCTTTACAGAGCCAGTTCTGCAAGATGAATTCCAAGATCATGATGGCTGTCTCGCTCATGATAGCTGTGTGCTCTTTATTTGCACCTATCTACCCCTATCCCCTCAATCCTATACACAATCAGAATGCCCACATCCCCTACCCACCCCCTCATCCCCTCTCGCCCCTACCTACTCTCTCCCACTCGCCCCTACCCTCCCCCTCTCGCCCCTACCCACCCTCTCCCTCCCCCTCTCGCCCCTAGCCCCTACCTACTCTCTCCCACTCGCCCCTACCCTCCCCCTCTCGCCCCTACCCACCCTCTCCCTCCCCCTCTCGCCCCTACCCTCCCCCTCTCACCCCTACCTACCCTCTCCCACTCGCCCCTACCCACCCTCTCCCTCCCCCTCTCGCCCGTACCTACTCTGTCCCACTCGCCCCTACCCTCCCTCTCTCGCCCCTACCCACCCTCTCTCACCCCTACCTACCCTCTCCCACTCGCCCCTACCCACCCTCTCCCTCCCCCTCTCGCCCCTACCCTCCCCCTCTCTACCTCTCGCCCTACTCTCTCCCACTCGGCCCTACCCTCCCCCTCTCGCCCCTACCCACCCTCTCCCTTCCCCTCTCGCCCCTACCCTCCCCCTCTCGCCCCTACCTACCCTCTCCCACTCGCCCCTACCCACCCTCTCCCTCCCCCTCTCGCCCCTACCCTCCCCCTCTCTACCTCTCGCCCATACCCTCTTCCACTCGCCCCTACCCTCCCCCTACCCACCCCACTCGCCCCTACCCTCCCCCTCTCGCCCCTACCCACCCCCTCATTCCCTCTCGCCCCTATCTAGCAACCTACCCTTCTCGCCCCTACCCAATTCCCCTCGCCCATCCCCCTCACTTCCCCTCTCACCACTACCCACCCCTCACTCCCCCTAAACCCTATCTAGCCCTCTCAAGTTCAACTTTCATTCTGTCATCATCATGGAGCTTAACCCTATTTGCGGTGTTACTCGAGTTTATGGTCATCCCTCTTTTCGAGAAGAGTGTTGTTGCAAAAAGAGTGGCAAGGGTCATCTGCAACTACAAGCATGGCCCAGGCTTTACAATCATACATACTGGGTTCCTGCCTAGTTAGAGGCTTAAGGCGATTGCAAGCAGTGCAGTGTTTTTAACTCCACTTTTGAAGTCTGTAAGGTCATGGGCCTAACACCTTCTTCAGAAAGATGTACGGATGCAGTACCTAGTGGTTTTCCTTCACAGTTTTTTCAGTATTCCTCACCGAGACGGTGAGCGGTCTTGTGGCGGGCAACCTGTAGCCCGGCTACAGTGTCACTTTCACAGGACACAATTAATACAATTGGTCCAGGCTGGTTCACACTGGACGGACCCTCTGGACCCTTTCGCCTAGGAGTGACACGTGGCAGGGTACCGACGGTGGTCTAGTTGACCTCGTGGCCAGGTCACCACATGGCTGACATTTATGAGCCATTGGTGGCTCTTTATGGTGGTACATAGGAGTGGTAGCGGTTGGTCATCGGATTATCTTCTTCACCTTTGGTCCAGCATCGTGCTAGAGAGCAGAGAGTCTTACACAGAGCACTTCTGAGCCTCGACACCCCATTTTGTACCTGTGAGTCCTGGGCTGGAGCTGAGTGTGCTGCCATGCCAGAGTCTGTACATGGTCCTTTGAGCTAGTCGAGCCCATATGTTCTGGTCTACTGCTGTGTCTCTGTTGTTATCCATTGTTTCTGTGTTTCATTCTGTTTGAGAGAGTTTCTATTTGTTGAGTGAGATTGTCTTGCACATTGCCCTGAGTGACACCCACACTGTAGAGAGCACGACACATTATCCGCGCTACAACGTCTCTTACATCTTTCTCATTATCTTGCAGTATGTTCTGGCTAGTAGGCCGATCAATTGGCCCAAAAAAGGGAACTTGGTACCCCATGCTCAGCATCACCACTGATGGAGGTGGTCTATACGGATGCTCCAAGGGTTTCGAAATGTAGTGTTCGGGAATCTGTTCCATTCCCGGCACTTCAGGTTGCTCTTGAGATTCTTCTCTTGCTTTTCTATCCCCATGTGCTCTTTCCGCAGCTTGTGCTGACGGCTTTTCTTCAGTATTTTCCTTCCATGGTGGGTGTGGCAATCCGTACACTACCTTGGCCGCTTCTTCTTTTGAATAGCCTACATTGAGTAGGTCTTGAAAAGTGCATCTATCTTCTTCCTCCTTATCCTTTGGTGGTGTCTGCACCTCTCCCTTCTCTTTTGGTGATCTCTTTGGAGGGGTGATTGAAGTTTGAGGGCTGGGTAAAGGAGAGAGTGGCCTTGGAGAGGGTGCTTTCCCACTTTCCTTCTTTTCTTCTTGGGCATCTTTTGCTTCAGCAGGTATTTCTTTCAATTTCTTCTTTATGTCCTCCACTTCATCTGAAGTGAAAGGCTCTAGAGATTGTTGCTCTATCACTCTTTCCGACTCTTCATATGCTTTAATATAATGATCAAATTGATCTTCGAGTGGTCGGGATGAGTTGCCCCCGACTCTTGCTGGATCTGGCATCCAGTATTCTTCAAAATATCCCTTCAAGGCTCTTTCGGCTCTAAATTGGTCAATTAGCCATTCTATTCTTGCCGCTTTCTGGCTAGTGGTCTCCTTGGGCTTTTGCTCCTTCGTCATAATTGCCTTGCCTTTCTTTCATGGAGGTTGTTCCGCTTTCTCCTCATATATTGTTTCTAATCTCCTTCGGAATCTGGTCGCAATCTGAATGGGTGGTGCTACAGGTGGTTCTTCCTCTACATCTTCCTCCTCTCTCAGCCACTCATTCTGGGATGGGGGTGCAGGCCATTTTCCTCTGGCTCCAATGGCTTCGTATGTTATCTTGGTTAAGACCTCTCCCCCGCTGATGTATCTTGGCTTCTCTGTCCCCATTTGCACTATTTGGTCATGCAAATACTATGCATAGTTTACCGCTTTAGGCACATTGCTTCGGATGGCCCATGTCACTGTCGTGGCAACGGCATGTGGTGGTGCCGCATATTTCTGAGGTCTTTTGCTGCATAAATGGAAATACTAATTGTACAGCTTGCAGATTCTGGCTGCTCTTGGGTGCACCATGTCTTCCCAGGTCTGATTTGGCTTCTTCTTTTGGTGATAAACTTCTAAAGTTTCTCTTCTTTCCCTGACATAATCCCTTCATTGCTCATACTTAGGGCATCTGCTATCACCTGTTGTGTAATCATCACCTCAACTTTTTGGTTGTCCAAGTCGGTGATCACAACCTTGCCATCCTTCTGAATTGTTCTTGTGAGCTCATGAACTCTTTGTGGATCCACACCTGCTGGCTCCGCAGTGAAGAAATTGTGCAAGTCTGACCTTTCCAACCGAGTTAGCAGAGCTTCTTTGTTTGCATAATCAATGATGTCTCTTGGGTTCATAGGGATATCCACCGTGTTGCCTTGAGGATCTCTGAAAGTGCCTTGGTATATTGAGATCCCTTCATCCTCAAGTGTTCCGTCATCTATCCATGCTTTTGTAGGCTTTAGTGATTCCCGAGGTATGGTGTACGGCTCGGCCTTTGCAATGATGTCCTTCAGGGACATCCTTTTCTTTTTTGCCGGTGATCGGCTTGACTCCATTGATCCTGGTATACTCAGAATGTCAAAGTTAGTGAGCCTGTTAAAATCTGGCATAATATCAGCTTCTTGCATCCATATAACTTCAAAATTGAAATACAAGCTATTTAGGGCCTAGGGGTGCTATGCATGTTGTAAAAAGTGCAAATCATGCTCAAAAAAATGCAATGAGACTTTATACGCGTATAAAGTCTATGTGAACAGATGGTGGTGATTTTGAATGCGTGCATAGCCGTTGGCTGGTAGGTCACATGTATAGGCCTGGATTCCAATTTGGATGTCATTTGAACAAGTTTTGACCCTTTTTATTGATTTCAGGCTTTTTGTGGGCTTTCTGTTGAATGACAATCATTAAGAGGATTTCTGATGATGAAACTTGGTGGGAATTCCTCTGAGATAGGAGCAAAGGCTTTGGTTAAGTGAAGCTTGAGATTGGATGTCAAATTTGGTTTGAGAGACATTATACCCGTATAAAGTCTATGTGATCAAATTTCATCTAATTTGATACCATGGATTGACTTTAGCTAGGCTTACACTCCCTTTGCACCAAAACCTGATTTGGGTGAGACATCAGCTGCTTTAAACCATGAATTTGAGATCTAGTGTTTTGATCCTTGTGATTGGGGTTTGAGAGGTCATGAGGCTTTTGAATGTGGTAGAACTTGGGTTCTGAGCTATAGCAGTTGTGTTACAACCGTGAATGTGAAAAATGTTGACAACAACTTCAATTTTGCCTATGTAGTCTTTATACGCGTATAATGTCTAGATGGTCAAAATGAAGCTGAACTTGATCTGTGAGGTCCCCATGACATGGTTAGCACTTTGATCATTCCAAATTTGACTTTTGAGGTTTGACATTGAGGTTGGGTTCAATCTGTGGTTTTGGCATTCTTTTATTTTTTTTCTTTTTGATCCCACTAGTCATAAACTTGTTCAAATTGGTCCAAATTGGATATTTGGCATGTATTCATGATATTGGATAAGATGAAAACAAAAAATGATGAGTTTGACCTCCAGAAAAAGATGAAGTCATTATACGCGTATAATGTCTACATCTGGATTTTTTCTCTGTTTTCAATGTATTTTGTTGCTGATGCTTTGTATAGTGCCTGGATCAAGTTTGGTTGGATTTGGAGCAAGTTTGTTAGTGTTTCGGCTATAGTTTGAGTTTAGGCCTAAACCTTGCGTTTTTTTTTGGCATTAGATGCTCCAACTAGCTCCAAACCCAGTCAAACTTGGTAGGTCCTATGCTTAGAGTATGTAGTATGGTAATATGAATCGGTTTGTGATGAACTCTTTGTGAAATTGGCAGTGAGTCTTTATACGCGTATAATGACTACTATTGCAAAAATGTGATTTTTTGAATCCTTACTTGCCTGGTGATTGTGCCCTAAGCCCTAAATACTTGATTTCAACTTTAAAAGTCATTACTAGAGCATAGAAACTTCCCTTTGCCTTTTCAGTCGTTGAAGTTGTTGCTTGGTTCTTGAGCCATCTTCCCACCATTATTCCTACTGAATATCAATTTCCTAGCTTGGGGAAGTGAGTAAGAACCTTTTCGTGTGGTTGTTGCCGCATTTGGGTTCTCCAACACCCCTTTTTGCGATTTGACGCTCTTAAAGCATCTTTTTGATTGGCGATGATAGATAGCCGCTTTTTTGCACTTTTGGCTTTAAGCACAGATGGTTGGTGGTATGCCGATGCTGCTCGTGAAGTTTCGGGGCATTCGGTCGCTTCGTTTGCCCGTATGAACCAAATGACACTTTGCAAGCTCGAAGACTTTTCTTGTATTAAGGCCATTTTTTTGTGATCAGAATTTGGAGAAACTTCACAGGCCCTTAGGCTATGCTAAAAGGTATCTCCTTGTGAGATTTCACTCCGTTCTGACAACTTTTTCCCGGATCGGGTTATGGGAGGCTTGAGAAATTAGGGTTTTTCCAGCTGACCTAATCTGGCATTTGGGGTCATAGACATGTTCTTCTACTCTAGGATTAACCCCCTAACAAGTCTTGTAGCTACCAGGTTAGTGGTTGTCGAGTTATGGCTACTTTCTCTCTCTTCCCGCATCGCCCTACTGCTGTTTCTGAGAGTTTTTCGCGACAAAGTAAACAATGAACACCAAGAGTACATGGTAGTGAGCTCACCTCTCATATTAAGCGTTGTCTAGTATCCCGTGTGCGTCGTACAAAGCCGTCGAAGGTCGGAGCGCTCTAGGTGGCTGGAGGTCTCTGTCAACTGTGAATAGTAGAAATGAGCTTTAAATGGAGTGAAATTTTCTTATATTGGGGTTCCCCGAACCACTTTTGATGAAATTTGACATGTGCTCCCATCTTCTCTCGAAATGCGGTTTAGACTCGAAAAGTTCCTGATTTGGACTCCGGTTGCCCAGTTTTCGAGAAATTTGACGTTTCGGTCAAAATTAGGCCAAAACATGCTTTCGGCTACATCCTCATAATTGCACCTCCATCATACCATGGTTGGCCTATAGTTACTGATCATCCCCATATTTTTTTTGTTTTTCATTTCGACCGTTTTTCACCTGCTTTTTGTATTTTTGAAGTTTTTTCGCTGAAAATTAGCAAAATTAAAAGGAAAATAGAAAATGAAACCCAGAAAATCCCCAAAAATCATAATAAATCACAATCATCATCACAAAACATTATATACACTCACATGTGATTTTTATGGCCGAATTGCTCCGTTTTACCAATATTTTGCCCGAAAAATAGCTATTTCTACTTATATAAACACACCTAGGGGCTTGATTTGGCGTTTGGCCCCATATACCTATAGATACATGCTGTATAAGGGCATATATACTTGGGTTGGTCCAGAAAATTTTGCAATCAAACAACAACCCTTAAAATAGTCAAAAATCATGCTCTTTTCACATTCATTGGGTCTGCATTGAGAATGCCTCCCCCCTTCCTAATCGGAGTCGTCCCGGACGACAAGGTATCGCCTCGAAGTATGTGTCGTGCATGGGTGAAAAAAGTTGTGCTAATGCTCGGTCGTGTAATGTAGCCCTACCTGATGCATACTCAGTCAATGCATGGGAAAATTAATGCAGTGCTAGAGGAGGGTATAAGCAAGATGCTTATTGGCATTTGCCGTCGAGGTTTCCTGTTTTCTTTGCAAGTAACAGATGTAATTGTACTGATTTCTGTTTAATTGTGTGTTTTGCCACCGGCAATTGCTTTGCCGCTACTGTTGATATAGCCGTAGTTGTTTCTATGGAAAGGATTGGCTTGACGGGAATGGTCGTGGACCGTAATTCCTTTGCTTTCCATTGGTAGCTTGTTTTTGCATGTTTTTTTATATGTTTTGCTACTTCCGTTGTTACCACTATTTTGTTACGGATTGGGATCCACATAAGTCGGTTGCCCTTTTTCAAATGCAGCTGTCCGCCTTTCGTTGTTTCTTGTACTGAAGGGAGTTCCTGTTGCTTTTGTTTGGGTATCCAAATGCTAGTGACATTTGAGTTATTGCTGAGCATTTTCTTTGGGATCCATATTTGTTTTATCCCCTTGGTTTTTGGTTGAACTATACGCTTCTGCTTCTGTCGACTTCTTCTGTTGTGTTTCACTTGCACAGATTCTAAGTTGATTGTCTTTTCCTCGTTTATAGAGCTAATTTTCAATCAATTGAAAGTCACGAGCTTCCAGCTCTATAGCCCTTTTTCGTACTCTTGTGATGTTCTCAGGAAACGTCCTGGTGGTTAGGAAATCAATGATATATTGACTCCATGCAGGTGCAATGTTTACCTGAAACAATGTCGCGTGATCTACAGGTCATTTGGCACTACATATAGTACAATTGGTAACATAAGAATGTGTGTCCGCATACATAGTTGGCCAATATACCCCTAACTGTTTCAGTCTCTGGTGTGTTTTCATTGTTGAACAATGAAATGCACAATCCTGGACATGTGCTTCTTCAAGGTAGCACTCGAATTCTTCCGGATTTATACATAATTGTAGGATTTGGTCCGATCCTAGATGATACAGCCGTCCTGCAATCAACTGGAAGTTTTTTGTTTGTCGAATTGTTTGTTGTTTGGATTTGTATTTCGCATTATCAAACCTACCTCCAAAGGAAAGAATGCTAACAATTTCCTGAGACCATTTAGGTATCATTTCAATATTGAAAAGATAGGCGTCAGGTATGTCATCATCGACTCCTTCAGGAGCTTCTCCGTTTTGTAGTCTTGAAAGATGATCCGCTCGTAGATGTGTTTTCCCTTTCTTTACTACTACTGTGAAATCAAACTCCAGCAATATAATAAACCATCGTACAATTCTCCCCGTATTGCATGGTTTATTAACCAGATATAAAAGAGCCTGGTGATCTGTGAAGAACACAAATTTGTTTGCAAGGAGATAATGCCGAAATTTCTTTACAGCATATATCATTCCTAATCCCTCTCTTTCAATGGTCGTATAGTTCTTTTCTGCACTATTTAGCTGTCGGCTCGCATAACAAACTGGGAAATCCATTGTTCCATCTCCTGGTTGAGCCAGAATACTCCCGATTGCATATGCAGAAGCATCAATGTGAACATGGAAAATCTTTTCCCAATCTGGTGCCTTAAGTACAGGTGCTGATATAAGGTTTTCCTTTAGATTTTGGAATGAAGTTTCACACTCCTCGGTCCAATCGAAATTGACTAGCAAACGATATAGAGGTTATGCAATGATTGCATACATGTATATGAATCTTCGATAATATCCACAGTGTCCCATGAAGGATTGCACTTGTTTTGCATTAGTAGGCCTTGGTAGGTCTACAATGACTTTGACTTTGTCTAAGTCAGTGGTTATGCCATTTCTTGAGACAATGTGTCCTAAGATGCGGCCTTGTTTAACCATGAATATGCACTTTTTTCGGTTAAGACAGATTCGATATGTCCTGCATTTTTCAAAGACCTTTTGCAAATGGTCAATATGTTCCTCTCGTAGAAGAGAGTGTACACAAAGATCATCCATGTATATTTCTAAGAATATTCTCATGTATTCTTTGAATGTGTGCGTCATTAACCTTTGGAAGGTAGCTAGGGCATTAGTTAAGCAAACGGCATAAATCGATACGCATAAATTCCCCATTCAGTGGCAAAAGCTGTTTTGTGTTGATCCTCCCCTGCAATTGCCAGTTGGTTGTATCCTGAAAACCCATCCAGGAAGGAATAAGCCCGTTTTTCGGCCACTCGCTCAAGTACATGCTCCGTGATTGGCAAGGGATAATTATCCCTTATGGTGGCTGCATTTACCTTTTTGAGGTTTACACGTACTCACAGTTTTCCATTCTTTTTGGGGACTACCACAATGGGTGACACCCAATCTGTATGTTCGATCTCATAGATGAATTCAGCTTCCATGAGCTTGTCAATCTCCTCTTTGATTCGTTTAGCAAATGTGTCATTATATGTATAAGGACGTTGTTTGCTAGGTTTGGCATCCGATTTCAAAGGAATTGTATGTTGGAATATTGATGGATCAACTCCTTTGAGGTCTTTATAGGACCATGCAAACACATCTTTATATTTCTTGAGAAGTTGTGTTAGCCGTTCCTCTTCTTCAGGCCCTAAATCGTTTGCTATATAGACCGGCTGAGGCTTTTCGCTTGTTTCCACGAGGTCTATCCTTTTTGCATTTTCAGGCCCATCGTAAGATTCTTGGTTTGTTCTTTCCCTGACTGGTGGTGTCATAATGATTTTTCTGTCTTGGATGGTAAATTTACGATAGTGTGATGGTACATTCATGTTTCCCTTTTCTGACTCCCCTTTTCCATCACTATCTTCCTCACTAGTCCATTCCTCACGTAAAAACCATTTCAGTTCTTGGTATTTCTGTTTACGCTCCAATTTGGTCCACTCTTGGTCTTTTGTTGTTTCTTTTCTTGATTTTTGAGATTTTTGTGATTTTGTTTGTGTTTTAGCTTTTCGTACCTGTTTTAATTCCTCTCGAGTTCTTTCCCTTCGTTCTTTTGAGAATCTTCTTGATATTTGATCTTTTACACAATCGTCTGCTTTTACAAGCATCAAATAGTGAGTTTTATCTTTTATCCTGGGCATCAGGTTTTCTCTTGCTTTATTTCCTGCTCGTTTCCTCCTATAGCGTTCTTGGCGTCTAGGGTGCCGATTAGCAAAATCATAAAACTTGATATTATCTGTTTCCTCCCCACGCTCACTTGAGTTTCCTGAACATTCATTATCTGTATCATTGTTTACTTCCAGATGCTCAGAGGAGTTGTAAAACTCTTCTTCTCCGGGTGGTTCTATCATCTCATCTTCTCCTGGTCTAACGTTTACCATGTAGTAGGGTAGCACATCATAGCCATCCTTATCGCAATGTTTTGTCGTTGGGCTATCTGTAATGGTACAGACATCCAATGTTGCTAGTATGTGTTCCCATTCTAGAGGTTCCAAGGCATCTTCAGGGAAAGGTTCCGAAATATACTCCTTGTTCTCAATCGCTCTTTCTAAGACGCATTCCTCCTTTCTTAAGCTTCCACAATGTGAAGTTCCACATATCCATAGCTCCTTTTGTTTCCCTAACCATGTTGGGAGTTCCTGTGAGGTCCCTGCCCCTTTTTGAGAGGAGCGGAGTACCTTTGATAGGTCTCCAATCCTGAAAAAGAAAAACCAACGGACATTGCCTTAGCTACTACGTAGCCACGGGCATAAACCGTTAGTGAAAGATTGGTCCTATCTCGCTATGGCGGAGCGTGACCACCATAACCCTATCTAAAAACTATCTATAATCAATTATACCTAAAAGTATAAATCTTAGAGTGACCAACCTGTGCGCTTTTTTCCCCATGTTTCAGAAGCACAGCCGCCAAGGTTTGTCTCTTTTAAGATTGATGACTAAAAAAAAATTCTAGCGTTGGAAAGTTACCTGACTTATCGGGTCCACCCGTCCATAGAATGATACCGTCGGGGTATCATTCTCCCACTTTCCACACCACACTCACCCTTCTTTTGTTATCTAATTACTACCACACTGTTTAAACATCCATGTTTCTTTACTTTATTTATGATACTGGTTCGTTGAAACAGCCCTTCAAACAGTATTACAAACAATAGTCAAAGAAGAAGTCGTCCAATTTTAAACCAACAACCCTTGGATTAGGTTCACTCAAGAATCTCTACTGGCGCTATTATGTCGGATCGGTATATACATTATTTATAAATACCCTTGTCCTCATGAGCATCCCATACCGCTCGACAAGTACTCGTTGTACTAATCTGGACGTACTTCCGCCACAACAACAACGGTGCTAATCTGGGCGTCATCCTCACGCCACGGTAAAACAAAACTGCAGTATCCAGCTGGGCTAATCTGGGTGTACTCCCACCACAGCATCAGCGGTGCCATCCTGGGCGTCATCTCACGCCTCGGTAACTGCCACATAATACCAGCACTAATAAGTAGAGAGACTTGAGAGAAACCCTACCGAAGGTTTTGGACAAACATTCTTTCCTATATCAACCAGTTTAACCAAACAATCTTTCCTACTTGTCAAACATATGCCGAGTTTCTTGGGGTTAAGCCCCGTGGTTTCGGTCCGTGTTTTCTTTTCATAAGGTAAATAATATATTCCTATGGTCTTGCATATGCAATAATGCATAACTTGAAACTGCAATACTAACCTGTACCATAGCTCCGATTGGTCCGATTGGTGGATACATAGCATGTTCCACAGGAGTTCCCCCATTACTTGTACCGACTTCATGATCATTAGCGCCTTGTGTTCGAGCACGCTTTGGAGCCATTTTTTTGTACTACACTTATGTTATATACTTAGAACATTAAATTGGTCAATTTCCCTAGTAATCTCCTTGTTTTCAAAGAGAGTCTGTAATTTGAATCCTCGCCAACTCGGATTCACACTTAGTGTTGTTGTTCTACATCTAATTTCTATACATCAAATATTTGTTAATCAAAAATTAAGTGTCTAAACTACGAGTGAAAGTTTAGGACTGCATTACTTTTATGCATGACATTTCTAATCCAATTCTAACTTCCATTTCTATACTTCAACTAAATCAATTTTTAGTATTATTCAAAATTCTACTTAATCTAATGGACAATAAAATTGTTGAATTAGAATTTCATCATGTATAATAAGAATAAGATGAGTTTTCTTATGTATTAACTTTCAATTAACTATGCTAAGTTAATAGTGAAGATGTACTAACTAGAGAGAGTAGGTATACTTAGAGAGATTAAAGTAAGAGAAAACATACACACACATCTTTTCTAAAGTTAATTGCATCTTACTAATCCATTAGAAAGATTAGAGTAAAAGAGAACACACACACATCCTTTTCTAAAGCTAATTGAATCTCACCAATCTATTAGAGAGATTAGAGTAAGAGATAGCGCACACACACACATATCCTTCTTAAAACTAATTGAATCTTACTAATCTATTAGAGAAATTAGAGTAAGAGACAGCACACACACACACATATCCTTCTTAAAACTAATTGAATCTTACTAATCTATTAGAGAAATTAGATTAAGAGATAGCACGCACACACACATATCCTTCTTAAAACTAATTGAATCTTACTAATCTATTAGAGAAATTAGAGTAAGAGATAGCACACACATACACATATCCTTCTTAAAACTAATTGAATCTTACTAATCTATTAGAGAAATTAGAGTAAGAGATAGCACACACACACATATCCTTCTTAAAACTAATTGAATCTTACTAATCTATTAGAGAGATTAGAGTAAGAGTTAGCACACACACACACACATAGCTAATTGAATCTTACTAATCTATTAGAGAGATTAGAGTAAGAGATAACACACATACATCATTCCTAAAGTTAATTGAGTGCTTAATTAATACGCACCTTATTAGTCTACTAGAGTTTTTGCTCTCTTAGTGGTTTGTGGACGCCTTCTCTCTAAGAGAAGTGGCAGCACTTCGTGAGTGCTATAGAGGCAATCTCTATGTTTAAAGTGTGAGCATGGATGCTCTATTTATAGTAGAAAAGAAAACGTCCAAATTTTTTTTCCAAAAAAAAAATATTTTTTTGATTTTATATATATATATATATATATATATATAAATTATTTTTTTTCCTCAAAAATCATACCCGCGTTTTTGGTACCCTTGTGGTACCCATCAGCTTGACCACTTTGTCATTATCATCAAAAGATAAGGCCACACAGCCCCCTCATTAAGATTAGTCAAGACTAGCCTCTCCTTTTCATGTGACAGTGTGTCCCACTTTGTCCTCTCCTATGTGAGTCCAAGTGCCTTCATTTGTCATCCCTGTGTATTCTTTTGTTTTTATAATTATTTTATTTATTTCCTTAATGATAATTTACTTTACATTTTTAAGTTAAACTTTACAGTCTTATATTAACTTTACAATAGTAAAAGAAAATTCTACAATCAGTAAAATAAGTCTTGCAATAAGTTAGTTATTGATTCATATAGCTAAACATGTCAGAATTTTGTAGCGTAAATTTGAAATTCTAGGTTTTCTAAACCTACGATTCATAATTTGAACTCGAATATCTTAAATAATGAGTGATGGTTAAAAAAAATTCAAATGCGTAATAGAACTTGTGTGAAATTTGAAAGTAAAGACCTTACAATCTTCCCAACTTAGAATTTTAGATGCCCTCATCTCAAGAACAGTGAAGGGTAATCCTTAAGAAGGGATGTCTCATCTTCCCAAGTAGCATCTTCTATAGGGAAATCCTTCCATAAGATAAGATGTTCTTTGATGGATCTATTCCTAAGCTTTCTCTCCCGAGTTTCTAGGATAGTAATAGGTTGGAGTTGTAGAACATCTTGAGCAGGTAAAATGATTTGCTCATCATCAAGGACATGGTCAGGGTTATATACATAAGGTTTTAACAGACTTACATGAAATACATCATGCACTTTGAGATGAGAAGGGAGTTTTAGTCTATAAGCTTGATCACTTACAACCTTGATTATTTCGTAAGGTCCACAATATCGGTAGCTGAGCTTCTTATACCTTCCGAGAGACAGATTGCTCTTTTTGGGCTTTACTCGTAAGAAAACTTTATCACCTTCTTTGAAAATCCGATCAGATCTTTTTAAGTCGGCGTACTTGTTTTGTCGATCTTGAGCCGCTTGAATATCCCTTTGAATAGCTTTGGTTTGAGCTTCCATTTCTTCAAGCATTTTCTTTCAGGCTTCTACCCTTATAGTGGGGTCAGAAAAGTTAAGAGGTGATAAACATTCTTGACCATAAAGAGCATTAAAAGGTGTCATTACAATACTTCTATGAGTAGAGGAATTGTATGCATACTCTACCAAGGGTAGGTATTGAATCCACTTGCGAGGTTCTCTATTGCAGTAGGCTCTGAAGATGTCTTCAATTACTTGATTAACTCTTTCAGTTTGGCCATCAGTTTGAGGATGATAAGCAGTACTAAAACATAATTGGGTTCCAATAGCTTGAAACAATGATACCCAAAACTTTGAAGTAAACTTGGCATCACGATCACTGACAATCCTCTTGGGTAAACCATGAATTCTAAAAACATCCTTCACAAACAAACGAGCAATATCTGAAGCTGTAAAGGTTGTCTTGGGTGGGATTAAGTGAGCCACTTTATTAAGCAAGTCGACTATGACCATGATTGAATCATAGCCAGCTTGAACAGAAGGAAACCCGGTGATAAAGTCCATGCTAATACATTCCCATTTCATTTGGGGAATATCTAAAGGATGTAATTTACCTGGCATCTTTAGTCTTTCTGCCTTAATCCTTTGACAAGACAAACACTGCTTGACATAGCGAAGGACACCACCCTTCATACCTTGCCAATAGTAACTTCTGCGAATTGCATTGATGGTTTTGGCGTAACCTGGATTTCTTGAAGTTGGGCCATCATGTGCTTCATATAGAATAGCATTCCTTAGGGTAAAATCCTTAGGTATGCATAGTCGATTCCTATAGTAAATTTTCCCATCTTCTAAGGAGTAATGTAGAGGTTTAGGATGATTTGATGATACCCTCTCTTCACGTAGGATACTAGCAAGCATCTAGTAATCTGCATCTCTGACAGCAGCATCCGAGACCTTGTCTAAAATAGGGTTGTTAGCCATGGAAAATTGCCCCCAGAAAAGCTTTACAGCTTAGGGCATCTGCCACAACATTATCCTTACCTGGTCTAAATTTAATATCAAAATCATATTTGTGCACGAGCTCTATCCATCTCCTCTGTCTCATGTTAAGGTTAGGTTGGGTAAAAATCCACTTAAGGCTCTTGTGATATGTTACCAACTGGAATTTGCATCCCGATAGATAATGTCTCCATAGCTTGAGAGCATGAATAACTGCTAGCAATTCTACATCATGTGTAGCATAATTCACTTCATGAATCCTAAGCTTCCGAGAAGTATAAGCTACAGGCCTTCCTTCTTGAGTAAGGACTCCTCCTAATGCAAGGTTACTAGCATCTGTGATCACCTCGAATTCTTGGGTGAAGTCTGGAAGTTTTAAGAGAGGTTGTGAAGCAAGATACTCCTTAAGCTGTTTGAAGCAAGATTCATGTTTTTCTTCCCAAAGTATCGTAGCTCCTTTCTTTAGCAAGTCAGTTTGTGGTGCAACTTTAAGAGCATAGTCCTTTACAAAGATCATGTACCACCCTTTGATCCCTAAGAACCCTCTGACTTCAGTTTGTGAAGTGGGTTGAGGTCATTCCACAATATCTTTGACTTTGTCAGGGTCAACAGAGACTCCTTCAGGTGAAATGATAAACCCTAAGTAATAGACCTTAGGGGTATGAAGGTACATTTGTTTTTCTTTGCATACAACTTATTTTGGCATAAAAGCTCTAACACTTTCCTAACATGTCCTTCATGCTCTTCTTCCGATTTGGAATAAATTAAGATATCGTCAAAGAATACTAGGACAAAATCGTCCAAGAATTCTCTAAAGATATCGTTCATTAGACGATTGAACGTTGCAGGAGCATTCGTAAGTCCGAAAGCCATCACTGTAAATTCATAAATACCATAACGAGTGTTGAAAGCTGTTTTGGAGATATCAGCCTCCTGGATTCGAATTTGATGATAGCCAGATCGAAGATCGATCTTTGTGAATATTTTGGCTCCATGTAATCTGTCCAACATCTCATCAATACGAAGAATTGGATATTTATTCTTGATGGTAACCTGATTTAAGCCCCTATAATCTATGCAAAGTTGAAGAGAGCCATCCTTTTTCTTTTGGAAGAGAACAGGTGCACCCCATGGAGATGTACTAGGTTGGATAAATGCTTTCTCAATGAATTGCTTGAGCTGCTCCTTGAGTTCTATAGCCTTTGGAAGTGACATCTTGTACCGCGCTCTTGAGACTGGTTCACTACCTGGAAAAATTTTGATTTCATGGTCTACCTCCCTAGGTGGTGGTAGTTCAGAAAGTTCAGTGGGGAAAACATCCGAAAATTCTTCTAGCCACATTGGTTCAGGGTTGGAAGAATATTTTTCTACTTTGTTTATCTTGACTACAAAAATTTGTTGACCCTTGCGTAACCCTTTCAAAAGACGATTAGCTTTGACCAAGTAAGCTTTTGGTCGTCCATTCTGGCCTTGAATAGTGACTTCTTGACCTTGGTTGTCCACAAAAGTAACACTTCCTTGGGCACAATGGATATTGGCATTATGACTAGCTAACCAATCCATTCCAAGAATTCCGTCATAGATTCCTATGGGTAAGGTTCGAAAAGTAGCAGAAGTAGAGTATTCTCCCAACTTGAAATCTATTCTTCCCACAGTGTACTGAGATAACACCTCCTTTCCATTGGCTAATTCAACTCTCATCTTTCTTGCAGGGTGTTGATTAAGTCCTAACCTCCTTAAAAATTTAGGTGACAAGAAAGAATGAGTACTACCACAATCAATAAGAAGCTCAAATTTTTCACCTTGGTGATTTGCAGGTGTTTGAATGACAACATATTGTTGTCTTGCTCTTGGTTATCAATTGCAGCATGTAGAGTTTCTCTTTCCTCTTGTTCTTCTCCCAATGTTGGTTCTCCTATGATAGCATTGACTCTAGCAGCCATTCCGCGCCCTCGACCTCATCCTCCATTTCTTCCTCCACGATTTATTATTTGGCCTCGTCCTCTAGCTCGATTAGGTGTATTTGTTGCAAAGACTCGCCTAGGACATACATTCCTGAAATGTCCTAGCTCGTTGCATTCATAGCATCTAAGATCTGCATTTTGAGTTGCATTTGTTGAAGATGCAACTATTGGATGAGTTCGGTGAACTGGGTGAACTTGCCTTTGGTTCCACATCATAGGCCGTCCTCTTCTTCCATCATTCCTTGTATTTCCATTTCGTACCCTTTGAGAGTTTGACATCTCTTTAGCTAAGGGTTTAGCTCTTAAAAGAGCATCTTGCAAATTTACAGGCCTCATGGCTTCTAGATGAGTATTTAAAGGAGCATTTAGCCCTTGGCAGAAATGGGCTACTTGTTGATCTACGGTCATTGGCGGAGCATAGCGCCTAAGAGTGACAAATTTGGAGTAGTATTCTTCCAGTGTAAGATGAAACTGACGTAAGTTGAAGAATTCATTCATCTTAAGGGATTCGTGTGTAGGTGGAAGATAACATCCTTTGACAACATACTTAATATCTTCCCAAGTTTGAGTGTTTTGAGCTACTCGATTATCTTTGCAATGTTGTTTCCACCAAAGCTTGGCATCCCCCGTGAGACGAAACATAGCCAACATTGCTTGGTTATCGGGAGTAGTACCAGCAGCAGCAAAATAATCCCCCATCTCTTCGAGTCACACTTCTACATCGCGCTCAACTAGGGCTCCTTCCCCTTTGAAAGAGGGAAGTTTAGCTTGCTTGAGAAGTAGCTTTTTCTCTTGAAGAGATGTGTACACCGCACTCTGTACCATATAGATTAAGTGAAACTTTATTGGATACTCTAACTTTAATCCACTTTAAGGCAAAACTTGATAAGACAATAATACAAACAAAAGATAATATTAATCCAAACTTTATTTATATACACATTATTTGCTACCAAGGTTGGTAGTATTTAGGTACAAAGATTGTAATGTCTCTATATTTTGAGTTTAGTGACTACAAAAGGATAGGCTAAAGGATCAAAATAATAAGTTTTCTTTGACCCTTGAAAGCTACGAGATACACATATGGGTCGAATCCTACCACCATGGATAACTTTTGTAACTTGGTTATAGACCCATTGAGTCTGAGATATCTTTTCTCCTCCCAAGGTAATGGTAGCATCCGGATTCTTAGTACCAATGAAAAGATAAACTTCGATGACTTTTAACTCCTCTGCCCATCGAAGTTTCTTGAGATTGGTATCCATGCACCATATCTTGTCAGCATCAATGGTATAGATTCCTCCAGATGGACTCCAGTTGATGCCCCATCCTCTATGCACCCTTGGGATAGGTGGTGCAAACATCCTATCCAAAATCATCATCACCCTTTTCTGAAACTGATAATTTGGTGATTGGCATGCATTTTCAAACATGATGGTGAACACCTGGAATTTTTGGTAGGCTGAATGAACATTTTCCTATACCAGAAAAGTTCAATCTTCAATACCATATAAAAACTCAAAAAAAAAATTCTAGGTTCTTCTATTATTTCAAATATTCGCATCCTTCAATATCCAAACATCAATCTAAAAATCTCCCCAAGCTTTAACCTAGGCTCTGATACCAGTGTGAGGTCCCTGCCCCTTTTTGAGAGGAGCGGAGTACCTTTGATAGGTCTCCAATCCTGAAAAAGAAAAACCAACGCACATTGCCTTAGCTACTACGTAGCCACGGGCATAAACCGTTAGTGAAGGATTGGTCCTATCTCGCTATGGCGGAGCGTGACCACCATAACCCTATCTAAAAACTATCTATAATCAATTATACCTAAAAGTATAAATCTTAGAGTGACCAACCTGTGCGCTTTTTTCCCCATGTTTCAGAAGCACAGCCGCCAAGATTTGTCTCTTTTAAGATTTATGACTAAAAAAAAAATCTAGCGTTGGAAAGTACCCGACTCATCTGGTCCACCCGTCCATAGAATGATACCGTCGGGGTATCATTCTCCCACTTTCCACACCACACTCACCCTTCTTTTGTTATCTAATTACTACCACACTGTTTAAACATCCATGTTCCTTTACTTTATTTATGATACTGGTTCGTTAAAATAGCCCTTCAAACAGTATTACAAACAATAGTCAAACAAGAAGTCGTCCAATTTTAAACCAACAACTCTTGGATTAGGTTCACTCAAGAATCTCTACTGGCGCTATTATGTCGGATCGGTATATACATTATTTATAAATACCCTTGTCCTCATGAGCGTCCCATACCGCTCGACAAGTACTCGTTGTGCTAATCTGGACGTACTCCCGCCACAGCAACAATGGTGCCAATCTGGGCGTCATCCTCACGCCACGGCAAAACAAAACTGCAGTATCCAACTGGGCTAATCTGGGTGTACTCCCACCACAACATCAGCGGTGCGATCCTGTGCGTCATCTCACGCCTCGGCAACTGCCACATAATACCAGCGCTAATAAGTAGAGAGACTTGAGAGAAACCCTACCGAAGGTTTTGGACAAACATTCTTTCCTATAGCAACCAGTTTAACCAAACAATATTTCCTACTTGTCAAACATATGCCGAGTTTCTTGGGGTTAAGCCCCGTGGTTTCGGTCCGTGTTTTCTTTTCATAAGGTAAATAATATATTCCTATGGTCTCGCATATGCAATAATGCATAACTTGAAACTGCAATACTAACCTGTACCATAGCTCCGATTGGTCCGATTGGTGGAGACATAGCATGTTCCACAGGAGTTCCCCCATTACTTGTACCGACTTCATGATCATTAGCGCCTTGTGTTCGAGCACGCTTTGGAGCCATTTTTTTGTACTACACTTATGTTATATACTTAGAACATTAAATTGGTCAATTTCCCTAGTAATCTCCTTGTTTCCAAAGAGAGTCTATAATTTGAATCCTCGCCAACTCGGATTCACACTTAGTGTTATTGTTCTACATCTAATTTCTATACATCAAATATTTGTTAATCAAAAATTAAGTGTGTAAACTACGAGTGAAAGTTTAGGACTGCATTACTTTTATGCATGGCATTTCTAATCCAATTCTAACTTCCATTTCTATACTTCAACTAAATCAATTTTTAGTATTATTCAAAATTCTACTTAATCTAATGGACAATAAAATTGTTGAATGAGAATTTCATCATGTATAATAAGAATAAGATGAGTTTTCTTATGTATTAACTTTCAATTAACTATGCATAAGTTAATAGTGAAGATGTACTAACTAGAGAGAGTAGGTATACTTAGAGAGATTAAAGTAAGAGAAAACATACACACACATCTTTTCTAAAGCTAATTGAATCTAACTAATCCATTAGAAAGATTAGAGTAAAAGAGAACACACACACATCCTTTTCTAAAGCTAATTGAATCTCACCAATCTATTAGAGAGATTAGAGTAAGAGATAGCGCACACACACACACACATATCCTTCTTAAACTAATTGAATCTTACTAATCTATTAGAGAAATTAGAGTAAGAGATGACACACACACACACACATATCCTTCTTAAAACTAATTGAATCTTACTAATCTATTAGAGAAATTAGATTAAGAGATAGCACACACACACACATATCCTTCTTAAAACTAATTGAATCTTACTAATCTATTGAAGAAATTAAAGTAAGAGATAGCACACACACACACACACACATATCCTTCTTAAAACTAATTGAATCTTACTAATCTATTAGAGAAATTAGAGCAAGAGATAGCACACACACACACACACACACATATCTTTCTTAAAACTAATTGAATCTTACTAATCTATTAGAGAGTTTAGAGTAAGAGATAGCACACACACACACACACATAGCTAATTGAATCTTACTAATCTATTAGAGAGATTAGAGTAAGAGATAGCACACATACATCATTCCTAAAGTTAATTGAATGCTTAATTAATATGCACCTTATTAGTCCACTAGAGTTTTTGCTCTCTTAGTGGTTTGTGGACGCCTTCTCTCTAAGAGAAGTGGCAGCACTTCGCGAGCGCTATAGAGGCAATCTCTATGTTTAAAGTGTGAGAATGGATGCTCTATTTATAGCAGAAAAGAAAACGTCCAAATGTTTTTTCCAAAAAAAAATAATAATTTTTTGTTTTTTAATATATATATATATATATATATATATATTTATTTATTTATTTATTTATTTATTTATTTATTTATTTATTTATTTATTTATTTTTATTTTTTAAATTATTTTTTTTTCTCAAAAATCATACCCGCGTTTTTGGTACCCTTGTGGTACCCATCAGCTTGACCACTTTGTCATTATCATCAAAAGATAAGGCCACACAGCCCCCCCTCATTAAGATTAGTCAAGACTAGCCTCTCCTTTTCATGTGACAGTGTGTCCCACTTTGTCCCCTCCTATGTGAGTCCAGGTGAGTCCATGTGCCTTCATTTGTCATCCTTGTGTATTCTTTTGTCTTTATAATTATTTTATTTATTTTCTTAATGATAATTTACTTTACATTTTTAAGTTAAACTTTACAGTCTTATATTAACTTTACAGTAGTAAAAGAAAATTCTACAATCAGTAAAATAAGTCTTGCAATAAGTTACTTATTGATTCATATAGCTAAATATGTCAGAATTTTGTAGCGTAAATTTTAAATTCTAGGTTTTCTCAACTTACGATTCATAATTTGAACTCGAATATCTTAAATAATGAGTGATGATTAAAAAAAATTCAAATGCGTAATAGAACTTGTGTGAAATTTGAAAGTAGAGACCTTACAATTCCAATCCTGCCATCACTGTAGCTGAATCAAACTCTTCCACAGGTGTTTGGTTTACATCCTTGTAACTATGGTCTTTCAGGTGTATTTTAGTTGTTGTCTCGCCATGTCTGAGGTATATATGGTCATAACCCCAATCTTGCACCATTTTCAAGTGTCGCATGAATGGTCGTCCCAATATGATCTCATAATTGTTCTTTTTGTCGAAATCAACTATTGCAAATGTATGCTCATACTTGATCCCGCACGAAGTGACAATCACTTTTTCTAAGAGTCCTAGAGGCTTCTCCATGAACCCGTCTGCCAATTGCAATTTCATTCTGGTAGCTCTTAAAGCTGGTTTTCCCCATTTTTTCCAGATTTCCTTGGTGGCGATAGCAACTCCCGCTCCACTGTCAAGAATAGCTTTGGAAACTACTCCTTGGAATTCTACTGGTAGTGTGGTGTTTCCATCTTCTCCCTCGCAATACTCTCCAACCTTGTTTAATGGTACTGGCCTGGTGTTTAGTTGAGGCCTGTCCAACTCTCTGATCCCTTCTTGAAGCTTCGATGTGGGGTCTTTCACTCCAAATTTTTCTAGGCATTTTCCTACGGTAGTCCACATATTTGGTCGTAATCTCAGGAGTTCAGCTAATGTTATTGTGCATGTCACAGGGGTGGACATGTCACAGGGGTGGACAATAACTCAATCAACCCTTGTGAATCCATCACTCTGTTGGAAGAAAGTCTTTGAGATGGGATTGCTCTCACCTCTGACTTAGCTTCATAGGTAGGAGGGTAGAGTTTTTATCGAGTCAGGTTGGCAGTGTTCTGAGCTCATTGATCCTTGGTCTCCCCCTTGTGAATGTATCTCAAAGTTCATATGTGACCTTGCCTCAAATTCTTCAATAGGAGGTAAGATTACATTCTTTACTTTTTCCGTGCTGTTCATGTGGTTACTTATCCTGTTAGCTTCGTTAGCCTCATGGATTTGCTTCCACAGATCGTCTAGACCGTTACAATCCTTACCCATTTCTGCCAATTTTTTAGGCTGGAACCCGTCACTTGCCTCATCTGTTGTATTTGGCACTATGATGGCACTTCTCTAGACTCATAGGCTCTGGTGAGTCTTTCCCTTGTTTCTACATGTTCTTCTAAAGTTGGTTGGAGCTGGTACTTCATGCCAATTTGCAGGTTTACCTAGCGGGTCTTCCATCAATGATTGAGTTATTTCAATCATCTTTTTACACATTTCCAACCTTTGTTATTCAGCATATGGATAAGTCATCCACCTTTGCTCCTGGGTTTGGTTTATTTTGAGTCTAGCTTCATAAGCTTTTAGAAGCGCATCCAACTGCTCATTTACCTTGTCTGCCAGTACAGATCCTCCTGATCCTACACTTTGTGGTTCCTTTAATTCCTTCGACTCTATGGTTGCCGCAATGTGTGAGCTTAAACTAGTTAGATCCTCTAATCGCTCCAACCTCTCCTTTGTGTGCTTCAGCTCCTCCGCTAGGGCGGTTTGCTCTCGTTCCTTCCTAGCTTTCCTACGAGCCTTTCTAGCTTTCCAAGTGCTTCATTGATTTTTTGTTTCTGAACTAGGGGCATCGGTTTTTGGCTCTTCAACTATGGGTTCGTCTGTCCTTTTCTAAGCTTGTGCCCTTGTAACTACCTGAATGGGTATTACCGTTTCATTTTCTGACCCCCCACTGGAAGGTACTGTTTCTAGCAAGTTCAAGGTGGTTTTTTCTCCTTTGTTCGGGTTTTTAAGGCAATCTGGAATCAAATGAGTAACGCCACATTCGGTGCAATATGCGTTGACTCTGATGATTTCATCATGAGGACAGTCTCTTAGCCAATGGTCTCCGCCACACTTGTAGCAGGGTCCCTTGGGCTTTTGAGGTGCTCCTTGTGCCCCTCTTTGTTGGTAAGCATGTCTCTGTCCGCCCATGCCCCCATTGGCTATGAACATCAATGTTCGTTCATCCAAACTGTATCTTCCCTCTCCTGCAGCCTGTGCAGCTGTTGGTGGTCCCGTACTTCCAATCATGCTCCAAGGTTCTGGCATTTTAGGTTCTTCAGGTGGATAATAGACACGATTTTCTATATATCCACTCGGTTCCTTGTAATATGCATGCATAGGCACCAAAGCCTTCTCCTCTGACTCTTCTACTGTTGGTGTGTACCTTATGCCGACTGTCGTAAACCTAGTAGGGGTGGTTGTTGTCCCAACACTAGTTGTGGTCTTTCTACACCAACAGGTCCAAGTAGGTTTCCTGCTTGATACCTAGGCATCGGTGGAACTTGAGGAGAAGCTACCAGAGCTTGGGGGGCGTAAGGTCTCTCTCTCACATACCCCTTGTTATAATAACATTCCTCTGTCCCATGGTTTGTCCATTTTTGTTCAATAGCACACCACTTGGGTTGTTTCGCCTGGGGTTTGGCGTACAAGTTAATCTTTTTTAGCACTTCATCTACAAGCAGCTCTTGGTTTGCAGCCATTTCTCCCTTCGGTGCTGTCTTAGAAGAATTGCTTCCACTCTGTTGTGAAGATGAATCGTCGTCAAGGTCCTTGAACTCCCCCTCTTTGTAGACCGCACAATTGTCCACAAGGTAAAGAGCCTCCTTGGTCAATTCATTTCACGTTGTGCTCCTCTTCATATGTAAGTCTTTCTGGAGATCCGCATTCCTTAGTCCTTGGATGAATATCAGCATGAGTCTGGACTGAGTTGGCAGTTCTTCAACAGGACAAAACTTAACATATCTTTTTAGTCTTAAGGTTGCCTTTTGTACAGATTCCCCATCTTTCTGTTTGAATTTATGGATTTGTGAGACGGTATTATGAGCTATCCCTCTTTGTGAGAATTCCTCAATAAACTCATCAAACACTTCCTCCATAGACTCAAAGTCTCTACGCTCTACAGAGTCAAACCAAGTAGCAGCATCATCCTCTAGGGTTAGTCCAAATCCTGCAAATTGGGTAGGGAAATCTAACACCTCTTCAGCTCTAATTACACGCACAAAGGCTGCTACATGATCTCTTGGATCTCTGCTTCCTGTGTATTTCTTGTTTACCCATTTTTGGACTTGAGAAGGACTAATTCTCCGATGGTCTACAAACCTCATCATTGGATCTCCTCGTCCTAATCGATATACCTCCTCAGGTCTTCTATAATAGGCTTGTTCCTCTCCCAGTGGTGCTCCTAAGCCGTAATTTCTAACAGTTCTCACCAAAGATGGTTCATCTCTTCGAACTCGTTCTATGCGTGGCCCTCCAGGCTCTGTTGACCCTTGAGTCCTTAGCTTACTCTCTCCTTGATACCTTGAATAGAGTGGTAGTTCTTGCAAATCCCTTAGCCCTTGTGCGGCTTGATAACCATCTAGGTTTTGGTCTTGCTCCATTGTTGCACTCTGTCAAAACCATGCCTGCAATGATGGCTGATTTTCCGGCTGGTTTTGGTTGTTGAATATCTGCGGCCGTGTGGAATGTGAGGTAGCGGCATACTCATCAGAAAAGGGATTTGTAGACTTGCTTGGGGTGTAGGTGACTCTTGGCACTTCCTTAGGGGCATATGCTGATGCTCTTGGATCTGTTGCCCTTTCTATCTCCTCTGGGAGAATACGATGGTATTCTCGCCCGTATCTATCAACAAAAACTATACCCTTCTCCATAGCAGTTTCATAAGAGAATAAGTAAAGAACCTTTTCTTTGCTTAATTCGTTTACGTATGGTTCTTTGCTGCGAAAGTAAGAGACTATACCCTCACTCTCATGCTTGTAGATTCCCACGTTCTCGTTATAAGTTGGAACCCTGGTTGTTTTCTTATCATACATAAAAATAGCTCCGGGCCGATCAATGTTTGGTGGTGGTTCTTGAGCTTCTGAAACCATTTTCGCTTTCGCCACGTTGTCTCCATATCTGTTGTAATCTTTAGGGTTACTGACTATCAGATAGTGGTTCCCCTTTTCGTCTCGGAATCTATCTCCATCATCGTAGACTCAAATTATCTCCAATCTCTGAGCCGGCCTCTCTTCGATACAAATGCACTTTCACCCTCGATAATCAGAATAACCTAGGGCTCCACGAGAGTTAGTTCCTTCTAAGAAGATCACCGTGAGTTTGGGATCATTCAAAGGATTTTGGGAGGTGCTTCCTCCTGGCATTGGTCTGTCATAGGTGAAACCCCCTGGCTGTTGACTACCCATCATGAAGAAAGATTTGTCTGACGAAGTGTCAGTATCACTACCTTCCTCAATAATCGGTGCTAGTGGATCTAGCCTTGCCTAGTTTACACTCTCCTCGGTGGATACTAAACTACCTTGGTCTCCTGCTACTTTTTGGTCTCTTGGAATGTGTCTTCCTGATCTCAAATTCATCAAACTTAACTCCTAAATAGCCTTTTTAAAACCAAACCTCTTATCTGAGAAGTTCTGTTGTTCGTGTCTTTTCCTTGACCTTCTCCCTTGTATAGTTGCAATCCCTAGTTCCTGCTTTCTCAAAAAATATTTAGCCTCTGAAACTTCATCAAAATGTGAGCATTCACATTAGCCATCCACAGCTGTTAGAACTAGTCAATCAATCCTCAATCAATGACTGTATGCAAAGTTTATGCACTCGGTGGGTAAGTCCCAGATTTTCACACCTATACTGGCAATTGGACTCGTTGTTTAAGTCCAAATCTTGTTTTGACAAAATATTTGGGATTTCAAGGTTGACAGAATGTCTCGAGAACAGTTAGTTTCTCTTTCTGAGCCCATATCTAGCCGCAAGTCTTTATACGCGTATAAAGACTATTGTGGCAGAATTACACCAAACTTGGTCCCTTAGTTGACTTTACAATACTGAACAACCCTATGATGTCAGTTCCCAAATCTCGTGTCTATCCTAGGAGATGAGTCTTTATACGCGTATAAAGACTTCTGACACAGATTTGACCTAATTTTGTTTTGGATGTTCCCTACACCCTAAGGAATTGACAGATACTCTCAGTTTCTGTTTTCACCCCTTTGGGTGTCAGTTATGAACAATTCAAGTTGTTATCTAGTCCAGGTTTGCCTTTTTTGCACTTTCTAGCCCATATGAATTTCAAAAGCAATCAAATTTTGGCTAGGTACTTTTTTTTCTGCCTTAGAACACTAGGGAATATTCATTTGCTCCATTTGAGCCAGATCTGTTCAGTAAGTCTTTATACGCGTATAAAGACTCTAGCTGAGTTTTTGGTCAGATTTAGAACACAAGCATCCCCAAGTCTTTAATCACTGGGTTTCAAGCACTTTTACCAATTTTTATGCAAAATATTCTTAGAATCACAAGTTTTTCTCTTTTTTTCGCTTTTGACACTTTGTCTTTTGGCCTTTTGGGTACTAAGGGCTGGTCAAAACCCTAGTCTCAAAGTGTACTTAAGAAAAAACCCTCTTTTTGAACACCCTGTTTCAGTCAGATTTGTCAAATTCTATCTCAAGATGCCCCTTGAGACATTATACGCGTATAAAGTCTCTGTTCACAGATTTTCAAGTTTTCTTCACAGAACTCTTGCAAATGCCCTCTTATATGCACAACAGCAATCAGTCATGAAAAAAAATGTGAACAAGAATCTGTTTATAGCATTTTTAGCCTCAAAATCAACTTTTCAGAGATCGTGAATGCAAACAAACACTTCAGCAAATAAGTAATCGTTGAATAGCTCTAGATCAAAATCAGATCGCTTACCTAAAGCTACTCTTACACATCATGTGGGGTTTTGCATTAATGAGTAGAAAAACGCTTCACTGCCACACACAGACTAGAAAGCTCTTTTCTCTCCGATACAACTATTCTAAACTAACTAACTGTCAATCACGAAAGACACAAGCGAGACACACACTCCCTCGATCCTCTCTTTGATCTTTAGTTCCTATCTAAGATACAAGGAAATTTGGCGAACCAAATGGGCTTTTACCTCGTAGGATTAGTCAAAGGTCACCTACTCAGGGCTCTCGTCCCCGGCAGCGGCGCCAATGTTGTCGTGCAGTAACATTGCTCGCAGACGCTAATACAATGAGAACCAAGCCAACAACAAGTTGTCAACCTAGGACGGAGTTGATCCGCAGGCGCATGGAAACAAATAGCCGGTTGTCACTCAACTATTCGACCTTCTCTAGACAATCACTACCAAAGGAGATCATTCTAAAACACTCTAATCATACTGAACTGCAATCTTTCCTACAGCACTTCCGTTCACCGGAACATGGTCAAACATTATCGATTCACCACGAAACTCAAGGATCCTCCTCTACACACCTAGAGGACACTTCCGTGAAGTTTCCAACCTAATCCACAACCCGTGAACATATGGTGTAGAAATCGCGTATAAAGACAGGCCGAAATTTACAGGTCTTCGAATCTGTAAATGTTTAGTCCTAAAGTGTAGTTCTACTCACCGTGAACGCAATTACATAAAGCAATCACAAAACGGACACACAGATAGAGAGAAAACTCACTCAGAAGCTCACGGAAGAGCTCTTTGCAAAGAGACTGAAACCGCTCAAGCTTGGCGTCAAAGCGTAGCTCTCGCCGTTGCTAACACGATGGTGTAGTCACTTTCACAATGTAGTAGTCACAGCATGCAAGGGGAAAGGAAGAAGACCTCTCTCACTCTCACACACAGTGCGCAGTCTCTGTACGTTCAGATAAGCCCAAAAAATGATAAAAATCCCCCTTAGGTTTACAAAAGATTGGCTTTTATACCTCATCCTTGGAGGTGTCATCTCATCAAAAATGAATTCTACTTCCTATCAGGGGTGTTGTGGAATAGCAATTACAATGACATATGTTTCGAAAATTATCTGGAGCCTGAAGAATTAATTACATTTAAGCTCATAGTGTGAATAGTACAAGAAAAATGGGATTTCGGATGCGGTTGATTTGCAGGTCAACAGCATGCAATGCCCCATAAACCACTTTTGTTATCAGCTCACCCGAAACAATGTAGGTGGGGTTCTTGTTGCCCATCTTCACCAGATTGTCATGGATATAGGCAGCATAGTTGATCACCTTTGGCTTGCTCTTCTGCATTTCCCAGGTGAAGGTGGTGGCAATTGCTCCAAGCGCGACATTCTGTACTTTTGTGGCCGCTTTGTACACATGTGGAAATACTGGTTGTAAAGCTGGCTCATGACTGCCACTTTAAGGTTTGCTATATCTTCAAAGGTGTAGTTGCTCTTCTTTTCATAGTATACCTTGACTTCATCTCTTCTTTTGGTTACACTATCCCCTTTGTTGGAGAGGTCTAGTGCTGCTGCTACCACTCTCTCTGTGATTACAATCACAATGTCCGGCTTGCCCTGCAGATCAGTAACTCTGGCCACTCCATCTTCTTTGATAGTGGTCACAAACTCCCATACTCTTTTTATCTCAATTTCGGCTGGCACAGCTTCAAAATAGTTATGGAGATCTATCTTCTCCAGGTACTCTGCCATCTTGCTTCTGACAAACTCATTGATCTCCCGAGGTAGCATGGGTAGCTCTATTGCATTTCCTTCATTATCTTTGAACACACCTTGGTAGATCTTCAAGTCATTAGACTCTAGCAAGTCCTCCTAAATCCACGTGTTGGTTGGCTTCAGTGTTCCTTCTGGGATGACAAACGTCTCTACTTCTTCCAAGTAATCTTTTATCGTCATTCTCTTCTTCTTTGCAAGTGATTTTGCGGTTGCCATAGATCCTGTTGCACTCAGTAGTCTAAAGTTAGCGTTTTTTCCATATCAGCTGAGAAACTGAGTTCTAACTATCCAAATGACTTGAAAATTGAAAATAAAACTTAAAAGGAACTAGGGAAACCCTGCATGTGCTCACATTGTCATTCTGGCTAAAATTTATCATTTAGACATCCTACGCGTAGGATGTCTTTTTCATCATTTTTTGGTGAAACTTGACATGCAATGGTCCCTGGCCTGTGCAACATGGCTGTGTGATTGGAATTGGGTTTGGGCATCAAAAAGTGCATTTTTGGGCAGATTTAGTCTTTAGGCTCACAAATTGGGTAGGATGTCCACAACAGGTGGCAAATGATATTCAAATGGGTTGAAATTTGATATATGGGCTTCTTGCACCATGGTAATGGCTCCCATGAAGTCAGTTTTTGCACAGTAAGTCAAAATCATGCTGGAGACATCCTACACGTAGGATGTCTTTTTCATCAAAATTGCTTGAGATTTGTTATGTGGGTAGCTCTTGGCATGTGGAACATGGCCCTGCTCTTGGATTTTCATTTGGACAAGATTTGGTGTTGGCAAGACCATGTGTAGTGTTTTTTGGGCTCAAAAAGTGTATCTCGAAGGTGTTGGGGGCCAAAAGTGATGGGAATGGCTTGAAACTTGATATATGAGCTCTTGAAGGTGATAGGAAGAGATCTGGAATTGAAAAACGCCATCTGTGGGCCAAAAATGTCATTTAGACATCCTACGCGTAGGATGTCTATTTCATCATTTTTTGCATGTGACCACACAGATAGCTTGGCAATGTGCTCATGAATGTATTGTACAAGTTTCATGTGATTTGGACAAGTTTTAGTAGGTCTATGCCCCATTATTGCCTCTATGTCCTGACTTTGCGTTTTTCCATACATATAAGGTCAATTTTTGTCCAAATGTGATGAAACTTGGTGGAGAGCTTGTACAGGCTATTCAAAAACTTTGTGTGATGAGAGATGTTGGGGTTGGTGCCCAAAAATGGCCTTGAGACATCCTACGCGTAGGATGTCTCCCTGATGAAATTTTTGTGGAGACTGCTACTGGTGCCTGCCCTTAGTCCCCCTGAGTCCCTTTTAAGCCCTATTTCAACAAAAAAGTCAAATAGATAGAAAGTAACTCCCTGTGTGGATTTCAGAGCCACCGAGCTGTTTTCTGACTTTGGGAGTGCTTTTCGGCGATGAAATTTCTTGATGTTGGTCTCCATAGCTTCCCGATCCCTTGGGGATCCTTGCCATATGGTTTTTGTCGACTTTGGCTTCACCGGAGCTCCGTTTGGCAATTTGTCGCTCTAGAAGCACCCGTGGTTGCATTTACATGTCTTTGATGACTTGTGGTGGTCTAACACCATAGGACTTGGTTGTTGATGGTCTAGGAAAGCCGCTCGTGAAGTTTGGTGGCAAACGGACATGCGGTTTGGTCGTGAGAGCCATTTGACGCTTTGTGTGTCTGATACTGTTTTTGAAGTTTAGTGCCGCTTCGGGTCACCTTTTGGCCATGTGGGCTATATAGACTTGTCGAGCATGTTGAGATGCTCCTACCCACGAGTTTTGGTAGCATTTGGGCACCTTTCCGCCGATTTCCCATTTGGTGGCCTCTTGCGGGGCTCTAGGAATTAGGGTTTCTCCCGATGGTTTTCTACTTCCTTTGGTCATTCAAAAGTGGTCTCCTATGCTCTGGTAAGCTGCCGATGAAGCCTCATTGATTTTGGGTTAGCTGTTAGGTGGCCACTTCTACTTGTAGGTCTCTACTGTCCGCTTTCTGTGTGAACCCTACGCTAGTTTCGCGACAAAACAACAAACATGCGCGAAAAGCTCAAGGTGGTGAGCCTACCTCTCATGTCTGAAGCCCGCCGGGTAGTTGTGCGCGTCGTAGAAGTTGCTGGAAGTCCCATTTGCTCTAGGTGGCCGCAGCTCTCTCTCAAAAGTCAATAGTGGAAATGAGCTTAAAATGAAGTGAGAATTTTTTATAATGGGGGTCCCCGAACCACTTTTCATGAAATTTGACATGTGCTCCCAACTTCTTGCGAGATGCGGTTTAGGCTCAAAAATTTCTTGATTTGGACTCCATTTGCCAAGTTTACGAGAAATTTGACATTTCGATCAAAATCTGGCCAAACACGCTTTCCGCTTCATTCACATAATTGCACCCCCACTGTACCATAGGTTGTACTATAGTCACTGATCATCCTCATATTTTTTGTTTTTCATTACGACCGTTTTTCACCTGCTTTTTGTATTTTTGAAGTTTTTCTACCAAAAATTAGTAAAATTAAAAGAAAAATAGCAAATCAAACTCAAAAAATTTCCAAAAATCATAATAAATCAAAAACATTACCGCAAAACATTATATACACTCACATGCAATTTTTATGGCCGGATTTCTCCATTTTACCAATATTTTGCCCGAAAAATGGCTATTTTTACTTATATACACACACCTAGGGGCTTGATTTGGCGTCTGGCCCCATATACTTGTAGATTCATGTTGTATAAGGGCATATGTACTTGGGTTAGTCTAGAAAATTTTGCAATCAAACAACAACCCTTAAAAATAGTCGAAAAACATGCCCTTTTTTGCTCTTTCTTCCATTGGGTCCGCATTTAAGAATGCCTCCCCCCCTCCTAGCCGGAGTCCTCCCGGACGACAAGGTATTGCCTCGGTGTATGTGCCGTGCATGGGTTGAAAAAATGTCCTAATGCTTGGCCGTGTAATGTGGCCCTATGTTATGCATACTCGGTCAATGCATGGAAAAATTAATGTGGTGCAACAGAAGGGTATAAGCAATATGCTTATTGGCATTCGCCGTCGAGGTTTCCTGTTTGTTCTTGATTGGGTCGGTAGATTTTCTTTGCAAGTAAAAGTTGTAACTCCACCGCTCTTTGTTTGATTGTTTTTCTTGCAACAGTCGCGCTTTGCCGCTACTGTCGATATGGCCGTAGTCGTCTCCTTGGAGAGAATTTTCATGTCGGAATTGGCCATAGGCTTGGTCTCTTTTGCTTTCCGTTTGTATCTTTGCCTTGCCGGTTGTTGTAGGTGTATTGCTACTTCCTAGGTTGTCATTGTTTTGCTGTTGATTGGCACCCACATAGATTGGTTTGCCGGTTTCGTATGTTGTGTGTCAATGCCTTCCGTTGTTGCTTGTACTGAAGGGAGTTCCTTTTGTTTTGGTTTCGGGATCCAAATGCGAGTTGTATTTAAGTTGTTGCTGAGCATTTTCTTTGGGATCCATATCTGTTTTATTCACTTTGTTATTGGTTGAACTGTCTTCTCCTTTTGATTTCTTCTGTTGTATTGTGGTTTATCTGCCACGTCACCTCTATCCTTTCGCACCCATACTTGTTTGTCGCATGTTGGTAACCTTGATCTTTTCACTGCGGTTGTTGACTTTGTATGCTTGTAGTGAACATGGTTGGCAGTTCCTTGTTTGTTTGCCATGGGTATCTTGTTGTGTTTTTGTGGCACCTTTCCTTGTGTCTCTGTATCCAGTGATTGCATTGCTGGCAGCTGATGCCTCCAGGGTTGCTGAGCAAAGGATATCATATGTTTTTCTTGTGCATGCTGAATCTTGACTGCATTCGCATTCCAATCTATCTGCACATTATATTCTTTTTTCCAAGGTTGTCCCAACAACATGGGATGTTGTGTGCTCTCATCCTCAACCACATAAAACTTGTGTGGATAAATATATTGATGTACTTGTACATGCAACATAGTCCAGCCCAATGTTTTCAGCAAATGTGATGTACTACTTTCCAGCACTTGTGGAGTAGGATGTAGTTGACCCGTGGGCTTGATCTATTTGTATAATCTGTAAGAGATTAGATTTGCTTGAGCTCTAGAATCAAGCAATGTCGTTGATTCAACTTGATTGCTACCCACTTTGACTGCAATTATTGGCTCCACTGTGTCTTCATCAAAATTCGTTAATCGAATGGCATTGATTCGCAACGGTGAGCCATCTTTTTGCAATGCGTTCTTTTGCTTCTGTTTGGGCTTCTTCTCGTACCCTGTGTTTCTCCTTTATCCATTGTTTTTCTTGATGGATTTGTTGAAGCATATCCTGTGTTAGTGGTAAATGATATTTCTTTAATCGACACCCACTAATCCAGTTTGGCATTTCTTCACTTGCTAATGTAGCAAGCTTGACAACTTCACTTTGTGATAATCACTAATCACAAAGGGTCCCATCCCTCGCTTTTTAAGTTTCTTGGCATGTTGCTTCAAGGTATAAACAAGTACATAATCACCTGTTTTGAACTCTTTCGTGCGCACATGCTTGTCAAAAAACTCTTTTTGTCTTCTCTTTTAGCATAGATCGAAGCTACAGCTTGTAAGCAAAGTTCATCTAGCTTTTCAAGATCATCTATTCTTGAAGAGAGCTCACGCTCTGTCCATTCTAAGCATTTCGCTATTCGTAGAGTTGGAATTAAAAAATCTATGGGTAATATAGCATTTAGACCAAACACCATGTTGTACGGTGTTGTTCCTATTGATGTTTTGTAAGCTACCCTGTATGCCCATAGTGTTGAGTGTAGCTGCTGATCCCAGTCTGTTCTCGACTCTGATACAATTTTAGTTAGAACCGTGCATAGTGTTTTATTTGTGGCCTCAGCTTGTCCATTAGCCTGTGGATGATATGGAGCAGATTTTATATGTATGACCATGAATTCATCTAGCAGATATTCAATGACTTCATTAAGAAAATGTGTTCCTCGATCACTGACAATTTCTATTCGTAAACCGTATCGTACAAAGACATTCTCATACAAAAATTGTGCAGTGGTTCGTGCATCTTCTTTTTGTGTTGCCTTTGCTTCTGCCCATTTTGTGAGATAGTCCGTAGCCACAATGATATATTGCGTATGGGTGCGATATGCAGGGGGTGAAATAGGTCCCACAAAATCAATGCCCCATTTTGCAAATGCCCTTGCTCTCATCATTGGCCATAGTGGCATCTCTTTATCCGCACTTTGGTGCGTTGACAAGCGTCACAACGCTTTACAAACTCTTCAGCATCCATATGCAATGTAGGCCACCATATTCCTGCGGTTAAGACAATTTTTGTCATCTTATCGCCTGAAAAATGGCCTCCACTTATTCCGCCATGTGCGTGTTCTAGAATCAGCAGGTATTCACTTTCACTTGCACAGATTCTAAGTTGATTGTCCTTTCCTCGCTTATAGAGTTGGTTCCCAATTAAACTAAAGTCACGAGCCTCTAGCTCTATAGCCCTTTTTCATGCTCTTGTTATGTTTTCAGGAAACGTCCTTGTGGTTAGGAAATCAATGATATATTGACTCCATGCAGGTGCAATGTTTACCTGAAACAATGTCGCGTGATCCACTGGTCGTTTGGCACTACATATAGTACAATTGTTAACATAAGCATGTGTGTCAGCGTACATAGTTGGCCAATAAACCCCCAATTGTTTTAGTCTCTGGTGTGTTTTCATTGTTGAACAATGAAATGCACAATCCTGGACATGTGCTTCTTTAAGATAACACTCGAATTCTTCCGGATTTATACATAATCGTAGAATTTGGTCCGATCCTAGATGATACAGTCATCCTGCAATCAACTGTAAGTTTCTTGTTTGTCGAATTGTTCGTTGTTTGGATCTGTCTTCCTTGTTATCAAACCTTCCTCCAAAGGAACGAATGCTAACAATTTCCTGAGACCATTTGGGTATCATTTCAATATTGAAAAGATAAGCTTCTGGTATGTCATCATCTACTCCTTCAGGAGCTTCCCCGTTTTGTATCCTTGAAAGATGATCCGCCCGTAGATGAGTTTTACCCTTCTTGACTACCACTGTGAAATCAAACTCTAGTAATATAATAAACCAACGTACAATTCTCCTGGTATTGCATGGTTTATTTACCAAATACAAAAGAGCTTGATGATCTGTGAAAAACACAAATTTGTTTGCGAGCAAATAATGCCGAAATTTCTTTACAGCATAAATCATTCCTAACCCGTCCCGTTCAGTGGTTGTGTAGTTATTTTCTGCATTGTTTAACTGTTGGCTTGCATAACAAACTAGGAAATCCATTGTTCCGTCTCCAGGTTGAGCCAGAATACTCATGATTGCATATGCAGAAGCATCAATGTGAACATGGAATATCTTTTCCCAACTTGGTGCTTTAAGTACCGGTGCTGATACAAGTATTTCCTTCAAATTTTGGAAAGAATTTTCACACTCCTCAGTCCAGTCAAAACTGACTAACAAATGATAGAGAGGTTGTGCAATGACTGCATACATATATATGAATCTTCGATAATATCCATAGTGTCCCATGAAGGATTGCACTTGTTTCGCATTAGTAGGCCTGGACAGGTCTACTATGACTTTGATTTTGTCTAGGTCAGTGGTTATGCCATTTCTTGAGATAATGTGTCCTAAGATGCGGCCTTGCCTAACCATAAAAATGCACTTTTCCGGGTTAAAACAGATTCGATATGTTCTGCACTTCTCAAATACCTTTTGTAAATGGTCAATCTGTTCCTCACGTAGAAGAGAGTGTACACAAAGATCATCCATATATATTTCTAAGAATATTCTCAGGTATTCTTTGAACGCATCTGTCATTAACGTTTGAAAGGTAGCTGGGGTATTAGTTAAGCCAAATGGCATAACTCTATACGCATAGATTCTCCATTCTGTGAAAAACGCTGTTTTGTGTTGATCCTCTATTGCAATTGCCAGTTGGTTATACCCTGAAAGCCCATCTAGAAAGGAATAAGCCCATTTCCGGGCCACCCTCTCAAATACGTGTTCTGTGATCGGCAAGGGATAAATATCCCTTATGGTGGCTACATTTACCTTTTTGAGGTTTACACACACTCGCAGTTTTTCGTTCTTTTTGGGGACTACCACAATGGGTGACACCCAATCTTTATGTTCGATTTCATAGATGAATTTCTCATCCATCAGCTTGTCAATCTCCTCTTTGATTCGTTTAGCAAATGTGTCATTATATGTATAAGGATGCTGTTTTCTAGGTTTGGCATCTGATTTCAAAGGAATTGTATGTTGGCATATCGATGTACAACTCCTTTGAGGTCTTTGTAGGACCATGCAAACACGTCTTTATACTTCTTGAGAAGCTGTGTTAGCCATTCTTCTTCTTCAGGCTCCAAATCAATTGCAATATAGACCGACTGAGGCTTTTCACCTAGTTCAGCGAGGTCTATTTGTTTTGCATTTTTCGGCCCATCGTAAGATTCCTGGTTTATTCTATCCCTGACTGGTGGTGTCATTATGATTTTTCTATCTTGGATGGTGAATTTCCAATAGTGTGATGGTACATTCATGTTTCCTTTTTCCGACTCTTCCTTACCATCACTATCCCCCTCAGTAGTCCATACCTCTCGTAAAGACCGTTTCAGTTCTTGGTATTTCTTTTTACGCTCCAATTTGGTCCACTCTGGGTCTTTTGTTGTTTCTTGTTTTGATTTTTGAGATCTATTTGATTTTGTTTCTGTTTTAGCTTTCTGTACTTGTTTTATTTCCTCTCGCGTTCTTTCCCTTTGAACTCTCGAGAATCTTCCTGATATTTGGTCTTTTACACAATCCTGTGCTTTGACAACCATTAGATATTGAGTTTTATCTTTGAAATTGGGCATCAGGTTCTCTCTCGCTTTGTTTTCTGCTCGTTTTCTCCTATAGCGTTCCTGGCATCTAGGGTGCTGATTGGCAAAATCATAAAACTTGATATTCTCTGTTTTCTCCCCATGCTCACTTGAGTTGTCTGAACACTCATTATCTACATCGTTATTTACCTCCAAATGCTCAGAGGAGTTATAAAACTCTTCTTGTTCTGGTGGTTCTACCATCTCATCTCCTCCTGGTATAAGGCTTACCATGTAATAGGGTAGCACATCATAGCCATCCTTATCGCAAAATTTTGTCGTTGGGCTATCTGTAACGGTACAAACATCCAATGTTGCTAGTATGTGTTCCCGTTCGAGAGGTTCTAAGGCATCTTCAGGAAAAGGTTCCGGAATATACTCCTTGTTCTCAATCGCTCTTTCTAAGACGCATTCCTCCTTTCTTAAGCTTCCACAATGTGAAGCTCCACACATCCATAGCTCCTTTTGTTGCCCTAACCATGCTGGGAGTTCCGATCTTGCCACTGTAGCTGAATCAAACTCTTCCACAGGTGTTTGGTTTACATCCTTGTAACTATGGTCTTTCAAGTGTATTTTAGTTGTTGTCTCGCTATGTCTGAGGTATATATGGTCATAACCCCAATCTTGTACCATTTTCAATTGTCGCATGAATGGTCATCCCAATATGATCTCATAATTGTTCTTTTTGTCGAAATCAACTATTGCAAATGTATGCTCATACACGATCCCGCACGAAGTGACAATCACTTTTTCTAAGAGTCCTAGAGGCTTCTCCATGAACTCGTTGGTGCAGCCAAAGTATGTCGTCGCTAGAAGATGGCATGGACAAGTGTGTGCAGGCAAGCAGAAGCATGGCAAAGGACTGGAGCAGCTAGGAAGTTCATGTGATGACAGGTAGCAGCGGAAGTGTATGCACGATGCGGCTTATAGGCCAAGGAAGACTACATAATGGGCTAATGGGGGTAGCAGGTGAAAGAGATGCAAAGTGCAATTTTGAGGTCCAAGAATGAAGAGCTTGAAGTGATGAAGGAGCAGATCCAGACAGCTCATCAAACCGAGCTACGGAGCCCAAGTTATTGAAGGTTAAAGTTTTGGTGGTTTGCAGTTTTTTGCCGATTAGGGCAGCTGGAGAAGGGTGGTCCAAGTGGAGCTTGAGGTATGGATGTGTAGAGCTCAATTCATGGAGCCTACCCGTCTTTTCGGATTGTGGATCGGAGCCACGGTTTGCAAGATATGGTCATTTGAAGTTTTTTCGAGGGCCGGGTCTGAGCCCACTTGACCGCATTGGAGTACGTGCCATCTGGAATCTTCTGAGCCTCAATAAGGTTCTAGAGTAGAGTGTACACCATATGGAGCTAGCAGGGAGTGACTGCACGCCAAATGGAGTCCGGAGCAAGGAGTTACAGCAGTCGGGAGCTGGGGTGCCTTTGTCCAAGGTTGGTCGCAGATGATTTTTTCCATTTTTGAAGCCCTTGGTTCGAGGATGCCGAGGGGTCAAAGTGCAGATACAGATAGGGTAGTAGGAGCCGGAAAAGTGGGGCTTCACTCAAGCTTTGCGGCTCGGAAATAGAAGGTGGGAGCACAGAATGGGAGCCAGGCCAAGGCAGGTTGCAAAGTTTTTGGGTTAAGAAAAAATATAATGGGTTTTTTTTTGTTCTTGTGAAGTCTTAAGAGGCTAAGGCCTCCTGGGGCCGCCACGTGGCGGGGGACAAACCCCACATGCGAGGAAAGGAGCCCGGAGTGCGTGGATTATATGCTGAGGCGTGGCCTCCCATTAGCACCCAAGAAAGGAGAGAGAGAGGGGAGCTCTCTTGGGCGCAGCTATGGCGTCCGCGCGTCGGGCGCTGCTGTGGTGATGATGCGGCGGTTCTGAGCGGCGTATCCGGCGAGGCTGGGCGGCGCAGGGCGCCCGCGGTGGCGTGAGCCCGGTGATGATGTGGCAGGCCCCAAAAGGGGGGGGGGGGGGGGGGGGGGGGGGTTTCCCGCGGCTCTCAAGGCCCGAAAGTTTTGAAGGAAGAGGAGGGGGGCAATAGCGATATCACTATTGCCTTCCCCCCTCAGGGAAGGGGTGAGCCCCACAGCAGGGAGTGAGAGAGAGAATTCGGAAGCATCCAAGTGGTATAAAGCCAAGCTAAAGCCGGCCAAGTTGAGGGCCAAGTGGACAAAGCCAGATGCAAGATCAAAAGGGGGAAGGTCCGGCCGGCCAAGGTGGAAGGTGCAAAGGGCAAGTGTGCACACCATGTACATGTTTCCAAAGGCAAACTAGGCCAAGTGTTAACAATGCAATAAAATACTAAAAGAATCTTTAAGTGAAGGCCACGGCAAGAGAACTCACCTTTTTTTCTTTTTTTGGGCCTCTTAGAGGTACCCCTATAAAAGGTTGTAAATGAGAAAATTTAAGGGCTTTTTTTCCTGTGGGAGTAAGTGAAAGCTTGAAGCTTGTGTGATGCCAAGCTTTCCATTGAAGCTGCATACATCAATTGTACTACCCTCTATGCAATAATACCAACCATTTGCCCAATCTCTTGTATTGCTTCTCCCCAATCCCCTCCTTCTCTCTCACTCTTGGTGTGTTAACCATTATTTGCAGAGGGTTTGCCTGCAGTTTGAAGGGTGCTATCAAGAGTGCAGATTAGGGGTGTTTTGCGAGTCGGAACGGGTGAGTTAAGCAGTGTGGGTGCACTTGTGTTGTGGGTGTTCTTGTGCAAGGAGTGAGGTAGTTGCTTTGTATGCTAAGGTGGAGTTCTTCGTGCAAATTAGCCGATTTGAAGGTGTGTTTTGAGAGGTTAGGGGTGCTGTGGGATCCCTGGGCTATAGAGAGGCAAATATTGTGTGTGCTGGGTGTGTTCCCGATTCCCCCTCTCCACCGTCTGCCAATTGCAATTTCATTCTAGTAGCTCTTAAAGCTGGTTTTTCCCATTTTTTCCAGATTTCCTTGGTGGCAATAGCGACTCCTGCTCCACTGTCAAGAATAGCTTTGGAAACTACTCCTTGGAATTCTACTGGTAGCGTAGTGTTTCCATCTTCTCCCTCGCAATATTCTCTGACCTTGTTTAAAGGTATTGGCCTAGTGTTTAGTTGAGGCCTGTCCAATTCTTTGATCCCTTCTTGAAGCTTCAAGGTGGGGTCTTTCACTCCAATTTTTCTAAGCATCTGCCTACTGTGGTCCACATGTTTGGTCGTAACCTCAGAAGTTCGGCTAATGTGATTGTACATACCACCGGGGTGGACAATAACTCAATCAATACTTGTGAATCCATCACTCTGTTAGAAGACAGCCTTTGAGATGGGATTGCTCTCACCTTAGACTTGGCTTCATACTCTCCTAGGTAAGAGGGTAGAGTTTTCAGCGAATCTGGTTGGCTGTGCCCCGAACTAATTGATCCCTGGTCTCCCCCTTGCGAATGTATATCAAAGTTCATTTGTGATCTTGCCTCAAATTCTTCAATAGGAGGTAAGATCTCATTTTTCTCTTTTCTCGTGTTGTTCATGTGGTAACTCACCCTGTTAGCTTCGTTGGCATCACGGATTTGCTTCCACAGGTTATCTAGACCGTTACAATCCTTACCCATTTCTACCAATGTTTTAGGCTGGAACCCGTCACTTGTCTCCTCCGTTGTATTGGGCACTATGATAGGCTCTCCCCTAGAATCAGATGCATTCGTGAGTCTTTCCTTCGTTTCTACTTGTTTCTCTAAAGTTGGTTTGATAGGGGTTGGAGCTGGTACTTCATGCCAACTTGCAGGTTTACCAAGCGTGTTTTCTAACAAGGATTGAGTTGTTTCAATCATCTTTCCACACATTTCGAACCTCTGTTTTTCTATTTCAGCATATGGATAAGTCATCCACCTTTGCTCTTGGGTTTGGTTCTTTCTGAGTCTGGCTTTGTAAGCTTTTAGAAGTGCATCTAACTGCTCATTTAACTTTTCTACCAACACTGATCCTCCTAATCCTGCACTTTTGGGTTTTGATATTTCCTTGGGTGCTATGGTTGCCACAGTGTGTGATCTTACGCTAGCTAGATCCTCTAACTACTCTAATCTATCCTTTGTGTGTTTTAAATCCTCGGATAGAACCATTTGCTCTCGTTCTCTCTTGGCTTTCATACGCGCCTTTCTAGCTTTCCAAGTGCTTCTCTGATTTTTCATTTATGAACTTGGGGCATCGGTTTTTGTCTCTTCAATTATTGGTTCATTCATCATTCTTTGAACTTGGGCTCGTGTCACTGCTTGAATAGGTATGATTGCCTCGTTTTCTGACCCTCCACTGGAAGGCACTGCTTCCAGCATGTTCAAGGTAGTTTTTGCTCCTTTGCTCGGGTTCTTAGGGCAATGCGGAATCAAATGAGTAACTCCGCACTCGGTGCAATATGTGTTGACTCTAATGATTTCATCATGAGGACAATCTCTTAGCCAATGGTCTCCACCACACTTGTAGCAAGGTCCCTTAGGCTGTTGAGGTGCTCCTTGAGATCCTCTTTGTTGGTATGCATGTCTCTGCCCGCCCATGCCTCGGTTGGCTATGAACAACAATGTTCGTTCATCCAAGCTATATTTTTCATCTCCTGCTACCTGTGCAGCTGTTGGTGGTCATGTACTTCCTATCAAGTTCCATGGTTCTGGTGTTGAGGGTTCTTCTGGTGGATAATAGACAGGATTTGCAGCATATCCATTGGGATCTTCGTAATATGCATGCATAGGCACCAAAGCCTTCTCTTCTGATTCGGTTACTGTTGGTGTGTATCGTATGCCAACTGGTCGTAATCCTGATAGGGGTGGTTGTTGCCCCAACACTGGTTGTGGTCTTTCTACACCTACAGGTTCTGGAATTTGAGGAGATGCTACCTGAGCTTGGAGAGCGTAAGGTCTCTCTCTCACATATCACTTGTTATAATAACATTCCTCCATCCTATGGTTTGTTCATTTTTGTTCAATAGCGCACTACTTGGGCTGTTTAGCCTGAGGTTTGGCGTACAAGTTAATCATTTTTACCACTTCCTCTACAAGCTGCTCCTGGTTTACAGCTACTTCTCCTTTCGGTGCTGTCTTAGCGGGCTTGCTTCCACTTTGTTGTGAGGATGAATCATCATCGAGATCCTTGAACTCACCCTCTTTGTAGACCGCACAATTGTCTACAAGGTAAAGAGCCTCCTTAGTTAACTCATTTAACGCCGTGCTCCTCTTCATATGTAAGTCCTTCTGGAGATCTGCATTCCTTAGTCCTTGGATAAATATAAGCATAAGTCTAGATTGAGTTGGCAATTCTTCCATAGGGTAGAACTTAACATATCTTTTTTATCGTAGGGCTGCCTTTCGCACATATTTCCCTTCTTTCTGTTTGAATTTATGGATTTGTGAGACTGTATTATGAGCTATCCCCCTTTGTGAGAATTCCTTGATAAACTCGTCAAACACCTCCTCCATAGGCTCAAAGTCTCTACGCTCCACAGAGTCAAACCAAGTAGCTGCATCATCCTCTAGGGTTAGTCCAAACCCTGCAAATTGGGTAGGGAAGTCTAACACCTCTTCAGCTCTAATCACACGCACAAAGGCTGCTACATGATCTCTAGGATCTCTGTTTCCCGTGTATTTCTTGTTTACCCATTTTTGCACCTGAGAAGGTCTAATTCTACGATGGTCTACAAATCTCATCATTGGATCTCCACGTCCTAATTGATATACCTCCTCTGGCCTTCTGTATAGCAGGCGGGTTCCTCTCCCAGTGGTGCTCCTAAGCCATAATTTCTAACAGTTCTTGCAAGAGATGGTTCATCTCTTCGAACTCGTTCTAGGGGTGGTCTTCTAGGCTCTGTTGACCCTTGAGTTTTTGGCTTACTCTCGCCTTGATACTTTGAATAGAGTGGTGGTTCTTGTAAATCCCTTAGCCCTCGTGCGGCTTCATAACCATCTCGATTTCGGTTATGTTCCAATGTTGCACTCTGTTGAAGCCATGCCTGCAATGATGGCTGGGGTTGCTGGTTGGCTCTGGTTGTTGAATGTCTGTTGTCGGGTAGAATGTGAGGTCGCATCATACTCCTTTGAAAATGGATTTGTCGACTTGCTAGGGATGTAGGTGTTTCTTCGCCCTTCATCGGGGCCATATGTTGATGCTCCTGGAACTGTTGTCTTTTCTACCTCCTCTGGGAGAATACGTATGTATTCTCGCCCAACCTATCAACGAAAACAATATCATTTCCCATAGCAATTTCATATGAGAATAAGTAAAGAACCTTGTCTTTGGTTAATTTGTTTGGGTAGGGTTCTTTGCAACGAAAGTAAGAGACTATTCCCTCGCTCTCATGCTTGTAAATTCCCACATTCTCATTATAGGTTGAGACCTTGGTTGTTTTCTTATCATACATAAAAAGCGCTCCAGGTCGATCAATGTTTAGAGGTGGTTCTTGAGTTTCTGAAACCATTTTCCCTTTTGCCACGTTATCTCCATATCTATTGTAATCCTCAGGGTTACTAACTATCAGATAGTGGTTCCCCTTTTCGTCTCGGAATCTATCTCCATCATCATAGACTCGAATTATCTCCAGTCTCTAAGCCGGTCTTTCTTCAATACAAATACACTTGCGTCCTCGATAGTCAGAATAAACTAGGGCTCCCCTCGAGTTTGTTCCTTCTAAGAAGATCGTAGAGAACTTGAAATCGTTCAAAGGATTTAGGGAGGTGCTTCCCCTTGGCATTGGTCCGTCATAGGTGAAACCTCCTGGCTGTTGACTACCCATCATGAAGAAGGATTTTTTTGATGAAGTGTCAGTATCACTACCCTCCTCAATAATCGGTGCTAATGGATCTAGCCTTGCCTGAGTTACACTCTCTTCGGTGGACAATAAGCTACCTTGGTCGCCTGCCACCTTTTGGTCTCTAAAAATGTATCTTCCTGATCTTAAATTCATCAAACGTAGCAATGCAATTTATCACAAATCCAACCACTCACCTGGCAAAGGGTCAATTTCTGCACAACTTCTTGCTTTGCTGCTGAATATACATGTACACAAGCGTTTAATTTTGGCAATCGGATCAAAGCATCTAGCCGCTAGAGGTGATTTTAGTAATGATTGGTCTAACTGGAGAGTTAACCTCAACCACTACTGTATTTTATACACTTCTGATGTTCTGGATTAGGTCTGCTAATCTGGAATTATACTTTCCTCGGATGTTGGTCAATTTACATGAAAAAGTCTTAATTCTGTCTTTGCTCCGTCAAAAGGTTAAACAAAGTCCAAATTCACTTCTAAAAGAAGTTATGGAATCCTCAAGTCAAATGGAACCTAACTGTATAACCTCATATAAATTTTCTCCTCACTAAGCTCCAGTAGACATCCTACATGTAGGATGTCTCCTGCTTTGTTTTGCCTGGCTTTTTGCACTATAGAATCCCCTTGATGTGTTGAGTCCACAACTGTTTTTACTTTTTGATTTGGACACCTATAAGCTGGTCAATGGATCAGAAATCTGTTCCAGCAGCCTGATGTTGGTCTGATCAGTCAAATCAACTCCAATTTGGACCAAAATTGACTAGGAGGCTTGCCTTAGGCTATACAACACCCTGCTATGCCCACAGTTAGTTTCTGGCTTCAATTTCATGCATTAGACATTCTATTCGTAGCATGTCTTTTTGCTCTCCTTAAGGTGCTGATCACTTTGGTATGCTCAAAACTGAGTTTAGAGTGCAAAATCACACAGATGACATCCTACGTGTAGGATTTCTTTTTGGCATGTTTGACCCAGACTTGATCCACAGCTCCCCCTTGATGTCAGCAATCCAGTGCTATGCTTAGATTTTGGTTTGGATTTCAAAAGTCTCCAATTTTAGTTGTTCTAGCCTTTTTCATTCAAAAGTGCTAAAGTCTGCTTAGAACCCAATTTTCTCACCCAAATGAGATGAAAACTTTCTCAATCACTCAATATATCATGCAGATCATGCTCATGCAGCCATCCTATGGTTTTGGTCTTAAAATAATGCTTGGGCACAATTTGGGTAGGATGCCTGGCAATTTCTATCTATCTCGCCTTATCCTATCAAGATATGGTCAAATTTCCACTTTCTAGGTGAAAATAGGGTAAAACCTACCTTCTGAACACACTGGTCAACTCAAAATTTCAAAATTTCCACCAGATTAGCCTGTAGACATCCTACGCATAGGATGTCTCTTGGCTTAAAATTTATTTTTTTCCTAACAGAAATGCTCCTGATGCTCTGCAGCTCTATCAGAAACACTCACATCAACTTTTGGACTTCACTTTAGCTTTCAAACACACTTTTGTGTCTTTTACAACCTTGTGACGAATTTAACAAGACTTAAGTATACATGCATGAAGTGCTCTAGATCCTGAATCATGATGTCCTACTTACTCTACTCCTACTCATCATGTGAAATGGTGATAATGGTGTTTTGGTTTCTTCCTGGCCTCTCCGGACTCTCAAGCTCCCCTTTCACCGCTTTTACAACTCCAACTCCTACTCTCTGCACCACAACTCAACTAAAAACTACCTAAGTCTACCTAAGTCGAAGGATCTAGGCCAGACACATGCTCCCTAGACTCCCTCTAAGACCTAGAGAGTCCTCCACCCTTTGATCCTATCTAAATGTAAAACGAGACTCTTGGCAAGCCAAAAAATCCCTATCCTCAAGGACTAGTCTCAGTCACCTACCTAGGGTTTTCGTCCCCGACAGCGGCGCCAATGTTGGACGGATATGCCGCAACGGACGTCATCACAGCGAGAACTCACCTAACAAGATTTGTCAGCTAAGGACAAAGCTCGACCCACAGGCGCGTGAAAGCAAGCATAGGGTGTCAATCTACACTCGATTGACTCCTAACTAATTCCTACAGAGGTCTCTACCCAATGTCTAAGCTACAGCCTTTAGGAGTGCATAAGAGGAAACTTCCTACAACCCTTTCTAGAGCCGAATACCCATCAAACAATCTCCAAACGCCACAGAACTTGAAGGAGAGCCTACTAACACCAATAGGTCGCTCTCCCCAAGGTCTATGAACCAAAAAACCCAAAACACCCGGTGCAAAATCACGTAGGATGTCTGGTCGAAATTTGCAGGTCGTCGTTTCCAAAAACTAAAGTGCTTAATGTGTAGCTCTACTAAATGCGAACGCGTGGATATGCTGCAATGCAAAAACAGACAATGTATGCTCACCGAATCACCAGATGAAGCTCGTAGATGGAGCTCGCAAATCCGGACCGTACGCGTGCAATGTAGGTATTGGTGCATAGCTCTCGTCGGGGGCAACACGCTGCACTTCTCCGCACTCGATTCCGACCACCAGTGCACGCGTAGCGTCAAGATGAAGCTCTCACTCTCTCTCGTACACAGTACGCTCACTCACAGACTTCAAACTTTTTTTTAAATGACAAAGGTTTTTTTCATTAAGGTCAAAAAGTGGTATAAATACCTTACAATCTCAAACCATAATGTTCCAATTTAACCATCTACTCAATCTAAATGTCAAAACTGGGATACAATCTGGAAACTTCTGTAAGCCCCAATATTTACAAAGGTGAAATATCATAAATGAATAATGACAAAAAATAATAATCCACCGAGCAGTCATTTTCCGTAGGGTGTGTCCAGCTTCTAACAGTTTGCATACAAGTAAAAAAGAAATGGTTGCTACCCTTAGCATCCAAAATCATGAAGAGCAGGTAATGTTTCAGGTAAAGTCTTCAAAGGAAATGCTTGCAAATTTCATCCTTGGACATCAATGGTTAGATCAACACAAGGCCTACAAGGAAGATACAATGCTAATACTCTCTTTTCCAAGAGGAAGCAAGCAACAGTTACAGGTATCGTTAATGCTAGATTCAGAGTTGCAAAAGTCATAGGAATCAAAGGCAAATATTGCAGACAAAGGTAAAGCTAAACTGGAACTTCCACCGACTAGCAAAGAAGGTGTGACATCGTATGCCAGTATATCAAAGAACCCTCATGGATGAGCTTCTTCAAGCAAGTCACGCTTTCAAAACTTCAAGTCAATTGCTGACCCACCTCTAAGGAGACACCCAAACAATCAAAGGTATATCAGCCAAAGTACTCAAGAAAGCAAAGGAAAGTCAAGCAAATGTTTGTTCAGAGCAATTTAGTCAAAGTCAATGATCCGGTTTGGATTAAGGACAGGAAATCAACATAGAATGAGAAACACATGGGATGGATAGCATCACAATGGAGCTTAAAGGAACAGGAGTACTATAGAGGTAACAAATAGACATAGGTATTAAAACCGCAGGTTAGAGCATATGAAGTAATGTCAAGTCCCTCCCAAGAAAGAAGGCCCACAAGGTATCAACCTCGACAATATCCTAGGATACATAAGAAGCACGTATACAACAGAACAACATTGAAAGCTGCTAAATTCTACACAACTCTAAAGAGGATACGGAACAAAGACGGATCTCAAAGAATGTTTCTCTTGGACAAGGATTCTACACAGGATATAAAAAGGTTTGGTTATCAGTCAACCACAAGCCAACTACAACTACACCAGACCTGCATGAAGATCTCAAGAACTTAACAACACCTACAACGAAGCAAAGTCAACAATGGAGATACAAAGGTTATCAAAAGATTTGGATTCCTGAGTCTTCCAATGAACCGAGTCAAAAGCCAGATGCCGACAGTGAACAGAGGCCTACAACAACATCAAAGGCTTCTTATGGCAGGCCTAATTGGAGAATCAAACAGATAATGGAGTCTTCACAGTCAAAGAAGGACAACCCAACCAATGTGAATGCAGATTCAAAGATGATAAAACAGGTATGGCAAAAGAAACCTTCAATGCCAACTTGGTCCACTAATCCTCTTTTTGATGATTCAAGCTTACTTTTACCTTAAGAAATGTTTGTAGTAAGCACAAGAATGTAAAAGGTCAAGTCGCCAGGGTGCAAAAGACACTCTTTGGCATAGTCAGAGTCGGGATGTTGAGCCATAGAATGAGCAAAGAATTATTCCCAAAGCTTCAAAACATAATAAACTCTGTGCTAAGAGTCGTAGTTATGAGGCTTACGCTCAAGCTGGAAGAGTTGAGCATATCTAAGTCGTGTTGCTCATGCTGGATGAGATGAGCATAAGAGTCGAAGTCTATTAACTTACAACTGGTGGAGTGTCATAGAGTTCAACACTCAGGCACAGTGTATAGTAAGATGAGAGTACATATCCTCGTCAACAAAAAGCATTCTTAAAGGGGTGCCATCTTGCAAAGCCATGTCATGTGATTTTATAGCTACACCATCTTTCTGAAGAACCCCTCAAAATCTTTCTTGCACAGCATATTGTTTTCCATGCATTTCTGTGTATGCATAAATAGGATGTCCCACCATTGGACATATGCATTAGACACTTCTTTTTGCTTCTACCTATGCACCTTGAGTGGACTACAACAGGCAAACCAATGTTTCATCATGCTACACTTTCATAATTGTTGCCTTTTTAATTCCATATCTATCAGCAAATAATCCCTTGAGTACTTTATTAATATTTTCCATGCTAATAATTACTCCAATAATGAGCTTATCCCAAAGGCACTTTTTTCCCACTGGGTTTTTTCCCTTTGGTCATCCAAGTATTAGACCCTAATTTAGAACCTCATCATTCTACTTCCCTTGTACATACTTTTCATAAATAAACAGAAGCCTCTTCATTTTGCTATTAAAATGGACAAATGCAACATCATCTCTCACATCAGACTATTCAGACCAATGAAGATGTTGCAGCAAATTAAACCTCATCAACAAATTCAACAACAAAATGAATACGATCAGCCCATCAACAACAAATCAAAACCTTCCACAGCCTCCACGGACACTTTTCAACAGTGCCCAAGGACGGGCACCAAAATTGGAAGGGGGGAATGCTAACTGAGTCAACGTTAGTTAATAGGAGCTGCTAAAGACCGAAGACGTACGGATGCACATCGAGGATCAACAGGAAGAAGCAGAAAAGATTGGAGTATATACTTTCCACATTTTCCCAAAATGGTCACGTATTGTGAATTCAGAATGCCAAAATTTCTTAACAGCATATGTCATCCCAAGCCCCTCTCTCTCCGTGGTTGTGTAGTTCTTTTTAGCACTATTAAGCTGCCTACTTGCATAGCAGATTGGGAATCTATATTTCCTTCTCTTGGATGGGCCAAGATGCATCCAATAGCAAATGTTGAAGCATCAATATGAACATGAAATATCTTCTCCCAATCTAGTGCTTTCAATACTGGAGCGGATATGAGTGATCTCTTCAATTTTTCAAATAATTCCCCACACTCATTCATCCACACAAAGGCTACTATAAGTCCATACAGGGGTTGGGAAATGACTGCATACATGTGCATAAACCTCCTCTAGTACCCACAATGTCCCATAAAGCATTGTACTTGCTTTGCATTGTTTGATCTAGGCATCTCTACAATTACTTTTATCTTATCGAAATTGGTAGATATGTCATTCTTCAAGACAATATCCTTTTGCCTTGTCTAACCATAAATATACAGCACTTCTCGAATCCTGCACTTCTCGAATACTTTTTTGCGATGCTCTGTATGTTCATCTCTCAAGAGAGAGTGCACACATAATTCATCCATGTAGATTTACAAGAATATCCTCAAGGTATGTGCCATTTAATCACTGAAAGGTTTTTGGGGCATTAGTCAAGCCAAACGACATTACCCTATATATGTACATAACCCGTTTCATCGCAAGAGTTGTCTTGTAATGATCTTCATGAGAAATTGTGAGTTAGTTATATCCTGAGAACCCATCTAAGAAGGAGTATGCCCACTTACTTGCCACTCATTCTAGGACATGGTCAGTAATAGGTAAGGGATAATTATCCCTTATTGTGGTGGCATTAACCTTCTTTAAATTCACATACACTCATAATTTACCATTCTTCTTAGGCACTACAACAATGGGAGATACCCAGTCTATGTGTTCTATGTCGTGGATAAATTTAGCCTCCTTTAGTTTATCAATCTCCTCCTTGATGCGCTTAGCAAACATATCATTGTACATGTAAGGTCTCTGTTGGCTAGGCTTGGCATTGGGTATTAAAGGGATCATGTGCTAGCATATTGTAGGATCTACTCCTTTCAGGTCTTTATATGACCGCAAGCGAACATGTCCTTGTACTCCTTGAGAATACTTATGAGATTCTCCTCCTCTTCCGAATTTAGGTCTATGGCTATGTAGACTGGCCGTGGCTCTTCTCTTGGTCCAGCCAAATCTATCTTCTTTGCGTCCTCAAGCCCATCATAGGACTTTGTCTTTTTTCTCTCGAGGAGGTTGCATCATCGCTACCTTCCAAGCTTGGATAGTGAACTTTCTATAGTGGGATGACACACTCATTTTTCCCTCATTTTTCTCATCTTCTCCCTCTCCACTTTCTACTTCCGTTGTCCATACTTCCCTAAGAGATTTCTTAAGCTCTTTGTGCTTCTTCTTTCTCTCCACCTTGGTCCATTTAGTTTCTCCAAAGTCGTTCATCCCCGGTTCTTTAGTTTCGTTGGGTTTTGTTTGAGATTCTGAATTTTTGGATTGTTTTCTCGGGTTTCTTATGCTCTCTTTTGTTTTTGGATCTTGAGCTTTAGAGAATCTTCCAAATATCTTGTTGTTGACACAATTTTCGGCCTTTACAAGCATCAAAAACTGTGTTTCATCCCTTATTCTAGGCATAGGGTTGTCTCTTGGTTTCTTTTCAGTTCTCTTTTTCTTATAGCACTCATGAAGTCTATGGTTTTTATTTGGAAAATCATAAAACTTGACATCCGTTATTGTTTCCTCTTGTTCACTCGGGTTGTCAGAGCATTCATTCTCTGCATCATCCTCTCATTCAAAATTCTCTGGAGAGTTGTAAAACTCTTCTTCCTCTCCTTTTACCATTTTATCACCCTTGGGTTGTTTTAAGGATACCTCTTCTTCTTCCCCTTGTACCACATTGACCATAAAATACGGAACCACATCATATCCGTCCTTGTTGTAGAACTTTGTTGTGGGCCCATCTGAAATAGCACACACATCTAGGGTTGCTAGAAGATGAGTCCATTCCAATGTCTCTAGTGCTTCCTCAAAAATGGGTTCAGTAATGTATTCTTTATCTTCGATATCTCTTTCGAGAATACACTCTTCTCGCTTCAAGCTCCCACAATGTGATGCACCGTACATCCATAGCTCTTTGGGCTTACCTAACCATGCTGGAATCTCTGATCATGCTATTGTCGTTGAATCAAACTCCTCAACTCGGGTCCAGTTCACGTCTTTGTAACTATGGTCTATAAGGTTTATGTGTGTTGTCGTTTCCATGTGTCTGAGGTATATATGCTCGTATCCCCATTCTTGGACCATCTTCAATTGTCACATGAATGGCCGTCCAAGTATTATGACGTAGTTGTTCCTCTTGCCAAAATCCACTACAGCAAAGGTATGCTCATACTCAATGTCGCAAAAAGTAACAATCACTTTCTCTAGAAGCCCTAGGGGTTTCTCTATATACCCATTTGCTAGTTGCACTTTCATCATTGGTTTGCCTCAAGGCAGGTTTTTCCCATTTTTCTTAAATTTTCTTGGTGGCAATAGCAACACCAGCTCCACTATCTAGAATTTCCATGGTTGTTACTCCTTGGAACTCTATTGGAAGCGTATGATTTCCATCTTCACCCTTGCAATACTCTCCAACCTTGTTTAATGGAGTAGGTTTTGTGTTTATTTGAGGTTTTTTCAATTCTCGAATTCCTTCTTGAATCCTTGAAGTGGGGTCTCTTACTGCAAACTTATCTAGACATTTCCCAACTATGGCCCACATGTTTGGTTATGTTTGGAGAAGCTTTGATAGCGTAATAGTGCATGTCATAGGCGTAGACAATGTGTCTATCAATCCCTTAAAGTCCATAGCCTTTGAGATGGCACGGCCTTCACATCAGACTTTGCTTCATACTTTCCCATGTATGAGGGTAAGGTTTTCAAAGATTGAGGTTGACTTTCTAAAGATCATACAAATCCTCTATCCCCACAATATGAGAGAATATGCAGATCTGCTTGAGATCCTGCCTTGAATTCCTCTATAGGTGGATGAAAGACATCCCCCCCTTATTAGTTTGGTTGACTCTTTGACTCAGCTTGTTCACCTTATTTTCTTCTTGTATCTGTCTCCAAAGCCTCTCTAAGCCATCATCCTCTCTATAGGACTTTGGTATCATAAAATGGAAGCCCTTAGATGCTTGATATGTGGTATTCATCACTATTTGTCTCTTTTCAAATTCAGCTATGGGATTCTCAATTGTTCCTTCATATTTTTTTTTGGTGGGGTTATCGGTGTTGGAGATGGAACTTCTATCCAACTCTTTGGTTTGCTTGTCGGTGGCTCTAGCAAAGCTCGGGCAGTTTGGATTATTTTTTGACACATCTCCAACCTTTGCTTTTCCAACTCAGTATAAGGATGTCTCATCCATTTTTGTTCTTGGTTTTGGCTAGTTTGAAGTCGCGCTTTGTAGGATTTCATAAGTGCCTCTAGAGGTTCATTCATCTTTTCAACTAGCACCGATTCCCTTGAACTTTCACTCCTTGCTCTCTTTTTCTTATTAGATTATCTGGTATGTGGAACTTTGTGGGACGGGTGTTTAACTTCACTCCTATCTTATTGCAAACGTAGCGAGAACCACGAATATAATTGTCAATCCATAGGATGAAGCAGACTCAACTAGTGCATAGAGGCTACAATAGGTTGTCAATCTCTTGGAAAACAACAAACAACTCACATCTAACTCAAGCTACACTCAAATGACAGAAATCATCAAAAGCTAGTCGTTCATCAGCAAACAAATCACATCCGTTACAGCATCAAACGGCATCCAAATGTTATGCAACTTCTAGGATATGTTTATAAGACCTAAGAACACATGCTTATGGTCTCAAATCTCACTTTAGGTCAAGTGCAAAAATCGCAATTATTAATACGCCTATACTTAGTTTTATGATTTTGAAGCTTAAATTCCTACTTATGATGAAATTAGGCCATGGGTTGGTGACATCAAAAGCTACAGATTACCATGAAATGCTTACGTCAATGCGTAGAGCTCTCACCTGTGGTTGCAACGCAACAGACTGCACTGCAATGTGACAACCGGGGAGGGAGTAGGAAGCACGAGAAGGAGAGAAGTGAGTGTCGTTAGCTCACGCTGTGTTTCTATTATCCAAAAACTTCTAATAACCTACAAAAATTGGCTTTTATACCTTAGCCAAGGTTTTTGGTGGTCAAAACTACTAATCTGAGTGCTCTAACTAAAGACAGGTTGATACAATCTAGAAGCTTGCAGCCCCGGCTCATCAATTACAATGTTTATCTAGAAAGTAGGAGTTACAATATTCTCGATTCATCAAAATAATAAGTTTTTGTACAATAAAAGCTCCGAAAAATGGTATGCGAGTTAGTTTGCTCCTCACATTCCCCCCTCCTTGACTATGTCATCCCTTGACATAGCTTCATGGGCTGAAGTAGTCTTCGGGTTGACGGCTGGCGAGGTAGTCTTTAAGCGTATGGAGTGGTTCCTCATATTTGAATCTTCTCTCTTTGTCAGAAACCTGCAAGAACTGCATGGTGACACTGTTTTTAAGCTCAATGGCTGAATAGCCAACGAATCTGGATGTGAGGTTACTAATCATTGGCCCAAATATCTTCGTTCGCCAAGTGAAAAAACCTGTATAAAATGCTTCCTCAAATGCCAACATATTACTTGAGGGCAAAAACATGCATCTGGCGCAGAAGCCGTAAAGGACTTCTTCGAAATGCTGGTCACTCAAGTTGTAGCAGAGACCCTTATTACCTTTGAGGAACGACATCCATGGCACTCATGCTTGCTCTGGCTTGTGAAAAGCTTAAAGACATGTGAGCAACATTCTGTAGATCTTATATAACATGGCACATGATAGGTCAAGAAGGCTTTTGAAGAAAGTCATTGCGCCCGTTAGGGTTTTCACCATGTATTCCTCTATCGGCGTTCTCTGCTCTGGTGCTGGCAATCGTAGATAGTTTAGCCATGTAGGCCGCTTCTTTTTTAGTGCTTCAAATGCTTGCCATGTCCTTACCCTTGGTACATGACAAAATGCTGGGTCTTGTTGTAGTGCGACAGGTGCTCTTGTGAATAGAACCAGATATCTTGGATTCTTGTTCAACCATCTCTTTCTCTACTTGGGGTGGACATTCTTTGTGCCTTTTGCCTGCATATCTTTGTATAATTTTTCTTTTACTTGTAATAGCTCTACCTTGATCAAAGGGTATGGAAAAGATTGTTGATGCCATTGTGCATTGATTTGGTTGGGAGTGATTTGAGTTACATTGATTGAGTGAAGAATTCTCAATTCCCAATCCATCGTTGCTTTCCATTCGGCATCTGTCTCCTGGGCTACCTGTTCCTTTAGTGCATCTTCCTCAGCTTTAGACAGTTGTGCCATGGGCATTTGCTCAGCATCAATCAGTGGTACCTAAAAAACCTCTTCTCCTCCTAGCCCTTCTGTCGGCTGTGTTTCCATCTCAGCAAAAGAGACTGATGGAATGTCAACAATTGGTTGCTCCGATAGACCTGCTTCTTCCTGTGTCTCTGGTTGTCCCTCTCTCAGCAGCAGTTGATTGGCTCTTTTAAGCTATGCTATCTCCTTAAGTAGTTGCTCTTCTCGTTGTACCCACATCAGTGCAAGGTCTCTTCTCTATGATTGCTCTAGCTTCAGCTCTAGCTTGAGTTCCTTGTTTCTCTTTCCAAAGTCTTATAGACTTCATCTGTACCTTTTATTGAAGTGACAGTAGGATTTTCTCTGATCTCTCTCAAAAAAGCTACCTGACCATTGATCCTTTGCTTTGAGTATTACAAATAAGTGTTTGCTACATCAAGCTGCACTTGGATCTTATGTACTGACAGAGTTGTGGTTAAGGAGTTCATTTGTTACCTCTTTCAGCTGTTGATCTTTAGTCTTGCATGCATCCGATAACTTTGTTAGAAGTTCTCCTAGCTCCTCCATTTCTTTTTGTTGTTTCTCTTTGGCTAGTTGGTGTTGTTCTGCTTCATCTTTCAGCTCTTTGACTTGTCTCTGTAAATCTGAAATGATAATCATCCTCTCATCTAACTTTCCTTGTAGAGCATCAATGACGAGCTCCAGCTCTCTAGCCTTAGCACTGCGGCTAAGTGTTGCTGTTCACATTTTTTCTATCATCACCTACATCTGCTTGGCATATTTGTCTACTTGCATGATGACTTCGTCGTTTGTCTCCCATTATTCAGACTCTGTAGGCTGTCTAGATGGGCTTTGGCTTCTTTTTCTTTGGCTTCCTTGCCCTCATTGGATTTAGTTGTAGGTGAAGGGCGAGGGCTTGGCATTGGGTGGTCTGTCTGTTCTGTAGTGGGTGAGGTGGACTTTGGAGACATCTCCTCCTGATAGTGTTGTGTCTCTCCTTGTTCTGTAGCCTCCGCTTGTCTTTGCTCTTCGGTCGCATCTTCTCTTACTTTTCTCTCAGCTTCTTTAGCTTCTTTTAATTTTAGAGCTTCTACCTCTGCATACATGCATTCAAGGAAGTCTGTGGGGTCCTCCGCTTCTTTCCTTGCAGGGTTTTTGGTTTTGGGTCTCCTCATCTCTCTTGGAACCCACCTTTTTGGGTCCTCACCTGTAGCTTGGCGGCTTCTTTCGTAAGTTTGTTTTTCTCTTTCAAACCTCGCCTTCTTTTGCTGAGGTTCCTCTTGGTGTGTAGCTATAGCTTTCTTCTTCATCTCTTCAATTCTGGCCCTTCTCTCCTCACTGCTATGAGCTTTGTGGGTGCTGTCAGCAGATTTATCACCAGATTTATAAACTCGCTTTAATGAACGTGTAGTTCTTGGAGAAGGTTGTACAGACACAATCCATGTGTTCTGATCTAGGGTTGGTGGCAAATTGTTGGCCATGCCAATAGCATGGTATGCTATTCTTGTCAGTACTTCAGGTGCGCCCAGATAGGTGATTTTACCTTCTTTCTTGGTGCCCTTCAGTGTTGTCAGCACATACTACGCATGACCAATCGGTTACTTGGTTGTCGACTTCAATGCTTGGGTGAAGGTAGTTGCAACTCCATGATTTGGTGTGGTGTACCATGGCGATCTCTTTGCTAAGAAGTGGAAGTGCTGATGGTACAAACATGCTAGTTCTTCCACTTGCCTTTGGATGAGGTCGGAAAAAGTTGTAGCAACAGTCTCCTTAGTGAATGTGCCTACTGTCTTTCTGTCTCTGGCCCGCATAGTCATTCCTTCAATTAGCAACTTCATTGCCTCGGCCACAATTTCTTTTGTGATTATGACTTCTACTTTCTGCCCTTGTTGGTCGGTGATTTGGGCTAATCCATCCTCTTTAATAGTAGACGATAACTCATAGGCTTTCTGGAAATCTACTCCACATGGTTCCTAGTCATAGAATTCCTTGAGGCCCAGCCTTCTATTGGCTTCTTTTGTGTCTGGCTTGGCCACTACATCATATATCTCTTTTGGTAGCAGTTGCAGCTCTACTTGGTGTCCTTTTTCACTCTTAAACGTGCTAGTGAAAACTGCTATATTGTTTTTCTCAAGCTGTTCTCTTTACAAGTATGTTGCCTTGGCCGTCTTTACTAAACTTGGGTCCAGTTGGTAGGGTGGCAGCTCTTGTAACTTCTCCTTCTGGGACACCCTTTTCATGGCCTTCTCCGCAGCTTGTATTTCTCCTGTTAAGTGAATTTTAAGTGAATATAGTGCCGAAGTTAGAAAATTTCTGCAATTTCTGCTCTGAAATGCCCTTGGGTCTGATTTGCTGACAAATTGAGTCCAATTTGCTTCAAATCAATTTTGAAACATGCATAGAACATGTAAAGACCAAAATCATAAAGTTCAAGCACAAAAATTTGCAACAAAAGGAAATAATCATGATTATTTACATTTGAGAATTTTTCCCAACTTTTTGCATTTTTGATATCATATGCTTGAAATATATAGCCATTAGGTGCTCTGAGTGAAGTGTGGACTCAATTGAGTGCACTGGGTGAAAATGGTGCCAAATTTAGGCTTTAATTCTTTGAAACAATAGATAGAACGGGATTTTGAGATCAAACTTGCTCAACTTTGATCAGTGGACTTGGGACATCATCTGCTTTGGTCCCATAAGGTCAAAGTTGCAATTTTCCCCCATTTTGGCAAGAAAGTAAATAATCACGATTATTAACTTTTTCATCAAAATGAACATTTTTTGGTGCAACTTGGTTCTAGGCTTGATGTAGAACTTGTGTATGAGATATGGGGTGATTTGGATCAAAAAAATGTGACAAATAATTCAAAATTTGAATTGGAAGGACTCCTTTGCGTTTTTTGACAATTTTCAAGTTTTTCTTGATCATTTTGGCTCATACTTGAAATGTGGCATGTAATAGGTGTGTACAAGTGATAGATGAAATGAAGGTACCATTCTCAGCCCAAAAAAAACACACAAAAAAATTATCACGATTTGCTAAACTTGACAATTTTTGACCTAGACATATTCAATACACCTATAACAAGTCCTATATTGAATTTGGTAAAATTTTGTCTTGACAGCATCACTTCGTGCTTTGTCGACTCTGAAATCACCAATTTTTGTGACTACATGGCCTATGGAGTTGGTTAGTCACTTTTGAGGCTATGGACTTGTCCGCTACATAGTCCTGAAGCTACCCATCCAGTTTTGGCCCATTTGGAGTCAATTTGACTTCGTATGTCAAATTTGACGCTTTGTAGCCTTTGAGCTATTTTCTGTTTTTTGTGAGCTTGCCTTGACTATTTTCATGAAACCATCCATGTACATGTGAAGTCAGAATCCAATTCTGGCATCTGGCAAAAACGTAGCTTTTCTACTTGGGACCCCTCGGCCCCTACCGAATGGTCATCTAATAATATAAAAGTGTTCTATTATATAGGGGTATGCTACAGTTCAAGTCTCGTCTGATTTGGTTGAGCTGACAGGCCGCTATGGTCAATTTTTGGTCGTAGGACTTCGTGCACTGCTCGGCTTCTAGGGTTTTTTCCTTGAGCTTAGACTTGCTACCGCCATATAGAAGTAATCATTGATAAGCATAGAACTTACTCCACATGCCTTGTGTGAGACGGCGCTGTAGACGGGCGACTGTGGACTCTGGAAATCGCGAACGAAGAAGGTTGAAAGCTATCTCTCCAAGGGTGACTCGTGGAAATGAGGTGATTTCAGACTACCTTGGATATCTATGCTTGGACTTACCAAACCATTTTTTCCCAAATTTCCCAGTTAGTCCTACTAGGCCATGAAATCTATATTAGACTCAAAAATTTCCTCAATCGGATTCCGGTTGCTCATTCTACAAGAATTTGCAAAAGTAGGCCTTGGCTGCCTAATTTAGGCTTCCCACTTCCATCTGCCGATTTGACTGAATTTTTTTGTGTCTGTCCGCCTTGTCCTTCTGATCATCATCATATCTTCAGTTTTTCCATCTGAGCTCATTTTCTATTTATTATCAATTTTTGACATGTTTATTGAAAAAATCAAAGAAAATAACAAAAACGCTAAAGAAAAAAGCAAAGTGAAAATCCAATAATTAAAAAATCCATTGAAAAACACAGCTTTATTGTTTTTTGGTGGATTTCTCTATTTTTAAGTCCCAATATCAAGAAAAATGATTAAAAAATAACCAAAAAAGACCATTTTTTGATGATTTCTGATAGTACATACACTATTTACACTCATCGGGGAGATGCTATCCTGTTGATGACTTGTTAAGGGCATTATTAAGTAGTTTTTGTTAAAAATCCCACGTTTTTATCAATTTTTTTCCTCCCTCTTCAAACATTGCCCCTAATTATTGTTCCCTTGCACCCCTCCTAGTAGATAGCGTACTCCGGGACGACTGTGTGCATGGGTTGAACAATGGTGTCTATGCATAGCCTTGGTTGGCTCTACCATGCCTTGAAGATCAATACAGTTAAAACCACTATGTCGTGCAAGAGTTGGGTCTTGAGTAATTAACTCAAGGGTTTCTGATGTCGAGGTTTCTTTTTGCTGTTTTCCAAAGAGAAAATCTTGTAGCTTGTGTGCTCTTTGCTTTATTGTACCGTCAAAATGCTTTGGCATGATTATTTCCTGAGTTGTCGGTATCCATAATGATTGTTGTCGAGATTTTACCCGCCACTGGTATCTTGGTTTGTCTTGGTCTGAATCTTGGGGTTGAGTCTTTTGAGACTTAACTCTCCATTGCTCCATCGGCTTTACAGTTTGCGGAGAAGATAAGTGCTCCTTTTTCTTCCAGATCCATTTTGTTTTAGGTTTCCTACTCGAAGATGCTCCTCTTTGTGTTTTGAACCTTGGAATCCTCTTTGGTACAGTAGGTGATGTTTTGGGCACCCAAATTTGAATCGACTTGTTCTTAAGCTGTGCTTTTGGTACCCAAATTTGCATGACTCCTTGCACGCTACTTGTAACATTTTCTTGTCAATAGGATGGAGAAGATTGGTTGCTTCGTGGTTTGCTCTATTGATAACCTCCTTTCCATTCCTCTTTGCTTGGTGCAATTGGAACAATGAGTTGTCCGCCTTTATATGATAGCTTGAGCTGGTTGGTATCCCAATTTGGTACTACTTTGTACGTCTGCATCCATGAGATTCCAAGAATCATTGTTTCATTCATGTGTTCATCTGGTAAACATACGAATTGATGAGGGCATGAACATCCATGTACTGTCACATTTAAGTTGACTACTCCCAATGTCGGTGTTGGGTTCTTGTTGCATCCTTTAATAGTCGATATTCCTGTTGTCAAGGACTAACTTGCTTTCTTGTACGTGGAATAAGTGACTGCATTTACAGGAGCTCCTGTATCAACCAATGCATTTGTGCTTTAATTGTTCAGTACTTTGATGCAAAGGTCCATTCCATCTAGCCATTCATCATCAGTTGACACCGCATCCTTCGGTAATTCCCATAGTCGGTCATCTAGTTCCAGAGTGTTGATGGGAATAGGTATTTGTTGATTTTTGAGAGCAGCTTTTTTTTTGAGTACTCAAAGCCGAGCTTCCGCTTGGACTTCATCAATAACCTGCTATCGTTTTATCTTTCTTTTCTTTGCTGCATGCATCTTTTCTAGCAATTCATTGGTTAGCGGTAAATTGTACTTCTTTAAACGACATCCACTAATCCAATTAGCCATTGGTTCACCATCTACTAGGGTGGACAACTTAACTGCTCCACTTGGAGATACATGATAAACGATCCGTTTTCCTATTTCTTAAACTTGGGAATGTGTTGTTTAAGGGAATAGATTAAGACTAAGTCCCCTTTTTTGAAGATTTTTGTAACTTAGATGGGAATCAAAAAACTGTTTTTGTTTTCGCTTTTGTGCATAGATGTGAGCTACATTAGTTAGCCTCTGCTCATCAAGCACATGTTGGATTAGCTGGAGGTCACTTTTCTAGTTACCAATGATATCATATTTTTTGACCATCGAGGTATCATTTCCACCGGAGAACAGATATGCATCTGGTAGATCATCATTTACTTCCTTATGTGGTTCTCCTAAAATAGTCGTTGACAAATGATCTACTCTTTGATGAGTGGTGCCCTTTTTCATAACTACAGTGAAATCAAATTCCAAAAGAATGATGAACCATCTGACGATTCTTCCGGTGTTGCATGGCTTGTTGACCAAGTACAATAAGGCTTGGTGGTCCACAAAGAACACAAATTTGTTTGCTAATAGGTAATGTCTATACTTTTTGACGGCATAGATCATTCCTAATCATTCTTTTTCTGTAGTTGTGTAGTTTTTCTCTGCCATATTCAATTGTCGGCTAGCATAAGAAATAGGAAAATCAATTTTCCCGTCTCCTGGTTGAGGTAGGATACACAGATACACCCAATGGAAAAATTGGAAGCATCTACATGTATATGGAATATCTTATTCCCATCTGGTGCTTTTGATATTGGAGCTGAAGTGAGAGCTTGCTTAAGCTTCATGAAGGATTCTTCACACTCATCAGTCCATTTCAAAGTCTGTAATCAAGCTATACATGGGTTTTGCAATTATAGCATACATGTAAATGAATTGTCTGGTAATATCCACGATGTCCCATGAAAGCTTGAACCCCTTTGACTGTTGTCGGTCTAGGCAAATCAGCAATAACATGAATTTTATCCATATTAGTATCTATGCCATTTTTAGACACTATATATCCCAAAAAATTTCCTTGTCTACCCATAAATGTACACTTTTCAGGATTTAAGCAAATCCTATAAACTCTACATTTTTCAAACACCTTTTTGAGGTGTTCAAAATGATCATCCTGGATTGATGAATGTACACATAAATCATCCATATATACCTCCAAGAAATTCCAAAGATATTCTTTAAAATCATGGCTCATGAATCTTTCGAAGGTGGGAGGAGCATTAGTTAACCGAAAAGGCATGACCCGATCGCCAAAAATACCCCATTCAATTGCAAAGGCAGTTTTATGTTGATCTTTGGGGTCAACCAAAAGTTGATTGTATCCCGAAAAGCCATCTAAAAAGCTGTAGGCTTCTTTTCCTACAACTCGTTCTAAAACATGCTCAGTGATTGGAAGAAAAAAGTTGTCTCTAATGGTAACTGCATTCACTTTCTTGAGATTGACACACACTCTTAATTTTCCATTTTTCGCGGGTACTACCACAATTAGAGACACCCAATCTGTGTGTTCAATTTCATAAATGAATTCGGCTTCCTTTATCTTTCAATCTCTTCTTTGATCTTCCTGGAAAATATTTCATTATATGTGTATGGCCTTTGTCTGCTTAGTTTCACATCATCTCTCATAGGTATGGTATGTTGATAGATTTCTGGATCAACACCCTTGAGATCCTTATAAGACCAAGCAAAGATATCTCGGTATTCTTTTAGTAAAGCTTAACAAAAGCTCTTCTTCCCCTTTCGTCGGGTCGTTTGCAATGTAGGAAGGTCTAGTCTTTTCTCCTGGTTTGGCCAGATCTATCTTTTTTGCGTTTTCAGGTCCTTCGTAGGACTCACTCTGTTTTTGTAGTTCCCTCACAGGTTGTTTGACTATGATTTTTTTTACCTTGAAGAGTATATTTCTTGTAATGAGATGGAACACTCATTACATCTTTACCTTCCTCCTCATTGGTTTCCATTTCAATTGTATATATCTGCTTTAGATCTTTTTTCAACTCTTGATATTTCTTTCTCCGTTCAACTCGTGTCATGGTTGAATCCTTGTCCTGGTATTTATGTTTTTCTTGAGTTTTCTTTCTTGTTTTTGCAATGTTTTTTATATATCCTACTTTTCATTTAAAGGATATCTACCAGTGATTTTGTCCTTGACACAATCATGTGTGTCTATTTGCATCAGAAACTGTGTTCTGCTAGATACTGACGGCATAGGTCTACCTTTTAAATTTTTTGTGTCTCTTTTTCTTCTATACCATTTTTGTCTTCTTGGTTTCTAGTTTGGAAATTTAAAAAACTTTTCCTCCCCTCCTTTCATGAGTAGTTTAGCTCTCACATGTTCTTTTCTGACCCCGAATCATCTGAGGTAGCTGAATATTCTTCTATCTCATCTGTTGCATCATAATAGAGGTCTGAAAAGACTTGTTGAGCCTTCATCAAGTCCTTGGAGTCTTGAATTTTGTCTTCAATGTGAAGGGTTGAGATCATTTGTATGGAAATTATGTCATAGCCGTCCTCATTGCAAAATTGAGTAGGCATAGACGTATTTACACATACATCCATTGTTGCTAAAATTTGAGTCCCCTCAAATGGCTCAAACAAATGCTCTGGAAAGGGTTTAGGTACATAGGCTTCATTTGTGCAATCCCTTTTTAAGATACATTCTTCTCGTTTTAAGCTCCCATTTCCTGAGGCTCCATACATCCAAATAGGCGTGTCTTTGTTCAACCATGATGGAAGCTTAGTGTCAGCCGAAGAGACTGAATCGAATTCTTATATGGGTGTTTTCATGACATCTCTATAAGTGTGATCTCTTAGATTAACCCTTGTTATTGATCCCACTTGTTTCAACTACAGATATATTGTTTCCCCAATCCTGTATAAGTTGTATTTGTCGCATGAAAGGTCTTCCCAAGATGATTTCATAATTGAGTTTCTTTCCAAAGTCTACTATGGCAAAAGTGTGTTGATAATCAATCCACAAGAATTAACTATCACTTTTTCAAGCAGTCCTAAAGGTCTCTCGATGTGTCCATCAGCCAATTGCAATTTCATTTGAGTTTGTCTAATGGCTGGTTGTCCCCAAGATTCCCATACTGCTTTCGTGGCTATGGCTATGCCTTCCCCACTATCCAGTATTGCCATGGTTTCTATATCATTATATCTCATTGGAAGGGTTGTGTTTCCTTCTTCCCCTTCGTAGTATTCTCCAACTTTGTTCATTCGAACGGATCGAATATTCGTGTTTCAATTTTTCCAAGTTTTTTTAGATTAGCCCTGTTATCCCCATGTTCTCTCTAGATCATTCCATAGATATGGTCATATTTTTAACAGTTCTCCTAAAGTAAGAGTGCATTGAGTGGGTGTAGATATGATTGAATGAATGTTGTCTACTTCTAGGGTCTATTTTGCTCTCTTTACCTGAGTGGTTTTACACACTATGGATGGCATCTTTGTTATCTCTCAAGTAAGAGGGTAGTGTTTTCAAAGTCAATGGTTTAGTCATTCCTGAAGCTTCAGATCTGTAATCCTCATACAAGGATTGTACATCTATGTCCATATCCGGAGGTAAATTGTCTAACCAAACTTCCTATATAGGAGCTGACTTCAAAGTTAGGCTCCCATCATTAATCTCTCTAACTTTTTTCCATAAGTGTCCTGGCCAATCTTCTTCTACGAATGGAATTCCGTCTAATGCATCTTCGCCGTCCGACACTATAAGTTCTGGGTTTTTTTGTTTCAAGGTGGGGTTCTACCACCACTTAGGATTTCTCTTTACTAGTTCCTACCAGAAGCTCCTCAGGCTTTACTATACTTTCGAGCTTGGGTTTTTGTTTTTCTAGCATCTCTTGAGTAATTCTTACCAAATTGTGATAAGCTTCAAGCTTAGCTGCTTTCATATATGGAGAAGGATAATTTTTTTATTTTTTTTCCATGTTTTGGCCTGCTTTAAGTCCCGCTTGGTAAGCTTCCAAGGCTGCATTAATTGGCTCAAAAAATTTATCTACCAAAATTGATCCTCCAAATTTCACGGTGGTTTCCTTGATTTTGCTCCCAGATTCTTTCACTTTTTCCTGGAATAGTTCCTTTGTTTTCTCCTTGATTTCAGCCATTGTTTCTGTTTTCTCATCTCATACTTTTTGCTTCTGCTTCTCTTGGTCTTTTGAGACGAAATTTTAGTATTCTCCGAATCATCAAAGGAGTTATGTTTCTTTTTCTTAGCCTGGGCTCTGGTGATTACCTTGATTGGAACAATCGGTTCACTCTTGGATGAGCTACTAGGTATCACTTGGACCTACTACTTTCCCTTGTTTAAACGATTTTTTGGACAATCTTCAGGGAAGTGTCCTCCCTTTTTGCAACATTGTATACAAAAAGCTTTAACTGGCTTAAGGTTCTTGTCAGGCTCTAGGCATTCATTTTTCCAATGATCATCTGCACCACAGTTATGACAGTTTCCAGTTCTTGGCTTAATCATGGGTCTTTCCATAGGAAGTCTAGCACCTTGATTAGCTACATAGTACATTGGTGCAATCTCTGGTGTAGTATAAGTCACAGGTTCTTCCATTGGTGGTGGATGTGAAGTATACCAATCTCATTCTACTATTACTGAAGATGGACTAGGCTCAGCATAGGGTGTAACAGGCACTAGTGCTTGTTCATCTATGAATCCTTCTGAATGCATGTACTTTATAGGCACTGCATTATGTCTAGGATATGGAGGTTGTTGACCCAACACGGGTTGAGGTCTTTCCATACCCATTGGTGGTCTTTGAGCTGGGGCCATATTAGGCTGATAATTGTACATGAAATGTCCTTGTGGCCTCATAGGCACGTATTGAACATTCCCTTCATACTTTGGTCGGTAATAGCACTCATTGGTCTCATGGTTGGTCCATTTACCCTCGATTACACACCATTTTTGTGGCCTAATTGGTTGTCCTTGTTGAGGTATCCCTTGCCATGATCCCCTCATAGGTGATTTTTGCATGTTATTCATCATGTCATTCATCCTTTTTAGCATGCCTTCTATGGTTGTAAGAGGTGCTGCAGCAGCCGCTCCCACTTGTGTTGGTTTGGTGGATGCTATTTTCTTGCTTAGATTATCCTTAGGGACATATTCTTCATTGAAAATATCACAATTGTCTCCTAAGTCAATAGCATCTGACACACACTCTTCTAGGGTCATATGCTTCTTGCTATACAATATAGCATGAAGTTTTTTGTTTAGAAGTCCCTCTAGAAACAATGATACTAGTTTTTCTTTTGCAAGTATCTCTAGCTCTGGGCAGCTTGCAATGTATTGTTTCATTCTAGTTGCACAATCCCTAATAGATTCACCTTGTTGCTGTTTGAAGCTATAGATTTGAGCTACCATATTGTGTTTGATTCTCATTTTGGAACAAGTAGCTACTACAAATCCTTGAGCTAATGTATTTAAGTCCATGATTGACCTTGGTGGAATGTTTTGGAACCATGTCAGTGCTTTTCCTTCTAATGTCATTCCAAATCCCTTGAATTGATTATGGAAATCAAATATGCATTCTGCTCTCAACACTTGCTTAAAAGCTCGCTAAGTGGTCATATAGATCCCTAGATCCACTGTATTTTCTGAGCCATTTTTTAAAATCAGCTGGTCTGACACGTTTGTTTGGTTCACCTCCCGGTCCTGTTCCGAGTCCTTCAAACCAGTCTGTTGGAAATAGTGACTCGTGAAGCCCTGGACTAGCTTTAGTGTCACCCGATTTTCTTTGTGATGAGGTAGTTTCTGGTTTCTTAACATTACTCTTAGAAGATCTCTTGTGGAGTTCATCTCTTGGAATGGTTTCTGGTCCTTGGCCCAATATCCAATTACTTATGGAGTACCCTTGGTATTTGGTTTGTTCCACCTCCTCAGGAGTCATCATAACAAAGTTATTGTCCGTAAATAGGTAGGTTGGTAGATCTGTTGAACCCTTCTCTTTGATTTTGAAGAATTAGATGATCTTCATGGGCGTTAACTGTCCTGATTTGGCATGAGAAGTCCATAGAAGATCTTTGACGTTTCTATCCTCCCAACAATAGATTCCGATTCTAGGATTATCCATGCTAAGCCGTTTCAAAGGCTTCAAATCAACTTGATCGTATCCCTCAAATTCTAAAGTTGGTGGTCCTTCTTTTGCTGCCATACCTAGAATTATGGTATTTACTTCTAACCCCCATTTGTCTATCACGTTAGGGTTTTCAACTTGTAACTACTGAGTTCCATTTTTATCCATGTACATTTTCCTTGTTTGTTTGCTCTGATTTCCTCTTCAAACTCTATGTCATGGTCATCAATGCGAATGGCATACTCTTCATTAGGATACAGGTAAACCTGAGCCCCATGGCAACTAGTCTTATAAAAAGAGAGTATGTGCTTATATCGCATTGTCATTCCGGTTTCTGAATGAGTCAAATAGGAAGACATTTCAGATGTTGATTCTGAAAAAGTATATGAGACTTCTTCAAAGATAGTGTCCAAGTGATCGCCTTGATTCACACTCTCTTTGGTAGATACACTACTATAGCGGTCCCGCCAAATATAACTTGATTTGCTAGTATACGACCAGATCTAAGGTTCATATAGACTTGTGAAGCCCTGGATAGTGTACTTACCGTCGGATTGACTTGTTATCAGCTTCTTTCACTTGACGTGATTGCAACTGTTCTCAAGCTTTCAATTATGTCTGCAACCTGATTCCTGTATCAATTTTAATCAAGTTAGCTAATCTTTCATAAAGACTATACGATTTTTGCTATCTATTGCGACTGGTCTATGTGTATCATTTCAAATCGAGTTAAGTGAATCAGTACTTGAGACTTTCAAATTCTACTTTTACAAAAAGCCAAAGGACTAATTTTCAACCTGGAAACTGAGTGAACATGTAGTAATTTGGATCCAATTGAACCCAAAATTACCCGGTGACCTTGTATTATGTTGGTCTAACATTGTACAAGCTCAGAAGTCAAAAAGTTTGTCTCTGTGTATCAGTAGGTATATTTGCGATTATTTGCTTTTCTCAAATTTTTACACTTTTTGGCTTGATTTGCCAAGTGTGCAACTTGTTAAGGTCTTTGGACAAGTTTCACTAAGTTTGAACAAAATCTGTTCAAGTTATCAACTGTTTCGTGTCCGCAAACTCAGTTTTCAAGAATCTGGCTTAAGTCTCACTTTTGTGATCCAAATTTCACCAAAATTGATTTGTGTGGTCTACTTGATATGCTTGAACTTGTGATATACTCAAATATGCAAAAATGTCCAATTTTGTAGCAGACGTAAATAATCACGATTATTTACTCCTAGTATATTTGTGCACTTTTTTGCAACAATGCTTACACAGATTTGTTAAGTAGCTCAACTTAAGCTCCCTAGCCAAGTTTCATCAAGTTTGGATAATTTTTGTTCAAATGGTCAACAATTTTGTGTCTACGGACTGACTTTGCAAATTTGGCCATAATTTTCACTTCAATGATTCAAGTCTTACCAAATTTGATTTGTGGGCTTATTATAACATGCCAAAACTAGTGGTATGCTAGGTTGGTAAAAAAGGTCGAAAAATATGATAAAAGTAAATAATCATAATAATTTACTTTTGGTAAATTTTTGCATCTTTTTGGTCAAATGAGCATGTATACTTGTGTATCACATCAATATAAGCCTATGAGTCAAGTTTCACTTTGTTTGAACAAAAGTTCCCCAATTTATACTCGAGTTCTCAAAAGTCAATACAGAATTCAGTTTTTACCAAGTTTTTGGTCAGTTTGGTGATCCAAATTCTATTGGCCTTTACAAAAAATGTTTGTACACATGCATAGAGTCTTTGGTATCAAGCATAGAGTCTCTGGTATCAACCTTGGTCACTTTTGAGTTGAAAGTAAATAATCGCGATTATTTACTTTAGGCTTAAAATGAACACTTTTTTGAACTTTTTCACTGGACAGTCTTTTCATGAGCTATTTTAAGCCTCTGAGTCAAGTCAAAACTTAATTTGGCCTAAAATGTCAAGGAAAAGTAAATAATCTGAGTTTTTGCAAACTCTTGAAAATGTTTACTTCAATGTGTCGTTAAGCTTACCCACTAGTTCATTCAACTTTTAAGCATACTCTCCAATCGGATTCAGTTGGTTGGCAGCCTTTTGGTGATATTTCTAGCCGTAGAGCTGAAATTCTGCAACTTCACATAAACACTCACAATTGATTCTTTTGGAAAGAGCAATGTTACCTCAGATTCTACTTACCCTACTCCTTACTGCAATGGGGTTGTGGAAAGTATCCACAAACACTCGTTTTTTTATTCTTTATGGTTTTTTGAGCCTTGATCTTAAGATTTGTCTTGTCCATCAATCATTTTCATATCCTAATATAATCCTACAATCCTACAATCCTAAAAGGTGCTTAACAAGTACAACTTACTTCCAAGCCACCTCTACACAACAAAAGACGACAATCTTAAGCTATGCGGTTTTAAAAAGAAGTTTTGACTTTAGGTGATCCTAGAGGAAGTTAAAGGGTAACTTCACAAGAGCTCGTGTTTTTTTCCTAGTTTAGGTCTCTTTGATCCTCGGCAGCGGCGCCAAATATGGGACGGGTGTCTAACCTCACTCCTATCTTATTGCAGACGTAGCGAGAACCACGAATATAATTGTCAATCCATGGGATGAAGCTGATTCGACTAGTGCATAGAGGCTACAAGAGGTTATCAATCTCTTGGAAAACAACAAACAACTCGCATCTAACTCAAGCTACACTCAAATGACAAAAATCATCAAAAGCTAATCGCTCATGGTCGGTAAATAAATCACATCCGTTACAGCATCAAATGACATCCAAAAGTTACACAACTCCTAGGGCATGTTTATAAGACCTAAGCACACATGCTTATGGTCTCAAATCTCACTTTAGGTCAAGTGCAAAAATCGCAATTATTAACAGCAATGAGTTTTTGACCTAGTCGTTTTCGACCCAAAATGCATCTAAATGCTTAGCAATGATGCCCCAATACCCCGCCTATACTTAGTTTATGAATTTGAAGCCTAAATTACTACTTATGATGAGATTAGGTTGCGGGTTAGTGACGCCAAAAGTTACGGATTAACATGAAATGCTTACGTCAATGTGTAGAGCTCTTACCTGCGGTTGCAACGCAACACTTTCCACTGCAATGTGACAATCAGGGAGGGAGTAAGAAGCGTGAGAAGGAGAGAAGTGAGCACCGTTAGCTCATGCCATGTTTCTTTTATCCAAAAACTTCTAAAAAACTTACAAAAATTGGCTTTTATACCTTAGCCAAGGTTTTTGGTGGTCAAAACCAATAATATGGGAGCTCTAACTAAAGGCAGGTTGATACAATCTGGAAGCTTGTAGCCCCGGCTCATCAATTACAATGTTATATCTAAAAAGTAGGAGTTACAATATTCCCGATTCATCAAAATAATAAGTGTTTTTACAATAAAAGCTCCGAAAAATGGTATCCGAGTTAGCTTGCTGCTGGTAAACTTCCAACTCAAGGTTAGTTTGATTCTCTAATCTCTCTAATGTGTCCTTGGTTTGCTTCAACTCTTCCGCTAGAGCAGTCTATTCACGTTCCTTCCTAGCTTTCATTCGTACCTTCCTAGCCTTCCAGGTGTTTCATCAACTTTTTTGTTCATAACTAGCTGCATCTATTTTGGGTTCCTCAATTATCGGTTCTTCCCTTGCTTTTTAAGCCTGCACTCTAGTGACAACCTATATAGGTATCACCATTTCATTTTCTAAACCGCTACTTGACAAAATTGCCCTTAGTATATTTAACGATGTTTATATTGTTTTATTTGGGTTTTTAGGAAAATCACTTATCAAATGAGAAATGCCGCAATCTGGACAGTATACATTGACTCTAATGATCTTTGTATGAGGACAATCTTTCATAAGGTGGTCTTCACCACATTTGTAGCACGGTCCTAAAGGTTGGCGTGGTGCTCCTGAAGCTGCTCTCTGTTGATAAGCAAGTCTTTGTCCTGCTAGGCCACCGTTGGCTATGAACATCAACGTGTGTTCATCTAAAATTTATCTACCTTCTCTTGCAGCATGAGCTGCTATTCACGATCCAACATTCCCAATCAACATGCTCCAAGGTTTTGGTGCTTTCGGCTCTTTGGGTAAATAGTATGTTGAACTAGTCCCGTATTCACTTGGCTCTTTGTAATACAGAGACACAATTACTAAGGCTTGCTACTCCAATTCCTCTATAGTGGGTGCATACCTAATGCCTACCGGTCTCGTTGCTGGCAGAGGTGGTTGTTGCCCCAAAATTGGTTGTGGTCGTTCAACCCCTACTGGTCCATGCAAATTTCCTACTGTATACCTAGGCATTGGTGGTACCTAAGGAGGTGCTACTTGGGTTGGTGGGGCATATTGTTGCTCTCTCACATATCCCTTTTTTAGTAACACTCTTTCGTAGCATGATTTGTCCATTTCTACTCAATGGCTCACCACTTAGGTTGCTTAGCTTGTGGCTTAGCAAATGGGCTAATCCTTTTGAGCACTTTCTTAACAAGTGTCTCTTGATTTCCAGGTGCTTTGCTCTTTTGTGTTGACTTTGTAGACTTAGCTCCACTATGTTGTCATGATGAATCATTGTCTAAGTCTTTGTAGCCACATGCCTTGTAGACACCACAATTGTCTACTAGGTATAGAGCCTCCTTAGTCAACTCAAACCTCCTTAGTCTTTGTAGCCACATGCCTTGTAGACACCACAATTGTCTACTAGGTATAGAGCCTTTTTAGTCAACTCATTTAGAGTTGAGCTCTTCTTCATATGAAAATCCTTCTGAAGATCTCCATTTCTCAGTCCTCGGTGGATAAATATCAACATGAGTCGGGATTGAATTGGTAACTCTTCCACAGGGAAAAATTTTACATAGTGTTTCAACCTTAAGGCTGCTTTTCTAACAAATTCTTCTTCTTTCTTCTTGAACTTATGGATTTGCAAGACCGTATGGTGAGCTATGCCTCTTTGAAAGAATCCCTTGATAAACTCATCAAGTACCTCCTCCATTGACTCAAAATCTCTACGTTCAACAGAGTCGAACCAGGTAGCGGCATCCTCCTCTAGAGTGAACCCAAATCCTACAAATTGTGTGGGAAAGTCTAGTACTTCCTTAGCCTTAATGACATGCACAAAGGCTGCCACGTGATCCCTTGGATCCCTATTTCCAGAATATTTCTATTAACCCATTTTTGGACTTGAGAAGGTCTGAACCTCCGGTCATCTATCATTTTAAACATAGGATCCTCTATTTCTCCTCTATGATCTCTTTCTAGCCTAGGATATGGTACATGTTCCTCCCCTCGTGGTGCTCCTAATCCATAGTTCTTGATTGGTCTAGAAAGTGGTTGTTCCTCTGCTCAGCTTCTTTCTTCTCATTCTCATCCTCGATGTTGTGCTTCAGTCATGGTTGGATTTAGCATTGTCTTTCTACTCTCATTCTGCTATTGCTGATGGAGTGGTGGTTTTGGTGGTGCTTCCAAGCCTGACATGGCCTGATATCCACCCCCTTTTGTGTTCACGTTTGGTGTTGCAAACTGTTTGAGCCACGCTTGAAATCATAGTGGTGATGTTTGTGAGTTCTAAGGGTTAGGCAATGGTTTTTTATTTGATTGTGTTGTGGTGTCATAATCATCTCAGAAGGGATTTGTAGACTTGCTTGGGTTTCTATGGGCTTTTGCTTCCCTACCAAAGCCTGTGGCAATAGTTCAGGTGTTACTTCTCTTCCTACATCTTTTGGATGAATTGACTCGTATTCTTGTCCGTACTTATTAACAAAAATAATATGGTTTCCCGCCGAATCATACAAAAACAAGTACATGACTTTGTCTATGCTTAACTTGTTCACATGGGGATCCATGCACCGGTAGTATGAGGTGACTCTTCCTTTATCATGCTTATAAATCCCAATATTTTCCTGAATTGTCACCATTCTCTCCATTAGCTTGTCATGAATGTAGCAGGCTCCAGAAAGAGTGAGTTTATGAGGTATTTCTTGGGTCTCCATAACCATCTTCCCTTGTCTCCATATTGATTGTAATTTTATTGGTCTTTGACAATGAGATAGTGGTTTCCCTCCTCATCGCAAAGCCTATCAACATTGTCAATTACCATGATTATTGCTAATCCTCTCACTAGCCTTTCTTCAATACAAATGCATTGACATCCTAGAACATCAACGTACATCAAGGCCCCATGGGCATTGGTTCCCTTAAGAAATATTTCCGTGTATTTTGGCATGTTTAAGGGTTTTTGAGAGGTGCTACCCCCCATGGTCCCTTGCTGCTAGAAACCTCCAAGTTTTTGGTTAGCCATACACTGATATGATCATTTGGAAGAGGTGTCATTATCACTACCCTCTTCTATGATCAGTGCTAAGGGGTCAATCCTTGCTTGGTTTACACTCTCTTCCATTGACACTAAGATAACTTGGTCTTTGGGCACTCTCCATTCTCTTTAAATACACCTTTGGATCTCAAATTCATCAAATCTTTCACACACACATGTATCAACCCAAACCTCTTACCTTAGAAGTCTACCTATAGTTGTTCTTTTGTCTTGATTTGCTCTCAAGGCACTTTCTCAACTTGGTAGAGAATTTTGTAGTTCCAACTGCTCACCAACTTGTCGGGTCCTTGGTTCTGGCTATCTATACAAAATTTTGACTTTGCATTCTTTGTCAAATCAGTAATTCTCACTTACTAATGTATTTAAAGATCGGGCCCTTATATGAGTTACAAGCTCTAATCTAATAAGACAAATTGAGTGCTAGGATCATAGGGAAGACTTTTGGACCAATAATTTCTCAATCTGAGCACTAAATTGGCCTATAGACATCATACATGTATGATGTCTAAATTCACAGAATTGACTCAACCTTGAATCATGCACTCTCCTTGATATGCTTTGCTTAAATCTAGGCTTACTCTAAAGTTCTAACTCTGTAGGTAGGTCAGTTTCCCCTATGTAGGCCTTGGTCGGCGCCAACTCCTCCGGGAGGTTAACTAAGCCAAAAATGATCCAAATTGGGTGAAACTTGGTCCTTGGGCTGGCTTTGGGGTGTTAAGCACCCTCGTAAGTTTTGTTGTCAATTTTGGTCTCTAAAAATGCCCCTGAGACATCATACACATATAATGTCTATCTCGTCAAAATGAAGTGAATTTCACTCCAAAAGTCCTCCACCACACAAGCAACTCACTGCAACTGTCAAAATGCAATTTGCACACCTTTTGTGCTAGATATGGTCAAATCAAGCACTCATTTTTCCCAGATCCGTCTTTTGGTGTTCACAAGTCTCAAGTTGCTTCAAACTTCAATGGAATTTGGCCTATTTACTTCTTAATTGTTCTTAATTATAGTGGCTCACCAACAAGTGTCTTTTGACCCAAAATCATGCCTCTCAAACATCATACATGTATGATGTCTAGGTGGCCAGATTGGAGTTCAGTTTATACCCCCGCTGCCCCTTAATGTGTACAACATGCACATGTGCTCACAACAAAATTTAGATATCAAAATTGCACCTTATCACCACTTTTTACCAAGGAACATTGTGGAAAGAGTAAAGTTCTCTCAATACTCAATTTATATGCCCAAATGAGATAAAACTTGGTGTATGTGCTCTACACAATATGCATGTCTCCCTCTTCTCAATCTTGACCGAGTTTTGGTACCACTCAAATGTCATTGGTCTTTGTGGTCAAGATGAGCACTCCTCCCAACCCCCCCCCCCCCTCCCTCCATGCTTTATAGCCCTTGGCCTAGGGAGGACCTTTGTGTAATCTTCTTGTGCCATGCCAACTAGCCACAACTCTTGTCTTGATAGATAATCACCAGGGACATGAAGTTTTGGCCCTTTAAATTCCATGCCATATAGGCCCCTAACATCCATCCCAATAATGCCATTCTGTTATGGCTCATTCTACACAAAGCAATGTTTATAGCCACCAAGCTCCCAAAAAAGTGCATCAAAAATATAGTGTACCCTAAACACAAAACAAGGGTTGAAGACATTAGCCACTTATTCATTAACTACCCCTTTAAGAAGTCTTTTATGGTTTTTCTTGTTCAAGTCTTAGGATTTACTCCCACCTAGCAAAAACTACTTGTAGGGGAGAGTTTTGGGCTCCTTTTTACCTTTTCAAACAAAGCCCACACTGAGTTTTTTTGGATAGTTCAGAGGCAAAGGAACCACTATGTGTATGAAATTTCTTACTAGACTCCAAGTTTGAGATTTTCTTTGTTGCTGTTTTTTTTTAGGATAAAGAGTTTTATCTAGTAAACATTATAATTTAGAAAAAAAGAATTGAAATTCTTTGGGCAATGCACTCACTAAGGTATAAAAAGATTTAGGACAAGGGAAGAGCGGGAGAAATACCTACAGGTAGCTTTGGGCACCTAGAAGAATGGATAAGAGGGATTGGTGATCAAGTTCTAGGAATCATCAAAAGGATGATCAAGGAAGGTCAAGCAGCTTTAGAGATCTTTCATAGGGAGCTGGACTCTCTCCCATGGGAATGAATAACTTTAACACGTGCTATGACTTGTTGATCCCCTTGTTAGGGGTCTTTTGGATCATGAAAAGAGTATCTATATTTAGAGTATGGTAGTGAAACTTACCCTTTCCCTATAATACCCGTCATTTTTGTACCATTACTTTATGGCCACCACTAAACCTCTTCCTTGGGGTCCTTAAATGTACATTTTGGTTTCTCCCTAATTTATTCAGAATGCACTTATGGTAAAAATATGCAATTTGACTTTTGTGATGTCTTCTTCATGGTTGGTGGAGATGGACAATCTTAGTAACAATGAAGTTCCCTAGTATTCTGTGAGGTCCCCAACCCCAAGAAGATTGGGGCGACTTGATAGATGGCCTTCCTTTATTCTCCTTTTCGGTTCACGACACCCTACTCCGTTTTCACAAAGTAGAGATACGAGCAACAGAAGAGAGGGAGTCCTCTATCCATCATTTACGTGGTTATAAGGGTCATATGCCACGAGCCAGGTCGATAAGTCTAGGATTCTAATGAAAGTTGTTTCCTAACAAAAAGATAAAATCCCATTGACATATTTAGAATCCATGAACAACGCCTTGTTTCCCACGTTTAATAGGCACGGCCGCCATCCATAAATCATAAATATGATATGATACTTAGTTTAAACTAACTAGTAATCTTGTGAAAAGTACCCGACTAATTGGGTCCAGCTTTTAGGGGCACGTAGATTTGGGACATCTCGACTCTTGACACAATGAGTTTCTAATTTCACTTCTCTTAATAAGAGGGGGTAAAGAGTTTCTCGACTAATCAAGACCACCCATCCTTGACTGGCAACCAGAGCCAGCTCCCACTTTCCACCCCACACTCACACTTTTTAGCTTGTTTTCTAATTACTACCACATTGTTTTACATATACAAACAATGTTCTTTTCTTAATTCCAAGCACAGGTTCTTTCATCCAATCCTTCAAACATCACCAAAACATTTATTTCTCAAACATGGTCTAATGAAGACAATCCTATAATACAACAAAAATGAATCTTTCAATTATTCTTAAGAGTTTGCCACTACCCGTGGACTTTCTCTGTCTAACCAACATAGCATTTGCAAAGGATTTACTTATTTTCTAACCGTAAAATGCGCATACTTTCCGAGTCGCTAATTGCAAGGGAACATCTTGCTAACCGCAAGGCATCCTACTAATTGCAAGGCATCTTGCTAACTGCAAGTGACAAAAAAGAGAGCTGATAATCTCAACTTATTCTCCACGACCGCGGAATCACCTCGCTAACTACGAGTTCCATCTAGAAACAAGATATTCTTTCAGCAATTGTTTTCTTTAAGTGATTTCTCAAGCATGATTAACTAACTTCTAATATCAAACAGAGACAGTTTATCAAACACTAACCATAAATCAAACAATTTCTCTACTCTATGAAATTATATGCTTGTTTCTTATGATATAATCACGTTTCTTGGACAGTTTAAGGGAATTGTTAGGCTTCACTTACCGGTCATCATGTATAACGATGCAAAATTATAAATTCATCTTACCAAATTAGCAACACATTCGACTACCTAGTATTCGGCTTCGACTTCTTCCGCAACCAATACCTCCGCTTGAGCAACATTTGGAGTAGTTGATGCCTTCATTTGTACCTTTCTTGGAGGTGGAGCGACATAAGCGTCCTGAGCTACGAGTCACTCGCTTTGGGACCATCGTATCACGAAAGAGAAGGGAGAAAGTGAGAAAGATAACTCAAGAATTTGAGGGTCAGCACGATGATGGTAGAGAAAGAAGTTGGAGATGGAGATGGCTTGAGGGTAAGAGCTTGAGGGAGAGAGGTTGAGGGAGAGAAGGTAACTCCGACGTCAAGGCAAGAGAGCTTCCGCTTTCAAGAGTGTGTCTCCTCAAAGTGAAGGGAGAGGGGTCTTTATATAGGCTCTCAAGGTCAGCTAAGAATAGAGGGAAGCAAGGAGATATAAGTTCGCGCACGTTTGCGGTTGTTTTTTTTTACTTTTTTTTGTGGACACAGATTTCGATGCGCGATTTCAAACCTCTAAGAAGAAGCTTGGCTTCCAAGAAAAGAGTTCTAAACTAAGCTCCTCCTCTCTTTCTTTCCTAAAATTATTCCTCCTACTCCTTCTCTTCTAAAACTACTCCTCCTTTCCTAAAATTACTCTCTCTTTCTTAAAGGGTCAACTCTTATCTTTAGATACAATCTTGAGGCTTAAGTTTTCCATCAACCTATTGTTTTCAAGTGAATAAGGGTCATAATTAATAGTTCTAAAGTACAATTTTTGATCCTATCGTTCCATTAAAATGCCTTTTGACTTAATAAAATGCAAACCTTAAATATTTGCTCTATTGAAAAATGTTGGGTACATTGCAATCTCCCCAACTTAGGGATTCAAGATGTCCTCATCTCGAGAAACAGTGAGGATAGTCCTTCTTTAGGGTGGCTTCATCTTCCCATGTTGCATCTTCTTCAGGATAGTCTTGCCACTGAACAAGGTGTTCTCTGAGAACTCTATTTCAAAGGATCTTCTCTTGAGACTCCAAAATTCTAGAAGGTTGGAGTTCCAAGATGTTCTCAGTAGGCATGACAATCTGTTCATCATTGAGGAGTTGATCATCACTGGAACTATAGGGTTTTAATAAGTTTACATGAAATACCTCGTGGACTTTGATGTGAGCTGGCAACTTCAACTTGTAAGCTTGGGTTCCTATATGCTTGGTCACTTCGTAAGGGCCACCATAACATGGACTAAGCTTCTTGTACTTTCCAAATGATAAGGTACTTCTCTTTGGATGAATTCAAAGAAAACCTTGTCACCTTCTTTAAATCTTCTTTCGGATCTCTTACTATCTACATACTGCTTTTGACGATCCTGAGCTGCCTGAATATCCTTCCGGATGGATTTTTTTTTATTTTCCATTTCTTCCAGCATCTTCTTAGATGCTTCAACTCTGATGATAGGGTCATAAAAGTTGAGTGGAGAGACACATTCTTGACCATACAAGGCACAAAATGGGTCATACCAATGCTTTGATGATGAGAAACATTGTAAGAATACTCCACTAGAGGTAAGAATTGAATCCATCGTTTAGGTTCTCTGCTGCAATAAGCTCTAAGAATATCTTCGATGACTTGGTTGACTCATTATGTTTGACCATCTGATTGAGGATGGATGCGGTACTAAAGTTTAACTCTGTCCCAATTGCCTTGAAGAGTAAGGTCCAAAATTTTGAAGTGAACTTCACATCTTGATCACTTACAATCCATTTGGGTAATCCATGCAATCTCTTTAATAAATAGTCGTGCAATATCAGAGGCGGTAAAGGTTGTTTTGACCGGTATGAGATGTGTAACCTTCATGAGTAAGTCAACAACTACCATGAGTGAATTATATCCTGTTTGTACCATAGGTAATCCAATGACAAAGTCCATACTTATACACTCCCACTTCATTTGGGGAATGTCCAATGGTTGAAGTTTACCACGAAGTTTAACTCTCTCAGCTTTAATCCTTTGGCATGTCAAGCATTGGCGAACATAGTGTAGAACAATTGTCTTTTGCCCAGTCCAATAGAAAATTTTTCGTACGGCATTGAGAGTCTTCGCATATTGTGGGTGTCCTGAAGTAGGGCTATCATGGGCCTCAAATAAGATAGCCTTATTTAGGTAGGGTCCTTTGGTACACATAACCTATCTCTATAGTAGAGACAAGGTCCATCATGTGAGAAGTGTAACGTTGAAGGTATATTCTTTGAATCCCCATATCGAACAAGGTTATGCTGCCTTTGATATTCTAGATCAGATGATGCAAATTCCTTAATCTTTTCAATGATTGGGTTGTTGGGTATAGATATGAGGCTCAAAAAAGGTTTTTGACTGAGTGAATTTGCAACCGTGTTTTCTTTTCCAGGACGATCGATAATGTCAAAGTCAAATTCTTGCAAAAGTTCTACCCATCACCTCTATCGCATATTCAAAGTTGCTTGGGTGAAAATCCATTTAAGCTCTTGTGGTCGGTTATAAATTGAAACTTTCTTCCCAATAAGTAGTGTCTCCACAGCTTCAGAGCGTGAATGACTGCCATAGTTTGAGGTCATGGGTGGGATAGTTCTTTTCATGAACCTTAAGCTTACGTGAGGTGAAAGCTATTGGTCTGCCTTCTTGAACTAATACTCCTCCAACTACTATTCCACTAGCAGTGATGACTTCAAAGGCCTGATTGAAATCTGGTAGCTTTAGGCGGGGTGTTGTAGTCACATACTGCTTGAGTTGGTCGAATCTTTCTTGGTGTAGTGGTCCCCAACTTATCTTCACTCCTTTCTTCAGAAGATTGGTCAAGGGTGAAGCAATCACTGCATAATCCTTTATAAAGATTCTATACCATCCTGTGATTCCCAAGAATCCTCTAAGCTCGCTTGCATTTGTGGTTGAGGCCATTCAACAATGTCTTGCATTTGTGGTTGAGGCCATTCAACAATGTCTTGAACTTTAACAAGGCCCACTAAGATTCCTTCAAGTGAAACAATAAATCCCAAATACTCAATCCTTGGAGTGAAAAATGAACACTTGCTCATCTTTGCATAATATAGCTTGTGTTCTCGAAGAATATCCAACAACTTTCTCAGGTGGTCTTCATGTTCTTCTTCATCCTTTGAGTAGATTAGAATATCATCGAAGAAGACAAGAACAAAGTCATCTAAAAATGGCCTGAAAATATCCTGCATCAATCTATTAAATGTAGCCAGATCATTAGTCAGACCAAATGACATTACTATAAACTCAAAATGTCTATATCGGGTGTTAAAAGCTATCTTTGGAATATTTGATTCCTTTATTCTGATTTGATAATAACCAGATCTTAGATTTATCTTTGAGAAGACCTTGGAATCATGTAGCATGTCCAACAATTCATCGATTCATGGGATAGGATAGTTGTTCTTAACTGTTAACTGGTTTAGTCCTCTGTAATCAATGTAGAGTCGTAAAGTCCCATCTTTCTTCTTCTGAAAAAGTATTGATGCTCCCCAACTTGGTTTACTCGGTCTAATAAATCCTTGTTCTATAAGTTGATGAAGCTGTTCTTTCAATTCAATGGCCTCTGGTAGCACCATTTTATACGATCTCTATGACATTGATTCACTTCTTGGAAGAATCTCTATCTCATGATCAATCTCTCGATTGGGAGGAAGAGAGGTGAGATCTTCAGGAAACACATCTGAGTATTCATGAAGCCACGATGGTTTTGTAACGCTTGATTTTGAATCCATCTTGTTCAGCTTGACCATAAATATTTGTTGTCCGGCCCTCATACCTTTGAGTAGACGGTTGGCTTTAACTAATTGAATCTTTGGAATCCCATTCTTTCTCTATACTTCGACTTGCTTTGCTTGACTATCTTTAATGCTCATACTACCTAAGCCACAGTGGATGCTAGCGTGATTCCTAGATAACCAATCCATCCCAGGAATTCTATCATACATCCCAACTGGTAAGGTTCTAAAGAAAGTTGAAGTAGCATGTCCTCCTAGTTCAAAGTCAAGGGTTCCCATAGAATATCATGATACCACGGTTTTCCCATTAGCCAATTCTATTGTCATGGGTTTAGCTTGTTTTTTATTTAGGTTCAAGTTTCGCATGCATTTTGGGGATAGAAAAGATTGAGTACTACCACAATCAATGAGGAGGTTAAAAGGTTTGCCTTGATGGGTTGTTGGTGTTTGAATAACAGCAAATTGTCTTTGGGCTCTAGGGTTGTCAATAGCTGCATAAATTCTTGCTCTCTCTTCTTCTTTACCAAGGGCAGGCTCTCCTAAGACTGCATGTGCATGGGCATTCCTACCTTGACCTCTTCCAAAGGCTCTGGCTACTCTACCTCATCCACCACCTTGTCCATTGTTGTGTCCAAAAGAGCTGTGTCTTTGATCTACTTCAGTTGTGGTTGTTGCTCTATTAGTTAGACATAGACATCTATTTTAATTATGTCCCAACTCTCCACATTCAAAGCATCAAACATCCAAGTATGAAGGATTTTGAACATTAGCAACGTAAGCTCTTTGTGGTTGTCCATTGTTGCTAGAAAGCCTTATTGGACGTCTCACTCCATTAAACCTTTGATTTTGTTCAACTCTTCCTCTAATCCCTTGCTCCTTCATTAAGGGCTTAGCTCATAGTAAAGCATCTTGCACAGTAGTAGGTTTCATGGCTTCTAATCATGAGCTAATTGGTTCTCTTAATCCTTGACAGAAACGAGCTACTTGCTGCTCTATGGTCATTGGCAGAGCATAACACCTAAACCTTGCAAATTTTGAGTAGTACTCTTCTAAAATTAAACTGTATTGATTCAAGCTAAAGAACTCATTCATCTTCAACGCTTCATGTGTAGGAGGTAAGTATCTTTCCTTTACTGCTTGTTTAATTTCCCTCCAACTCTGGGAGTTCTCCAATACTCCCATGTCACAACAATGTTGTTTCCACCATAATTTTGCTTCAGCAGAAAGAGGCGAAACATCCCTAGCATCACTTGAGTTACAGGTGCAGTCTTTGTAGCCAAGAAGTAATCATCCATAGCTTCGATCCATACTTGTGCATCCTTCTCAATATCAGCACCCTCTCCTTTAAAAGAAGGTGGTTGCATTTGTTTCAGCAATAATTTCTTCTCCTGAATATCCATATAGATAGCATCGTTGTGAGGGTTTTCCATTATAGGAATAATTTGAGGGTTCTCCTGAGTATACGCATATATTAATGTTAATATTCATAATAACCCAAAACATTAGGGTATTTTCTAGACTTAGACTTATCCAGTCCACTAAAGGTTCAACCACATAACTTTACCAATTATGACTTACCGAGTCTATTAAAACTTAACCATATGACAACTAATTCTAACTTATTCAGTCCATCAAAACTCAGTCACATGACTTAACCAGTCATAACTTACCCAACCCATTAGAACTTAGTCACATGAATTAACCAGTCATGACTCTTGTCAATCACACGACTTAACTAGTCATACAATTTTCTTGAAGAAAAAAAACTCAATCAAATGACTTAACCAGTCAACAATCTTTTGAATCAAAACATTACTATTCATAAACTTGTCAAAAAGCCATATAGGGTTCTACAAGAGATCTCTCCATGAGAATATATAATAGAGGTTTCAACCATATTTGTAATACACGTCAGCTGACATGTCGTAAAAGATTGGTGGTTGGTGATGTGGATGTAAGAAGCAAAGCACAAGAGGAAGCTCAGGGTAGCCAATGAACACTTTTTCCTTGAAGGTCGATCGAGTGTGATTGTCAATAATAACTCGATTGGCGGGAATAACTGATGTCACTCTATCATAAACCCATCGATTACAATTCGTGATTCCATCAGGGGCCATGACAGTCAATGGTGCTTTGTAAAATTGAAAGTATGAAACCAGCTTCAATTCTTCAGCCCACTTGATTCAGTGTAGGTCAATCTCCAAGTGTTCAATGTGATGTGCTCGGATAGCAAAGGTTGTTCCACGAACCCAACGACTTGTATATAACCACGAATTTGGTGGATCAAAATTGATGTGAGGTGCAAAAACCTTGTTAAGAATACGGAACACATTCTCACGAGACTCGAATATTGGTGATTGGCAAGTAGTGTGATATATTTCCTTAAAGATAGTTAAACAGTCAATGTCCATAAACTTGTGCTACAAAACAGATACGGTAACAGTGTCAAGCAAGTATTCATGTCAATCCCAAGAATAGTACAGACGGTTCAGAAACCAAACTTTAAACCTAAGGCTCTGATACCAATTGTGAGGTCCCCAACCCCGAGAAGATTGGGACGACTTGATAGATGGCCTTCCTTTATTCTCCTTTTCCGTTGAAGACACCCTACTTCGTTTCCACAAAGTAGAGATACGAGCAACTGAAGAGCGAGAGTCCTCTATCCATCATTTACGTGGTCATAAGGGTCATATGCCACCAGCCAAGTCAATAAGTCTAGGATTCTAATGAAAGTTGTTTCCTAACAGAAAGATAAAATCACATTGACATATTTAGAATCCATAAACAACACCTTTTTTCCCACGTTTAAGAGGCAAGGCCTCCATCCATAAATCATAAATATGATATGAGACTTAGTCTAAACTAGCTAGTAATCTTGTGAAAAGTACCCGACTAATTGGGTCCATAGCATTCAGGGGCACGTAGATTTGGGACATCTCGACTCTTGACACAATGAGTTTCTAATCTCACTTCTCTTAATAAGAGGGAGTGGAGAGTTTCTCGACTAATCGAGACCATCCATCCTTAACTGGCAACCAGAGCCAACCCCCACTTTCCACCCCACACTCACACTTTTTAGCTTGTTTTCTAATTACTACCACATTGTTTTACATATACAAACAATGTTCTTTTCTTAATTCTAGGCATAGGTTCTTTCATCCAATCCTTCAAACATCACCAAAACATTTATTTCTCAAACATGGTCTAACGAAGACAATCCTATAATACAACAAAAATGAATCTTTCAATTATTCTTAAGAGTTTGCCACTACCCGTGGACTTTCTTTGTCTAACCAACAGAGCCTTTGCAAGGATTTACTTATTCGCTAACCGCAAGGCATCCTGCTAATCGCAAGGCATCTTGCTAACCGTAAGTGACAAAAAAAAAGAGATGATAACCCCAGCTTATTCTTCGCTAACCGCAAGTTCCATCTGGAAACAAGATATTCTTTCAGCAATCGTTTTCTTTAAGTGATTTCTCAAACATGATTAACTAACTTCTAATATCAAACAGAGACAATTTATCAAACATTAACCATAAATCAAACAATTCTTTCTCCACTCTATGAAATCATATGCTTGTTTCTTGTGATATAATCACGTTTCTTGGATAGTTTAAGGAATTTCCTAGGCTTGACTTACCGGTCATCATGTATAATGATGCAGAATTTTAAACTCATCTTACCGGATTAGCAACACGTTCGACTGTTAACAACAAACTGACACGGACACCACGGATACTATTTTTTGGAGCTCTCATTGTAAAAACACTTATTATTTTGATAAATCGGGAATATTGTAACTCCTATTTTTTTGATAAACCTTGTAATTGATAAACCGAGGCTACAAGCTTCCAAATTGTATCAACCTCTCATTACCTATCTTTAGTTGGAGCTCCCAAATTATTAGTTTTGACCACCAAAAACCTTGGCTAAGCTATAAAAGCCAATTTTTGTAAGTTATTGTTAAGTTTTGGAAAATAAAATACGCAACGTGAGCTAACGGCACTCACTTCTCTCCTTCTTGTGCTTCCTACTCCCTCCCCGGTTGTCACATTGCAGTCGTGTTTGTTGCATTGCAACCGTAGGTAAGAGCTCTACGCATTGGAGTAAGCATTTCACGGTATTTTGTAGCTTTTGGCATCGCCGACCCACGGCCTAATTTCATCATAGGTAGAAATTTTACACTTCAAAATCAAAAACTAAGCATAGGCGGGGTTATGGGGCATCATTGCTAAGCATTTACGTGCATTCTGGGTCGAAAACAACTAGGTCAAAAAGCCACTGCTGTTAATAATCGCAATTTTGGCACTTGACCTAAAGTGGGGTTTCAGGCCATAAGCATGTGTTCTTAGGTCTTATAAACTCGTCCTAGAAGTTTTGTAATGTTTGGATGTCATTTGATGCTGTAATGGATGTGATTTGTTTGTCAATGAGCGATTGGCTTTTGGTGATTTCAGTCACTTGAGTGTAGCTTGAGATGGATGCGAGTTGTTTGTTGTTTTTCGATAGATTGACAACCTCTTGTAGCCTCTATGAACTAGTCAAGTCAGCTCTGTCCCATGGATTGACAATTTAATCCTAGTTCTCGCTAAATCTGCAATAAGATAGGATAGTGAGGTTAAACACGCGTTCCACATTTGGTGCCGCTTCCCGAGATTGAAGAGACCTAAACTAGGGAAAAACACGAGCGTCTTGTGAAGTTATCCTTTAACTTCCTCTAGGATCTCCTAGAGTAAAAACTTTCTTTTAAAAATCGCATAGCTTAAGATTGTCATCTTTTGCTGTGTAGAGGTAGCTTGGAAGTAATTGTACTTGTCGGGTGCCTTTAGGATTGTAGAATTAGATTAGGATTTTGAGAATGGTTGATAGACGAGACGAGTCTTAAGATCAATGCTCAGGAAACCTTAAAAAACAAGAAAATGAGTGTTTGTGGACACTTTCCACAACCCCATTGCATGAGAACCTAAGAGTAGGGTAAGTAGGATCCGAGGTGGATTTCAGTACATTGCTCTCTCCGAAAGAATCATTGTGAGTTGTTATTTGAAGTGCAGAATTTTAGGTCTATGACTAGAAATAGCACAAAAAGACTGCAAACCACTCAATCTGACTGGAGAGTATGCTTAAAAGTTGTATGCACCAGTGGGTAAGTTCAAGGACACTTTGAGGTAAAAATTTCAAGAGTTGGCCAAAACTCAAATTCTTTGCTTTTTCTTGACAATTTAGGCCAAATTAAGTTTTGACTTGATTCATAGGCTTAAAACAACTCATGAAAAGACTGTCCATGAAAAAAGTGCAAAAAATTGTTCAATTTGGGCATAAAGTAAATAATTGCGATTATTTACTTTCAACTCAGATTTGACCAAGGTTGATAATGTGTACAAACAACTTTTGTAAAGGCACATTGGATTTGGATCACCAAACTGACAAAAAACTGGGTAAAAACTAAAGTTTGTACTGACTTTCTGAAACTTGAGTATAAATTTGAAAAAAATAGTCCAAACTTGATGAAATTTGATTCATAGGCTTATATTGATACGATAGACATGTGTACATGCTTAGTTGACCAAAAAGATGCAAAAATTTGTCAAATATAAATAATCATGATTATTTACATATGTTCCATTTTTCAACTTTTTTGACCAAGTTAGCAGACCACTAGTTTTACCATGTTGTAATAAGGCCACAAACCAAATTTGGTGAGATTTGGATCTCTGGATTGAAAATGACCAAATTTGCAAAGTCAATCTGCGGACAGAAAAGTGATGACCATTTGACCAAAAAATTGTTTAAACTTTATGAAACTTGGCTAGCGACCTTAAGTTGAAGTATTTAACAGATCTGTGTCAAGATTTGGGCAAAAAATTGCAAAAACAATAGTCAAAGTAAATCATTGTGATTATTTACATTTGCTCCAAAAATTAAAAATTTTGCAAATTTAAGTATACACAAGGTCAAGCATATCAAGTAGACCACACGAACCAATTTTGGTGAAATTTAGATCGCAAAAGTGAGACTTAAGCCAGATTCTTGAAATCAGAGTCTGCGGACACAAAACAGTTGATAAACTTGAACAGATTCTGTCCAAACTTGTTGAAACTTGTCCAAGGACCTTAACAGGTTGTATACTTGGCAAACCAAGCCAAAAAGTGTAAAAACTAACAGAAGTAAATAATTGCAATTATTTACTTTTGCTACACAAAGCCACCATTTTTTACTTTTGAACTTGCACAATGTTAGACCAACATAATACAAAGCCATCGAGCAATTTTGGGTTCAATCGGATCCAAATTGATACATGTTCACTCAGTTTTCAGGTTGCACATCAATCCTTTGATTTTTGCCAAAGGCGAGTTTGAAAATTGCAACAGTTGACACAATTAGCTTGATTTGCAGTGATTCACACAAACCAACCACCATATCTAGCAAAAACTATACTTTCTTTATAGAAGAATAGTTGACTTGATCAAATTTGTACAGGAATCAGACTGCAGATGAGGAATCGGTAGCTTGATAGAAGTTACAATCAAGTCCAGCGGAAATTGATAGCAAGTCAATCCAAAGGTGAGTACTTTATCTAGGGCTTCGCAAGTCTTTATGAACCTTAGATCTAGTCGTGTACTAGGAAATCAAGGCATATTTGTACAAACCTCCAGTAGAGTATCCACTAAGGAAAGCGTGAATCAAGGCAATTCCTTGCACACTATCCTTGAAGAAGTCTCAGACACTTTTTCAGATTCAACCTCTAAAATGTCTTCCTATTTTACTCACTCAGAGACCGGAACGACAGTGCGCTATAAGCATATACTCTAATTTTATAAGACTAATCACCATGGAGATCAGGTTTACCTGGATCCTAACAAAGAGTATGCTATTCGTATTGATGACCATGGTATTGAGTTTGAAGAAGAAATCAAGGCAAACAAACAAGGAAAAGTGTACATGATCAAAACGAAACTCGGTATTTACAAGTTGAAAACCCTAACGTGATAGACAAATGGGGGTTAGAAGTAAATACCATAATCCCAGATATGTCAGCAAAAGAAGGACCACCAACCTTAGAATTCGAGGGATACGATCAAGTTGATTTGAAGCCCTTGAAACGGCTTAGTACTGATAATCCTAGGATCCGAGTCTATTGTTGGGAGGATAGAAATGTAAAAGATCTTTTATGGACTTTGCATGCCAAATCAGGACAACTGACGGCCATGAAGATCATCCATATCTTCAAGATCAAGGATAAAGGATCAACAGACATAACAACCTACCTGTTTAGGGATTGTTATAGCAACAACTTTGTTATGAACAAACCAAATACCAAGGGTAATCCATAAGGGATTGGATATTGGGCCAAGGACCAGAAACTATTCCAAGAGATGAACACCGTGAGAGATCATCTGAGAGTAATGTTAAGAAACCAGAAACCACTTCATCACGAAGAAAACCGAGTGACACTAAAGCCGGTCCATGGCTACATGAGTCACTATTTCCAACAGACTGGTTTAAAGGACTCGGAATAGAAACTGCCAAGATACCAGGAGTTGAACCAAATAGACGTCTCAGACCAACTGATTTTCAAAAATGGGTCAAAAATTACAGTGGATCAGGGGACCCATATGACCACTTAGCAAGCTTTAAGCAAGTGCTAAGAGCCGAACGCATATTTGATTTCCATACTCAATTGGAGGGGTTTGGAATGACATTAGAAGGAAAAGCATTAACATGGTTCCAAAACATTCCGCCAAGGTCAATCATGGACTTGAACACATTAGCTCAAGGATTTGTAGCTGCTTGTTTCAAAACGGAATCAAACACAATATGGTAGCTCAAATCTACAACTTTATAAAGAAACATGGTGAGTCTGTTAGGGATTGTGCAACTCGAATGAAACAATACATTGCCAGATGCCCAGAGCTAGAGATACTTGCAGAAGAACAACTAGTACCATTGTTTCTATAGGCTGCTAAGCAAAGAACTTCATGATATACTTTATAGCAAGAAGCATACAACCCTATAAGCATGTGTGTCAGATGCTATCGACTTAGGAGACGATTGTGATATTTTCAATGAAGAAGATGTCCTTAAGGATAATCAAAGTGAGAAAACAGCATCCACTAAACCAGCACAAGTGGGAACGGCTTCTATAGCACCACTTACAACCATACAAGACATGCTAATAACATGCAAAAAGCACCTATGAGGGGACCAGGGCAAGGGATACCTCAACAGGGACAAACAATTAGACCGCAAAAAAGGTGTGCAATCGAGGGTAAATGGACCAACCATGAGACCAATGAATGCTACTACCGACCAAAGTATGATGGGATTGTTTAGTACGTGCCCATGAGGCCACAAGGACAACCCGTGTACAGATACCAGCCTAACATGGCACTAGCTCAAAGACCACCTATAGGTATGGAAAGACCTCAACCCGTGTTGGGTCAACAACCTCTATATCCAAGAGATAATGCAGTGCCTATAAAGTACATGCATTCAGAAGGAGTCATAGATGAACAAGCACTAGTGCCTGTTACACCCTATGCTGAGCTTAGTCCATCTACAGTAATGGTAGAAGGAGATTGGTATAATTCACATCCACCACCAATGGAAGAACCTGTGACTTATGCTCCACCAGAGCTTGCACCAATGTGTTATGTAGCTAATCAAGGTGTTACACCTCCTATGGTAAGACCCATGATTAAGCCAAGGACGGGAAATTTCTGCAACTGTGGTGCAGATTATTATTGGAAAAATAAATGCCCAGAGCTTGACAAGGACCTCAAGACAATTGAAGCTTATTGCATACAATGTTGCAAAAAGAGAGGACACTTCCTAGAAGATTGTTCCAAAAATCCTTTAAACAATGGGAAAACAGTAGTAAATGTAGTCCAAGTGATACCTAGTAGCTCATCTGAGAGTGAACCGGTGAACCGATTGTTCCAGTCAAGGTAATCACTAGAGCTCAGACTAAGAAAAAGAAACATAAGTCCTTTGATGATTCGGAGAACACAAAAGCTGCCTCTCAAAAGACCAAAAAAAGGAGAAGCAAAAGGTATGAATTCAGAAAACAGAAACAACAAGCTGAAATTGAAGAAAACGCAAAAAATCTATTCCAAGAAAAAGTGAAAGAACCTGAACGTGAAATCAAAGAAACAACCCTGAAATCTAGAGGATCAATTTTGGTTGATAAAATTTTTGAGCCTATTAATACAGCCTTGGAAGCCTACCAAGCAGGACTTAAAGCAGGCCAAAACATGGAAAACAAATGGAAAAACTATCCTTCTCCAAACATGGAAGCATCTAAGCTTGAAGCTTATCAAAATTTGGTAAAAATCATGCAAGAAATGCAAGAAAAACAAAAACCCAAGCTCAAAAGTGTGGCAAAACCTGAGGAGCTTGTGGTAAGAGACACTAAAGAAAAACCCAAAGTGGTGGTAGAACCCCACATTGAACCAAAAGAGCCAGAACTTAGAGTGCCGGAGAGCGAAGATGCCTTAGACAAAATTCCATTCGTGGAGGAAGGAGTTGCAAGAAAAGAAGCTTACAGCTCCTTAGATGGCTTTTTGAGATACAATCAACTTTTGGTTGACCCAAAAGATCAGCATAAAACTACTTTTGCAACGGAATGGGGTATTTTTGCCTATGGGGTTATGTTGTTTTGGTTAACTAATGCTCTTGTCACTTTTTAGAGATTGATGAGCCATGCTTTTAAAGAATATCTTAGGAAAATCTTGGAAGTATATATGGATGATCTATGTGTACATTCATCAATCCGGACCGATCATTTAAACACCTCAAAATGATATTCGAAAAATGTAGACTTTATAGGATTTGCCTAAATCCTGAAAATGCACATTCATGGGTAGACAAGGAAAAATTCTTGGACATATAGTGTCTAAAAATGGCATAGTTACTGATATAGAAAAACTTCATGTTATTGTCGATTTTCTTAGACCAACAACAATCAAGGGGGTGCAAGCCTTCTTAGGACATTGTGGATATTATAGACGATTCATTTACATATACGCTATAATTGCAAAACCCGTGTATAGCTTGATTACACACTTTGAGTGGAGTGAAGCATGTGAAGAATCCTTTATGAAGCTTAAGAAAGTTGTCACTTCAGCTCCAATATTGAAAGCACCAGATTGGAATAAGATATTCCACATACATGTAGATGCTTCCAATTTTGTCATAGGGTGTATACTAGCTCAACCAAGAGACGGAAAATTGATTTTCCTACTTCTTATGCTAGCTGACAGTTGAATATGGCAGAAAAGAATTATATCACCACCAAAAGGGAAGGATTAGGAATGATCTATGTCGTAAAAACGTATAGACATTACCTATTAGCAAACAAATTTGTGTTCTTTGTGGACCACCAAGCTTTATTGTACATGGTCAACAAGCCATGCAGCACAGGAAGAATAGTGAGATGGTTCATCATTCTTCTGGAATTTGATTTCACTATGGTTGTTAAAAAGGGCACTACTCATCAAAGAGAAAATCATTTGTCAAGCATTGTTTCAGGGGAATTTCCTAAAGGAGTAGATGATGATCTACAAGATGCATATTTATTCTCAATGGTCAGAAAATATGGTATCATTGATGACCATAGCTCAAGTGGATTCACAAATACCTCTCCCTATTACAATCGGATTAATCGAGCAATCGGCTATGTATCAATAACTAACTGGTAGGTTTTACAAAATAAACCGAGATGGAATATTACTCTTATGCATTAATCTTGAAGAGAAAAACCAATACCTAAGTCAAGCACATATTACCATAGTAGGACTTCACTTTGCTGAAGACCAAACTATGCAAAGGATCTTGAGACTTGGAGTATTTTGGCCAACTATGAGGAGTGATGTTTGCTCTTTTGTAAAGGATTATCCTCAATGTAAAAAATAAACATCCATACCTCATGTAACCTTGTTTCAAATGTCGCATGTTCCTAAGTGGAGTAACTATTTAGTCACTTACTTATCGAGCCAAACATTTCCTGAGGATATGAGTAAACACCGTCAAAGAGAAATTGAAACTGAAGCAAGATACTTTGCTCTCATTGGAAACCAATTTTATCGAAGAGGTAAGGATCCACATTTGCATCTTTGTGCAAATGAAGACGAATATATTCCGACCATATAACAAGCACATGTTGGATTAGCTCGAGGTCACTTTTCTAGTGAGACCACCACAAAAGCAATCTTAATGGCAGGCATATGGTGGCCAACACTTTTTTGAAGGTGCCAAAGATATGTTTGAAGATGTGACGCTTGTCAATGAGCACGCAAAATGGGGTATAGAATTTGTTGGGCCAATACAGCCACCTGCTTATAGAACCCAAGCTCAATATATCATTGTAGCTACGGACTATTTGACCAAGTGGGCTGAGACTAAAGCAACTCAAAGGAACGATGCCAGAACCACTGCCGCATTACTATATGAATATGTGTTCACAAGATATGGACTGCCAATTAAAATTATCAGTGATAGGGGAACTCATCTCCTCAATGAGGTAATCGAGTATTTGCTTAATGAATTTATGGTCATCCATAACAAATCAGCTCCCTATCATCCACAAGCAAATGGACAAGCTGAGCATACGAATAAGATTCTTAGCTCGGTTTTGACTAAAGTGGTTATTTCAGGAAGGGCAGACTAGGAAATGAATCTCCATGCTGCTCTATGGGCTTATTGAGTTTCATTCAAAATAACTTTAAATGATACACCGCTTAACCTTGTTTATGGCCTTGATGCCATACTCCCAATAGAATTTCTATTACCGAAATTAAGGGTAGCAGAGGATCTTGAGTGGACTGGACATGAATTTTCAAAAAGACTTGAAGATTTAGAGAAGCTAGATGAGCAAAGGCTAACAGTTGTAGCTCACATCTACGCACAAAAGCGAAAACAAAAACAGTTTTTTGATTCCCATCTAATTACAAAAATCTTCAAAAAAGGGGACTTAGTTTTAGTCTATTCCCTTAAGCAACACATTCCCGGGTTTAAGAAAAAGAAAAATGGGCCATTTATCATTGAAGATGTATCTCCAAGTGGAGCAGTTAAGATATCCACCCTAGATGGTGAACCAATGGCTAATTGGATTAGTGGATGTTGTTCAAAGAAATACAATTTTCCACTAACCAATCAATTGCTAGAACAAATGCATGCAGCTAAGCAAAGGAAGATAAAAAGACATCAGGTTATTGATGAAGCCCAAGAAGTAGCTCAGCTTCGGGTACTCAAAAGGAAAGATGCTCTCAAGAATTAACAAATACCTATTCCCATTAACACCCTGGAAATAGATGACCAACAATGGGAGTTGCAGAAAGATGCAATGTCAACAAACGATGAATGGTTAGATGGAATGGACCTTTGCATCAAAGTGCAGCTCAACAATCATAGCACAAATGCATTGGTCAATACAAGACCTAGAGTAAATGTAGTCAGTTATTCCATGTACAAGAAAGCTACAAGTCAGTCTTTGACAGCAGGAATAGAGACTATCAATGGATGCAACAAGAACCTAACACCAACATTGGGAGTAGTCAACTTAAATGTGATAGTACGTGGATGTTCATGTCCTCATAAATTTGTATGCTTACCAGATGAACACATTTGGCATTCCATGGATGTGGACATACAAGGCAGTACTAGATTGGGATACAAATCAGCTCAAGCTGTCACCTAAAGGCGGGCAACTCATTGTTTCAATTGCACCAAGCAAGGAGGAATGGAAAGGAAGCAATCAGCTCACCAAACCACGAAGTAATCAATCTTCTCCATCCTATCGACAAGTAAATGCTACAAGTAGCATGCAAGGAGTCAAGAAAATTTGGGTACCGAAAGCACAGCTTAAGGACAAGCCGATTCAAATCTGAGTGCCCAAAACATCATCGACAATAGCAAAGACAGTTCCAAAGGTCAAAACACAGAGGCGATCATCTCCGAGCAGGGAACCTAGATGAAATGGATTTGGCAGAAAAAAGAGCACTTATCTTCTCCACAAACGGAAAAAACAATCAAGCAATGGAGAGTTAAGCCTCAGAATCCTCAACCACAGCGTTCTACACCAAGCAAACCAAGGTATCAATGGCGAGTAAAATCTCAGTAACAATCAAAAGTGCTACCAAAAGCTCAAGAAATCAGCATGATAAAGCATCATGATGGCACAATCAAGCAAAGAGCACACAAGCTACAAGATTTACTCTTTGGAAGACAGAATCAGAAAGCCTCCACATCAGAAACCCTTGAGTTAAGTACTCAAGACCCACCTCTTGCACAACATAATGGTTTGAACTGCAGTGATCTTCAAAGCATGGTAGCGCCAACCAAGGCTATGCATAGACATGATTGTTTAACCCATGTACACAGTCGTCCCGGAGTATGCCATCTAGGAGGGGTGGAAGAGTACTAAGTAATTAAGGGAAATGTTTGAAGAGGGAGAAAAAAGTTTGATGTTAACGTGTGACTTTTTGCAAAATTACCTAATATGCCCTTATAATTCATCAACAGGGGAAAATTCACTGATAAAATCTTCCCGATGAGTGTAAAAGTGTATATACTATCAAAAAATCATCAAGAAATAGTCCTTTTTTGTTATTTTTCATCATTTTTCTCGACATTGAGACTTAAAAACAAATAAATCCAATAAAAAATAATAAAGCTGTGTTTTTCAATGGATTTTTATATAATTATTGGATTTTCACTTTGCTTTTTAGCGCATTTTGTTATTTTCTTTGATTTATCTCAATAAACATGTCAAAAATTAATAATAAATAGCAAGGGAGCTCATATGGAAAAACTGTAGACACGGTGGTGATCAGAAAGACAAGGCGGACAAGCACAAAAAATTTCAATGAAATCGGAAGATGGAAGTGGGATGCCTAAATTAAGCGGTCTGTAAGAACATGGGTCCTATGGGCAAGGCCTCCGGCACAGTCGGACAGTGTGTACGCTAGGGGGAGGCTTTAAGATAGCACGGTTGGGTGGAGACTAGCACACGCATTACCACCGCCCTTTCACTAGTATCCGAGCTATTTTTGGGAGGAGGCTAAAAGCGGCTTGCATGTGCGTGCGACGCCCTGCTTCTCTCCCACGTTCCGCAGACAGCTGCGTCTCCGTTGTGCAGCAAAAAGAAGGCAGGCATAGTTTCCTATGCGAGCAGTGAGTGGACAGACAGCAACCGCCCTCACCTAAGGCAGGCGACCAAGGCAAACTCGACCAGCAACTCGACGGCACTGAGGCTCCGAAGGCTTCCGTTGGCGCTGTTGGTTGCGCGCATAGGAAGGCTCGCTTAACCCTTGCATGAAGGAGGGTAGAACCCACCTCATGAGTATTGGCCGATGTTGTGTATAACAAGGAAAGATAGTCTACTTGTGTTGAAAGGAAAATTAGAAGCAAAGGGAAAGCTTCAAACTTCGCTTTACCCTTACTTTTCACTTCTTGGAGGAAGGCAAGTTTTCCTCCAAATAAAAAAAATTCCTCAAGGAGGTAGCTTCAAAGTGAAGAAAAGCCTTTTTGTAACGACGAGTTTTTGTGAAGAATCATCAAAGGTGTTCTTACAAGGAACAACAAGTGAAGCGCTCAAATTCTCGCAAGGCGAGGTTCGCATGCAACGCAAATCGCGGAACATACAAAACACAAAGACTGTAATTTCTCAAGGTACAAGTTGTCGTTTCTTTTTCTCTCTTTGCATTAGTGTGTGTTTATCATGGCCAGTGACGATATTCCACCTATACACACGTTTGATTTTGAGCACGTAGATCAAAATCGGGGCACCACGGGTGCTGCTGACACTAATATGCATGATGATGATGATCTAGGAGATCATGGGCTTGTAGATATGGCTTCTTTCAAGACTTTGGAACATTGCCAAAGCGTACTTGAAAGAAATCTCTCTACACTCAATGCAAATGTTACCAATCTTACAGAGTTACTTGTGAAATTTATGAATTCACAAACAACTCAAGGAGCCACAAGGTGGCACGGTTCAAGGGAACCAAGCTCGCACGACTCAAGGAGTCCAAGAGACAAGTGCTGCAGAAGATGCAGAAGGTAGCAATGCATTACTTAAGAATATCACCATTCCTGAGTTTCACGGGGAAGAGCGTGATCGCAACAAGGATGCGGTCAATACGTTCTTACACAAATGGAGTGATATTCATAGATTGAGACACACAGCGGATATAAAGACAAGTTTATCTCTTAAAGGCAAGGCCTATAAGTGGTGGATGACATTTCCAATAGATGCTCATCCTCTATCTTGGGCTGCATTTCAAGCTTCTTTCTCCAAAGAGTTTTTGGACTACAATGAAGAAGATAAGAATTGGTTAGCATGGGATGTATGCCGCATGTCTGGTCTCTCTCTCACACGGTACTATTGGGAAATCATATTAAAACTAGAAGGTCTAGATGAATTCTAAAAGATACGATATTTTAATAGGGGTCTTGACAAAGACTATCGTCTTCATGTCAAGACCCAACATCCAAAAACTTCGGAAGAAGCCATTAGTCATGCACAAAGATATGATGATGACCAAGAGAGGAAAGGAAATGTTCCCTACTCTAAGAATACTTTTGCTAAGAACAATGTGGCTAAGAGCCAATGGCGAGGTAGATCTCCCACACGTTCCAAGAGGAATAAGAGACAATCTACGTCTCCATGCCCACAAGAGGCTAAGAAGCCTAAGCAATCGCGAGATACTCCGCGTGGGTCTCTCAGCATTGCTGATTTTGAGCGTGCAAAGAAAAAGAATTTGTGTTTTAGATGTCTTTTGGACCAACATAACAAGAAAGATTGTCCTCTTTTGCAAGGCAAAGAGAAGTCCATGCACACGGTGCAACGCCTCACATTAGATTCATCTCCTAAATATTGTGTTGTAGAGGTTCTTCATATGGAAGAAAAGCACAAGAGTTGTGTGCCTGCTTTAATGTGGCAGCCCACCTTTGGCCCCCATGATTTGATCCGCATGCATGGCACTATTAACGGACAACGTATTCGTATTTTAGTGGATGATGGTGCAACTCATAACTTCTTGAACTATAAGCTGGTCAAGAAATTGAAGCTTACACAGACTCCCTACTCTCACAAGTATGCGGTGGAGCAGATGTCTGGGAATGATAAAGAAGTATGGGACACGGTAGTTCAAGGGGTTGAGCTTATTGTTCAAGATCATACGATGACCCTTGACTTCCAAGTTATGAACATGGACCGTGCTGATGTAGTTTTAGGATGGGAGTGGCTGCATGGTTTAGGAAACACATTGCACACTAGTTATGAACACAACTCCTTATCCTTTATGGCCAATGGTAAACATGTGCTTTTGCTTGGTGAGAAAAATACACCATCTTCACCTCTTATATGTACATTGGAGCTGTCTATTTTGCAGAAATCAAATTCAATAGATGAAGTCTTTTTGTGTTACTGCTTGTCTCCAAGTCTTGTAAATTCTCAAGAGCAAAGTGCGGTGAATTCTAGTAATGGTATGCAAAGTGCAATGAATTATAGTAATGGTATGCAAATTACAATGAATTCTACTGATAAACAAAGTGTTAACAAATCTAACAAGCAAAGTTCTCTCAATTTTAATTATATAGAGCAACATGCAACTGTTGTAAAACAAACATTACAGGAATTACAAGATTCTCCATCCCAGCATAACTCTAGTTTAGTTTCTCCTTTTTCACGGCAAAAACTGACTCACTTACTCACGGAGTATAGTCATGTGTGCTCAAGTGATTTACCATCGGGTTTAGCCCCTACACGTGATGTGCAGCATAGCATAAATGTCTTGCCAGGCACTAAACCAGTGAGTAAATCACCTTATCGTATGAGTGCTAAAGAAGCCAAGGAGGTTGAGAGTCAGTTGGCTGACTACCTCGCTCGTGGTTTCATTAGACCTAGCACTTCGCCTTGGGCATCACCAATTCTATTGGTAAAAAAGAAAGATGGTACTATGCGCATGTGCATAGATTATCATGGATTAAATGTGATAACCATCAAGAACAAGTATCCTCTGCCTCAAGTGGATGATTTGTTTGATCAAATTCACTGGGCAAGATACTATACAAAGATAGATCTTCGTTCAGGATACCACCAGGTACGTATCCTACTGCAAGATATCTCCAAAACTGCCTTTAGAACACAGTTCGGGCATTTTGAATTTTTGGTTATGCCTTTTGGTCTAACCAATGCTCCAGCTACATTTATGACACTCATGGATAGTGTCTTACGTCCCTATCTTGGAAAATTTGCTGTGGTTTTCCTTGATGATATTCTCATTTACAATAAGACTGAAGATGAACACACAGAACACTTACGATTAGTGTTTGAACAGCTACGAGCTCACGTGCTGTATGCTAAGCAAAGGAAGTGTGATTTCTTTAAAACAAAGATACATTACCTTGGTCATGTGATCTCTTATTCTGGCATCAAGATGGACACTGACAAGGTCACTTCCTTTCTTCGATGGCCACATCCCAACACGGTTGAGGAGCTTCAAATATTTTTAGGCATGGCTGGATTTTATCGACAGTATATCCGTGACTATGCCAAAATCATTGTTCCTATGACGGATCAGCTTAAAGAAAAAGGTAAGACCTTTACTTGGGAAGAAGCCCAAAAATTCAATTTGAACAGCTCAAGGTAGCTATAGCCACTGCTCCCATCCTAGCAATCGTCGACCCACTTAAGCCGTTTGTGGTAGAGACTGGTGCGGTACTTCTCCAGGAGGGAAGACCTATAGCCTTTGAAAGTAAAAAGTTAGATAGAGCTCAACAGAATTATTATGTCTATGAGAGAGAGCTCTATGCCATAATTCACGCTTTACGAAAGTGGCAACACTATTTATATGGTGCCGAGTTTGAAGTAGTTTTTGACCATGAGAGTATCAAATGGTTTACTACTCAAAGAGACTTGAAGGGCCATAAAGCTAGATGGGCAGAAATCCTTCGAGATTATGATTGTAAGCTACGATATCACAAGGGGCGATATAATGTAGTAGCAGATGCACTAAGTCAGATGCCTCAGATTAATTCACTTGCTTTCACGGAACTAAAGAGTGGATTTTTGGAGTCATTACGTGGCAAGTGTGCACAAGATCAATCATATGCTAAAGTGTGGAGTGCAGTTTTAAAAAGGGATCCCTCACACTCACATGTCTTTGAACATCCAGATCAACATGTCTCTGCACGCGCAGATAGAAACTCCAACACACAGAGCTCCACCCCTACTCAGGAAGAGCTTAAGCGGTGGAAGAATTTTTCCATTGATGATGTCTACTTACTCCACAAAGGTAGAGTATGTGTGCCAAAGGACTCAGACACTAGGCGCCAAATCTTATTTGAGTGTCACGATAGTTCAAGTGCTGGTCATCCAGGTATCCGTAAGACGTATGTCTTAGTTCGACGGCAATTTTATTGGCCGGGCTTACATCATGATGTTCAAGAGTACATACTAAACAGCCAACAGTGCCAAGTTAATAAGGCAGAGCACCTCAAGGTAGGTGGCATTTTACATCCTTTAGATATTCCACAAGGTAAGTGGGAGAGTATCTCTATGGATTTTGTAGTAGGACTACCTACTACAAATCGTGGCCATGATGCCATTTGGGTAATTGTAGACCGTCTCACAAAGATGGGTTGATTCATTCCCACTAAGACTATGGTTAAGACACCGGAATTAGCACGGCTATTTGTAGAGCATATATATAAACTCTACGGTCTTCCAGCTAGTATCATTAGTGATAGAAATCGAAAGTTCGATAATCACTTTTGGAGAGTTGTGTTCCAAAAGTTGGAAACTAAACTTAATCTAAGTATGGCTGATCATCCAGAAACGGATGGTCAAACAGAAAGAGTTAATCAAGTGCTAGAGGATATGCTACGAGCATACGTTACCAAGAAGCAAACCAATTGGGAAGACTACTTACCTATATTGGAATTTTCTTATAATAGTTCAAAGCATGTGACTACAGGGTTTAGTCCATTTATGCTTTTGTATGGATTTCAACCTAGATCACTCGTTACGGTGGGGTTGGCTAAGGAGAAGATACAACAAGCGAAGGATTTTCTCCAAGACCATTTTGACATGCTTCGAGTTGCTCGACGGAATGTTAAGCAAGCTCAAGATTGATATAAGAAGTACTCAGATGAGCATCGACGTCTTGCTACTTTCCAAGAAGGAGACAAGGTTTTCCTCAAATTTTCAGAGCATTCAGAAAGTCTGAAGACGGGAAAAGTTTCTAAACTTTCACCACGCTATTGTGGACCGTGTACCATTCTCAAACGTATAGGTCAAGTGGCCTATAAGTTAGCTCTTCCAGAGCACTCAAGAGTTCATCCTGTTTTTCATTGAGCCGTTTACGAAAACAGCTAGGACGGAATGATAATATCCTTGACACAAGTGTGTTGGTTAACCTTATCGCACCGCCAAGCATTCCTCATGAGCCCGAAAAGATTTTGGATTCTCATGAGCTTCACACCAGACATCATGTCAGACGACAGGTGTTGGTAAAATGGCTAAATAGACCTGAAGAAGTTTCTACATGGGAGAATGTCTCCGCACTTAAGAAACGTGTTCCTACATTTGTTTTCGAGGACGAAAACGATTCTCCAAGGGGGGGTAATGTAAGGACATGGGTCCTATGGGCAAGGCCACCGGCACGACCCAACAGTGTGTACGCTAGGGGGAGGCTATAAGATATCACGGTTGGGTGGAGACTAGCACACGCATTACCATTGCCCTTTCACAGCCATACCTACTTTTGCAAAATTCTTGCAAAATGAGCTATAGGAATTTGATTGGGAAAATTTTTTAGTCTAACATAGATTTCACGGCCTAGTAGGACTAATAGGGAATCTGGGAAAAATTGGTTTGGGAAGTCCGAGTATAGATACTCAAGGTAGGCTAAAATCACCTCATTTCCACTTGTTGCCCTTGGAGAGAGAGAATTTCGACTTCTTCGCGCGTACTTTATGTAGCCTACAGTCACCTGTTTTCAGCGTCGTCTCACACGAGACATGAGGGGTAAGTTCTTTACTCATCAATGATCCATTTTGTAGGCCGGTAGCTAGTTTAAACCCCTTTAAAAAACCCTAGAATCCAAGCAGTGCACGAAGACCTACGACCGAAAACTGATCATAGCGGCCTGTCAGCTCAACCAAAAAAGATGGGATTTGAATTGTAGCACAAGTAGAAAAGCTAATTTTTTGGCAGATGTCAAAATTGGGTTCTGACTCCACAAACACCTTACCTACAAAGTCTATACACAATCTCTATGATTGGTTTTGTGAAATCAATCAAGCAAAGCTCTCGAAAAGCAGAAAAGGGCTCGAAGGCTACAAACCGTCAAATTCAACATACGAGGTCAAACTGACTTCAAATGGGCCAAAATTGGATGAGTTGCTTCACAACTATGTTGCGAACAAGTCCAAAGCCTCAAAAGTGACTGACCAACTCAACACGCAGTGTAGTCACAAAATCCGATGATTTTAGAGTCGACAAAGCACAAAGTGATGCCGACAAGACCAAAACTTACCAAATTCAATTTAGGACTTGTTTTAGGTGTATAGAATGTGTTTAGGTCAAAATTTCCAAGGTTTGCAAGAAAAATGCAACTGCTGTAAATAATCGAGATTATTTACTTTTGCACTAATTTGGCTTGAAAGTTACATCATCACCTCACATATCATTTGTACATACCTAATACGTGCCAAAATTCAAGTATGAGCCAAAATGATCACATATAACATGGAAAATTGCCAAAAAAAATGCAAAGAAGTCTTTGCATGACAATTTTTGAGTTATGGACCACATTTCTTGAGCCTACCCAAAAATGTTGATTTTGGTAGAAAAGTTAATAATTGCGATTATTTACTTTCATGTCAAAATGGGAGAATTTTGCTATTTTGCCATCATACATCCAAAGTACATGATGTCATAAGCCCACTAGCCAAGTTTGAACAAATTTGGAGCTCAAAATCTCAAATTTCCTTTATATCAACTTTTTCAGAGACCTAAAGCCAAAATCTTGTACCATTTTCATCCTATGCATCCAAATGAGCCCATATTTCACTCAGAGAATCTATCTGGTATATACTTCAAGCCTATAATGCCAAATTTGCAAAAAGTTGAAAAATTTACTCAGCTATAAATAATCGCGACTATTACTTTTGCTGCAATTTTTTGTGTGGACTTTATAATTTCGTTTCTTACATGTTTTTATGCATCTATGCTTGTTCAAAAATTGATTTGAAGCAAATTGGCCCAAAATTGTCATCATTTCAGACTGAAGAACATTTCAAAGAAAAATTTGTCAAATCTGCTAACTTTGACACTCTATTCGTCACTGAACACAAGCCTTGAAGCTGAGGAAGCACAAGAAGCCGCAAGGAAAGCTAAAGAGAAGGTAGAACAGCAAAAGCAAGCAGAGGAATCCACTGCACAAGGAGAAGCACAACATGCTCAAGGTAATGTATCTCCCCGCATCTCTTCTCCTGTTTCTGAACACCATGCTCACCCCATGCCGAGCCCACCACCATCACTAGCAATTGAGCCAACAAAAGAAGCAGAGCCTAAACAGCAAAAAGCAGCGGAATCAGCACACCAGGCAGCTGAATCTACTCAAGAGCAGCAAATAGAGCACAACAAAGAGTCAAAAAAGGGCAGCAAATCCTGCACCACAAGAGGGCACCACAAAGTTCGAGCACACAAGAGAACAGGAGGCCAAGGAAACATCCTCTACCTCAACACAGCAAGAGAAGGCCGAGGCATCCACGAAGCCTCAGGAAGACAAAACAGAAAAAGATCAGCCACAACCACAAGGGCAACTGCAACCAACAGCCATGACGCTGCCAAAGGACACACAAGAATCTGTAGAAACATCAAGTCAGCTGGTACAAAATGAAGATTGGCAATCAACTGACGAAGTCATCCTACAAGTTAATGAGTATGCTAAGCAAATGTAGGACATGACTTAACAACTTCGCTCAGCAGTACTAAGTCGTAGCACAAGGGCCAAGGAATTAGAGATGGTGATTGACGCACTCCAACGTTAGACAACCGACTTAACGTCGTCACCGATCTACAAAGGCAAGTACAAGAGCTCAAAGCGAAAGCTGAACAACATCAGCTCGCAAGGGATAAGCAGCAGAAAGAAATGGAGGAACTTGGTGAGTTGCTTACAAAATTTCCAAATGCATGCAAGGCAAAAGATGAGCAACTGACAGAAGTTACAAATGAACTTCTAACTACAACCCTCTCAGCTCAGAAAATTTCGGTACAGTTAGATGTGGCAAATGCTTTCCTACAATACTCAGAACAAAGAATAAATGATCAGGCAATATTCTTGCGATAAATACAAGAGAATCTTGTTGTAGTCTTGATCAAAGGAACAGACAAGGTCTACAAGGCATTAGAGAAGAAGAATAAAAATCTTGAGATGGAAGTAAAATTAGAGCAGTCTCAGCGCAAAGACCTGGCTTTAATGTGGGTCCAAAGAGAAGATGAGCTGCTGAAGGAAATAGCTAAACTCAAAAGAGTTAGCCAGCTATTGAGAGAGGGATGGCCAGAAACACAAGAAGAGGTAGGCACTTCAAAGCAACCTCAGATAGAAATCCACTCAGTTTCATTCGCTCAGATGGAGACACAGCCAACGAAACAGCTAAGTGGCGAGGAGGAGTTTCAAGTACACATTACAAAAGCAGACATAGTGCCAATAGTCCAGCTCTCAAAGGCTGAGGAAGATGCACTGAAGGAAAAAAGTACAGAAGAGGTAGATGAGCAGTGGAAGGCAGCAATGGATTGGGAGCTGAGAGTACTTCATTCCGTCAATGTCACACAACTCACTCCCACTCAAATCAATGTGCAATGGCACCAACAATCCTTGCCCTATCCTCTTATTAAAGTGGAATTGCTACAAGTAAAAGAAAGGCTTTACACCGACATGACAGTCAAGGGTGAAGATCAAGACCACCCGAAGTGGAGGTTGAGCTAGTTGAACAAGAATCCAAGGTATTTGATTCTGTTCACAAGAGCACTTGCAGCCCTGCAAAAGGATCCAACTTTCTATCATGTACCATGAGTAAGAACTTGGCAAGCACACGAGGCACTACTAAAGAAGAAGCCAACTTGGCTGAATTACCCAAGATTGCCTGCTCCAGAAAATGGACCACCGAGGGAAGAGTACATGGCGAAAACCCTAACGGGCACCATGTCCTTTTTCAGAAGTCTACCAGATTTATCATGTGCAATGTTATACAAAATCTTCCGAATGTTGCTCAGTTGCATCGAAGTCTTCCATAATCCAGAGCAAGCAGGCACCCCTTGGATGTCATTCCTTGAGGGTAACATAGGGTTGTGCTATGATCTCAGTGGCCAACCTCCGAAGAAGTCCTCTATGGCTTCTACGCCAGGTGTATGTTTTTACCTTCTATGCTGGCATTTGAGGAAGCATTCTACACAGGGTTCTTCACTTAGCGAACAAAAATATCTAGGCCAGTAATTAGCTTTGACTTCTCTTACAACCAATAACTCCGCTTGTGCAATGTTTGGAGTAGTTGATGCCTTCCTCTGCACCTTTCTTGGAGATGGAGCGACATGAGCGTCCTTCGAGCTTCGAGTCACTCACTTCGGGGCCATCGTATCGCGAAAGAGAAGGGAGAAAGTGAGAAAGAGAACTCAAGAATTTGAGGATCAGCATGATGATGGTAGAGAAAGAAGTTGGAGATGGAGATGGCTTGAGGGTAAGAGCTTGAGGAAAAGTTCATGAACGTTCGCGGTTGTTTTTTTATTTTTTTAAAAAATTTGGCGGACACGAATTTCAATGCATGATTTTGAACTTCTAAGAAGAAGCTTGGCTTCCAAGAAAAGAGTTCTAAACTAAGCTCCTCCTCTCTTTCTTTCTTAAAAGTACTCCTCCTACTCCTTCTCTTCTAAAATTACTCCTCCTTTCCTAAAATTACTATCTCTTTCTTAAAGGGTCAACTCTTATCTTTAGATACAATCTTGAGGCTTAAGTTTTCCATCAACCTATTGTTGGTGGATATGCCGCCACGGACGTCAGCACAGCGAGAACTCACCTAACAAGATTTGTCAGCTAAGGACGAAGCTCGACCCGCAGGCGCGTGGAAGCAAGCATAGGGTGTCAACCTACACTCGACTGACTCTCGACTAATTCCTACAGAGGTCTCTACCCAATGTCTAAGCTATATCCTTCAGGAGTGCATAAGAGGAGATTTCCTACAATGCTTCCAAGAGCCAAATACCCATCAAACGCTCTCGAAACGCCACAGAACTTGAAGAAGACCCTATTAACATCAATAGGTCGCTCTCCCTAAGGCCCATGAATCAAAATCCCAACCCTAAACACCTGGTGCAAAATCATGTAAGATGTCTGATCGAAATTTGTAGGTTGTCGTTTCCAAAAACTAAAGTATCTAATGTGTAGCTCTACTCAATGCGAACGCGTGGATATGCTGAAATGCGAAAATAGACAACGTATGCTCACCGAATCACCAGATGTAGCTCGTGGGTCGAGTTCACAAAACCAGACTGTACACCCGCAATGTAGGTATTGACGCGTAGCTCTCGTCGGGGGCAAGCACTCGATTTCAACCACCGGTGCGCGCGTAGCATCAAGATGAAACTCTCAATCTCTCTCGTACACAGTACGCTTACTCACACAGATAGAACTTTTTTAAAAATGACAAAGGTTTTTCTCATTAAGGTCAAAAGTGGTATAAATACCTTACAATCTCAAACCCTAATGCTCCAATTTAACCATCTACTCAATCTAAATGTCAAAAATGGGATACAATCTAGAAGCTTCTGTAAGCCCCACTATTTACAAGGGTGAAATGACGGTTTTTCTCAATTAAAGAATAATTACAAAAAATAAAATTCCACCGAGCAATCATTCTCCGTAGGGTGTGTCCAGCTGCTAACACTCCCCCCCTCCTAGTTCATGTCGTCCCCGACATGGCAGTAGAGCTGCTTCTTTAGTGGAGGCTTTCTCTCATCTTTAGAAGGGACTCATATCGTGCATGTTGAGCCAGTAACGTCGGGCCGAATATCTCTATGTTGATGGTGAAGAAGCCGGTGTAGAAGGCTTCTTCGAAGGCATGGAGGTGATTAGAAGGCAAAAACATAATTCTCTGATATAGTGCATGTATCACCTCGTGAGAAGGCTGAGCAGATAGATCGTAGGCAAATCTGTATGTATCTTGGAAGAAAAGATAATGTCTGTCGCTTGTCCAGGTTTAAGGTTTCAAAGACCGCCAGAAGGGTTTTACATATTTTTCTAAGCATGATGCAAGATAGGTCAGGCGAGCCAGTGAACAATTTGATGGCGTTTTCACCATGTATTGCTCACTCATTCTCTCGCCTGCCTTCAAGCCTGGCAACTTTGGGTAATTGAGCCAAGTGGGTTGGCTTCTCTGCAACAGCTTGTGTGCTTTCCATATCCGCATCCTTGGTAGAGGGCAAAAACTGAGGTTGTCTCTGATTCTTTTGGGCGCCTCTACCAGATGAATTAGATATTGCGGATATTTTGTGAGCCATGCCTTTCTCCACCTGGGTTGAGAATCCACTATCAGCTTCACTCCTTCAGGTTTGGAGCTATCTGCTTTGTACAATGGCATTGTTGGCTCCTCTTTTATCCATTTGTTGATTGTAGCAGCTTCATACTTTAGCAGAGGATATGGGAGAGAAGGTTGTAGCCATTCATGCCGAAGGTTACTGGCATCTATCTTCTGAATGGTCATCGATTTAAACACTCTCTGCTCCCACTCCAATGCTTCTCTAGTTGTGTCTTTTACTGCCGCTTCTATGGCCTTCTGCAGCTTTTCATCTTCTTCTTGTGTCAAATCCTGGGGTTCTTGTGAGGGTCCTACCAGGATGTCCTCTTGCATGGTGGTGTCCACTGGATCTGACACATTTTCTATGTCAATACCCTCCATTGCTGCTGGCTCAGTGCTAAACTGTTGCTCTTGAGTTTGTTGTTGGCCTTTTAGCTCATCTATCTTCTTGTGAAATGCCTTCTTTGCCTCTTCCGCTTGATCTCCCATGTTCACTAGGAGCCTTCATTCAGATCTGCATTGATTTTTTCCGCCTGCTTGAGCTTTCTCTTGATGTCTTTGTTTCCTGCTTGCCATCTCTGAAATTCCTCGTCCATCTTTTTCTTCACGGCTTCTAGCTCATTTTTCATGGCCTGGTTCTCTTCTTCCAAGCGGTTTTGCATTACAAGAGATCCCTTAGCCAGCATCAGTCTTTGCCTTTTCTCTAATGTCAACTCCTTTTGGAGTTCCTTCATTTGTTCTTCATACAAATCAGTCTCTGAAGTTGTGCCAGTCGAGCTAGCAGCTCTAACTCTGGCCGGAGATGCCCTTAGCCTTTGGATGGTCTGATCTTTTACTTTAATCTAATCTTTTAACTCTATTACCTCATCATGGCTTGCCTCATGTTCTATCTCGGCCTTTTCCTTGGCATTCCTCAAGGTTTCCACCTCTTTGGACTCTTCAGCAAGTTGTAGAGTCAGATTGTCCCTCTCTCTCTCCGCATCTGTCAATGACTTGCTGATTTTCTTGTATTCTTCCTCTGCTCTTTGAAGTTTGTGTTCTGCTACCTGATTCTGTCGTTTCTCTCCTGGCATCTTTGTAATGCCGCGTCCAAACTGCTTGCAGCTTTGTTTGTTTCTCTATATTCTCTTGGTCCTATTTTTGCAGTAAGTCCACTTCAGCCTTGATACAAAGTTCATTTTTTTTTAGAGTATCAATCTCACTCTCAGTGGCCATTGATCTTGCTCTGAGCTCGGTTAGCTTTTGCATTACAACATCCCAATCATTGGTTGGTGGCTGTAGGTCCACTGGATCGGTGGCCATCCCTTTCAATTCTACTAACCGAAGGCTCTGCATATGTTCCTTGGACCTTGTGCTTGCCAACTCAAAGGCTATAGTAGTTGCCTCTTCTCGAGAGTACCCCGCAGCTAGTAGATCAAGAAATATTCTGAAATTTCTTTCCTCTGGATCGGACTTCTCCTCTTTTGGCTCAGCTTCCTCTTTGGTCTTCCCTTGCTTGGAATCTTCTTGTTCATCAGGTCTGTCCAGCTCCTCTTTTTGTTGGGTTTGTGGAGGGCTAAGGGGAGGTGGTGATGGTGGTGGGCTGGATTCCGGGCTTGACGATGGAGTTGGTGGCTTCTTCTTGAAATCCCATTCCGCCTTGGTCTTTCTCTCTCTTTCTTGGCCTTCCTGCTCTTCTAGTAGTTGCCGTCTCACTTCATCCACTTCTTCTTTTGTAAATGGGATATTCGGGATATTCTCTGTCATAGCATCTAGGATCTCGAAGTTTTTGATATAGTCTTCGAACCGATCCCGGTGAACCCTTCGAGATGATCCCGACATGGCTTCAAAGGATGGCTTCCACAACTCGCTTAAATCTCCTTTGAGTGCTCTCTCGACTCTGAAGCTTTCCATGAGTCTTTCTAGCCGCGCCACTTTTTGTGACTTGGTTTCCTTGATTGGCACTTGTAGACTTTCTTTCTTTCCCTTCTTTGATTCTGGCAGCTCTTCTAGCACGGTCTCTAACCGGCGCTTCAAACCTGTGGCTACCCTGGGTGCCTTGGGAGGTTCTTCTTCTTTGTCTTCTTTTATCTTTAGCCACTCGTTTTGTGAGGGAGTTTCAGACCGTTTCCTTTGGCATGCAGTGCTCCATAGACAACTTTTGTTATCAGCTCACCAGGTACAATATAGGTGGGATTCCCGTTCCCCATCTTCACCAGGTTGTCGTGGATGTAAGCGGCATAATTTATCTCTTTTGGTTTGCCCTTCTGCATTGCCCAACTGAAGGTGGTAGCAATGGCTCCAAGTGGCATCCTATACTTCTGTGGCCGCTTTGTACACATGTGGAAGTATTGATTGTAGAGTTGGCTCATGATAGCCACTTTTGGGTTTGCAATATCTTCAAATGTGTAGTTGTTCTTCTTTTCCGAGTAGACCTTGACGCCTCTTTTTCACACTGTCCCCTTTATTTGAGATGTCAAGTGCGGCTGCCACCACCCTCTCTGTGATGACAATCATGGTATTTGGCTTGCCTTGCAAATCGATGACTCGGGCCACTCCATCTTCTTTGATTGTGGTTACAAATTCCCACACTCTTTTTATATCAATTCCCATTGGCAAAGCTTCAAAGTAGTTGTGGAGATCTAGCTTTTCCAAGTAATCCCCCATCTTGCTCCTGACAAATTCATTGAGCTCATGGGTAGCTCTACTGCATTTCCTTCAGGATCTTTGAATACTCCTTGGTAGATTCTCAGATCATTGGACTCGAGCAGATCATCTTGAATCCATGTGCTAGTGGGCTTCAGGGTTCCTTCTGGGATCACAAATGGCTCCACTTCTTGCAAGTAGTCTTTTATAGTCATCCTCTTCTTCTTTGCAGGTGATTTTGCGGTTGCCATGGATCCTGTTGCACTCAATAGTCCGAAGTTAGCGTTTTTTCCACATTAGCTGATAAACTGAGTTCTAACTACCCAAATGACTTGAAAATTGAAAATAAAACTTAAAAGGAACTAGGAAAACTCTGCATTTGCCCACAGTAGCTTCTGGCTAAAAAATTATCATTTAGACATCCTACACGTAGGATGTCTAACTTGTCTGTTTTTTGTGAAACTTGGTAGGCTGGTGGCCCTTGACCTATGCAACATGGCTATGTAATTGGAATTGGGTTTGGGCATCAAAAAGTGCAATTCTGGGCAGATTCAGGCTTTTGGCTCACAAATTGGGTAGGATGTCCTCAACATGTGGCAAATGATATTCAAATGGGTTGAAAGTTGATATACAGGCTTCTTATACCATGTTAATGGTTCCCATGAAGTCAGTTCTTGCACAGAAGGTCAAAATCACACTGGAGACATCCTACGCGTAGGATGTCTATTTTATCAGAATACCTTGAAGTTGGTTCTGTGGGTAGCCCTTAGCATGTGGAACATGGCCTTGCTCTTAGATTTTGATTTGGATAAGCATTGGTGTTGTTAAGAGCATGTGTAGTGTTTCTAGGCTCAAAAAGTGCATCTTGGAGGTGTTGGGAGCCAAATGTGATGGGAATGGCTTGAAACTTGATATATGAGCCTATGAAGGTGTTATAAAGAGATCTGGAATTTAAAAATACCAGCTAGAGGTCAAATTGGTCATTTAGACATCCTACGCGTAGGATGTCGATTTCATCAATTTTCACATCTGACCCCACAGTTAGCTTAGCAATGTGCTCATGAGTGTATTGTGCAAGTTTCATGTGATTTGGACTAGTTTTGGTAGGTCTATGACCCATTATTGCCTATATGCTCTGACTTTGCATTTTTTGATGCACATGAGGTCAACTTTTGTCCAAATGTGATGAAACTTGGTGGCTAGCATGTACAAGCTATTCAGAAACTGTGTGTGATATGAGATGTTGAGTTTGTTCCCATATATGGCCTTGAGACATCCTACGCGTAGGATGTCTCCTGATGAAATTTATGTGAGAGGTGCTATTGGTGCCTGCCCTGAGCCCCCCTGAGTCCCTTTTAAGCCCTATTTCAACAAAAAAGTCAAATAGATAGATAGAAACTTCCTGTGTGGCTTTCAGAGCCTCTAAGCCGTTTTCTAACTCTTGGAGTGCTTCTTGGCGAGATGAAATTTCTTGATGTTAGTCTCCGTAGCTTCACGGTCCCTTGGGGATCCTTGCCATATGGTTTTTTTTTACTTTGGCTTCACCGGAGCTATGTTTGGCAATTTGTCGCTCTTGAAGCACCCGTGGTTGCGTTTACATGTCGTCGATGACTTGTGGTGGTCTACCACCATAGGACTTGGTTGTTGATGGTCTGAGAAAGCCGCTCGTGAAGTTTGGTGGCAAACAGACATGCGGTTTCGCCGTGAGAGCTATTTGACGCTTTGTTTGTCTGATGCCGTTTCTGAAGCTTAGTGCCGCTTCGGGTCGCCTTATGGCCATGTGGGCTATATAGACTTGAAGAGCATGTCGAGATGCTCCTACCCATGAGTTTTGGTAGCATTTGGGCGCCTTTCCACCGATTTACCATTTGGTGGCCTCTTGCAGGGCTCTAGAAGTTAGGGTTTTTCCCAATGGTTTTCCACCGCCTTTGAGCATTCAAAAGTGGTCTCCTATGCTAGGGTAAGCCGTCGATGAAGCTTCATTGCTTTTGGGTTAGCCGTTAGGTGGCCAGTTCTACCTGTAGGTCTCTACTGTCCTCTTCCCGTGTGAACCCTACGCTAGTTTTCGCGACAAAACATCAAACATACGCGAAAAGCTCAAGGTGGTGAGCCTACCTCTCATGTCTAGAGCCTGTCAGGTGGTTGCGCGCGTCGTAGAAGCCGTTGGAAGTCCGGTTCGCTCTAGGTGGCAAGAGCTCTCTCTCAAGAAGGCAATAGTAGAAATAAGCTTTAATGAAGTGAAAAAATCTTATAATGGGGGTCTCCGACCACTTTCCATGAAGTTTGACATGTGCTCTCAACTTCTTGCGAGATGCGGTTTAGGCTCGAAAAATTCTTGATTTGGACTCCATTTGTCCAGTTTCCGAGATTTGACGTTTCGGTCAAAATCTGGCCAAAACACGCTTTCCGCTCCATTCACATAATTGCACCCCCATTGTACCATAGGTTTTTCTCTAGTCACTGATTATCCCCATATTTTTTGTTTTTCATTACGACCGTTTTTTACCTGCTTTTTGTATTTTTGAAGTTTTTCTACCGATAATTAGTAAAATTAAAAAGAAAATAGCAAATTAAACCCAAAAAATCCCCAAAGATCATAATAACTCAAAAACATCACCGCAAAACACTATATACACTCACATGCAATTTTTATGGCCGGATTTCTCCGTTTTACCAAGATTTTGTCTGAAAAATGGCTATTTTTACCTATATACACACACCTAAGGGCTTCATTTGGCGTTTGACCCCATATACTTGTAGATTCATGCTGTATAAGGTCATATGTACTTGGGTTAGTCCAGAAAATTTTGCAATCAAACGACAACCCTCTAAAATAGTCGAAAATATGCCCGTTTTTTTATGCTCTTTTTACCATTGGTTCCGCATTTATGCCTCCCCCCTCCTAGCCGGAGTCCTCCCGGACAAGAAGGTATCACCTCGGTGTATGTGCCATGCATGGGTTAAAAATTGTGGTAATGCTCGGCCGTGTAATGTGGCCCTATATGATGCATACTCGGTCAATGCATGGAAAAATCAATGTTGTGCAAGAGGAGGGTATAAGCAAGATGCTTATTGGAATTCGCCGTCGAGGTTTCCTGTTTGTTGTTGATTTGGTTGGCGGATTTTCTTTGCAAGTAAAAGTGGCAATTCTACCGCTCTCTGTTTTATCGTCTTTCTTGCAAAAGTCACTTGGTTTGCCACTACTGTCGAAATGGCCATTGTCGTCTCCTTGGAGAGAATTGTCGTGGCGGAATTGGCCATTGTCTTTGTCTCTTTTGCTTTCCATTTGTATCTTTGTTTTGGAGGTTTTTGTAGGTTTATTGCTACTTCCGTGGTTGTCATTGTTGTGCTGTTGATTGGCACCCACATGGATCGATTTGCCGGTTTCATATGTTGTGTGTGTCTGCATGCCGATGTTGCATGTACTGAAGGGAGTTCCTGTTGCTTTGGTTTCGGGATTCAAATGCGAGTCGCATTTAAGTTGTTACTCAGCATTCTCTTTGGGATCCATATCTTTCTTGTTCCCTTGGTTTTTGGTTGAACTGTGTGCTTCTGTTGACTTCTTCTGTTGTATAGTGGTAGGTCTTCCATGTCACCTCTATCCTTCCGCACCCATACTGGTCTTTTGCGTATTGCTAACCTTGATCTTTGCACTGCGGTCTATGTTGTTTTATGCTTGTAGTGAACATGGGTGGCAGTTCCCTTGTTGGTCGCCATGGGTATCGTGTTGTTCTTTAGTGGCACCCATGCTTTTGGTTCTTTATCCAGTAATTGCATTGCTGCCATCTAATTCTTACGGGGTTGCTGAGCAAAGGCTACCACCTGTTGTTCTTGTGCATTTTAAATTTTGACTACATCCGCATTCCAATCTATCTACACATTATACTCTTTTTGCCAAGGTTGTCCCATCAACATGGGGTGTTTTGTGCTCTCATCCTCAACCACATAAAACTTGTGTGGGTAAATATATTGATGTACTTGTACATGCAATATAATCCAGCCCAATGTTTTTAGCAAATGTGATGTACTACTTTCCAGCACTTGTGGAGTAGGATGTAGTTGACCTTTGGGTTTGAGCTGTTTGTATAATCTGTAAGAGAATAGATTTGCTTGATCTCCAGAATCAAGCAATGCCGTTGATTCAACTTGATTGCTACCCACTTTGACTGCAATTATTGGCTCCACTGTGTCTTCATCAAAATTCATTAGTTGAATAGCATTTATTCGCAACGATGATCCACCTTGTTGTTGTTGTCGTAGAAGCCGTCTTTTTGCAATGCATTCTTTTGCTTCTGCTTGGGCCTCTTCTCGTACCCTCTGTTTCTCTTTCATCCGTTGTTTTTCTTGATGGATTTGTTAAAGCATATCCTGTGTTAGTGGCAAATGATACTTTTTTAATCGACACCCACTAATCCAATTTGGCATTTCTTTTCCTGCTAATGTAGCAAGTTTGACAGCTCCACTTTGTGATAAGTCACTAATCACAAAGGGTCCCATCCCTCGCTTTTTAAGTTTCTTGGCATGTTGCTTCAAGCTATAAACAAGTACATAATCACCTGTTTTGAACTCTTTCGTGCGCACATGCTTGTCAAAAAACTCTTTTTGTCTTCTCTTTTTAGCATAGATTGAAGCTACAACTCTCAATCGAAGTTCATCTAGCTTTTCAAGATCATCTATTCTTCAAGAGAGCTCATGTCCTATCCATTCTAAGCGTTTTGCTACTCGTAGAGTCGGAACTAAAAACTCTATGGGTAATATAGCGTTTAGACCAAACACCATGTTGTACGGTGTTGTTCCTATTGATGTTTTGTAAGATACCTTGTATGCCCATAGTGTTGAGTGTAACTGCTGATCCCAGTCTGTCCTTGACCTGATACAATTTTAGTCACAACGGTGCACAGTGTTTTATTTGTGGCCTCAGCTTGTCCATTTGCCTGTGGATGATATGGAGCAGATTTTCTATGTATGACCATGAATTCCTCTAGCAGATATTCAATGACTTCATTAAGAAAATGTGTTCCTCGATCACTGAAAATTTCTATTGGTAATCTGTATCGTACAAAGACACTCTCATACAAAAATTGTGCAGTAGTTCGTGCGTCTGCTTTTTGTGTTGCTTGGCTTCCGCCCATTTTGTGAGATAGTCTGTAGCCACAATGATATATTGGGTATGGGTGTGATATGCAGGGGGTGAAATAGGCCCCACAAAATCAATGCCCCATTTTGCAAATGCCCTTGCTCCCATCATTGGCCATAGTGGCATCTCATCTCTCTTTATCGGCACCTTGGTGCGCTGACATGCGTCACAACGCTTTACAAACTCCTCAGCATCCATATGCAATGTAGGCCACCATATTCCTGCGGGTTAAGTCAATTTTTGTCGTCATATTGCCTGAAAAATGGCCTCCACTTATGCCTCCATGTGCGTGTTCTAGAATCAGCAGGTATTCACTTTCACTTGCACATATTCTAAGTTTATTGTCCTTTCCTCGCTTATAGAGTTGATTCCCAATTAAATTAAAGTCGCGAGCATCCAGCTCTATAGCCCTTTTCCGTGCTTTTGTTATGCTTTCAGGAAATGTCCTTATTGTTAAGAAATCAATGATATATTGAGTCCATGCAGGTGCAATGTTTACCTGAAACAATGTCGCGTGATCCACTGGTCGTTTGGCACTACATATAGTACAACTGTTAACATAAGCATGTGTGTCAGCATACATAGTTGGCCAAAAAACCCCTAATTGTTTCAGCCGTTGGTGTGTTTTCATTGTTGAACAATGAAATGCACAATCCTGGACGTGTGCTTCTTCAAGATAACACTCGAATTCCTCCGGATTTATACATAATTGTAGAATTTGGTACGAGCCTAGATAATACAGTCGTCCTGCAATCAACTGGATTTTTTTTGTTTGTCGAATTGTTTGTTGTTTGGATCTATCTTGCTTGTTATCAAATCTACCTCCAAAGGAAAGAATTCTAACAATTTCCTGAGACCATTTGGGTATCATTTCAATATTGAAAAGATAAGCATTAGGTATGTCATCATCTACTCCTTCAGGAGCTTCCCCGTTTTGAAGCCTTGAAAGATGATTCGCCCGTAGATGAGTTTTACCCTTTTTGACTACCACTGTGAAGTCAATATGTTCTTCTCATAGAAGAAAGTGTACACATAGATCATCCATATGTATTTCTAAGAATATTCTCAGGTATTCTTTGAACGCATGAGTCATTAACCTTTCAAAGGTAGCTGGGCAATTGGTCAAGCCAAAAGACATAACTCTATCTACATATATTCCCCATTCTATGGCAAACGCAGTTTTGTGTTGATCCTCTATTGCAATTGCCAGTTGGTTATACCCTGAAAACCCATCTAGAAAGGAATAAGCCCGTTTCCCAGCCACTCTCTCAAGTACATGTTCTGTGATCGACAAGGGATAATTATCCCTTATGGTGGCTGCATTTACTTTTTTGAGGTTCACACACACTCGTAGCTTTTCGTTCTTTTTGGGGACAACCACAATGGGTGACACCCAATCTGTATGTTCGATTTCATAGATGAATTCGGATCCATCAGCTTGTCAATTTCCTCTTTGATTCATTTAGCAAATGTGTCATTATATGTGTAAGGACGCTGTTTGCTAGGTTTGGCATCTGATTTCAACGGTATTGTATGTTGCCATATCGATGGATCAACTCCTTTGAGGTCTTTGTAGGACCATGCAAACACATCTTTATACTTCTTGAGAAGTTGTGTTAGTTGTTCTTCTTCTTCAGGCTCTAAATCAGTTGCGATATAGACCGGCTAAGGCTTTTCTCTTGGTGCAGCGAGGTCTATACCTTTTGCATTTTCCGGCCCATCGTAAGATTCCTGGTTTATTCTTTCCCTGACTGGTGGTGCCATTATGATTTTTCTATCGTGGATGGTGAATTTTCGATAGTGGGATGGTACATTCATGTTTCCTTTTTCTAACCCCTCCTTACCATCACTTTTGCCCTCAGTAGTCCATACCTCTCGTAACGACCGTTTTAGTTCTTGGTATTTCTTTTTACGCTCCATTTTGGTCCACTCTGGGTCTTTTGTTCTTTCCTGTTTTGATTGTTGAGTTTTTGTTGATTTTGTTTCTGTTTTAGCCTTCCGTACCTGTTTTATTTCCTCTTGCGTTCCATCCCTTCGAACTTTTGAGAATCTCCCTAATATTTTGTCTTTTACACAATCCTCTGCTTTGACAACCATTAGATAGTGAGTTTTATCTTTTATCCTGGCCATCATGTTCTCTCTCTTTTTTTTTCTGCTCGTTTTTTCCTATAGCGTTCTTGGCGTCTAGGGTACCGATTGGCAAAATCATAAAACTTGATATTCGCTGTTTTCTCCCCACGCTCACTTGACCTGTCTGAACACTCGTTATCTGCATCATTATTTACCTCTAGATGCTCAGAGGAGTTATAAAACTCTTCTTGTTCTGGTGGTTCCACGATCTCATCTTTTGCTGGTATAAGGCTTACCATGTAATAGGGTAAGGGTTGCACATCATAGCCATCCTTATCGCAAAATTTTATCGTTGGGCTATCTGTAATGGTACAGACATCCAATGTTGCCAGTATGTGTTCCCATTCCAGAGGTTCTAAGGCATCTTCGAGAAAAGGTTCCGAAATATAATCCTTGTCCTCAATAGCTCTTTCTAAGACGCATTCCTCTCTTTTTAACCTTCCATAATGTGAAGCTCCGCACATCCATAGCTCTTTTTTTTGCCCTAACCATGTTGGGAGTTCGGACCCTGCTAATGTAGCTGAATCAAACTCTTCCACTGGTGTCTGGTTCACATCTTTGTAACTATTGTCTTTTAGGTGTATTTTGGTTGTTGTCTCGCCATGTCTGAGGTATATGTGGTCGTAACCCCAATCCTGGACCATCTTTAATTGTCTCATGAATGGTCTTCCCAAGATGATCTCGTAATTGTTCTTTTTGTCGAAATCGACTATTGCAAATGTATGCTCATACTCGATTCCACACGAGGTGACAATTACTTTTTCTAAAAGCCCTAGAGGCTTTTCCATGAACCCATCTGCCAGTTGCAATTTCATTCTGGTAGCTCTCAAAGCCGGTTTTTCCCATTTTTTTCAGATTTCCTTGGTGGTGATAGCGACTCCAGCTCCACTGTCAAGAATAGCTTTGGAAACTACTCCTTGGAATTCTACTAGTAGTGTGGTACTTCCATCTTCTCCCTCGCAATACTCTCCAACCTTGTTTAAAGGTACTAGCCTAGTGTTTAGTTGAGGCTTGTCAAATTCTCTGATCCCTTCTTGAAGTTTTGAGGTGGGGTCTTTTACTCCAAATTTTTCTAACCATTTGCCTACGGTGGTCCACATGTTTGGTCGTAACCTCAAGAGTTCGGCTAATGTGATTGTGCATGCCACAGGGGTGGACAATAACTCAATCAACCCTTGTGAATCCATCACTTTGTTAGAAGAAAATCTTTGAGATGGGATTGCTCTCACCTCAGACTTGGCTTCATACTCCCCCAGGTAAGAGGGTAGAGTTTTTAGCGAGTCTGGTTGGTTGTGCCCCAAACTAATTGATCCCTTGTCTCCCCCTTGTGAATGCATATCAAATTTCATTTGTGATCTTGCCTCAAATTCTTCAATAGAAGGTAAGATCTTATTTTTCTCTTTTCTCGTGCTATTCATTTGGTAGCTCACCCGGTTAGCTTCGTTGGCATCACGGATTTGCTTCCACAGGTCATCTAGACCGTTACAATCCTTACCCATTTCTACCAATGTTTTAGGCTGGACCCGTCACTTGTCTCATCTGTTGTATTTGGCACTGTGATAGGTTCTCTCCTAGACTCAGAGGCAGTCGTGAGTCTCTCCTTCGTGTCTACTTGTTTCTCTAAGGTTGGTTTGATAGGGGTTGGAGCTGGTACTTCGTGCCAACTTGCAAGTTTACCAAGCAGGTTTTCTATCAAGGATTGAGCTGTTTCAATCATCTTTCAACACATTTTCAACCTCTGTTTTTCTATTTCAGCATATGGATAAGTCATCCATCTTTGCTCTTGGGTATGGTTGTTTTTTAGTCTGTCTTCATAAGCTTTTAAAAGTGCATCTAACTGCTCATTTACCTTTTTTGCCAACACTGATCGTGCACTTTTGGGTTCTGCTATTTCCTTGGGTGTTATGGTTGCCGCAGCGTGTGAGCTTAGACTAGCTAGATCCTCTAACCGCTCTAATCTATCCTTTGTGTGTTTTAACTCCTCGGATAGAGCCGTTTGCTCTCGTTCTCTCCTGGCTTTCATACGCGCGTTTCTAGCTTTCCAAGCGCCTCTCTGATTTTTCATTTCTGAACTTGGGGCATCGGTTTTTGGCTCTTCAATTATGGGTTCATTCGTCATTCTTTGAGCTTGGGCTCGGGTCACTACCTGAATAGGTATTACTGTCTCATTTTCTGACCCTCCACTGGAAGGCACTGCTTCCAGCATGTTCAAGGTAGTTTTTGCTCCTTTTCTTGGGTTCTTAGGACAATCAAGAATCAAATAACTAATTCCACACTCGGTGCAATATGCGTTGCCTCTAATGATTTCATCATAAGGATAGTCTCTTAGCCAATGGTCTTGACCACACTTGTAGCAGGGTCCCTTAGGTTGTTGAGGTGCTCCTTGAGCTCCTCTTTGTTGGTATGCATGTCTCTATCCGCCCATGCCTCCGTTGGCTATGAACAACAATGTTCGTTCATCCAAGTTATATCTTCCTTCTCCTGCTGCCTGTGCAGCTGTTGGTGGTCCTGCACTTCCCATCATGCTCCAAGGTTCTGGCATTGGGGGTTCTTCCGATGGATAATAGACAGGATTTGTAGCATATCCATTGGGATCTTCGTAATATGCATGCATAGGCACCAAAGCCTTCTCCTCTGGTTCATTTAATGTTGGTGCGTATCTTATGCCGATTGGTCGTAATCCTGGTAGGGGTGGTTGCTGCTTCAACACTGGTTGTGGTCTTTCTACACCTACACGTCCTGGTAGGTTGCTTGCTTGATACCTAGGCATGGGTGGAAGTTGAGGAGATGCTACCTGAGCCTGGGGAGCATAAGGTCATTCTCGCACATGGTTTGTCCATTTTTGTTCAATAGCACATCACTTTGGTTGTTTAGCCTGAGGTTTGGCATATACGTTAATCTTTTTTAGCACTTCCTCTACAAGCTGCTCCTGGCTTACAGCTACTTCTCCTTTCGGTGCTGTCTTAGCGAACTTACTTCCACTTTGTTGTGAGGATAAATCGTCATCAAGATCCTTGAATTCACCCTCCTTGTAGACCGCACAATTGTCTACAAGGTAAAGAGCCTCCTTAGTTAACTCATTTAACGTCGTGCTCCTCTTCATATGTAAGTCCTTCTGGAGATCTACATTTCTCAGTCCTTGAATAAATATAAGCATAAGTTTGGACTGAGTTGGCAATTCTTCCACAGGGTAGAACTTAACATATCTTTTTAGTCATAGGGCTGCCTTTCGCACAGACTCCCCTTCTTTCTGTTTGAATTTATGGATTTGTGAGACTGTATTATGAGCTATCCCCCTTTGTGAGAATTCCTCAATAAACTTGTCAAACACCTCCTCCATAGACTCAAAGTCTCTGCGCTCCACAGAGTCAAACCAAGTAGCAGCATCCTCCTCTAGGGTTAGTCCAAACCCTGCGAATTGGGTAGGGAATTCTAACACCTCTTTAGCTCTAATTACACGCACAAAGGCTGCTACATGATCCCTAGGATCTCTGTTTCCCGTGTATTTCTTGTTTACCCATTTTTGCACCTGGGAAGGTCTAATTCTACGATGGTCTACAAATCTCATCATTGGTTCTCCTCGTCCTACTCGATATACCTCCTCTGGCCTTTGGTAGTGGGAGGGTTCCTCTTCCAGAGGTGCTCCTAAGCCATAATTTCTGACAGTTTTTGCAAGAGATGGTTCATCTCTTCGAACTCGTTCTATGGGTTGTCTTCCAGGCTCTATTGACCCTTGAGTTTTTGGCTTACTCTCGCCTTGATACCGTGAATAGAGTGGTGGTTCTTGTAAATCCCTTAGCCCTCGTGTGGCTGGATAACCATCTCGGTTTCGGTCTTGCTCTAATGTTGCACTCTGTCGAAGCCATGCCTGCAATGATGGCTGAGTTGTTGGTTGGTTCTGGTAGTTGAACGTCTCTTGTTGGGTAGAATGTGAGATCGCATCGTACTCTTTTGAAAATGGATTTATCGATTTGCTAGGGGTGTAGGTGACCCTTGGCACTTCTTCGGGGGCATATGTTGATGCTTCTGGAACTGTTGCCTTTTCTACCTTCTCTGGGAGAATATGTTTGTATTCTCGCCCGTACCTATCAACAAAAATGATATCCTTCCCCATAGAAATTTCATAAGAGAATAAGTAAAGAACCTTGTCTTTGCTTAATTCGTTTGGGTAGGGTTCTTTGCATCGAAAGTAAGAGACTACTCCCTCGCTCTCATGCTTGTAAATTCCCACATTCTCATTATAAGTAGAGACCCTGGTTGTTTTCTTATCATACATAAAAAGAGCTCCGAGTTGATTTGGAGGTGGTTCTTGAGTCTGTGAAACCATTTTTCCTTTTGCCACGTTGTCTCCATATCTATTGTAATCCTCAGGGTTACTAACTATCAGATAGTGGTTCCCCTTTTCGTCTTGGAATCTATCTCCATCATCATAGACTCGAATTATCTCCAGTCTCTGAGCAGGTCTTTCTTCTATACAAATACACTTGCGTCCTCGATAGTCAGAATAAACTAGGGCTCCCCTCGAGTTTGTTCCTTCTAAGAAGATTATAGTGAACTTGGAATCGTTCAAAGGATTTTGAGAGGTGCTTCCTGCTAGCATTGGTCCTTCATCGGAGAAACCTCCTGGCTGTTGACTACCCATCATGAAGAAGGACTTATCGAATGAAGTGTCAGTATCACTACCCTCCTCAATAATCGGTGCTAGTGGATCTAGCCTTGTCTGAGTTACACTCTCCTCGGTTGACACTAAGCTACCCTGATCACCTGCCACTTTTTGATCTCTAAGAATGTGTCTTCCTGATCTTAAATTCATCAAACTTAGCAATGTAATTTATCACAAATCCAACCACTCACCTGGTAAAGGATCAGTCTCCGCACAACTTCTTCCTTTGCCGCCGCTGAACATACCTGTACACAAGCGTTTAATTTCAACAATCGAATCAAAGCATTTAACCGCTAGAGGTGGTCTTAGTAATGATTGATATAACTGGAGGGTTAACATCAACCACTACTATATTTTATACACTTCGGATGTTCTTGATTAGGTCTGCTAATCTGGAATTGTACTTCCCTCGGGTGTTGGTCAATTTACATGGAAAGTCTTAATTCCGTCTTTGCTCCGTCAAAAGGTCAAACAAGGTCCAAATTCACTTTTGAAAGAAGTTCTGGAACTCTTAAGTCAATTGGAACATCACTCTATTTCCTCTGTCAGCTTTTCTCTTCACTAAGCCCCTGTACACATCCTACACATAGGATGTCTATCTGCTCTGTTTTGCCTGGAGTTTGCACTATGGATTCGCCTTGATGTGCTGAGTCCACAGCTGTTTTTACTTTTTGATTTGGACACCTACAAGCTGGTTAATTGATCAGAAATCTGTTCCAGCAGCCTGATGTTGGTATGACCAGTCAAATCAACTCCAATATGGACCAAAATTGACTAGGAGGCTTGTCTCCTGCTTGCCTCAGGCTATATAACACCCTACTATGCCTACAGTCAGTTTCTGGCTTCAACTTCATGCATTAGACATTCTACGCGTAGCATGTCTAACTGCTCAAAATGGCTTCAAATGCAAAGCATAGACTTCTCTTAAGGTGTTGATCACTTTTGTATGCTCAAAGCTGGGTTTGGAGTGCTAAATCACACAGAACACATCCTACGCGTAGGATGTCTAAATGATCTGTCGACCCCAAACTTGAGCCACAGCTTCCCCTTGATGTCAGCAACCTAGTGCTATGATTATATTTTGGTTTGGATTTCAAAAGACCCCAATTTTAGCTATTCTAGCCCTTTTCAATCAAAAATGCTAAAGTCTGTTTAAAACCCAATTTTCTCACCCAATTGAGATGAAACCTTTCTCAGGCACTCAATAAATCATGCAGATCATGCTCATGCAGCCATCCTATGGTTTTGGTCTTAAAATAATTCCTTGGCACAATTTAGGTAGGATGCCTTGGCAATTTCCTTTCCACTTGGCCTTATCCTGTCAAGATATGGTCAAACTTCCACTTTCCAGGTGAAAATAGGGTACAACCTACCTTTTGAACACACTCGTCAACTCAGAATTTCAGAATTACGACCAAAACACCCTGTAGACATCCTACGCGTAGGATGTCTTCTAGCTTAAAATTTAATTTTTTCCTGACAGAAGTATTCCTTATGCTCTGCAGCTCTCTCAAAAACACTCACAGAAACTTTTGAACTTCACTTCAGCTTCTAAACACTCTTTTCCGTCTTTTACAACCTTGTGATGAACCTAACAGCAAGTATAACATGCACGAAGTGCTCCAGATCATAAATCATGATGTCCTACTTACCCTACTCCTACTCATCATGTGAGATGGTGATAATGGTGTCTTGGTTGCTTCCTAGTCTCTCCGGACTCTCAAGCTCTCCTTCCACCACCTCTACCACTCCAACTCCTACTCTCTACACTACAACTCAACTAATACATAAAACTGTCTAAGTCTACCTAAGTCGAAGGATCTAGGCCAGACACTCGCTCCCTAGACTCCTCCTAAGACCTAGAGAGTCCTCCACCCTTTATCCTATCTAAATGTAAAACAAGACTCTGGCAAGCCAGAGAATCCCTATCCTCAAGGACTAGTCTCGGTCACCTACCTAGGGTTTTCGTCCCCGGCAGCGGCGCCAATGTTGGCAGATACGCCACAACAGACATCAGCACAGCGAGAACTCACCTAACAAGATTTGTCAGCTAAGGACGAAGCTCGACCCGCAGGCGCGTGGAAGCAAGCATAGGGTGTCAACCTACACTCGACCGACTCTCGACTAATTCCTACAGAGGTCTCTACCCAATGTCTAAGCTACAGCCTTCAGAAGTGCATAAGAGGAGATTTCCTACAACGGTTCCAAGAGCCAAATACCCATCAAACGTTCTCAAAATGCCACAGAACTTGAAGAAGACCCTATTAACACCAATAGGTCGCTCTGCCTAAGGCCCATGAACCAAAATCCCAACCCTAAACACCTGGTGCAAAATCACATAGGATGTCTGGTCGAAATTTGCAGGTCGTCGTTTCCAAAAACTAAAGTGCCTAATGTGTAGCTCTACTCAATGCGAACGTGTGGATATGCTGAAATGCGAAAACAGACAACGTATGCTCACCGAATCACCAGATGTAGCTCGTGAATTGAGTTCGCAAAACCAGACCGTACACCCACAATGTAGGTATTGGCGCGTAGCTCTTGTTGGAGGCAGCACGCTGCACTTCTCCGCACTCGATTCCGACCACCAGTGCGCACGTAGCGTCAAGATGAAACTCTCACTCTCTCTCGTACACAGTACGCTCACTCACAGACTTCAAACTTTTTTTTAAATGACAAAGGTTTTTTTCATTAAGGTCAAAAAGTGGTATAAATACCTTACAATCTCAAACCCTAATGTTCCAATTTAACCATCTACTCAATCTAAATGTCAAAAATGGGATACAATCTGGAAGCTTCTGTAAGCCCCACTATTTACAAGGGTGAAATAGCGGTTTTTCTCAATTAAAGAATAATTACAAAAAATAATATTCCACCGAGCAATCATTCTCCGTAGGGTGTATCCAGTTGTTAACACCTATTGTTTTCAAGTGAATAAGGGTCATTATTAATAGTTCTAAAGTCCAATTTTTGATACGATCATTCCATTAGAATGCTCTTTTACTTAATAAAATGCAAATCTTAAATATTTGCAAAGGAAATAAAATACTTCTATTAAAAAATGTTGGTACATTACATATTGGAAAGGTTTTGGCACCCCAAAACATGCCTTGGAGGAGAAGAGAGAAAGGAGTAAATTTTGTTAAAGCTAAAGGGCCATTGTGCTGAGTCAACCATGTACGATTGCCCACTAACCTTTTATTAACTCACTTATTCTAATAACATAAGAAATGAATAAGGAACAATAACAAGTTGTGTTGTCATAGTAAATTTTCACGCAACCTTTGTGACGGCTCCTCTCTCTCTTACTCTTTGTGCATACACCCATCTTCAAGGGATATCATACTTTTTGGCTTGCGTGGGGAGAGTTTTCCGAAGCTTTGACTTTCACATGCAAGAACTAGAAACTGTGAAGCTAAATTGATAGAGATTTCAATGTATCTGTGCACCATGTTTTAGTGTCAATGAGGGAAATTTTTTGCAAATATTTTTTGTTAGAATATTATTTGTTGCAGCTAGCAAAAACAGAATTATAAAGCTTTTTGTGTCTCATGTCCATCTACAAATTCTACACCTACTGGAGGATATTTTTATTTTTTAGTTCATCGAATCTATTGTGTGCAGTAGTGAGGGAGTTTATATGATTCTATGTGCTCGTAGATTTTTAGATTCTTTGGTGCCTTATGGAAATTGTTGTTGGGCAAATACATTGCTCACAACTGCTAGCAAAGTGAGAACTAGGCCAACAAACAAGATGTCAACCAAGGATGGAGCTTGACCCGGAGGCGCATGGAAACAAATAGATGGGTGTCAATCACCCACTCGACCTTCTAGAGACAAACACTACCAAGGGAAATCATCTCAAAGTACATTATGTAGGTACAACCGCTATCTTACCTACAATTACGATTGCTACGCTCTCCAAAACTTGAACTAACATTATCGAATCGTCACAAAACTCAAGCAGTAACCTCTACACACCTAGAGGACACTACCCTAATGAGAGATACCCCTCCCCGGGGGTCTATGCACAAAATATACAATTTACACCTTTATACAATTTTCAATATACATCAGAGTTGCAAAAGCGTTTTCATAGGGGAGGAGTTCTTAGTGCCCGACCAAGCATGGAGTCTATTCCATGAGCCGGAATGCATCCAGAGGCACCTAGCAACTAGTGCTACCCCTGAATGGGTGTTATGAATGAAAGCGTACTCAAGGAAAATATAATGTTGTGGAGGGTAAATATATGTGTACACCACATTGCGGGAAAAGAGAGAGATAATATAGTGGAGCGTGAAATAGAGTGCACAAAGACATGAGAGAATGACAACATAGAATCTTTAAATGCACCATCTAAATAAACGAGGCAACCATATATTAATGCAGTGACAAAATCTACTTATACAATAACATCAAAAACTTTATGACAAAATAAGAGCACCTGACCTTGTGTAGGGATCAACCGGTCCACCCATCCACTTCCGCTCTACTATGGATAGAGAGAATTTCACTTCATCGAGAGCGAGCCAGAACACCTCCAACCTACATGAGCTAGACATAATCTAAGGCTGCTTTGTCTCCCTCCATGAACTCCAGATCTCAAAGGATCCCAAGTACCAGTAGGTGGTAGGATATCAACACCAACCATACCAGTTTAGGCGCCATATCTCTTTGATGGCCATCATCGGGTGTTTAGGCAAAGCCAAGGCAAAATCCCTAACACGTTATCCATGCAATTCACTCAACCCCCAACACACTAACCATGTAGATGAGCCTAACAAGAACAAGAAGACCTAGGCAACACCTCCGATCCAGCAAAGCCCTAGGTCAACGACCCATTTGTCTAAGGCTAAGCGATGTAGGTGATCCTAGTCTTGTAGTGAAGCTTCCATGAGAAACATAACACGTAAGTCCAATCACAATAGCACCTTACATATGCACAAACAATCTTTTCCAAGGAGTTAGACTGTACAGGGTCTCTACCCTTACACGTCTACCAACCATCCAGATCACTTCATGATCTAATACCAAAACCATCAACCAAAATCCAATCACATCACACGGGTGAGCACTCCACCCAACTCGGGTGAGGCAACCAATCTAACAAAACCACTTTATAACATAACATGGCTGCAAAAATTTTGGTAGCATAGCCATATCCAGAAAAATAACCAAGAGCCACATCGGCTTCCACCATAAAATCACAACCATAATCCATGAGGGAATCTCAGCCCTTAGCCACAAATCACATTCACACTAAATCAACTCCCACACTTGGAGTTTGAAATATCCCCTGCAATCACTCGGAGTCCGTACACATGACTCTCAATACATGAGTTTTTCATGCATAAAATGATTTCAATCAACAACTAAACATGATATAAAAATACAATTTTGACAACATCCAACCATGCAAATTTGATGCATCATGTCTGCATTTCACCTCTCTAGCACATAGAGCTAGTTTTGACCTAGAAAGGTGGAAAGCAATCATACCCATGCACATGAGGCATCTACATCAATCCATAAGGTTCCATACATCATATGATATTATTCCATCACCATAAACATGATGCAAAACAGCTTCGATCTCTAGGCCATAACACAAAATGCGAACACTCCGAATTCGGTTATAAAATCCATTTTTAGCTTGGTCCTCTAGTGCAATTGTGATTTGATTGTATCCACAGTACCCATCCAAAAAGCTCTAAGCTTCCTTTCCTGCAACTCTTTCAAGCACATGTTCTGAATATGGAAAGGGGTAATGGTCCCTCCTAGTGGTGGCATTGACCTTCTTGAGATTCACGCACACTCTAAGTTTCGCATCCTTTTTCATCACAATCACTATTGGAGACACCCATTCTGAGTGCTCAATAGGGTATATGAATCCGCATTTGACAAGCTTTTCAGTCTCTTCTTGAACAATCTTTGCATACTTAGGATTCATTGGGTAGGGTCGTTGTTGGACTGGTTTAGCCATGTTGTTCATGAGAATCGTGTGTTGCACCACGAAATGTGGAACACCTTTCATATCATGATATGTCCAAGCGAATATATCCTTGAATTCCTTGAGAAGTTCTTTAAGTACATACTCCTCAGTGTCTGTCATATCTTGGGCAATGAAAACAGGTTTGGACTCTTCTCTTGGGTCTGCTAACTCTATTTTCTTAACTATTGTTGGACCGTCATAGACTTTTTTTCTTCCATCGATAGGTTTTCTTTGAGCTTTTGTATACACAACCTTACGCTCCTCCGTGGTGTAGGATTTGAAATGATCGGGTGGGCTCTTATTGTAGTTTTGAACTCTTATAATGAAGCAGGCTATAGTGATCACCCTAGGAAGGGGGGAGCTATAAATCCATCAAGCTCAGCTTATGTACCAGGAAATCCTACACCAATTAGAAGCCCTAGAGCTTCTAGCCAACAGACCCCTTCAAAGCAGAAACCATTGAAAGATCGTATAGTTGTTGGAAGTTTCCAATTGACCCAAATTCCATCAGAGTGTGCAGACAAATGCCTCTATGAAGATCATCAAGGACAGAAGTTTCAGCTGATCTCCACAAGTCAAAGTCAAAAACCAACAAATCCCATAGTGTTCAAACAGTTACATGTGATCAAGCTCACATATGCATATCGAGATGCACATGGTAATGAATACCAGCAAGTTCATGATCTTGTACAAACCCCTATGGATGGTAAGACTGAAGTCAAAGACTATCTAAAGATGATGCAAAGCCTCAAGCTGCCATAACAAGTGACAAAAAAGTCAAAGTCAAAGGGAGCTAAAGTCCAAAAAGCTACACAAAGGTCACCACCAAAATCTCCTCCAAAGAGATAGATTCTGCCAGAAAGTACAATGGATCTTCTAAAATCAAAGGTTACCCATATGCAGGTAGACAATGCTCAACAATTGCCATAAGGCGCAATACTACAACCAATGGAGTCAACATCGATTGAAGCGGGTGGTCAAAGCAAAGAAAATGCAGATAAAGCTCAACCAAAGGACACTACCACAGCAAAAGCAGTCAATTAGACACAAATCCTAAGATGATAAAGTGTAACATTGTTGGTGAGAATGAAGAAAAACTCTCAAGCAAAGTAAAGCTAGATTTTTAGCTAGAGAAGAACCTCATGTCCTTTCGCACTTGGAAAAGATGTGGCCAACCACAACTAGAAGATGCTCCTGAATTTGTGAGCATATCAGGAAACAAACGAGCAGGATGTTGGGGAATCATCTCCACCACCATTGAAGTAAGTTCACAGATCATCGTAGCTCAATTCCATGTGATCACAGCAAAGGATATGCCTGATGACATCATAATGGGAATGCCAATGGCCTAGAAGATGTTAGAGGTACAGAATTCAAACATGACGGAGTCTTCAGAGAAAACAAAGAATGGAGATCAAGACTGGCCACTTGCGGACAACAGCACAAAGTCCTCAAGCACAATTACAATGGAGACTGAAATTAAAGCAGATCTTATTGAAGATGATTCATCTCCATCGAATAGAAATTCAGAAGAGCTTAAAGCAAATCAGGCAATATCAAGTGTAGATCAAACAGAGCAAAGAGCAACCACGGAAGCTATTGAGCAGAGAATGCCACCAAAGCCAGAAGTTCAGAAGAATGGGGTTGCAGACAACCAAGAAGCAATAGGAAGTCTAAAGATCCAAAAATTTCCAGTTGAATCATCTAATGTAAGTCAAATTAAAAAACAGAATCTCAAGTCACCCTCCATAGAGACACGGTTAGATCAAGATGAGACCTTAACAAAAGCAGGACAAAGATCTTCAATAGAACTAGCAATGAGAATAGGTATAGTTCTTAGCAGTACAAAAGGAGCAAGTGTTAGATGCAATGCTCTACTGGATAATGAAGCAAAGGACAATATGGTTGCAGACAACATCCAGAGCCTTCTAGAGCTTACTCCATGCAAACATGATAGCAAAACAATGCTAGGTTTGCATACATGTCACAAAGAAATGGTTGCTACCCTTAGCATCCAAAATCATGAAGAGCAGGTAAAGTTTTAGGTAAAGTCTTCAAAGGACATGCTTGCAGATGTCATCCTTGGACATTAGTGGTTAGACCAACACAAGGCCTACAAAGAAGATAAAATGTTAATACTCTCTTTTTCAAGAGGTAGCCCGCAAGATTTACAAGTACCGTTAATGCTAGATTCAGAGTTGCAGAAGTTACAAGAATCAAAGATAAATCTTGCAGACAAAGGTAAAGCTAAAGTGGACCTTCCATCGATTAGCAAAGAGGGTGTGACATCATATGCCTCTACATCAAAGAACCTGCATGGATTAGCTTCTTCAAGTAAGTCAGGCTTTCAAAACTTCAAGTCAATTGATGACACAATTGAATCTCTAAGGAGACACCCAAAAAAGCAAAGATATTTTAGCCAAAGTACTCAAGAAAGCAAAAGATAGTCAAGCAAGTGTTTGTTCCAAGCATTTTTGTCAAAGTCAATGATCCGGTTTGGATTAAAGACAGGAAATCAACACAGAAAGACAAACACATGGGATGGATAGCATCACAATGGAGCTTAAAGAAATAGGAGTACTATAGAGGTAACAGACATATATGGGTACCAAAACCGCAGGTTAGAGCATATGAAGTAACTTCAAGTCAATCCCAAGAAAGAAGGCTCATTAGGTATCAACCTCGACAATATCTTAGGATACCTAAGAAGTAGGTATAAGACAGAACTAAATCAAAAGATGCTAAAGTCTACCACAACTCTCAAGAAGATATAGAACAAAGACGGATCTTAAAGAATGTTCCTCTTGGACAAGGATTCTACACAGGTTATACAAAGATTTGGCTACCAGTAAACCATAAGCCAACTGCAACTACACCTAACTTGCATGAAGATCTCAAGAACTCAACAAGACCTAGAGTGAAGCAAAGTCAACAAAGGAGTTACAAAGGTCCTCAAAAGATTTAGATTCCTAAGTCTTCCAATGCTCCAAGTCAAAAGCCAGATGCCTACAGCCAACAAAGGCCTACAACAACATCAAAGACTTCTTACAACATGCCTAACTGGAGAATCAAACAAACAATGGAGTCTTCACACTCAAAGAAGGAAAACCCAACACACGTGAATGCAAAATCGAAGAAGATCAAATAGGTATGGCAAAAGAAACCTTCAATGCCAACTTGGTCCTTCACTAATCACTAATCCTCTTTTTGAGGATTCAAGCTTACTTTTACGTGAAGAAATGTTTGTAGGAAGCACAAGAATGTAAAAAGTCACGTCGCCAGGGTGCAAAAAACACTCTTTGGCATAGTCAAAGTTGGGCTGTTGAGCCACAAAATGCGTAAAGCATTAGTTCCAAAGCTTCAAGTCAATATTAAACTATGTGCTACGAGTTGTAGTTATTAGGCTTACGCTCAAGCTGGAAGAGTTGAGCATATCTAAAGTAATGTCGCTCATGTTGGATGAGATGAGCATAAGAGTCAAAGTCTATTAACTTAAAATTGGTGGAGTGTCGTAGAGTCCAACACTCACGCACAGTGCACAATAAGATGAGAGCACATATCTTCATCAACGAAAACCATTCTTAAAGGGGTGCCAGCTTGCAAAGCCATGCCATGTGCTTTTATAGCTACACCATCTTTCTAAAGAACCCCTCAAAATCCTTCTTGCATAGCATATTGTTTTCCATGCATTTCTGTGTATGCATAAATAGGATGTCCCATTATTGGATATATGCATAAGACACACTTTTTGCTACCACCTATGCACCTTGAGTGGACTACAATAGGCAAACCAATGTTCCATCATGCTACCCTTTCATATTTGTTGCCTTTTTAATTCCATATGTATCAGCAAATACTCCCTTGAGTACTTTATTAATATTTCCCATGCTAGTAAGTACTCCAATAATGCGCGTATCCCAAAGGCACTTTTTTTCCACTGGGTTTTTTCCCTTTGGTCATCCAGGTATTAGACCCTAATTTAGATCCTCACCATTCTACTTCCCTTGTACATACTTTTCATATATAAAGAGCAACCTCATCATGATGCTATGACAATGGACAAATGCAACACCATCTCTCACATTAGACATAATCGGACCAATGAAAATGCTGTAGCAAATTGACCTCATCAACAAATTCAATGAAAAATGAAGATGATCAGCCCATCAACAACCAATCAAAACCTTCCCTTGCCTCCACAAACACTTTTCAACAGTGCCCGAGGACGGGCACTAAAATCAGAAGGGGGGAATGTTAATTGAGTCAACATCAGTTAACAGAAGCTGCTAAAAGCCAAATACGTACTGATGCACATCGAGGATGAATACAAAGAAGCAGTGAAGATTGGAGTTACACATTTTTCACGTTTTTCATGCCCTAACAAAAAAACAATTAACATGATGGGAGCTATGCAGATGGGAGCTATGAAAGGCAACTTTGTAAGGTTTGAACAACACAGTTTAATTATCATTAATAATAGATAAGGTTTTTTGTTGGGGTCCCATCATTGCATAGCTCCAATGACCAACAAAATTATCAATCCGAAGGGATGAGCTACCCGGTTAGGGCATGGAAACACTCACAATGGAGCTATGCAATGATGGGACCCCAACAAAAAAACAATTAACATGATCGAGGATTGATAATTTTGTTGGTCATTGGAGCTATGCAATGATGGGACCCCAACAAAAAACCTTATCTATTATTAATGATAATTAAACTGTGTTGTTCAAACCTTACAAAGTTGCCTTTCATACTATGGCTAAGGGTCTTATATGTATAAAGGCTAAAACTGTTTCAAAAATAAGTTACCTATCCGGGTAAATTTTTTAACTTTTCTATCTTCCAACACTCCCCCCTCCTACTTCATGTTGTCCCTGACATGAGTCAAGTTCTGGTAGTAAGGAATCTTTTGTCAAGCTTTCTATGTCTTTGAGAGGAAAGTGAAGGGTGGCAATTGTTCCAACTTTTGCTTGTGGCTCCACTTCATGTGCATTCTTTTGTGTTGTTCTGCAAACCTCTTGTATAACCATTTTCAAGAACCCAAGGACTTAATGAAAGTTCAACAAGTCTTTTTAGACCTCTACTATGATGCAACAAATGAGTTAGAAGAACATTCAGCCACCTCAGATGATTCGGGGTTGGAAAAAGAACATGTGCGAGCTAAACTAATCATGAAAGGAGGAGAGGAAATCTTTTTTGACTTTCCAAATTGGAAACCGAGAAGACAAAAATGGTATAGAAGAAAAAGAGAAACCAGGAACTTGAAACCTGAACCCATGCCATTAGTCTCTAGTAGAACACAGTTTCTCATGCAGATAGATGCACATGATTGTGTCAAAGACAAAATCACGGGTAGATATCCTTCAAACGAAAAGCAAGAAATATCAAAAACATTGAGAAAAAACGAGAAAGGAAATTTAAGCAAAACCGAAATACCACGACAAGGATTCAACCATGACACGAGTTGAACAAAAAAAGAAGTATCAAGAGTTGAAGAAATCTCTAAAGGAGATGTATACTACTCAAATGGAAACCACCGAGGAGGAAGGTAAAGATGTAATGAGTGTTCCATCCCATTACAAGAAATATAATCTCCAAGACCGAAAGATCATAGTCGAACAACTTGTCAGGGAACTAAGAAAACTGGGCGAGTCCTACGAAGGACCTGAAAATGCAAAAAAAGATAGATATGGCCAAACCAGGAGGAGAGCCTAGACATGCCTACATTGCAAATGACCTGATGGAAGAAGAAGAAGAGCTTTTGTTAAGCTTACTAAAAGAATATTGAGATATCTCTGCTTGGTCTTATAAGGATCTCAAGGGTGTTGATCCAAAAATCTGTCAGCATACTATACCTATGAGAGATGATGCGAAACCAAGCAGACAGAGACCAAACACTTATAATGAAACATTTTCCAAGAAGATCAAAGAAGAGATAGAAAATCTAAAGGAAGTCGAATTCATTTATGAAATTGAACACACAGATTGGGTGTCTCCAATTGTGGTAGTACCCAAAAAAAAAGGAAAATTACGAGTATGTGTCAATCTCAAGAAAGTGAATGCAGCTAGTATTAGAGACAACTTTCCTCTTCCAATCACTGAGCATGTTTTAGAACGAGTTGTAGAAAAAGAAGCTTACAGATTTTTAGATGGATTTTTGAGATACAATCAACTTTTGGTTGACCCCAAAGATCAGCATAAAAATTGCCTTTGCAACTGAATGGGATATTTTTGCCTATCGGGTTATGCCTTTTGGGTTAACTAATGCTCCTGTCACCTTTCAAAGATTGATGAGTCGTGCTTTTAAGGAATACCTTCATAATTTCTTGGAAGTATATATGGATGATCTATGTGTACATTCATCAATCCGAGCTAATCATTTTGAACACCTCAAAAAGGTATTGGAAAAATGTAGACTTTATAGGATTTGTTTAAATCCTGAAAAGTGCACATTTATGGGCAGACAAGGAAAAATTCTTGGACATATAGTGTCTAAAAACGGCATAGCTACTGATATGGATAAAATTCATGTTATTGTTGAATTGCCTAGACAAACAACAGTCAAAGGGGTTCAAGTTTTTATGGGACATTGTGGATATTACAGAAAATTCATTTATGTGTACTCTATAATTGCAAAACCCATGTACGGCTTACACTCTTTGAATGGACTGATGAGTGTGAAGAATCCTTCATGAAGCTTAAGCAAGCTCTCACTTCAGTCCCAATATCGAAAGCACCATATTGTAATTAAGATATTCCACATGTTGGAATTAGCACACATCTTGGAGAAGACGAAGGAATCTCAAAGCACACAATAGAGAGTGTGTTACTTAGTGTGAAATGGAAACATAGATAGCCCTAGAGTGATGGGCGTATATACAATGCTCGGGGGGAAAAACCTCCTAAAGAGGGAAAAAATTCCCCGACGGTCCTAGTGTGTTCACACACATCACTACCACATGTATATGGTAACAAATCCCCCCTGGAGTGATCGGTGAACAAGAGCTGGCACATGAGTAAAGGGAAGTGCCATGCCCTGAGGACATGATCAGTCCACAAAGGGGAGTAAGACAAAAGCTTTGCGGAAAGCTTCAAGCTTCTCACAAGACAATACCTTTGTGAAAATATCTACAAGGTTGTCTTGTGTTGGCACATAAGCCAAGCTGATCTCTCCTACTGAGAGCCTCTCCCTGACATAGTGGTAATGCACCTCAATGTGCTTTGTGCGAGCATGAAAAACTGGGTTCCTTGCAACTACCAATGTGCTCTGACTCTCAGTGTAGATAGTGTTGGCAGTGTCCTGTCCAACACCCAAATCAGCCATAAGGCATCTGAGCCATACACACTCAACCATGGCTGTGAAGATTGCCCTGTACTCAGCCTCACAACTCGAAGTGGCCACACCAGGTTGGTTCTTGCTCAACCATGATATACATGAACTGCCAAGCATGGAACAAAAACCACTTGTGGACACTCGTGTGTCAAAACAACCCGCACAATCTGAGTCCGAAAAAGCACGTAAGTCCGGCGGCAATGATCCCCCCTTGGGATAAAACAAGCCAAGATGTAAAGTGCCACTAAGGTAGCGAAAAACTCTTGACATCCTGCCAATTCTTAGACCCTGGGCTATGCATAAATCTGCTGACCTCTGAGACTGCATACTGAATATCCGGCCTCGTGTTGCATACATAAATAAGGCATCCAATAGCGATTGCCAGCATCATGTAGACTCAACTTCAAACCTGTTTCCATGGGAGTGGCAATAGGTTTGCAATCCTCAAGTCCAAACTTCCATAGCAATGTCTCTATGTAACTTTTTTGACACAAGGCAATACCACCATCACACTGCTTAAACTATATAGCCAAGTAATGATGCAACTGCCCCAAATCTCTCATCTGTAAAGTAGCATTCAAATCAGCCTTAAATTCAGCAATATGTCTCTCATTTGGTCCAGTGATCAGCAAATAATCGACATAAAGAACCACAATGAGAAGTACATCACCCTCACACTTTACATACAATGTGCTGGACTGTTACGAAAGCCTCGTTTGACCAAATGAGTGTCAGCTTTCTCATACCAAGTACGAGGAGCTTGCTTCAACCCATACAAAGCCTTCTTACATCTGCACACTCTGTCCTCTTGTCCTTTTATGACAAAATCGCGAGGCTACGTTACATAAACTTTCTCAGATAAGTCACCATTCAAGAAAGCAGTAACAATGTCTGATTGATGTACATCTCAACCAGAATGAGCTACCAATGCACATAGAAAATGCACACTAGTCATACGACAAGTGGGAGCAAAAGTCTCTTCATAATCTATGTCTTTTTTTTGTGCATAACCCTTTGCAACAAGTCGAGCCTTATGGAGATCGATTTCAACATCCGGCTTGCGTTTCAACTTGTAAACCCACTTTGTACCAATGGCCTTTTTGCAAGGAGGCAAATCACATAAAGTCCATGTGTCATTTTCTATAAGTGCATCAGATTCTGATTGCATGGCAGCCATCCAATTTTCTAAATTCTGTGCTTCATCAAAAGATAGAGGCTCCTCAACATCATGTAAGCTAGACGTAGCCAAAGCATAACAATCTGATGCATAAGATGCATGGCGAGAGCCTGAACGAGCATGACTAGACAACGGTGCATCCAATTTACTGTCACGCAAAGTGTGCACCAACCATTTTGGCATACCTCTAGCTTGCTCATTTTCAACCCTTTCCTCATCAAGTACATCATGTACATCTGCATCAGTAATAGGCTGATCTGTAACATTTTCAGAAACCCCCATAGGCTGTACATTTGCCTCGTTCGTATTTCTACCACTGAAAAGAGGCAACAAAGTGTCATAAATGTCCTGTGAGCTTACATTATTGTCTCTAGTACATGACAGCAAGGGCTGAACAGAATCTTCCACAAACACTACATCCCGTGAAACGAGAATACGTATTGTTTGCAGATGATACAACCTGTAACCTTTTCTTTCAGCACTATAACCAACAAAAATACATTTGACAGCCTTATCATCCAATTTTTTGCGTTGTGTTTGTGGCACCAAAGCATATGCCAAACAGCCAAAGACACGCATGTGCTCAATAGAAGGCTTTCTATCATGCCATGCTTCATATGGAGTAATAGACTGCAAAGCTTTCGTAGGACACATGTTTAGTACATAAGTGGCACACATGATGGCCTCAAGCCAAAAAGAATGCGGCAAAGCTTGACTTTTGACCATACATCGTGCCATTTCCGTAAGTGACCTATTTTTCCTCTCAGCAACACCATTTTGTTAAGGTGTATAAGGCACTATACATTGGTGTTTTATCCCACGACTAGCCAGAAATGCATTGAATTCATGAGACATATACTCCCCCCCTTGATCGGAACGGAGGGTGCCCATAGTACATTTTGAGACATTTTTAGCCATAGCCAGAAATTGTTTGAAGCACATAAAAACTTTGAGCTTCGCTTTAAGTGGAAATACCCATGCATGCCTAGATTAATCATCAATGAAAGTCACGAAGTAAAGGTAGGTGCCCAAGGACGGAGTTTGCATGGGCCCACAAACGTCACTATGCACAAGCTGCAACCTACATGTGGCCCGAACTGACCCATCCTTTGGAAACTTAGAATGCTGCATCTTACCCAAAATATAGCCTTCACAAACATGTTTGACAGGTGCTTCAAGAGGCAGCAAAGAAGCAACCGTATCAGATGTTTACAAACGCAGCAAACTGACAAAATTCAGATGACCAAAACATGCATGCCAAATTTTGCATCGAAAATAGCCCTTGAATCTGCAACAGCATTTGCAAAATGTTGTCCACACTTGTCATACAAAGTGAGCTTATATAGCCCACGGCACAAAAGGCCAGATCCAACAATTTCATCACCAAAACGAGATCATGAACTGGACATCTGTCATCCACAAATTCGACTACAAGTCCAAGTCTAGAAAGTACGGATACAGACAAGAGATTCTTCTTGATCCCAGGTACATAAAGTGCATCAACAAGTGTGAAGGAACTGCCATTTGCAGTAGTAAGCACGATCTTTCCAACTCCCTGAAACGGATAAGAGGCATTGTTGGCACAAGTGACTGAATTCCCATGAGGGACAGACTCCAAAGAGGTAAACAATTCACAATGTGAGGTAATGTGCTTTGTAGCACCACTGTCAAAATACCACACATGTGAATCTGCAGCAAACTGACAAGCATGCATCATGGACAGCAGGATTGTAAGTGCACTCTGCGCTAAAAGCTCATTCTGCATCAACATCAGTAACACAGTCTCCTTTCAGAGAAGACTGAAAAAATGGATGCATTTGTAGTGGAACCAGCATTTGCAGTGGAAACACCCTCTTTCTTCTTAGCCTCTTTGGCCTTCAACTTAGGACACAACTTGATCAAGTGATCATTAGCTTTACAATAATGGCAACGCATTTTCTTTTTGCCCTTATCACCAGAATTTCCAGACGAATTGCTGCCAGGAGAAGCATTAGGAATAGAATTTTTTTACTGACAACAGAACCATAAGAAGTGGTTGTATTGCTGTTACCACCCTTTCTCTGAGAAGCAATAAAAGCATGCTCAACCTAGTCCTGTTTTTTTTGGAAAGTGACTCTTGCAACAGCAATGTGAATAATGCATCAAACTTGACAACTTCACGATTTCCTTGGGTCATAAGTCTCCAAGTACTAGCAAAAGTCTGATAAGAATCTGGTAAGGCATCAAGAACAGTCTGCAGAAGGTCCCAACATCACAACTCAAGGACAAGTCGTTTCAAATTTGGGTGCCCAAAACATCATCTAGTGTACCAAAGAAGGTTCCAAGGTTCAGAACACAAATAAGAGCATCTTCGAGCAGGGAACCTAAAACAGATGGATTTGGAGGAAAAAGGAGCACTTATCTTCTTTGCAAACTGTAAAACCGATGATGTGGTGAAGAGTTAAGTCTCAAAACACTCAACCACAACAACTCATCAAAGAAGAACCAAGATACAAATGGCGAGTTAAAGCTCAACAACCGTCATCATTGATACCATCAGCTCAGGAAATCAGCATGCCAAAGCATCCTGATGGTACAATAAAGCAAAGAGCACACAAGCTACAAGATTTGCTCTTTAGGAAACAGCAAAAGAAAACCTCGTCCTCAGAAACCGTTGAGTTAATTACTCAAGACCCAACTCTTGCATAGAATAATGGTTTGAATTGCATTTATCTTTGAAGCATGATAGAGCCAACCAAGGCTATGCATAGACACAATTGTTCAACCCATGCACACATTCATCTCAGAGTACGCCATCTAGGAGGGGTGGAAGGGAACTAAGTATTTAAGGGCAATGTTTGAAGAGAGAGGAAAAAGTTGGATGTTAACGTGTGATTTTTTGCAAAATTACTTAATAATGCCCTTACAAAATCATCAACAGGGGAAATATAACTGATGACATCTCCCGATGAGTGTAAATAGTGTATATAACATCAGAAAATCATCAAAAAATAGCCTTTTTTGCTTATTTTTATCATTTTTTGGATATTGGGACAAAAAAATGGAGAGATTTACCAAAAAACAATAAGGCAGTGTTTCTCAATGGATTTTCTTGATTATTGATTTTTCACTTTTCTTTTTTAGCGCGTTTTATTATTTTCTTTGATTTTCTTAATAAACTGGTCAAAAATTAATAATAAATAGCAAATGAGCTCAGATGAAGAAACTGAACATACGCTGATGATCAGAAGGATAAGGCGGATAAGCTTCAAATCGACATATGGAAGCGGGAAGCCTAAATTAGGCCACCAAGGCCTACTTCTACAAATTTTTGCAGAATGAGCTAACGGAATCCGATTGAAGAAATTTTTTAGTCTGACATAGATTTCATGACCTGGTAGGACTAACATGGGAATGTGAGAAAAAATAGTTTGGGAAGTCCAAGTATAGATATCCAAGGTAGCCCAAAATCACCTCATTTCCACCAGCCACTCTTGGAGGAGAGAGCTTTTTGCCTTCTTCGTGCGCGATTTCCGAAGTCTACAGTCGTCCATTTACAGCGCCGTCTCACACGAGACATAAGGGGTAAGTTCTAAGCTTATCAATGAACAATTATATATGGTCGGGTAGCAAGTCTAGGCTCAGGAAAAAACCCTAGAAACCCAGCTGTGCACGAAGTCCTACGACAAAAAATTGACCATAGCGGCCTGTCAACTCAACCGAATTGGACAAGACTTGAACTGAAGCATGCCCCTATATAATACAACTCTTTCATAGTAGATAACCTAGGTTTTCTCATATGCCAAAATTGGATTCTAACTCCACAGGCAGCTTATAGACTGGGTCTATACACAATGTACCTAAATGGTTTCATGGAAACAGTCAAGGCAAGCTCTCGAATAGAAGAAAACAGCTCGAAGGCTACAAAGCGTCAAATTTGACATATGAAGTCAAACTGACTCCGACTGGGTCAAAACTAGATGGGTAGCATCAGGCAAGGAGAGCTAGATGACAGAATGAACATCATTGCAGATCTTTAGTTGCAAATTATAGAGCTGAAAAATGAGGCAGCCATAGACCAGATTGCAAAGGAGAAGCAGCAAAAAGAGATGGAAGAGCTAGGAGACCTCCTGACAAAGTTATCCGATGCATGCAAAAGCAAAGATCAACAACTGACAGAAGTAACCAACGAACTTTTAACCACTACTCTGTTAGTACAAAAGATCCAAGTGCAGCTCGATGTAGATAATGCCTCTTTGCAGTACTCTGAGCAGCGCATCAATGATCAAGCAGCATTTTTAAGACAGATAAGAGAAAACCTAGATCTAGCATCAATCAAGGGAATAGATGAAGTCTACAAGGCTTTAGAAAAGAGGAACAAGGAACTTGAGCTTGAGCTGAAGCTGGAACAAACACAAAGATGAGACCTTGCATTGATGCGAGTCCAAAGAGAAGAGCATTGCTCAAAGAAATAGAAGAATTGAAGAGAGTCAATTAGGTACTAGGAGAGGGACAAACAGAAACTCCGGATGAAGCAAGAACCTGTGAACAACCAGCCATTGAAATACTCTCAGTCTCTTTTGATGATATGGAAACACAGCCGTCAGAACGGCTTGCAGGAGAATTGGATTTTCAAGTACCAATCACGAAAGCTGAGCAAGTGCCAATGATCCAGCTTTCCAAAGCTAGGGAAGACGCACTGAAAGAGAAGATTGTCCAAGAAGCCAATGCTAAATTGAAAGCAGCAATGGATTGGGAGTTGAGAGTTCTCCACTTGGTAAATGTAACTCAGCTCACTCCCAACCAAATCAATGCTCAATGGCATCAGCAATCACTACCCTACCCATTGATAAAGGTGGAGCTACTGTAGGTTAAGGAAAGATTGTACAAGGATATGCAGGTAGAAGGCTCAGAGAATATCCACCCCAAGTGGAGAAATAACTGATTGAACAAAAACTCATGATCTAATTATGTTTCGCAAGAGCACCTGCAGTCCTACAAAAGGACCCTACATTCTATCATGTACCAAGGGTAAGGACATGGCAGGCACACGATACACTAAAGAAGAAGAGGCCAACATGGCTGAATTACCCACGACTACCAGCTCCACAGCATGGACCAGCAACGGGAGAATAAATGGTGAAAACCCTAATGAGCGCCATGACATTCTTCAAGAGCCTCTCTAAACTCTCATGTGCAATGCTTTGTAAGATTTTCCGAATGCTGCTCACTTGCATTCAAACTTTTCACGAGCCTGAGCAAGCAGGAGCACCATGGATGTCTTTCCTTGAAGGCAATAAAGGTCTATGTTATGATTTAAGTGGATAGCCTTCATAAGAAGTCCTCTACGGCTTCTATGCCAGATGCATGTTTTTGTCATCTAGCAATATGTTGGCATTTGAAGAGGCATTCTATACAGGTTTCTTCACATGGCAAACAAAGATATTTGGGCCAATGATAAGAAACCTTACATCAAGGTTTGTTGGCTATTCAGCCACTGAACCTTAAAACAGAGTCACCATGCAATTTTTGTAAGTCCCAGACAAAGAAAAGAAGAATCAGATATGAGAAAGCCCTACATGCGCTTCAAGACCGCCTCGCCAGCCATCAACCCGAAGACTACTTCAGTCCATGAAGCTATGTCAAGAGACAACACAGTCAAGGAGGGGGGGAATGTTAGCAGCAAGCTAACTCGGATAACATTTTTTGGAGCTTTTGTTGTAAAAACACTTATTATTTTGATGAATCAGGAATGTTGTAACTCCTAATTTTCAGATAAACAGTGTAATTGATGAGCCGGGGCTACAAGCTTCCAGATTGTATCAACCTATCTTTAGTTAGAGCTCCCAGATTATTAGTTTTGACCACAGAAACCTTAGCTAAGGTAAAAAAGGCAATTTTTGTAAGTATTTTGTAAGTTTTTGGATAATGAAACACAGCGTGAGCTAACGGTGCTCACTTCTTTCCTTCCCACGCTTCCTACTCCCTTCTTGGTTATCACATTGCAGTGCCGTCTGTTGCATTGCAACCGCATGTAAGAGCTCTACGCATTGACGTAAGCATTTCATGGTAATCCGTAGCTTTTGGCATCGTCGACTTGTGGCCTAATTTCATCATATTTAAGCTTAAAAATCACAAAATAAGTATAGGCGGAATATTGGGGCATCATTGCTAAGCATTTAAATGCATTCTGAGTCGAAAAGGACTAGGTCAAAAACTCACCTCTGTTAATTATCACGATTTTTGCACTTGAACTAAAGTGATATTTGAGACCATAAGCATGTGTGCTTAGGTCTTATAAACATGTCCAACAAGTTTCATAATGTTTGGATGTCGTTTGATGATATAACGGTTATGATTTGTTTGTCGATTAGCGACTAGCTCTTGGTGATTTCTCTCATTTGAGTGTAGCTTGAGTTAGATACGAGTTGTCTGCTGTTTTCCAAGAGATTGACAACCTCTTGTAGCCTCTATGCACTAGTCAAGTCAGCTTCATCCCATGGATTGACAATTATATTCGTGGTTCTCGCTATGTCTGCAATAAGATAGGAGTGAGGTTAGACACCTGTCCCACACCTTCTGATCCAAGTGACTTAATACCACCATTAGTTCACAGTTATTTTGTGCCTACTTCTCAACCATACACCATCAAAATTTTATATAGCAAGTTTGTCATTCTCTTACTTAGTGTGGAAAAATTAGTCAGACAACTTTCCTAGACTAATCAAGTATATGTGATACACCTCTTACCACCTCCATCTTTAAAACCATTAGTCAAAACATAGTAACTTTGTCCTCAGTATTAGATACAATTCTATAAAAAAACATCATGCTACACCTCAAATGGTTGTCAATTTCTTGAACTCAGCTAAGCATAGAACCAAAACATCCATCATGGTATGCAATGTGACCCAAATCATGTTGGGGTATAGGCGCCTGTGCCTTGCTCGACCGCCCAGAGTCTCGGCGCCCACTGACTTGTATACCTTATACATAGCATAAGTGTATAGGGGGCTGCTCACTCTTTGAGTCTCCCCACCCATATCTGTGTGTCGTGTGTCTCCTTCTCTCTATCACTCTCCGTCTGTGGTGCTCCCCGATCCCCTTCAATTGGTATCAGAGCTATGGTGACCGCGGAGAGCACGACGGCTTTGAGAGCTTCGAGGCGATAGCTCGCTCGCTCTCGACGGTAGAGAGATTAAGAAATCTTGGAAGCTTTGCGAGAATGCAATGGGAGCTTGTGAGCTCATTTGAGAGTGATGTATGCTCTTGTGGAAGCTCAGAAAGGAGTGTGGAAGATTGCGTGTAAGTGAAGGTGCTGCCCTAAAAATAGTGCTGCTGCGCACACAGTTTTTAGGGCAGCACCTTCACTTACACGCAATCTTCCACACTCCTTTCTGAGCTTCCACAAGAGCATACATCACTCTCAAATGAGCTCACAAGCTCCCATTGCATTCTCACAAAGCTTCCAAGCTTTCTTAATCTCGCTACCGTCGAGAGCGAGTGAGCTATCGCCTCGAAGCTCTCAAAGCCGTCGTGCTCTCCGCGGTCACCATAGCTCTGATACCAATTGAAGGGGATAGGGGAGCACCACAGACGGAGAGTGAGAGAGAGAGAGAAGGAGACAGACACAATGTGGGTTGCAGGATGCTTTGCATGGAGTGCAGAGTAGTGAACTTGTTGTGCACACAGTTGGGGCACGACTTGAGCAGTCACACAGAGAGGTGACAGAGTCAAACATGCATGCTTTGCTAGTGACTGATCAAAGCAGAGAGTCAGTTGTGCGAGATAATTCTATGCAGGATAGACAGGTAGAGCGGTCTTGCTCTAGTGAGTCATGACAGGAGGACGTTGTGCAAGAGTCTATGCATACGGAGTTAGAGCATGAGAGCTCTAGTGAGTCACAGCAGATTGAGTGGTCATGTTTGCAGTGGATGATTGCAGAGGACACTGAGATGTCAGTGATTATGCAGTCATTCCTTTCTATGCTCGACAGTGAGCATGGGGATATAGTTGTGTAGGATATATCTTCCAACAGACACCTAGAGCAAACCAGCTGCTCTAGGTGTCTGCTGGAAGACATATCCTGCACAACTATATCCCCATGCTCACTGTCGAGCATAGAAAGGAATGACTGCATAATCACTGACATCTCAGTGTCCTCTGCAATCATCCACTGCAAACATGACCACTCAATATGTTGTGACTCACTAGAGCTCTCATGCTCTAACTCCGTATGCATAGACTCTTGCACAACGTCCTCCTGTCGTGACTCACTAGAGCAAGACCGCTCTACCTGTCTATCCTGCATAGAAGTATCTCGCACAACTGACTCTCTGCTTTGCTCAGTCACTAGCAAAGCATGCATGTTTGACTCTGTCACCTCTCTGTGTGACTGCTCAAGTCGTGCCCCAACTGTGTGCACAACGAGTTCACTACTTTGCACTCCATGCAAAGCATCCTGCAACCCACAAGCAAAAGAGACTCGCCTGCTCTCTCGCTCTCTACCTGGTTGCGTGATCACAGAGACAACACCGTCTCTCCCATGATCCACATGCAATGGGTAACCTCTACCACTCCTGGCACCTCTCGCAATCACTAGCGAACCCAAATGCATCACAAAATCTCGCTCCCGTAGCGAAATCTGACATCCACAATCTCTAAGCTGACCAATCGAGATCAGACTCACTGTCAAATCTGGTACATAGCGCACATGTCGTAACAAGTAAGATGCACCACTCGGTAATGACAGTCTCACATCTCCTGCACCTGCTATCGCATGCACCGATCCATCGGTCAAACGTACACTGCCAAGCATCCCGCTAGAATAGCTACAAAACCATGCACGATGCGGCGTGACATGAAACATAGCATCTGCGTCTAGCAACCACTGCAAAGGGAGGGCACTATCCACATGTATAGCATCTCGTGCATAGCTCGAGGTAAAAGTGACATCCCCGTCACTAGTATACTCCGACACTACATCTGCCTCAACTATCAAAGCAACTGAGTCCATGGTATCACTACATACATCTCTGAGACTGCCATGTCTCCTATGATGTCGCATACGACAAAAAAAGCACCGTCTAACGTGTCCAGAATGACCACAATACCAACATATCACCTGTCGGCATACTCGTGGATGTACATGTCTCAGATGAGTCCTTGATGACTCAGATCTATCATACATATCATGTAATCTGCGCCAAAGTGCTCTCGAAGTAGTCCCATACATAATAAGAGCATATACAGATTCCGCAAGGTGCAAAGAGAGCGTAGATAGTGCCATCTCCTCTAGCTCCTGCCACTGATCGTCAGACATGTTTGAAGGTCTACCTGCATCACCACTCAATGGTCAATGCAACCCTCGCTGTGTCAATGTGTCAAGCATACACTCTCTCCATGCCGCAAAGTCTGACCCATCAAACACGCGCATCTGTGAGAGGTCACAATCTGATCGATCACCTGTCTCTGCCATGAGCACAATGTAGCAAACTAGAAAGCAAAACCACCTCACCAACAACACTTGGAAACTGTCTACAAATATGGCCAGAAACACAATGTAAAACCTGTGAGACACACTCCAAAATAGAGCTCCCGCAATGTCAATACAAGCCTCACCTGCTCTAGTATCACACTGCAATCTGTGAGCTAATCACCAAGCCCACACTGTGTGGTATCGATGCATACACACGCACAAATCTCCCACCTGCAGAGAACACCGCACGCAAATGCTGAGTGCAACCCGCAATCTCTACCTAGATCGCATAAATGATACGCATAAAACTCCTGGGAAAATTTTGCTAGAGTTTCGACATACAATGGCTATCAACACAAAATAACCATTGTCCTGCAAGCTCAATACAATGAGCAATCAATGCGCATCAAACTACACTCAACATACATGCATAAGCTCTGCAAAACTATGGCAAACAATGCTCGAGATCACAAGACTCTCCCACCTGAGAGCAAACCACTGTCTCAAGCAAAGAAAGATACACAACTCCTCACTCTTGCGAGAGTGGATACAAAAAACACAAAACTGTGTCCAAACTGACAAAACCTATCAAAGTGAGAGTAAACACTCGATCACAAACTATGGCGAGAATCTGGGAAAAATCCGACAGAATTTCCCCTGAAAACTAAGCAAAAAACTCAAGTACAATCTCTACCATAAACCATAACACTACTCAATGCCAATGAGTAGAAATGCCAAAATGGCTCCACATTTTCACATACAATGGCAATCCGCACTCAACGTACATCAACGGAGTGACCGCGCATAAGCAAGCGCCAAAAGATTTGCAATCCGGAAACTTATTCAATGCGAAAACAATGCTCTCAAGAGAGCTCACCGGCACTTGAAAGTGCTCGTCAAAATGCATGTATAATGGGCATCAACCATGTGCCATAACCATATGCAAACCATCCGCAAAGACCATGAATCCAAGCACAAAATCACTGCCAAAGTATCCTGTGAAAACCAGTGAAAGAAGCTCCACCTGTGTGCTCCAAAAAACTGTGTCTCTCAAGAGACCGCCTCGATGGTGTGTAAACGCCTCCGTACTTCGTTGCCCAAGTCTACCAAAAACCCTCAAACCACAAGCTTAACACAAGCTGCAATTGCATCTTCAGCTCAGAATTTATGCACTCAACTTCAAGCATCTCCCGTGCTTCCAAAAGTGCATCAAACTCGCACACAATGCGACAACAGAAAATCTGGAATTTTTGTATACTGTCAGTCTGAGTTGAATATCAGCAAAACGGTGAGGAATTTTCAAAAAGTTTCTTCTGCAAAGTTGTAGACCACGTCAAAACGGATAGGCTACCCGGTCAAAATTCTCATATCTGCATTCTACAAGGAGAAAAACGAATCTGAAAATAGTGCTGCTGCGCACACAGTTTTTAGGGCAGCACCTTCACTTACACGCAATCTTCCACACTCCTTTCTGAGCTTCCACAAGAGCATACATCACTCTCAAATGAGCTCACAAGCTCCCATTGCATTCTCACAAAGCTTCCAAGCTTTCTTAATCTCTCTACCGTCGAGAGCGAGCGAGCTATCGCCTCGAAGCTCTCAAAGCCGTCGTGCTCTCCGCGGTCACCATAGCTCTGATACCAATTGAAGGGGATCGGGGAGCACCACAGACGGAGAGTGAGAGAGAAAGAGAAGAAGACAGACACGATGTGGGTTGCAGGATGCTTTGCATGGAGTGCAGAGTAGTGAACTCGTTGTGCACACAGTTGGGGCACGACTTGAGCAGTCACACAGAGAGGTGACAGAGTCAAACATGCATGCTTTGCTAGTGACTGAGCAAAGCAGAGAGTCAGTTGTGCGAGATACTTCTATGCAGGATAGACAGGTAGAGCGGTCTTGCTCTAGTGAGTCACGATAGGAGGACGTTGTGCAAGAGTCTATGCATACGGAGTTAGAGCATGAGAGCTCTAGTGAGTCACAGCAGATTGAGTGGTCATGTTTGCAGTGGATGATTGCAGAGGACACTGAGATGTCAGTGATTATGCAGTCATTCCTTTCTATGCTCGACAGTGAGCATGGGGATATAGTTGTGCAGGATATGTCTTCCAGTAGACACCTAGAGCAGCTGGTTTGCTCAGAGGTTGCACGATAGGTTGATGCGTCTTTTGTGGACAATCAGGAGATGCATGTGGCTGACACGCCTTGTAAGTCAGAGATGCCTATTGCCAGGGATATATATGTTGATGCATGCTCCGTAGAGCTATTAGGGCCCGCTAGCATTGCATCGGCATTCGGTGGTCTCATGTATGAGATGTTGATCTTAAGACCAGATATCGCAGCTGCAGTGGGAGCATTTGTAGTTGGGGTTGTCAGTCGTTTGTTGACTGATGATGGCATAGTCCACGAGGGAGATATGCAGGTATTGCATACATACTTGCAGTACGTGTGCGGTACGTCTGGTGGTGTATGGACTTACACGGGAGCAGGACAGCCGGATGCATACGATCACAGCCAGCCAGTGGGCATCGGTTGAGAGCGGTTTTCTCTCGCCTTTTGTAGTCTTTAGACTAGGTTCTCTTGCTTAAAGGCACAGTCGCCTTTAAGTGGGAGGTTGTTGGGGTATAGGCGCCTGTGCCTTGCCCGGCCGCCCAGAGTCTGGGCGCCCACTGACTTGTATACCTTATACATAGCATAAGTGTATAGGGGGTTGCTCACTCTTTCAGTCTCCCCACCCATATCTGTGTGTCGTGTGTCTCCTTCTCTCTCTCACTCTCCGTCTGTGGTTCTCCCCGATCCCCTTCAAATCATAGTGCGCAATATATCATCAATGTGACACCATGATTACGCTAGCAACCCAATAAAAAACCAAGCATCAAATGCAACAAAGGCTCATTGGACCCGGCCCCTTCTTTTTTTATAGTTATCCCAATATTCCCAGTCAATATGTAGATACACCACTGGTGTATCTTGCTTTTTAATGGCATCAACGGCTTAAACCCGCAGCTAATAGCCCAAAAAATTGAGTCATTACATAGAACTATGAGCCGAAAACCTAGGCCTCAAACTTATTGCCATGCTTACCTGTGAAGTGCATGGGTACGACCTAATGCCAGTTATCCCTAAACATCAAAAAGATGGCCAAAATCCCGGTTTTTTTCATAGTGAATGCCATCCAAAGCATTGGTGTAGAGCTACCTACACCCGCGCAGTCATAAAACACAAGGCATGGGAAAAGGCCCTTTATAAAACCTTGCAATCCTCATTTATCTACTCATGCCAAGTGCCTTTTATGCCCAAAGTCAAAAGAAATCAAAAGAAATTATGTCGACCACTGTTTCGTTTTTAAAACTTGTGTCTTCAAAAAAGACCAGAGAAAGCATGTAAGTTCATGGACTAGTTTGCTTTTAATGCTCATGGCTGCTAACTCTCAAGCCACACCATCTTTCTTACTTTAGTTTAGAAAATTTCCCTGCATACCATATAAAATCAGAACGTCTAGTGCAACAAAAAACCAATTAAAAAATACTTGTACAGAATGCGAACCTGAGAAGCACCTCTTTTTCCACAAGCTCCATGGTTAGACAGTAGGCAAGTTTCCACAAAAAGCCCTCAAATCTCTCTTTTCACCAACACAAAACACCACGCAAAGAGACTAAGTGAAGGGGCTTAGGTCCATCCTCACCTTTATATAGTGCTTAATGATGATGCAGACCTACATCTTTGAATTATGCTCGGTTTCCAAAGTGTCTAGTTACAAATGGCAGTCACCATGGCCCCATAGGGGGGATTGAGTGGGAGAGAAGAGAGAAAGAACATCAGCATGTAGCGTGTGGGTGCACATAGCTCATATGACAGTAAGGTTGTGAGGTAGATACTATAAGCGACGAGCGTGAGCTACTCCATATGCACAAGGTCATTTAACTCAATACCCAAAAATGCCCGCCAGTTACCATTATTTTGGGTAGTGTCCCATACTCTATGCGCCTTTCAAAGGCTTAAAAAAGTTATCAAAGTGATGCTTTAAGGGGCCAATCCCACACAAAAAAAAAGAGGGGGTTGGGGGGGGAGGGGATTTTTTGTATTTGAGGGGTTGTGGGGGTAAAGAAATCCTAAACCCAACCTGGTAAAGAGTTGGCTTTTGTACTAGGTTAAATACTACCTAATTAAAGAAATGAGGTTAGTGTGGTTGAAATGTAAGCCAGCCCAGTCACTTTGAGAAAGAGATTTTGTGATTTTGTTAATTATGTCACTTCTCTTTAATCCATTTAGGACAAATTTGTGGATAAGTATCTTGATATCTTCCCATGCTAAGAAGCAGTTAGAAGAGGAGTATATTATCAAGTATAGGAGGCCATGCAAGTACTAACAGTAGCTTTATGTGGTCAATTATTGTTCTTTTTTATGCATTCAATGGGTGGGATATCTAATAGGTCTCTCTTCCAAGTAAACCGTTGGTCATAGCCTCCTACCTATGGGTGATGAAGTGTAATTCTTAAGGAATTGTACACAAGTAGAAAAGAAGTTGGTTGATGTAGTAAACCCTTGTCTATACATTGGTTCAATTTTTAGGTAGTTAGGGTAAATATGATTAATTTCTTCTGAGAATGTTTTGTTCATGAGGCTTAATATGTCATCCATATATCTATAAGTATGTTTGAATAGTAAAAGTTTATGATAGTTGCTTTTGTCACTCGTGTTTTGAGAAACCGTTTGTATTCAAAGAAGGCCAAGTATAAATTACACATAAGAGGTGAGCAGGAAAAACCCATGGGAATGCCCAGGCTTTGTTTAAAGCACTGCCCTCTGAAGAGAATAGTGCAGTTATCAAGGACCCAATATATATTTTTAAATAGTTTTTCCTCATTGAAGTGTAAGGGATGAGAAGATTGTCTTTTCTTAATCTATCTAGGTTTTTGGGAGAGAGAAATGTAGAAGAGACCATTCTTCTTAGCATGTTTAAAGGCAAGCTTAATCATCTATAATAGAACATCTCTCAATCTTAATTCTCCTTCTAGGGTTATATTCTCATAGCATTGATTAATATCGGCTATGAAGAGATGGAAAATCTGTTTAGGAGGTTAAGAGTAGCTTTTGTGGAGTTTTTTACTAACCAAAAAGGGTTATAGTGTATTTGGAGAAAGTTAGAGCAGATTTTTTGTTTAGAAGCACAAACAAATTCAAATTCTGAAAGTACTAGGTCAAGGCAAAGGGTGTATCTTTGGTAATGTTAGTAAAAATACCATTCAAGGCATCAAATATCCATCTGAATTTATGCTTGTCTAGTTTATAGGTGGGAAAAAATACTGGAAGTTTGGTATCTTGAAAAAAATAACCGAATTTATCTAGATGTTTTAAAATCACATTCACACAGAGAGGTTTGAATTCCTTCCCAAAACCCGAGAGTGTGTTGCTTTCCAAGCCAGTTTTTGCATAAAAGAGTGGGACACTTGGAGCTTTTATCCAACACTACTATAAACCATTCATGTGAAAGCTTTTGAAATTCAACAGCCAGTTGTGGTGTGATCCATGAGCTTTCAATAGACAACCATTTATATGTTAAGAGCGAGATTTTTTGAAAAAAAAAAATTGTTCAACCAATTTTGCTAAGTCCAATAGAACTGTCTTCTCCAGTCGAAGAGTACTGACAAGGTCAGTTAAACAGCTAAGTAAAGCTGATAAAGCGAGATATGGGTTTTTAGGAAAAATGGGTATATGATTAAGTCCTTTAGCTAGGATTTTCCGGACTGTGGTATTTTTCACTAGATCAAGATTACAAGTGCAGACATGCTTGCCATAAGTATCAAAATCTTTACTAAAAGGGATATATTTATTATAATCACAATCAAGAACGTTGTTGTGTCGTAAAAAATCATTACTTTAGACCAGATTCTTAACAGGTTGTTTGATACTTCCAACCAATAAGTGCATTATCAAGTATTTCATGGTTTCCAAAAAGTATGTCAAAAAACTCACAAAAAAGTGTCTTTGGGTGTACCCAATCCAGAAGTTCATTTTAAAAAGACAATGTTTGTAAATATACTCTTTGCAAGAAGTCTTTTTAGTAAGATGTGTCCTTCCAAATGGGCCAACAACAACCTGCACAACATAAGTGATCATAAGTCAATAAGGTGCCGGATAGGGGTGTTTCTTCCTCTTCCCCTAGTAAAGCTACGAGATTTTCCTCTATTAAAATTAGAGGAAGAGCTAGGTGTCAGAATTGAAGTGAATGAATTGGGGGTGGCTAGAGAGTTAGGTCTTTTCAGCGATGGGGAGTCATCATCCTCAATACATGGCTTGAGTAAACATGTTTTAATCTTAACACCTTTGTAGTTTGCATAAGTAGTCAAATATGTCCTAGGTTCATCAGATTTCAGCTCTTTAAGGATATCCAGCATAAGCCCACAACAAATATTGAAAGCAATCTGCACAATCACTAATTGTTAGCTTGGCCACCTAACCAAGAACAAATAAGGGATAGATGAAAGTCCATCGGCTTCTCGAGGACGATCTGGTCCAGATGGTTGAGGATAAACCAGATAGCATGGTTTAACCACATAATGTCGGATTCGCACGATGCTTTAGGGTCAAGAAATTTACATGCACATTTAACATATGGTCAAAAAACATTCCAAAATAGATTCCATGTAGCAGTCAGAATTACTTTTAGCAAACTCCATGTTCCCTTTTGTTCGAATGTATAGACTTGTATTGTATTGGAAGAGCATTTGGAATGGTCAATAAGGTTAAGTTTGAAGGGGGATTTAATGAGTTCTCCTTTGTCTAAGAAATTTCCTCCTTTCAGAATCCTGAGTCTACAATCCTCAACCATGGAGGCAAGAAGATTAGCTAGATAGACCTAGGTTTCACTAAGAATTGGTGCTAGAAAGGCTTTGTTAGGTAAAACCCAAAGCTGATGGTCCACACTAAAAGATTCAAGCAACATGTTCTTGTGTCAAAGGGCATTTGGAATATTCTGCAAGGCATTGATGTATGTCCTATTCTAAGGATGTAGGCGATGTTGAGGATGTTGCAGGTTTTTGTGGCAAGATTGCTACTGCCAGAGCTATTTTGCCTATGGCTGAGCAAGCTTGTTGGGATGTAAAAGATGCACAAGAATATGCGTTGATTGTCTATGAAGCGCACTATTACTCCTCTCATTCGTTTAGCAAAATCTACAAAACATGCTTGGGATATTTTGGCTAGTCTTTATACAAGTCGCAAAATGAGGCTAAAATTGCATTGCTGCATAAAGAGCTGGAGTCAAAGATTATGCATGAGGAAGATGAGATGGACACTTTCCTTGCTGGTGTCAAGGATATTAATGAGTAACTTATTTTTGCAGGCAAAAGTCATTTTTGACAGTTCCCTTGTGCAAACTGTTCTTGATGTTTTGCCACATTCTTATCACACTTTTTCTTATACTTGGAGACTTATGACCCAAGGAAAGCCTAAAGTTGTCAAGCTTGATGCATTATGCACATTGCTGTTGCAAGAGTCGATTCCCAAAAAAAAACAAGGCTAAACAATGTGCAATTGAATAGGCCTTTATTACTGCTCAAATAAAAGGTGGCAACAACAATGCAACCACTTCTCATGGTTCTTCTATGAGTGGTAAATCACATGTTCCTAATGACAATAATTTGTGTGGAAATTCTAGTGAAAAGAGCAAAAAAAAGATGCATTGCCATTATTGTAAAGTTAATGATCACTTGATCAAGCAGTGTCCTAAGTTGAAGGCTAAAGAGGCTAAGAAGAAAGAGGTTGGTTCCACTACAAATGCAGCTATTGTTGAGTCTTCTGTGAAAGGAGATTGTGATGATGAGTTGATGCAGAATGGGCTTTTAGTGCAGAGTGCACTTATGATACTTTTTGTCCATCACGCATGTATGTCGCTGCATATCCTCACGTGTGGTACTTTGACAATGGTGCTACAAAGCACATCACCTCTCATCGTGACTTGTTTACCTCCCTTGAGGATGTCCCTCGTGGGAATTTAGTCACTTGTGCCTCTTATCCGGTCAAGGGAGTTAGAAAGATTGTGCTTACTACTACAAATGGTAGTTCTTTCACACTTGTTGATGCATTATATGTACATGGGATCAAGAAGAATCTTTTGTCTATATCTGCACTTGCTCTTAGTCGTGTAGTCAAATTTGTGGATGACAAATGTACAATACATGATCTCAGTTATGAAATGCATAAGCTCACTTTGGATGACAAGTGTGGACAAAATTTTGCAAATGTTGTTGTGGATTCAAAGGTTGTATCAGAGTATAAGCTCACTTTGTATGACAAGTGTGGATAAAATTTTGCAAATGTTGTTGTGGATTCAAAGGCTGTTTCAGATGCAAAACTTTGGCATGCACATTTTGGGCATCTAAATTTTGCCAGTTTTCTATGTTTGCAAAAATTTGATTTGATTGCTTCTCTGCCCACCTCTTGAAGCACCTACCAAACATGTTTGTGAAGGCTGTATTTTAGGTAAGATGCAGCGTTGGAAGTTTCCAAAGGATGGTTCAATTAGGGCCACATGCAAGTTGCAACTTGTGCATAGTAATGTTTGTGGCCCCATGCAAACTACATCCTTGGGCAATTACCTTTACTTTGTGACTTTCATTGATGATTACATCAGGCATGCATGTAAAGCAAAGTCCAAAGTGTTTGTGTGCTTCAAAAATTTTTTGGGTATGGCTGAAAATGTCTCAAAATCTACTATGGGCACCCTTCGTTCCAATCGGGGGGGGTATCTGTCTCATGAATTAAATGCCAATGTATAGTGACGTATACACCTCAGTAAAATGGTGTTGCTGAGATGAAAAATAGGTCACTTACAGAAATGGCATGATGTATGGTCAAAGGTTAAGCTTTGTTGCACTCGTTTTGGCTTGAGGCCATCGTGTGTACCACTTATGTACTTAACAAGTGTCCTACAAAAGCTTTGCAGTCTATGACTCTTTATGAAGCGTGGCATGATAAAAAGCCTTCTATTGAGCACATGTGCATTTTTGGTTGTTTGGCTTATGCTTTAATGCCACAAACGTAGCGCACAAAATTGTATGATAAGGCTATCAAATGTATTTTTGTTGGTTATAGTGCTAAAAGCAAAGGCTGCAGGTTGTATCACTCACAAATAAAGTGTATCTTGGTCTCACAAGATATCGTGTTTGTGGAAGATTTTGTTCAGCACTTGCTGTCATGTACTAGAGACAATAATGGAAGCTCACTAGACATTTATGACACTTTGTTGCCTCTTTTCAGTGGTGGAAGTTCGAATGTAAATTATAATGGGGCAATGTACAGCCTATTGGGGGTTTCTGAAAATGTTACATATCATCCTATTACTGATGTAGATATACTTGATGAGGAAAGGGCTGAGAATGATCAGGCTAGAGGTATGCCAAAATGGTTAATGCATACTTTGCCTGATAGTAAATTAGATGCAACTTTGTCTCGTCGTACTCGTTCAGGTTCTCGCCATGCATCTTGTGCATCAGATTGTTATGCTTTGGTTGTTTCTAGCTTATGTGATATCGAGGAACCTCTGGCTTTTGATAAAGCACATTTAACAAATTGGATGGCTACTATGCAATGAGAATATGATGCATTTATAGAAAATGACACATGGACTTTATGTGATTTGCCTCCTGGGAAAAATGCCATTGGTACAAAGTGGGTTTACAAGTTGAAACGCAAGCTAGATGGTGAGATTGATCGCTATAGGGCTTGATTTGTTGCAAAAGGTTATGCACAGCAAAAAGCATAGATTATGAAGAGACTTTTGCTTCCACTTGTCATATGACTACTGTGAATTTTCTATGTGAATTGGCAGCTCATTTTGGTTGGGATGTACATCACTTACTTCTTTCTTGAATGGTGACATATTTGAGGAATTTCATGTAACTCAGCCTCACGATTTTGTCAAGAAAAAACAAGAGGATAAAGTGTGCAAATGAAAGAAATCTTTGTATTGGTTGAAGCAATCTCCTCGTGCTTGGTATGAGACAGATGCTAATTTGGTCAAACGAGGCTTTTGTATTATTCCAACAAAAAGCACATTGTATCTGTGAAATGCACTATTACTCCTCACATTCGTTCAGCTAAATCTACAAAATTGGCTTCAAATATTTTGGTTGGTCTTTATGCAAGTCGCAATGAGGCTAAAATTGCATTGCTAAGCAAAGAGCTAGAATCAAAGATTATGCATGAGGAATTTGAAATGGACACTTTTCTTGCTGGTGTCAAGGATATCAATGAGCAACTTATTTCTCCAGACGAAGTCATTTCTCACAGCTCCCGTGTGCAGACTATTCTTGATGCTTTGCCAAATTCTCATTGAACTTTGGCTAGTACTTCAAGACTTATGACCCAAGAAAATTCAGAAGTTGTCAAGTTTGATGCATTATGCATATTGTTGTTGCAAGAGTCACTTTCCAGGACAAACAGGGCTAAACAATGTGCAGTTGAAAAGGCCTTTATTGTTGCTCAAAGAAAAGGTGATAACAACAATGTAGCCACTTCTCGTGGTTCTTCTGCGAGTGGTAAATCACCTGTCCTAATGCTTTTGCTGGCAATAATTTGTCTAGGAGTTTTGGTGAAAAGGACAATAAGAAGACGCGTTTTCACTATTGTAAAGCTAATGATCACTTGGTCAAGCAGTGTCCTAAGCTGAAGGCAAAAGAGGCTAATTCCACTACAAATGTAGCTCTTGTTGAGTCTTTTGTCAAAGGAGATTGTGATGCTAATGTTGATGTAGAATGGGCTTTTAGTGCAGAGTGCACTTATGATCCTTCTATCCATGATGCATGTATGCCACTTGCTGCAGATGCTCATGTGTGGTACTTTGATAGTGGTGCTACAAAGCACATTATCTCTTATCGTGACCTGCTTACCTCTCTCGTGGATGTCCCTCATGGGAATTTAGTCACTTGTGCCAACAATGCCTCTTATCCACAATCAAGGGAGTTGGAAAGGTTGTGCCGACTACTGCAAATAACAGTTCTTTCACACTTCTTGATGCACTTTATGTACCTGGGATCAAGAAGAACCTTTTGTCTATATTTGCACTTGCTAGACTTGGTCTTGTTGTGAAATTTGTGCATGACACATGTACATTTCATGATCTCAGTTTTGGTGATGAGATTGTTGCATCAAGAAGTTTATGTTGTGGGCTGTATAAGCTTGCTTTGTATGACAAGAGTGGGCAAAATTTTGCAAATGCAGTTGTGGATTTCAGATGCAAACCTTTGGCATGCCTGTTTTGGGCATCTAAATTTTGCGAGTTTGCTGCGTCTCCAGAAATCTGATATGGTTGCTTCTTTGCCACCACTTGAAGCACTATTAAGCATCTGTGTGAAGGTTGTATTTTAGATAAGATACAGTGTTTGTAGTTTCCCAAGTCTTTGTCAGAGGAGATGCTGGGTTCTCATCTTTGTGAAATTTGGCTAACTCAATGTGTTTGCTAGCCAAAATATCCCATATCACATGATACTTGACCTTGATCTATCTTGATTTGGAATGAAACACAGGGTTCTTTGCTAACGTAATCACACTCTGGCTGTCACAATGAAACATTGGAGTTTGGTGTATACCAAGGTCTCCCACTAGACGAGATAACCACACAACTTCCTTATTGGCACTAGAAACTACAACATACTCAGCCTTCATGGTGAAAGACGAGTGCAATTTTGGAAACACGATCTCCAAGAGACTATCACTCTAAAATTAAAAAAAAACATAACCTGTTGGACGGATACGCCGCGACGGACGTCAGCATAGCGAGAACTCACCTAACATATAATTGTCAACTGAGGACGGAGCTCGACCCGCAGGCGCGTGGAAGCAAGCAAAGGGTGTCAACCTCTACTCGACCGACTAATGACTACTTGCTACAGAGATATCAAATCTACATGCCATAGGTTCTGTGAATGTGAGTGTCTCCTATGATGCTACCGCAAGCCAAAAGCCCATTAGACGTTCTCGAAACGTTACGAAGCTTGAGGGATATCCTATCAACACCAATAGTCTACTCTCCCTAAGGTCCGTGACAAAAAAAACCTACCCAATACCCTCCGTGCAAAAAACGCGTAGGATGTCTGGCCAGTTTTTGCAGGTCGACGTTTTCAAAAACTAAAGTGCCTAATGTGTAGCTCTACTCACTCTGATCGTGTGGATGTGCTGAAATGCAAAAACGGACAACAGTTACTCACCAAAACTCCAAAAGTAGCTCGCGGGTGAATTTGCCAAAACACAAACGAACGCGCCTGATGTAAGCATCAACACGTAGTCAGAGTCGTTGTTGTTGATAAAATGCTTATGAAACCTGTTACCGCTTCGTCCTCATCATTTTGTTGTGTAAGTGCATGGGTGGAACACAAATCGTGTCAAATGCAAATGTCCAATGGTGGGACATTATATATGCTTGCACAGATAAATGCATGGGAAACAATATGCAGTGCGAGAAGAGTTTGAATGGGTGCTTCCAGGAGGGAACGTAGCTAGAGAAGCAAAAATATATTTGACTTCAAGAGCTGCCGTTACTCACAAGAAGGGTTTTTGTCGACAAGGTTTTTTCCACTCTCCTCACTGTGTTCATGTGCATGAGTGTTTTCTGGACTACTCTGCCACTCCACCATTTAAAATAGTAGACTTCGACTCTTATGCTCACCTATCCAGCATGAGTGACCCCATTTTACAATATGCTCAACTCTTCCAGCTTGAGCTATAATCTAAATATCTAGACTCATAGACCACAAAAAATATTAAGACATGAAGCTTGGGTCTGACGCTTGCTCATTTAGTAGCTCAGCTGCCCGACTCTTGACTCTTATGCCATGATTTTTATGGCGACTTGACTTACTCTCGGGAGCTTTCGACAAAGAATATGTTTTGAAATTCAAAACTCTCATCCTTGAAGAGAGGATTTGTAAAGAACCATACTGGCAATATTGGTTTCTTTTGCCATACCTGAGTGACCTTGGTTGTCAAAATTTCTTTTTGTTGTTGTTGGTCCCTTGGTTGAGAAGATTGGCTCGCTCCATTCTCCGTAACACTTTGTCTATCATGTCTTGACATTTCTTGAGAGCTAGAGATGACTTCAATCTTCTTCGGTATGTGTGGTTCTTTTGGCACCCATTTGTATCTGCATCGTGTGATTAGCGTGTCTTTGCAGATATCCTTTGCGTGGACTGTGACATTGTCCTTGATTTTGCCTTCCGTGAAATTGCGATTATTTTCATGCTGAAGTCGTTGGATTGAAGAATGTTTACCTGGCATCTTTGGTAGCCAGATTCTCCGATTTCCTTGATAGTAACCTTGTGCTTGAAGAATTGTAGATGGCACTTCCCATGATGTTTTTGATGTCGTATTGAGATGTACAAGAGTGCCATTTTTGGGATTATTTATCGATGAAGTCCTATGTTGGTATGAAGGCCAATTGGATTTGAAATTTCCTGCATCCCTTTGGCGAGCCTTGGTGGTTGGTCTCCTTTGGCGATATAAATATGAGCTTTGTTGCTTTTGGGGACACTTTTTGAAACCTTTATCCACCACATAAGCTGAGGTATGTGGTTTTGGTAACCAAAGTTTCTTTTAACCCTCATAATAGCCTTGCTCTGCTAAGCTGTAGTGGGAGGCTATCCATCCCATGTGTTTACCTTTCGTCAATTGGCTAGGCTCATTTACCCATATTGGGTCCTTGACCTTTATTTCTTCAATTTTAATGTAGACCGTTGAAAACCTTTGGCAGCTGTGATCTCGCAGTGTAGGGTATTTTGGTTGAAAGATTTTCTTTGGAGTCTATCTTTCATGTGGAAGCATGTGGTCAGTTGATATAGAAGCTCTATCTTGAACTTTTTTTGGTTGGATTGAAGACTCTGATTTAAGGGGCTGCTTCTGTTGGTAGGACATTTGTGGGCTCATTTTGGCTTTGCCTTTGTCAGCAGCCGATAATCTTGGAGCAGTTGTAGGCTGGATTTCTTGAGAACTAGTCGTGATGACCATTGTTGAAAATTCAGGTTCTTCTACCAATGTTTTTGCCCAGTGCTTGGACAAAATCAAATGTGTACTCATTTTGGAGGAATCCACCACTAGGAATTTGTCTTTGATTACCTTTGACCGTAGTTTAAGGGTAGCTTCTACTATCCCTAAACTTGTGATGGCTATTCCATGTGATATAGGAACCTGTACGTGAATTTCATACAGTTCTAGCTTACCTAGAAGTAACCACAGCCCATAAGACATGACATTAGTCGTGGCAGTGCAATCTATCTCTGCTGTCAAGTTGAATTTCAGTTTCTCATACACATTCAACGAGAATTTAATCTTCTTGTTGGCTGCCAAGTAACTTATGTCCTCGTTGCCTTCGGTACTTTTCTTGGACTTTTGTGCCTTGAAGGCTTTGTCATCCTCTTGTATGTTGAACTTCTTTGTCATTTGACTGGTTGTAGCATGTCCCAAGTGCTTACTATCTTCTACTGTAGCTGCTTGTTGGTGTTCATTGCTAGTTTATGACTGTGACGCCTTGATTCTTGATTTTAGAAGCTCTCTGTCACTATTTACTTCTTCTAGCACTTGAAGGTCATTCAATGGTGACTTTTCTTCTTGTTGGAAATTTTTTGAAGCTTGTGTAGCAGGATGTTGAGGTTGACTCTCTTCTTCTGATACAATGGTCGCCGTGGCCTTTGGTTTCCATTGTCCCATGGTTTTTTGTAGAGTCTCTTCTCGAAAATATTCATTCATATCCTGCATTGCTTGTCCTTGGTAGTCAATTTTGGAGTTGGTCATTTCCCTTTCTTCTGTGCATTTTATGTCTTCAGTTACATCTTCTTTTAGCTTCTCATACTCTTTGATTTGTTCAATCACCAATGAAGAGTCCACAATAGAGAATTTATTTGGTAGACTTTCAGCTTCATCCATTGATTCTATTTGCATGTCTTCCACTTGTGACGTGGCACTAAGATTTTTTGTTACCTGTGCCACCTCTTCTTGTGTTGGCTCACTATGGTCAGAATCTTGGCTTCTTTTGCTCTCGAACATTGAACTACGAGCTTCATCTTCATCACCTTGTGGATGCTTTGTCTTGTCCTCACTGAGGTTCCTTAAACGATCTTGAATCAACTGATTCAATTGATCTTTTTTGAAAGCCCGATTCTCTATGATAATGTCATTGACACCCTTGACTTCAAGCAACTGTGTCTTGAGCCTATCTTTTGTGCTCTGCGACAAGATCTGCTTCTTTTCCGGAGATCTTGTTGGGGATTCTTTCTTCCGTTCCCTTGTTGTCACTGTCCGAACTTTGCTTTTGGCTTGTTACTTCTTCTTTTCCATGTAGAGCTTTGCTAGGCAGTCCTTCACTAAATGACCAATGGCACATTGGTCGCAATATGTTGTTATCTCAACATGTGCACCCTTTGGACGAGGGAGCTCTCCATAATACTGCTGAAAATGGTTTCTTGTGGTATCTAGATACAGATATGACGTCTTCTTTGCATGCATGAACCTGTAGATTACAACTGACTTAGGTGTATCCACTGGGTTTGTCTCTTTATCCTTCATCGTCTTGTCCTTGAGAAGCTGAAAATAGCTTCCATTATTGCTTGCATACAAGATCAAATCACTATCCATGCTTTCAAGCAATTGTAATGCTAATTCTTCCATCAGTATATGGTCTTTGACGTGGGGCTTTTGCATAGCCTTAGGGCTATGTTTCCGAGTTGATTTTGGCGAGTTCTGCACTGAGGGTGAAGATTGAACCGAATCTTTGTTTTCCGTTTCCCTTGATGGTGCTTTTGGACGGGGTCCAAGTATGTGACTTACAGGTTGCCCACAATTGCTAAACTCATCCATATTTTTCACATCGGCTATTTCATAGTGCCTATCGTATTTGTCGACCACAATGACATCTTGACCTGACCTTTTACATTGGGCATTGTGAATTTCCGGTGGTTTCTCCTCCGGCTCGGCATCTTCCAATGCTTCTTGAAATTCCACTTGGGCTCCTGAAAGGACACTGCTTCCTATAAAGCTGGACTTCTTAATCCCACTCTTGAAGAGATAGGGTCTCTTTGTTGAGTTTGAACTCCCCCCATCCGAGAGGGTTCCATATCTGATGTTGGCATCTGTTCAATGCCTGATGATATGACTTCTTGTGCTTTGTTAAGTAGCTCTGGAGACCGAGCTAGTTCTTTTTGAAGTTGGGCTATCTTCATAGCTGGTACTTCTTGTGCTGGTGCGGTGCACGAGACTTGTACCGTGTCTTTCGATGTTGTGCCTTGTTGTGTGTCATGTGGTGTGTCACTCATTTGTGTAGTGACAAATGTAGGTGTCAATTCTTCTAGGTGCGTAGTTAGAGGTAAACCCATGACGAGATGGTAGACATTACCACCTTTAGACATGTAGTCTTCTCCTCTTGAGCCAAACGCTTCTGCTGTAAAGTAATGATTGTTTTCTACAGGAACTGCCTGACTTGTGACAGCCTTGTAGTATCAACCGTCTTTGTCTCCATAGAGGGTACCAATTTTCTGTTTTCCATCTTGTGCTTTGTACAGAAAAATACTTGGAGGATATGCGTAGAGTTCTGTAAGTTGATTCTTGTACAACATTTCTATCTCATTGTCGATGTATTTTCCGTGCCTCATGTAAATTGATCCCAGACAGTCTTCCATGAAATATGGATGTGGGTGTAGTACATTCTTCGTTGTTTCAACTTCCACATATTAAGATGTTCAAGTTTCTTCTGTATCTTTCTTTGTCTTGATGTACAAATTCCGATTGTCATCCTCATAGCATGGCAGTCCTTTGTAGTATCCAATCAGATAGATCCAAATTTGCTCTCTTGTAATTTCTGTGGATGTACTTGAAGCTTCATCTCAACTGGTCTAATTCCTCTGAGACGCCATTGCTTTTGTCTTGACTCCCTTGTTGTACCTGTTCAGTGATAGCTCTAATTGCTTGCCTCAATGCTAATAAAAAATATTAGCACCCTTGTGTCGGTTTTTTTTCGCTTGAGGTCCTTCAGCTTTTGTGGATGTCTTAATCTCTGAGTTTTCTGAACTTTTGGCTTTGCTTGAACTTCTTGAACTTCTTAGCTCCCTTGCTTGCCAGGGTTGATACTGTCTTGTCTGGCCGCTTGCTTTGCCTAGAGCTTTTTAGCAGGCCTCGATCTATTGGAAGCACTGTACTACAACTTACCACTATACTACAACGACTGCTCCCTTCGTAGCGATTCTTGAGTCGAGCTACCTTGTGTTCACTTTAGCACACAATCTTCAAAATTCTATTTAGCTGGCAAACTTTTTCACAATGAATGCAAAAATTCTTGATGTACCTTTGACGGCCACACTTTTCCTTGAGCTCGGAAGTGACTTTCAAGTTCGCTTTTAGCTGAACTAAACTTAAGCTAGCACAAGAGAATTATGCACAAGTCGCAGTGATTTGCTAGCAAAAATCTTGTGTTAAAGTTCTCCAAAACTTGCGACTGTTATTGCAAAATCAAGAGTCCTTATGTATAGTCTTACTGCTACCAGATTTGTGTATGGATGCTCAAATTTTACACTAGGCCGTAGTTAACTTTTACACCTTACCGCGGGTGACCAATGGTTTTCCCAAAAGATAATTTCAATCTGCTAACTTAGCAGTCTTCAAAAACCATGACCGTTTTCTCACAATTCTTTCGAACTGTCGGTTTTAGACCCTGACTTCCGGATGCATTTTGAGGCCTTAAACGATGTTTTTTTGAAATTTGAACTAAATGGTTGCTCTCAGGCTACGTTTTGATATAAAAACTTTTCCAATCCGATACCGTTTGTGAAAGTTATGGCCAAAATAGTGAAATGCAGTTTAGAATGGTCAAAATGAGTCCAAATTCAATTTTGAAAAAAGCTATGGATTCCTTGAGACACTGGGAACACCCCTGTATGATCAAAATTACAGTTGGTCCCTAAAACTGGCCTAGACACATCCTATGCGTAGGATGTCTATATGCTCAGAATTTAACAAAATTTGGTCGAGAGACTCCCCTTAAGTCCAGCAACACAATGGTATGATCAGAATTTCATTTGGACCTAAAAATGGCCTTGAGACATCCTACGTGTAGGATGTCTTTTTGCTCATAATGACTTGAAATTTTCACCTCAGCTTCTCCTTGATGTGCTGATCACAATGGTGTGCTCATAAGTTGGTTTGGAGTCCTAAATCAAACTGGAGACATACTACGCGTAGTATGTCTAACTGCTCAAATTTTGTCCAAACTTGATCCCAAGATTCTCCTAGGGCTCAGCAACCCAATGGTATGCTTAGATTTGAGTTTGGATGTCAAAAGACCCCAAAACTAGCTATTCTTGCCTTTTTCAGTCAAAAATGCTAAAGTCTGTTCAATCTTCCTTCCACTGACCCAAATGAGATGAAATTTATCACATGCACTCAATACAACATTTAGAACATGCCTATGGAGTCATCCTATGGTTTGGTCTCAAAATTAGGCCTTGGACACAATTTGGGTAGGATGTCTGGCAATTCTCGTCTTTTGGCTTTGATCTGTCAAAATTTGGTCAAATTTCCACTTTCCAGGTTAAAATAGGGTAGAACATACCTTCTAAACACACTGGTAACCTCAGATTTTCCAAAAAGCGCCCAGATCACCCTGTAGACATCCTACGCGTAGGATGTCTACTGCTTATTTTTTCAGACTGAAGTGTCCGTGATGCTTCCTTATGCTCTCAGCAAGTGCAAGTATGCTTCACAATTGCAAAAACATGCAAAAATCACTCATTTTAAGCCTTTTCTGAAATTTTACGTTTTCTGACTCTGCCTTTTGGCTTTTGGTCAACAAAAATAGGGAAAAACACCCAAGTCAATATGTTACTAGGGCAAAACCTACCCTCTAAACCCACTGGTAACCTCAATTTTCCCAAATTCCCTACCAAAAGTGCCCTAGAGACATCCTACCCGTAGGATGTCTACTGTCTTAAACTGCAATTTTTTCTGGCAGTAGTATTCCCTATGTTCTGTAGAGCTCTCGGCAATAATCACAGAAACTTTTGGACTTCAAATCAGCTTCCAAACACAATTTACCGTCTTTCCTACTTAGCGTTTTCCACTTCTCTGATGAGCCTAACAGCAAATAAGACATGCATAAAGTACTCTAGATCAGCAATCAAGATATCCTACTTACCTACTCCTACTCATCAATGTGAGATGGTGATTTTGATGTCTTGGTTGCTTCCTGGCCTCACACGGACTCTCAAGTCAACCTACCACCACATCTACCACTCCAACTCCTACTCTCTACACCCCAACCTACTACTACCTAATACTACCTAAGACGAAGGATCTAGGCTAGACACACGCTCCCTAGACTCCTCCTAAGACCTAGAGAGTCCACCACCTTCTGATCCTATCTAAAAGAATGAATATACTCTGGCAAGCCAGAGGGACCTCTATCCTCAAGGACTAGTCTCGGTCACCTACTTAGGGCCCTCGTCCCTAGCAACGGCGCCAATGTTGGACGGATATGCCGCGGCGGACGTCAGCATAGCGAGAACTCACCTAACATATAATTGTCAACTGAGGACGGAGCTCGACCCGCAGGCGCGTGGAAGCAAGCAAAGGGTGTCAACCTCTACTCGACCAACTAATGACTACTTGCTACAGAGATATCAAATCTACATGCCATCGGTTCTGTGAATGTGAGAGTCTCCTATGATTCTACCGCAAGCCAAAAGCCCATTAGACGTTCTCTAAATGTTACAAAGCTTGAGGGATATCCTATCAACACCAATAGGCTACTCTCCCTAAGGTCAGTGACCAAAACAACCTACCCAATACCCTTCGTGCAGAGAACGCGTGGGATGTCTGGCCGGTTTTTGCAGGTCGAAGTTTCCAAAAACTAAAGTGCCTAATGTGTAGCTCTACTCGCTCTGATCACGTGGATATGCTGAAATGCAAAAACGGACAACGGTTACTCACCGAAACTCCAAAAGTAGCTCGCGGGTGAATCTGCCAAAACACTGACGAACGGGCGTGATGTAAGCATCAACGCGTAGCTCTCCTCGTGGGCAACACACTACTGCTCTCCGTTTGCGATTCCGACCACCGTAGCTCCTGTAGCGCACACACACTCTCTCTCACTCTCTCGCAGTCTCTTTACAAAGATTTAGGTTTTGGCTTATATACTAAGCCTTAGAAAACCTAATGTCCAACCAAAATGACCTGATTTGTCCCTAGGCTTCTATAGAGCTTTATTACAACACCATGAGCTGGCTTTGCTCATCCAACAAGCATCTGTGGCCTAAATACAATTGCCGACTTAAAATATGAAGTTCCCGTAAACATTACAAAAGTGGTCGTAATGGCTCAAAATAATAATAACGGGATATTTGATGATGTCCATGAGCTTGTATATTCACAATACAGCACCCATCTTCGTCTTCATCACTTCATCAGCATCTTTATTTGGAATCTTTGAGGAATCTTTATGGAATCTTTGTGGAAGCGTTGTTGAAAGGTTGACCTTTCAACATAACCAGATGTTGATCTCCTAGTGTCCACACAATCCACATAATCAAAATCAGCGTATCCAACTATGGATGCATCATCGTTTCCGAGACGTAATGTATCTCAAGATATGCTTCATTGCTGCTTCCAAATGCTTTTTGCTTGAGTTTGCCATATACCTGCTAACCACTCCCACTACAAATGCAATGTCTAGCTACGTGCTAACCATGGCAAACATGAGACTGCCAATTGCTGAAGAATATGGCACCTTTTCCATCTTTGCCGTTTTAGCATCCATTGCTAAGTTCTACATATGCAGCCATTAGGGTACTCGCTGCTTTCCCACCTTGCATGTTAAAACATTGCAAGACCTTGTGAATATACTCTTCCTGTGATAGTTCAAGTATTCCACACTTATGATCTCTCTTGGTACACATACTAAGAAAGTGATGTGCATCACCTAAATCTTTCATGGCAAACTGCTTGCTTAAGGCATCTTTGACAAGTGCAATCTCATCTTTTGACTTCTCAAATATAAGCATATCATCCATGTACAAGGTTATAATGATGAAGGAACCATTGTTCAACCTCCTTGTGCACAAGCAGTGATCCTCTTGGATCCGTACATAACCTAGGGATTGAATGTACTTATCAAACTTGATGTGCCATTGCTTTGATTTAGTCCATACAAAGCTTTCTCATGCCTACACACCAGTTCTGCCCTGGTTGGCTTCTCATGCTGTATCTCAAAACCTTTTGGCTTCATCATGTAGACATCTTCTTCGAGATCCCCATGAAGAAATCTTGTCTATGGCTACTAAACCAAGCACAAGATGTAGTGTAGTCATCTTGACCATTGGAAAGAAAATTGTTATCATATACATGTGGTAGTGATGTGTGTGAACACACTAGGACCGTCGGGGCATTTTTTCCCTCTTTAGGAGGTTTTTTCCCCCGTGCATTGTATATACGCCCATCACTCTAGGGCTATCTATCTTTCCATTGCACACTAAGTAATACACTCTCTATTGTGTGCCTTGAGCTTCCTTCATCTTCTCTAAGTTGTGTGTGTTTTCCTGCAACCCTAATTCCAACAATTGGTATTAGAGTAGGCTGCATCCTCCCGGGCTTAGTCGCCAACAGCTCCAGCACATTCTTGCTCACTTTCTCCGATTTCATTGAGCTTTGGCGAGTGTTTGCAGGTCAACCAAAATTTTGGGTAAGCTCGTAGAGCTTAGTCTGCTCAGATTTTTTATTCGGGGTCATTTCGGCCTCCGTTTCCACTACAACCAGGTCTACACAGGCAATTTCATCATTTTGTGCAGAGTTTTTGTCAGTGCCAAATATTGCATAGTAAGTCCAATACAGTCTACTGCGGTTTGTGTTGTATAGTAGTGCTGGTCTCACTCAGTTTCTCCTCATTTCGGGCAATTTTCACATCAGGTACATGCATTTTCCATGGCTGACAACAACATAGATGTGTTCAAGATGTTTGTTGTTGAGGATAGATTGGATGGGGACAATTACCCTATGTAGGCTTACATGATGCAACATGTTCTTGTGTCAAAGGGCATCTAGAATATTGTGCAGGGCATTGATGTACGTCCTGGTTTATGAGGATGTACGCGATATTGAGGATGTTTGCAGGTCTTGCTGCAAGAATTGCTATTATTAGAGTTGTTTTGCCTATGGTAGAACAAGCTCATTGGGATGTAAAGGATGCGCAGGCTCATGCATTGATTACATTGTCTATGAAATGCACCATTACTCCTCACATTCGTTCAGCAAAATCTACAAAACAGGCTTGGGATATTCTAGCAGGTCTTTATGCAAGCCGCAATGAGGCTAAAATTGCTTTGCTGCGTAAAGATCTGGAATCGAAGATTATGCATGAGGAAGATGATATGGACACTTTCCTTGCTGGTGTCAAGGATATCAATGAGCAACTTATTTCTGCAGGTGAAGTCATTTCAGACAGTTCCCTTGTGTGCAGACTGTTCTTGATGCCTTACCAGATTCTTACCGGTCTTTTGCTAGTACTTGGAGACTTATGACCCAAGGAAATCTTGAAGTTGTCAAGTTTGATGCATTATGCACATTGCAGTTGCAAGAGTCACTTTCCAGAAAAAATAGGACTAGGCAGCATGCAGTTGAACAGGCTTTTATTGCTTCTCAAAGAAAAGGTGGTAACAGTAATGCAGCCACTTCTTATGGTTTTACTGCGAGTGGCAAAATTTTTGTTCCTAATGCTTCTGCTGGCAGAAATTCATCTAGAAATTATGTTGATAAGGGCAAAAAGAAGATGCATTGCCATTGCAAATTCACATGTGTTGTATTTTGACAGTGGTGCTACAAAGCACATTATTTCACATCGTGAATTGTTCACCTCTCTTGAGTTTGTCCCTCATGGGAATTTAGTCACTTGTGCCAACAATGCCTCTTATCCTGTATAGGGAGTTGGAAAAATTGTGCTTACTGCTGCAAATAGCAGTTCTTTCACACTTGTTGATGCATTTTATGTAACTGGGATCAAGAAGAGTCTTTTGTCTGTATCTGCACTTGCTAGACTTGGACTTGTAGTCAAATTTGTGGATGACAAATGTACAGTTCATGATCTCAATTTTCGTGATGAAATTGTTGCATCTGGCCTTTTGTGACGTGGGTTGTATAAACTCACTTTGTATAACAAGTATGGACAAAACTTTGCAAATGCAGCTACAAATTAAAGGGCTGTTTCAGATGCAAAATTGTGCCATGCACGTTTTGGGCATCTGAATTTTGCCAGTTTGCTGCGTTTGTAGAAATCTTATATGGTTGCTTCTTTACCGCCTCTTGAAGCACCTGCCAAACATGTTTGTGAAGGCTGTATTTTGGGTAAAATGCAACGTTCTAAGTTTCCAAAGGATGGTCCAATTAGGGCCACATGCAGGTTGCAGCTTGTACATAGTGATGTCTGTGGGCCCATGCAAACTCCGTCCTTGGGCAATTACCTATACTTCGTGACTTTCATTAATGATTACTCTAGGCATGCATGGGTATTTCTGCTTAAAGCGAAGTATGAAGCTTTGATGTGCTTTAAACAATTTCTGGCTATGGCTGAAAATGTCTCAAAATGTACTATGGGCACCCTCCATTCCGATCAAGGGGGGGAGTATATGTCTCATGAATTTAAGCATTTTTGGCTAGTCGTGGGATGAAACACCAATGTATAGTGCCTTGTACGCTTCATCAAAATGGTGTAGCTGAGAGGAAAAACATGTCACTTACGAAAACGGCATGATGTATGGTCAAAAGTCAAGCTTTGTCGCATTCTTTTTGGCTAGAGGCCATCATGTGTGCCACTTATGTACTTAACACGTGTCCTATGAAAGCTTTGCGGTCTATTACTCCATATGAAGCATGGCATGATAGAAAGACTTCTATTGAGCACATGCGTGTTTTTGGTTGTTTGGCATATGCTTTGGTGCCACAAACACAGCTTAGAAAATTGGATGATAAGGATGTCAAATGTATTTTTGTTGGTTATAGTGCTGAAAGCAAAGGTTGCAGGTTGTATCATCCACAAAAAAAGGGTATTCTGGTTTCATGGGATGTAGTGTTTGAGGAAGATTTTGTTCAGCCCTTGTTGTCATGTACTAGAGATAGTAATGTAAGATCACAGGACATTTATGACACTTTGTTGCCTCTTTTCAGTGGTGGAATCTCGAATGTAAATTCCAATGAGGCAAATGTACAACCTATGGGGGTTTTTGAAAATGTTACAGATCAGCCTATTACTGATGTAGATGTACATGATGTACTTGATGAGGAAAGGGCTAAAAATGAGTAGGCTAGAGGTATGCCAAAATGGCTGGCGCATACATTGCGTGATTGTAAATCGGATGCACCTTTGTCTAGTTGTACTCGTTCAAGCTCTGGCCATGCATCTTATGCATCAAATTGTTATGCTTTGGCTGTGTCTAGCTTACATGATGTTGAGGAACCTCTGTCTTTTGATGAAGCACAGAATACAGAAAATTGGATTGCTGCCATGCAATCAGAATATGATGCACTTATAGAAAATGACAAATGAAGTTTATGTGATTTGCCTCCTGGCAAAAAGCCCATTGGTATAAAGTCGGTTTACAAGTTGAAACGCAAGCCGGATGGTGAGATCAATCGCCATAAGGTTATCGACTTGTTGCAAAGGGTTATGCACAACAAAAAGTTATAGATTATGAAGAGACTTTTGCTCCCACTTGTCATATGACTACTGTGCATTTTCTATGTGCATTGGTAACTCATTTTGGCTGGGATGTACATCAATCAGACATTGTTACTACTTTCTTGAATGGTGACATATTTGAGGAAGTTTATGTAACACAGCCTCGTGGTTTTGTCAAGAAAGGACAAGAGGACAAAGTGTGCAGATGTAAGAAGGCTTTGTATGGGTTGAAGCAATCTCCTCGTGCTTGGTATGAGAAAGTTGACACTCACTTGCTCAAACGAGGATTTTGTAACAGTCCAACAGAAAGCACATTATATGTAAAGCACGAGTGTGATGTACTTCTGATTGTTGTTCTTTATGTGGACAATCTGTTGATCACTGATCCCAATGATACACATATTGTTGAATTTAAGGCTGATTTGAATGCTACTTTCAAGATGAAAGATTTGGGACTGTTGCATCATTATTTGGGCATACAGTTTAAGCAGTGTGATGGTGATATTGCCTTGTGTCAGAAAAGTTACATAGAGACATTGCTATGTAAGTTTGGACTTGAGGATTGCAAACCTATTGCCACTCCCATGGAAATAGGTTTGAAGTTGAGTCAACATGATGTTGGCAATCCTGCTGATGTCACTCTTTACCAAACTACTGTTGGCTGCCTCATTTATGTATGCAACATGAGGCCAGATATTCGATTTGTAGTCTCACACATCAGCGGATTTATGCATAGCCCAGGGTCTAAGCATTGGCAGGCTATCAAGAGGATTTTTCACTACCTTAGTGGAACTTTACATCTTGGCTTGTTTTATGCCAAGGGAGGATCATTGCCACCATACTTACATGCTTTTTTGGACTCAGATTAGGCTGGTTGTTTTGACACGCGGGTGTCCACAAGTGGTTTTTGCTTCATGCTTGGCGTTTCATGTATATCATGTTTGAGCAAGAAGCAACCTACTGTGGCCACTTTTAGTTGTGAGGCTGAGTACAGGGCAGTCTTCACAGCTATGATTGAGTGTGTATGGCTCAGACGCCTTATGGCTGATTTGGGTGTTGGACAGGACACTGCCAACACTATCTACACTGACAGTCAGAGCAAATTGGCAGTTGCGAGGAACCCAATTTTTTATGCTCGGATAAAGCACATTGAGTTGCATTACCACTATGTCAGGGAGAGGCTCTCAACAGGAGAGATCAACTTGGCTTATGTGCCAACACAAGACAACCTTGCAAATCTTTTCACAAAGGCATTCCCGTGAGAAGCTCGAAGCTTTCCGCAAAACTTTGGGCTTACTCCCTTTGTGGACTGATCATGTCCTCAGGGCATGGCACTTCCCTTTACTCATGTGCCAGCTCTCGTTCACCGCATCACTCCAGGGGGGATTTGTTACCATATACATGTGGTGGTGATGTGTGTAAACACACTAGGACCATGGGGCATTTTTTCCCTCTTTAGGAGGTTTTCCCTCCCGTGCATTGTATATACGCCCATCACTCTAGGGCTATCTATCTTTCCATTGCACACTAAGTAATACACTCTCTATTATATGCCTTGAGCTTCCTTTGTTTTCTCCAAGTTGTGCGTGTTTCCTTGCAACCCTAATTCCAACAAAAATCCCACCGAATCTATGTCTTTCTTCTGCTTGAATCCTTTACCAATCAATGTAGCCATATATTTAGGCTCGGGATCTTCTGCCATGTAGTTCTTCTTGTACACCCTTTTTCAAGGTAATGTGCGTTTACCCTTTGATAACTTTGTCAATTTGCAAGTGTGATTGGCTAAGATCGAGTTATACTCAGATTGCATAGCATGCTCCTACTTCACGCTATAGTCCATCTAAATAGATTCTTTATGAAAAGTGGCTCACTGCAGTCGATGACTAATAAATAGTCCAATCTTGGTTGAAAATGCTCTGGTGCACGAGATACATGAGTAGATCGTTTGAGTGCCTAACTGTTGGATTATGCTCTCTCTAGAGACATTTGTTTGTGTACTAGTGGAAGATACACCACTCGCACATCCAACATTCTACATAATTGGTGGTGAGGCAAGATCCTCAAACCTTACTTTACGATATTCAACCTCTTTCACTGGTTGTCTATCCATCTTAGACTCGTTGAATATCACTTGTGAGTTGCATATGACCTTCTTAGATTTTGGGTGCCAGAGACAATATCCCATCTCTCTGTCCACACCATATCCAATGAAGATGCACTAGTGTGACTTGGAAAATATATTTTGTCTAAGCTCTTTTGGCATATGCAAGAATGCCACATACACATAACCAATCGTAATTAGATTGTTTGCCCATCCACATTTCCTACAAAATCTTATACTACAACGTTGTACTAGTAGGCAATTGGTTTATCAACAAGTAAACAGACGTCATAACAACTTCCCCCAAAACTCTTGAGATAAAGTGGCCATAGATAACATAGAAGTGACATGTTCTTGGATAGTCCTATTCATCCTTTCCACCACACTGTTCTGAGCAAGTGTGTAAGGTGTGGTGAAATGTACTCTAATGCCTTGTTTACTGCAGAAGTCCTTGAACTTAGAGGAAATATATTCACCTCCATTGTCAGCTTTAAGCTTTCTACCTGATTGGTTTTCTACCATTGCTATTTTTGAAAGACACTAATGACTTTGCTCTTTTGCTTCAAGAGATAAACCCACACCTTCCTAGTAGAGTTCCCTAGAGACTTAACATGCATAGGTCCGTATAAGTTGCTATGAACAAGATATAGAAGGCTTCCTAACTCCTTTTCTAAAGGCATTGAGGTCAACCTAGTATGTTTTCCATAAATGCAATGCTCACATATAAATAAAAATCAAAGTAGTCTAACACGAGGATATAACAAAAACACTGTAGTACAATCATGCCTTTAACTCATATATCCTTGCCGGCTATGCCATAACTTTGTAGATGATAGTGCTACTACACAAATAGAATTCTATTTCACTAAAGAGACATAGAGTGAATACAATGAGCCAGACTTCTAGCCTTTAAGCATGACCAGGTTCCCTTTCTTGATTATCCAAGAACCATGTGAAAAAATAGTAGTGCAACCCAAATCGTCTAAATGCCCTATAGACATCAAACTCTTTGTCAATTTGGGTACATGTCTGACACTCTGCACCATAAACTCGGTACCATTACACATACAAAATTTTATGGCCCCAATAATGCATATATTGAGCTCATAAGAATTACCCAGTTTCATTGTACCATGTGTAGCAGTATATGTGGAGAACCACTCGTTGGGAGGAGTCACATGAAAGCTTGCACTTGAGTCCACTATCCAATTCTAGGCACAACACTTGTCAACAAGAGCTAATAACGCATCATGCTTCAAATATGAGGTGAAGATCAACACATCTGATGTCCTTGTCACATCGAGAATAGTCTCAACAATGCTCTTAGGTGTGTTAGACTTCACTTTTTCTTTGCACTTTTCACGTTGTAATGCATGACAATCCTTCTTTGTGTCCCTTTTTATGGTAGTGATAACGTTCAACGTTCTTCATGTCTCTTCCATGACTCTTGCTACAATTGATCTTGCAATCTTGAGAACAACAACAACTATGACCATGCTGCCTTGTCTTGTCACGGCTACCACTAGCTATATCCGCATCACCATGTCCACTCACATTGAGAGACTGACGTCTAGTCTCCTCAATGAGAAAAGTGCTCGTAATGTCACTGAACACTAGCTTCTCGCTAGCTGCTGAGTTACTTATGGTTGTATTGAACATATCCCATGACAATGGTACTAAACATAGCAAGAAGATGGCCTTCATCTCATCATCAAAGTTAAGACCTTTGTTGTGAAAAGACATTGTTGAACTCATTCTAATGAGAGCTCACACTACTACCTTCTTTCATGTTCATGCCCATAAGTTTCTTCATAAGAAAGACCTTGTTCAAGGCACTTTTACCATCCCATGCTGCACATGAGGCATCCCATAAATTTTTGGCATTGGTCTTATCCATTATTGTGAAGAAAATGGATTCACCAAGGTGCATGTGAATGGCGACATAGCACGCTCATTTAAATATTCCCATTGATCATCAGTGTATGCATTTGCTTTTCTCTCACTCAATGGCGCTATCAAACCTTTATTGATCAACACATTGCGCATATGCTACTTCCAAATTGCAAAATTTGTGCCATCAAACTTCTTAATGTAGTACTCATCCTTTGTCCAAAGCACTACTAGCAGCCATATTTCAAGAGAATGTGACCAAAATATTAATGGAATTTTTTTGGGGAAAATTTCAACAAAGTTTGCCCTATAAGAGGAGTAAAACCTCAAGAAAATATGCAGCAAAATCATTGTGTGAACAATCAAGTTTCCAAGAATGAGTACGGATGACTCGTGGGAGAAATTCAACAGAGTCCTCGTTGTGTGGGGAGCAACATCTCAAATCAAAATGAATATAAAACAACACATAAACAAAATCAAATGTTGTCAAAGCATGTGCTGGCATAAAATGGTAGCATAAACCACTGGCAGAGCACAAATGACCGCCAACTTGGCATCAAAAGTGCCTATACCCACTATGCATAACCTATGGTGAGGCCACGAATAGGGCTCTCCAGCAACCTAATCCACCTCGCACCAGGTAACCTCGCCCCCAGTGCTCGGCTTCAAAAAAACTCACGCAATGACCCTCACAAAAGGTTATGCAGACTCAATGACTGGCCACAATCTCAGAAAGGGCTCTTCTAGACCGTCTCAAAAACGATTAGGTGACTGCCAAAAAAAAAGGTCAAAAAGGGCTTGTACAATGGCAGTATCCGCAACTCAACGTACATGTAATGGTAGTCACTGCTAGTGTTGTAGAATTTGTGCACAAAGAAGGGCCAAAAGAGTGCAAGTAGTCTAAAATGTTACTTCTCCTTGCGAGGAGTGAAAAACGCTCTCAATAGAGCACAATCACTCGCAAGGTGCTAACATACATAAAACACTCCATAAAGCTCCCACTAGAGCAAGAATTTGTCAATTGTAGCCAACTAGGCTATGCATCTAACCACAAATACCATTCATGTGCCAAAATGAGTATGGTAGTAACAAGCTTTCTGAAAACTACAGAGAAAAGTGCAAAACACCTATAGCAGTTCCCTATGCCTTTCACTGGTATCAGAGCTCAGGGGAGGGAGGATCTATGGAGGAAAGGGGAGCCTTGCATGTCTTTGCATGGATTGAGTGATCTCTCTCTCTCTCTCTCTCTCTCTCTCTCTCTCTCTCTCTCTCTCTCTCTCTCTCTCTCTCTCTCTCTCTCTCTCTCTCTCTCTCTCTCTCTCTCTCTCTCTCTCTCTCTCTCTCTCTCTCTCTCTCTCTCTCTCTCTCTCTCTCTCTCTCGGGTCGTGGACAAGTTCTCTGGCAAGGGAGGAACTGAAGGTCGTGGCAAGCTCCTTGAGAAAAAACCCGTGGGTAGACTCTCTTGCTTGGTGGGTAGGCCAAAACAACCACGGCATGTGTACAACAGCTTGGCTGAGGAGGGAGCTCATCGACCTTCACCGAATCCGGCATGCCCCGGCTTGTTCGGATCGTGCTACAGAGGCCAGTGTTTCCCGTTTCTATGTTGCGGCCTTTTGAGCCCCCTAGAGAGAGCTATGAGCCTCTCAGGAACCTCGTCGTTGTCGACCATCATCGGTGGCAACAGAACAGGGTATTGTTTTTTCAAAAAAACCCTATTTGGGTTATTTTTTTAATTGAAAAAAAGGGAGAAGGGAGAGTGCCCACAATCAGTAGCTCCCCTCTACCTCTTGAAGTACCAAGCATCATCGGCATATGCGATTCCTTCTTATGTGCTCGGCACGTTGCCGTTTTGGGGAAGGCTACCAACAACACAGCAGCACGTTTTTTGATCGGCGTCAGTAGTACATACTATGGTTCAGATTTTTATTTTTTATTTTAATCAAGCATGGCCACTATTTGCAAGGTGCATTGATAGTCATGCAGAACTGGAGTCTAAGCAAGTGTGACGATAAGGACAACCGTAATCAAGCTAAGTAGTCCATAATGTTGATTGTTTTGAGGATCTTTGATGCGCTGATTGAGGCACTTGAGCATGGCTCGAGATTCAGCAATGAACATCCGTACGGATACGAAATGCATGACATGCATGCTCGTGCATCATGCAAGAGTTTGACAACATGTGGCAAGTCGAGTCCTATGATTCATCAGGTACGTCTAAATCTTTAGTTTATTTGGAAAATGTTTCAAAATATTTTGCATGGTTTTATCTTGCAACGGAGATGAACGCACTGTAGGCACTCCTAGCACAAGCAAGGCTTGTGACAATTATCTTCGGCATTAAAATTTTGTTGCATATATTATTGGCAAAAGGTCAATAATTAATTACAAACCCATATCAAGCATGGCTTGGATATACAAAAACCTCGACAACACGCGCTTGTCGGAGGTTAAATGGAGTAATGTCAGGCCAAGGGCCAGGCAAGACTACTCGGACCTCATGAAGATCAGCATGGCTTGTACCTCGACTTGATGAACGGTACAAATTTTTTCGGCATGGCCAACTCTTTGTAGGACAGACAACACTCTTTTTCCCATGACTAGGGCAACCGATAGCGGCACGCATGATCGGCATGGCCGACTAATTGTCATTGTTTCTTGCAATCGGCGTCAAGATTCGTCAATAGGAGACTTAATGCGATTTACAAGTAGAAAAGGTCTATTGTTTGTGAATGAATATCCAGTAGCTACGAGCTCTCTGAAACTCCATTAGTACTTATGTGAAGCAAGGCTTCAATTTATGCATCTTGCATTGAGACTTCCCACATTTGACATATGCTATGAGCATACAAACTTGGGAGGATATGGTGATCTGCTTGCAGGTTATTTCATTACATGCCAAGAAGGTGTATATGTTACACGCGAAAATTCTCTCTCGCGCAATAGATATGAGCCACATTTGAGCGAGCTTTTCCTTAACATCTCAAGACAACTAGTTACAGCAGGATGACCAGGTTAGACCATATTCAGTTTTGTTTATTTTTTTCCATGTTTACACATTTCATTTGGAAAATATTGTTGGTTGTGTAAAGCAAAGTGCTTTGACAATTTCACATGAAGCAAGCCTTCTCACGCGTGCCACGCTACTGCCTATTCATTTGGTATCAAGGGCATTGGCACACCAGTTTGGGAAACTGTTACGATTAGAAATTTGTTCCTCTTTTATGTGTGGTGACATCACGCTATGATGCATCACTACCAATGCACATTGTGCAAGGAACTTATGGTTTCGGCTGGCGCACTTGAGGCCATCATAGTAGCAATGGGCTTACAATTTCGCATGCAAGGCATGTTGGTCAAGTGGACTCAACTCCACTGTCTCATAGATTACGCTGCCACTATAACACCAGACACTCTGTCAAGGACAAGGAAACTTCTGGATTCTTTTAACATGCTTTCTAAGTTTAAACATGATTTTTTGGTTGTTGTCAATGAACAACAACACTAAAAGGAACCTAAATCTAAGACTTAACCCTTAATTCACAAGCAAAGTGCCATATTTAAGTCATTTTCGTACATTCACGATCCCCTACACGATAGGTGAGGCAAGATGTGACTTGTGTTTTCTGTTACCTCTCTCAATGAGAGCGTTATATAGCCAGATTGTTGCATGCTTATAGGATAAGCTGCACGCTATGCATAAGATGCACACAAGCATGGGTGCGGTATATACAAGGTAGTAACTTAAGGAAAGTTCCTCAACCCAGCATTCTGTCTCTCTCTCTTTGTTATTTCTCTTGAAGAGTAATGAAAACTTTTTAAGAATCTTTTGATACATGTTTTGTTTGGGAGTCAGCATGCGCCAAGGTGCTCTAACTCTTAGCTAGAAATTGGGCAAGACGCCCTCTACATTAGTATGCATCATTTCGTTGATTGAACACTAATTGCCATAAGGCTATGAGCCACACACGCTGGCTAAGAGTCATTATCAGATCTCGCGTACGACCCAACTGTTGGCATTCCTTGGGTGATTGTTTAAGATCGAACAGATCTACCCAATGGAATACACAACGACGTTAATGGACACGCAAGAGTCTTGTCATTACGAATGTTTAGGGTGTCATTTTTGCACGACATGTTTTCAGTGCAACATTCGAGTTGAGTTTTTGATAACCATAAACTCAACTTAGCTGATCTCTACCACGGATTTTAGATGCAATAAACCGTTGCGACAGAATGGCTGTCCATAAGAGCTAGGCTTTACACTTGTGTGGATCTTGTGCTCTCTCTATAGCACTACGAGTGTTTATGGACGCATTGTTTTGGGGTAAGACCCCATGGGTGCTTACTAAATCACCCCATAGGCATTGAGGATCACAGTTTGATCTATTCCCGTTATACTTTCAAGGAAAGAATTCCGCAATCTACCACGCGGTAGCAAAAAAATTAACTTTTCAAGCTGATTCTCATCATTTTGTACACGGTTAACTATGTTGGTTACCGTTACCTACTAGTTGAGCAATTTCTACAAAGGGTCTTACCAAGGAGTTTGACTACGTAGATTCTACCCAACGGGTTTGGATTGCAAAGGCAACACCCAGGGTTTCTAGTGCAATGTTGCTTGTTTTTTTTTTCACAAGTGGGAGACGTTCTCCTGTGCATTTGAATATGGGTAACTGAAATTTCAGTTCAATTCCCAGGGCCATGCCAAGGGCAGTTCCGAACAAGTATTTTGGGCTGTAGTATCCAATGTACATTATGTTGTTATGAACGCACTTGTCGAATTCGATTTGGCACATGTTGTCACATGGGATACAACATGGTCTAGGGACTCAAGGAGTTCGGTTTAGCCAGTGTGGAGCAATGAATGAGGGTCCCTCTCACTCTTGTCGGGGAGTGTTTAGAGTTACCTCCACACACAAGGACATCTTGTACTTGAAGGATGTTCTTTTTTAAACATCCTTACATGAGACATATTCCACATGTGGAGAACATAAGTTTCTAGACTAACACTGGCGCCCATTCTTTCAAGTATGTGTCATGACAAAGTCCCTAAGTGCTGGTCAAATCTATTTTTCTAGACCATTTTCAGCACGGCGTATTAGGAGTAATTTCGGTGGCCAAAAATTGTCGGATACTTCAAATGACTTTTTCAGGTACAAAGACTGCTAAATAACATTATAGATAGTTGTTATACATATAGCAAGGCTCTAAGTTCTTAATGAAAAAGTTGCGTTGTTCGTCCCTAGAAGTGATTAATGTTTCACCTTCTATATATGGTTCAAACGTTTTAGCAAGGCTTGCAAATGATTGCAACACACAGTCTTTAGTTTCTTTTCCGAACTATTTACATTCCTCTTTAATGTGTGCTACACGCAACACATTCACCATAAGTATTGGCAAAGCTAATGATGGATATACAGGTTCAAATCTATTTTTTGCTAAATGCATGCACACTAGGTGTTATGGACCCTAGTGTTTAGCAAAGGCTGATTTGGAGAAGCATGCATATTCATCACATCCGTTGCTTATGAAGGATTTTTCACTCTATGTGCAGCATCTCTCTGAGCTTACTTTTAGATCTACCAATCACCAATAGAGGTCATGGCTCGGTTTGGGTACTTGTGGATTTTTCACGTTAACTAAGAGGGTTATTCACCAAGACATTGTTGTTTGCTAAGCAATGTTGTATGATATTGTGATCCCAGTTTACGGGCCATTTGGGAAGACTGTCTGTAAATCGTGGGAAAAACACCTCAGTACTATCAATTATCTAAGGAAATAGGCAGATTACAAAGTGTAATCTTGTGCTGAAGGATATGCAAAGTGCGTACGTTAGCACCGAGTGATCCAATTAGTAAGCATTTATTGCTCTACTTGGAGTTTGCTTACCATAAGTTAAAGCATGTTTGCGACTAGGTGTAGTCTCTTCATGTATAAATCAAGTTCTCAACCATGAACACTAGTTAAGGTGGGGTTGTTTACTGCTGAAATTGGAAAACAAGTCAAGGACTTATACTTGGCTGATGAGTTATGTTAGCAAGTTACTTTCATGGAAAGTGAAAAGAGGCACTCTTTAGGGTACATCTTTGTGTGATAACTCGTATTGCATACTCATGTGTGTTTTAAATGGAGTCTACACACTATGATTGGATAGGAATCAATAACACAAGATGGTCGCAAATGGACAACAATGTGAAAAATCAAGATGTTACTCTTGGTTTCATTGAGCTTCCTACTGAACCGTATTCCGGTCAACCAAACAGCTGGATCCACGAAGGATGCCACTATAGAAAACATTAGAGTATCATCACTCTTGTTTTCGAGGACGAAAACGCTTCTCCAAGGGGGGAGTAATGTCATGCCAAGGATAGGACCAAGCACGGCCAAGGGCCAGGATGGACATGCAGTCAAGGGGGTCCCTATATTTAGCAGACCAAGGGTCTATAGGGCATGGCTGGGTGGTGATGAGCAGGTTCCAGTTCCCTATGCCTTTCATAAGCCAACCCTATGAACCTCACTCCACTTGTACATGTAAGCGGACACGGCTATGCCAAAAAGTCAAAGAAACTCAACCTCTTAACCACATAAAGCATGCATCAATACACACTCTTGTGTGTGTCAAGAAATGCCGCTCGTGAAAGATGCTAGTACGTGGGTCGGGAGTGCTCATTGGATGTTGATGCCGAAAGCACCGAAGGAGAGCCGATGTGCTCTCTCTCCTTCCCTCCTCTATGCCAAAGTTACCAATGCTATAAAGATGAGGGAAATTGGTGAGAAATCTTGATGTCAAAGAAAGATCCATCGAAAACTGAACATGGGGGTGTGTATGTGTGCTACGTAGAGCCTCGCTCTACACACACCCTCTCTATGCACGATGTCGAGAGGGATTGGTCGAGGGCTTCCCTCTCTCTTCTCTCGCTTCTTTGATGCTTGTTGTGTGTGTGTCATTGCATACACACCTTTGCATTGCCTTCTCTCTCTCTCTCTCTCTACGACATTAAAATTCTCTTCTTCTCGGGTGTGTGTGCTAATAAGAAGAGGAAAATGTTGTATGATATTGTGATCCCAGTTTATGGGCCATTTGGGAAGATTGTCTGTAAATCCTGGGAAAAACACCTCAAGCTATCAGTTATCCAAGGGAATAGGCATATTACAAAGTGTAATCTTGAGCTGAAGGATATGCAAAGTGCGTACGTTAGCACCAAGCGATCCAATTAGTAAGCATTTATTGCTCTACTTGGAGTTTGCTTCCATAAGTTAAAGCATGTTTGCGACTAGGTGTAGTCTCTTCATGTATAAATCAAGTTCTCAACCTTGAACACTAGTTAAGGTCGGGTTGTTTATAGCTAAAATTGGAAAACAAGTCAAGGACTTAAACTTGGCTGATGAGTTATGTTAGCAAGTTACTTTCATGGAAAGTGAAAAGAGGTACTCTTTAGGGTACATCTTTGTGTGATAACTCGTTTTGCATACTCATGTGTGTTTTAAATGGAGTCTACACACTATGATTGGATAGGAATCAGTAACACAAGATGGTCGCAAATGGACAACAATGTGAAAAATCAAGATGTTACTCTTGGTTTCATTGAGCTTCCTACTGAACCGTGTTCCGATCAACCAAACAGCTGGATCCATGAAGGATGCCACTATATAAAACATTAGAGTATCATCACTCTTGTTTTCGAGGACGAAAACGCTTCTCCAAGGGGGGAGTAATGTCATGCCAAGGATAGGACCAAGCACGGCCAAGGGCCAGGATGGACATGCAGTCAAGGGGGTCCCTATATTTAGCAGACCAAGGGTCTATATAGGGCATCGCTGGGTGGTGATGAGCAGGTTCCAGTTCCCTATGCCTTTCATAAGCCAACCCTATGAACCTCTCTCCAGTTGTACATGTAAGCAGACACGGCTATGCCAAAAAGTCAAAGAAACTCAACCTCTTAACCACATAAAACATGCATCAATACACACTCTTGTGTCAAGAAATTCCGCTTGTGAAAGATGCTAGTACGTGCATCGGGAGTGCTTATTGGATGTTGATGCCGAAAGCACCGAAAGAGAGCCGATGTGCTCTCTCTCCTTCCCTCCTCTATGCCAAAGTTACCAATGCTATGAAGATGAGGGAAATTGGTGAGGAATCTTGATGTCAAAGAAAGATCCATCAAAAAATGAAAATGGGGGTGTGTATGTGTGCTACGTAGAGCCTCGCTCCGAACACACCCTCTCTATGCACGATGTCGAGAGGGATTGGTCAAGGGCTTCCCTCTCTCTTCTCTCGCTTATTTGATGCTTGTTGTGTGTGTGTCATTGCACACACACCTTTGCATCGCCCTCTCTCTCTCTCTCTCTACAACGTTAAAATTATCTTCTTCTTGGGTGTGTGTGCTAATAAGAAGAGGAAAATGTTGTATGATATTGTGATCCCAGTTTACGGGCCATTTGGGAAGATTGTCTGTAAATCATGGGAAAAACACCTCAATACTATCAGTTATCCAAGGGAATAGGCAGATTACAAAGTGTAATCTTGTGCTGAAGGATATGCAAGGTGCGTATGTTAGCACCAAGCGATCCAATTAGTAAGCATTTATTGCTCTACTTGGAGTTTGCTTACCATAAGTTAAAGCATGTTTGCGACTAGGTGTAGTCTCTTCATGTATAATTAAGTTCTCAACCTTGAACACTAGTTAAGGTGGGGTTGTTTACTGCTAAAATTGGAAAACAAGTCAAGGACTTAAACTTGGCTGATGAGTTATGTTAGCAAGTTACTTTCATGGAAAGTGAAAAGAGGTACTCTTTAGGGTACATCTTTGTGTGATAACTCGTTTTGCATTCTCATGTGTGTTTTAAATGGAGTCTACACACTATGATTGGATAGGAATCAGTAACACAAGATGGTTGCAAATGGACAACAATGTGAAAAATCAAGATGTTACTCTTGGTTTCATTGAACCTCCTGCTGAACCGTGTTCCGGTCAACCAAACAGCTGGATCCATGAAGGATGCCACTATATAGAACATTAGAGTATCATCACTCTTGTTTTCGAGAACGAAAACGCTTCTCCAAGGGGGGAGTAATGTCATGCCAGGGGTAGGACCAGGCATGGCCGAGGGCCAGGACGGACATGCAGTCAAGGGGGTCCCTATATTTAGCAGGCCAAGGGTCTATATAGGGCATGGCTGGCTAGTGATGAGCAGGTTCCAGTTCCCTATGCCTTTCATAAGCCAACCCTATGAACCTCTCTCCACTTGTACATTGAAGCGGACACGGCTATGCCAAAAAGTCAAAGAAACTCAACCTCTGAACCACATAAAGCATGCATCAATACACACTCTTGTGTGTGTCAAGAAATGCCGCTCATGAAAGATGCTAGTACGTGGGTCGGGAGTGCTCATTGGATGTTTATGGCGAAAGCATCGAAGGAGAGCCGATGTGCTCTCTCTCCTTCCCTCCTCTATGCCAAAGTTACCAATGCTAATAAGAGGAGGGAAATTGGTGAGGAATCTTGATGTCAAAGAAAGATCCATCAAAAACTGAAAATGGAGGTATGTATGTGTGCTACGTAGAGCCTCACTCCACACACACCCTCTCTATGCACGATGTCGAGAGGGATTGGTCGAGGGCTTCCCTCTCTCTTCTCTCGCTTGTTTGATGCTTATTGTGTGTGTGTCATTGCACACACACCTTTTCATTGCCTTCTCTCTCTCTCTCTCTCTCTCTCTCTCTCTCTCTCTCTCTCTCTCTCTCTCTCTACGACGTTAAAATTCTCTTCTTCTCGGGTGTGTGTGCTAATAAGAAGAGGAAAATGTTGTATGATATTGTGATCCCAGTTTACGGGCCATTTGGGAAGACTGTCTATAATTCATGGGAAAAACACCTCAGTACTATGAGTTATCCAAGGGAATAGGCAGATTACAAAGTGTAATCTTGTGCTGAAGGATATGCAAAGTGCGTACGTTAGCACCGAGTGATCCAATTAGTAAGCATTTATTGCTCTACTTGGAGTTTGCTTACCATAAGTTAAAGCATGTTTGCGACTAGGTGTAGTCTCTTCATGTATAAATCAAGTTCTCAACCTTGAACACTAGTTAAGGTGGGGTTGTTTACTGCTGAAATTGGAAAACAAGTCAAGGACTTAAACTTGGCTGATGAGTTATGTTAGCAAGTTACTTTCATGGAAAGTGAAAAGAGGCACTCTTTAGGGTACATCTTTGTGTGATAACTCGTATTGCATACTCGTGTGTGTTTTAAATGGAGTCTACACACTATGATTGGATAGTAATCAGTAACACAAGATGGTCGCAAATGGACAACAATGTGAAAAATCAAGATGTTACTCTTGGTTTCATTGAGCTTCCTACTGAACCGTGTTCCGATCAACCAAACAGCTGGATCCATGAAGGATGCCACTATATAAAACATTAGAGTATCATCACTCTTGTTTTCGAGGACGAAAACGCTTCTCCAAGGGGGGAGTAATGTCATGCCAAGGATAGGACCAAGCACGGCCAAGGGCCAGGATGGACATGCAGTCAAGGGGTTCCCTATATTTAGCAGACCAAGGGTCTATATAGGGCATCGCTGGGTGGTGATGAGCAGGTTCCAGTTCCCTATGCCTTTCATAAGCCAACCCTATGAACCTCACTCCACTTGTACATGTAAGCGGACACGGCTATGCCAAAAAGTCAAAGAAACTCAACCTCTTAACCACATAAAGCATGCATCAATACACACTCTTGTGTGTGTCAAGAAATGCCGCTCGTGAAAGATGCTAGTACGTGGGTCGGGAGTGCTCATTGGATGTTGATGTCGAAAGCACCGAAGGAGAGCCGATGTGCTCTCTCTCCTTCCCTCCTCTATGCCAAAGTTACCAATGCTATAAAGATGAGGGAAATTGGTGAGAAATCTTGATGTCAAAGAAATATCCATCGAAAACTGAACATGGGGGTGTGTATGTGTGCTACGTAGAGCCTCGCTCCGCACACACCCTCTCTATGCACGATGTCGAGAGGGATTGGTCGAGGGCTTCCCTCTCTCTTCTGTTGCTTCTTTGATGCTTGTTGTGTGTGTGTCATTGCATACACACCTTTGCATTGCCTTCTCTCTCTCTCTCTCTCTCTCTCTCTCTCTACGATGTTAAAATTCTCTTCTTCTCGGGTGTGTGTGCTAATAAGAAGAGGAAAATGTTGTATGATATTGTGATCCCAGTTTACGGGCCATTGGGGAAGATTGTCTGTAAATCATGGGAAAAACACCTCAATACTATCAGTTATCCAAGGGAATAGGTAGATTACAAAGTGTAATCTTGTGCTGAAGGATATGCAAAGTGCATACGTTAGCACCAAGTGATCCAATTAGTAAGCATTTATTGCTCTACTTGGAGTTTGCTTACCATAAGTTAAAGCATGTTTGCGACTAGGTGTAGTCTCTTCATGTATAATTAAGTTCTCAACCTTGAACACTAGTTAAGGTGGGGTTGTTTACTGCTGAAATTGGAAAACAAGTCAAGGACTTAAACTTGGCTGATGAGTTATGTTAGCAAGTTACTTTCATGGAAAGTGAAAAGAGGCACTCTTTAGGGTACATCTTTGTGTGATAACTCGTTTTGCATTCTCATGTGTGTTTTAAATGGAGTGTACACACTATGATTGGATAGGAATCAATAACACAAGATGGTTGCAAATGGACAACAATGTGAAAAATCAAGATGTTACTCTTAGTTTCATTGAACCTCATGTTGCACCGTGTTCCGGTCAACCAAACAGCTGGATCCATGAAGGATGCCACTATAGAAAACATTAGAGTATCATCACTCTTGTTTTCGAGGACGAAAACGCTTCTCTAAGGGGGAAGTAATGTCATGCCAAGGGTAGGACCAGGCACAACCAAGGGCTAAGACAAACATGCAGTCAAGGGGGTCCCTATATTTAGCAGGCCAAGGGTCTATATAGGGCATGGATGGGTGGTGATGAGCAGGTTCGAGTTCCCTATGCCTTTCATAAGCCAACCCTATGAACCTCTCTCCACTTGTACATGTAAGCCGACACGGCTATGCCAAAAATTCAAAGAAACTCAACCTCTTAACCACATAAAGCATGCATCAATACACACTCTTGTGTGTGCTAAGAAATGTTGCTCGTGTAAGATGCTAGTACGTGGGTCGGGAGTGCTCATTGGATGTTGATGCCGAAAGCACCGAAGGAGAGCCGATGTGCTCTCTCTCCTTCCCTCCTCTATGACAAAGTTACCAATGCTATGAAGACGAGGGAAATTGGTGAGGAATCTTGATGTCAAAGAAAGATCTATCGAAAACTGAAAATGGGGGTGTGTATGTGTGCTACGTCGAGCCTCGCTCCTCACACACCCTATCTATGCACTATGTCGAGAGGGATTGATCGAGGGCTTCCCTCTCTCTTCTCTCGCTTCTTTAATGCTTGTTGTATGCGTGTCATTGCACACACACCTTTGCATTCCCTTCTCTCTCTCTCTCTCTGTCTCTCTCTCTCTCTCTCTCTACGATGTTAAAATTCTCTTCTTCTCGGGTGTATGTGTGTGTGCTAGTAAGAAGAGGAAAATGGTATAACCTTTCTCTCACCCAACTGTGGTAGATTGGTTATGCCATTTCTCTCTTAAATAACAGGTCTTAAGTTCAACTCTCCTTGTCGATATATCTTTAAGGTCTCTTGGGATAGTTTCCTACGACGTTAAAATTCTCTTCTTCTCGGGTGTGTGTGTGTGTGTGCTAATAAGAAGAGGAAAATGGTATAACCTTTCTATCACCCAAGTGTGGTAGATTGGTTATGCCATTTCCCTCTTGAATAACAGGTCTTAAGTTCAACTCTCCTCATCGGATATATCTTTAAGGTCTCTTGGAATAGTTTCCTACGATGTTAAAATTCTCCTCTTCTTCTTCTTCTTCTTCTTCTGTGTGTGTGTGTGTGTGTGTGTCTACCTACTAGCATTGCAGAAACCCAAAAACTCACCAACGTCACTGCCAAAGATTTACCAGTATTGCCTTTGTTCCTTGCCTTGCCAATGCTACTGTTTCAAGAGAAAAACATCGGAGCTACTAAATACTTGAAGATAGTGTTATTGCAAAGATTTTTTTAGCACCTCCTGTTTTCCTTTCCTTGCCTTATTGTAATGTCCAGCACTAACCAATTGTTGGATCCGAGGCTTTCTCTGCAATGTCTTGTTGTGCACTATGTTGAGATCAAATTCCTGCTTAACATATCTTAGTCCAGAGCTCTTGCTTTGCTTTTAATTCCAAGCCAGTTCAGTTTCTTTGTAGAGGTACCCAATGCTTGCAGCTTCTCAAGATTCCATGGTATCTCCAAGCTTGAGCACAAGGGGAGCTTCACTGGAGCGACTTGGGGAGAAGTCAAGCCTGACACCGTGATACCACGTGATGAGCGCATGAGCAAGAGCGTGTGCAAGTGTGAGCAAGGGAGAGAACATGAGAGGAGCGGAGACATAAAATTTGGTGGAGCTCTCGGTAAGAAGAAGATATCACCTCTCCTTATTCTTCATTATATCCAAAGAATAGGGTTAGCGGTTAGTGATGGGTGGCCGGTTAGTCAATCTGAACCCCAATAGTTTACCTCTCTTGAGTTTGTCCCTCGTGGGAATACGGCCACTCGTGCCAAAAATGCCTCTTATCCGGTCAAAGAGAGTTGGAAAGATTGTGCTAACTACTACGAATGATAATTATTTCATACTTGTTGATGCACTTCATGTACCAAGGATAAAAAAGAACCTTTTGTTTGTGTCTGTATTTGCTAGACTTGGTCTTGTTGTCAATTATGAATGACAAATGTACAGTTCATGATATCAGTTTTTGTGATGAAATTATTGCATTTGGAATTTTGTTCGTGGGCTGTATAAGCTCACTTTGTATGAAAAGTGTGGACATAATTTGGCAAATGTTGTCGTGGATTCAAAGGTTATTTCACATGCAAAACTTTGGCATGCACATTTTGCGCATATTAATTTTGCTAGTTTGTTGGTTTGTAGAAATATGATATGGTTGGTTCTTTGCCGCCTCTTGAAGCTCCTTCTAAGCATGTTTATGAAGGTTGTATTTTGGGTAAGATGCAGCATCGAAGTTTCCAAAGGATGGTTCAATAAGGACTACATGCAGGTTGCAACTTGTACATAGTGATGTTTGTGGGCCTATGCAAACTTCATCCTTAGGCAATTACCTATACTTCATGACTTTTGTTAATGACTACTCTAGGCATGCATGGGTGTATCTGCTTAAAGCTAATTCTAAAGTGTTCATGTGCTTCAAGCAATTTGTGGCTATGGCTGAAAATGTCTCTAAATGTACTACGTGCACGCTCCATTCAGATCGAGGGGGGAGTATATGTGTCATGAGTTTAATGAATTTTTGGCTGATCGTGGAATAAAACGCCAATGTACAGTGCTATATACACCTCAAAAAAATGGTTTTGCTAAAAGGAAAAACATGTTGCTTAAGGAAATGACATGATGTATGGTCAAGAGTCAAGCTTTGCTACACTTTTTTTGGATTGAAGCTATCATGTGTGCTACTTATTTACTTAAGAGGTATCCAGCCTTGCAGTCTCTGACTCCTTATGAAGCATGACATGATAAAAAGCCATCTATTGATCACATGCATGTTTTTGGTTGTTTAGATTATGCTTTGGTGCCACAAATACAACACAAAAAATTAGGTGTTGTTTAATGCATTTTTTTTAATTATAGTACTGAAAGCAAAGGTTACAAGTTATACCATCCGTAAACAACATATACCTTGGTTGCGCCAGATGTTGTGTTTGTGGAAAATTTTGTTCGGCCTTTGTTATCATATACTAGAGATAGTAATGTAAGCTCACATGACAGTTATGACACTTTGTTGCCTCTTTTTAATGGTGGAAACTTGAATATAAATTCCATGAGGCAAATGTACAACCTATAGGGGTTGAAAACATTACAGATAAGCCTATTAGTGATGCACATATACATGATGTACTTGATGTGGAAAGGGCTGGGAATGAGGAGGCTAGAGGTATGCCAAAATGGATGGTGCATACTTTGCGTGATAGGACGCACCTCTAGTCGTACCCATTCAGGTTTTCACCATGCATCTTATGTGTCAGATTGTTATGCTTTGGCTGTGTCTAGTTTGCGTGATGAAGAGGAACCTTCTTCTTTTGATGAAGAGCATAATTCAAAAAATTGGATGGCTACCATGTAGTCAGAATATGATGCACTTATACAAAACGACACATGGACTTTATGTGATTTGTCTCCTGGCAAAAAGGCCGTTGATACGAAGTGGGTTTACAAGTTGAAACGTAAGCCGGATGGTGAGATTGATCGCTACAAGGCTATACTTGTTGCGAAAGCTTATGTACAATAGAAAGGCATTGATTATGAAAAGACTTTTGCTCCCACTTGTCATATGACTATTGCTCGTTTTCTATGTGCATTGGCAGCTCATTTTGGATGGGATGTACATCAATTAGACATTGTTACTGCTTCCTTGAACGGTGATATATTTGAGGAGGTTTATGTAATGCAGCCTTGCGGTTTTGTCAAGAAAGGACACGAAAATAAAGTGTGCAAATGGAAGAAAAATTTATATGGGTTGAAGTAGTCTCCTCATGCTTGGTATGAGAAAGGTGACATTCATTTGGTTAAACGAGGATTTTGTAACAATCCAACACAAAGCGTTTTGTATGTCAAGCGTGAGGGTGATGTGTTCTGATTGTAGTTCTATATTAAGATGATTTGATGATTACAAGTTCAAATGAGATACACATTGTCGAATTCAAGGCTGATTTGAATGCTACTTTCAAGGTAAAAGACTTAGGGCTTTTGCATCATTACTTGTGCATACAATTTTAAGCAGTGTGCTAGAGGTATTGCCTTGTGTCAAACAAGCTACATAGAGACATTACTATGTAAGTTTGGTCTTGAGGATTGTAAACATATTGCTACTCCAATGAAAACAGGTTTGAAATTAAGTCTTCATGATGTTGGTGATCCTGCTGATGTCACTCTCTATCAAATTGCTATTGAATGTCTTATTTATGTATGCAATACGAGGCTTGATATTTAGTTTGCAATCTCATAGGTTAGCAGATTTATGCATAGTCCAAGGTCTAAGCATTAGTAGGCTATTAAGAGGATCTTTCGCTACTTGAATGGCACTTTACATCTTGGGTTGTTTTATCTCAAGGGGGGATCATTGCCGCCAGATTTATATGATCTAGCAAACACTTGTGACAGTGTGATATGAGATGCATTTTTATGATCTAGCAAACACTTGTGAAAGCCACATATCAAATTGGGTATAAAGGGAGTAATGAGAATTTTGGCACATGCTTTAACATAGCGGACTCAGACCCTCCTAGAAACAGTTCAATTATGTATTTAACCCTTGGCCCAAGTAAGTCCATCCATAGTTACTAGACCAAAGGCACTTCAACGAATTTCACTTGAAAACTTTTTTTGTTTGTGTGGACTTTCCCGCGCTTTCATCAGAGAAAGAGAGAGGAGATCGCGATGGAGGTAGATGGATTGGACACTGTATGTGCAGGTTTGGGATTCCTTTCTCAAGACTCCGCTTTGAGCTATGTCAAGAGCGAGCATTGCCTGGGTACTCTCTCTCTCTCTCTCTCTCTCTCTCTCTCTCTCTCTCTCTCTCACACACACACACACACACGCACACCCACGCACGTCGACAAAAGTTTACGGAGTTCCTGCTATTTATTTTTGGCCCTTTGAGAGCAGAAAACTTGAAGAACTTGCAGAGGTTTCTGCGTAGGGACCATCCAACAAGCAGACCAGTGTTCAAGCAACTGGGAAAATGGAACACTATTGGTCGAGACCTGGTGCCCATTATTTTGCAGTACCGTGATGATCCTGAGCTCATCATCAATGCGGGTTAGTCCTTGTCTTTCTCGCAATCAAGCCCGTAATCATTGCATTCTTTTCAGAATTAAGAGAGAGAGAGAGAGAGAGAGAGAGAGAGAGAGAGAGAGAGAGAGAGAGAGAGAGAGAGAGAGAGAAATGAAATGAAATGTTATATTAATGTCTTCAAAAGGCCAAAGTGATCTATGAGACCAGAAAGTTACAATGTGGTGGATCTGATACAAAGTCAGAGAGAGAGAGAGAGAGAGAGAGAGAGAGAGAGAGAGAGAGAGAGAGAGAGAGAGAGAGAGAGAGAGAGAGAGAGAGAGAGAGAGAGAGAGAGAGAGAGAGAGAGGATTAGGGAGATGGAGCTCTAACTCTAACGGATGTAGAACTATATGCATAGGGGGGTGCTAGGTTCGGTACCAAAGTGAGGGTGTAGTATGGCATGCATAGGTGGGTAGGGATTGAAGAGTCCATAACATAGCAACAGGGTATAAGAGGGCCTGCTTTAGCCCCCTCTGTCTGGTTTTCTCATGTTGTAGTAAGATCTCTTGGATAGCCCTTATGTTGTACTCTTTGGGCTTGGTATTCAGATTTCTCTTGCTGTAAATGAGTGAGAGTTGCCATGACATTTGCCTCATGCTCACTCAAAAACTCGTCCTTTGGAAAATATATCCAAATCTATCCAACAATTCCCTCTCTGTGGGAGACAAGTCATGGTGCCGCACATCAAATATATGTCTGGATGCCTTAGAGGATGCAAAGATGGAAGTAGCTAGACGTAGAGCCGGGTCCTTTGTAGGAAGAGTGTTCATGACCAATGTCACGTGACACATCCAACCCTATGTGTCCGTGGACAAGCCACCATAACAGGGTTTCCGTAAAGTCCAGTCAGTCGAGATTAGAAGCGATCTGACACTTTTGTGAGTATTTGTAGACTGTGCATGCCCAGTCACTTGGTATAGATGCATATCCTCTGGTTGCACACAACATGATCATCAGTATTCCCATCAGAATCCATTAGAATCAGTTAGGGAATTTTCCAGTGATTTTAGCCTATTTTCTCTATTTTTGACGTTTTTCACTTATTAATTTAAGTGACTTTCCAACAAAAGTAGGTAGGGCAATTTGGGTAAGAAAATATATAAGCAAACCAAAGTTAGCACTAAATGGCAGATGAGCAAGGAGCACAACAGGCCTTTGGCAGCAGGTATTCCCCTCTCTCAGCAAGCCTCGCCAGGATCCCCTTGGCGTTTTCCCTCAAGACCTAGCGTTTTGCATCCTCGCCAGCAGCCCACTTTTTGCCTTGGCGTTTTCAGCAAATGCTGGACCGCAGCCCCACCCTTACACCTAGCGTTTCCAAATCTCCCCATCGTCAACAGTCACCTAGCGTTTTCAGCCCAAAACGCAGCAGACCAAGCAGCGTTTTCAGCATCAGATAAGCAACGTTTTCAGCCTCAGAAACAACAGCATCTCAGCGTTTTTGTCAACCAATTTCAGCCTCCAAAAACGCAGCCAAACCTGCATTTTTCAGCAGTTCCAAACAGCCCCAGATTTTCAGCAGATAGCGTTTTTGGACAGCTGCTAAAAGCTTGCAGATTTCAGCCCTTAGGTCAGTGTAGCCATTCCCGTTGTCGTCACCGACATAGCCTCGAGTTGCATCAGTCCATCCATCATCATTGTACCCATTTGTGCAATCATAAGTAGACCACTCTCGCCGACGAGAGTGGGGCCTTCGGAGGAGGGTTTACAACGTCTCTGGTGTCCTATTTCTCTTCTCTCTATCTCTTAGTCTCATACACTTGCACGCACAGTGTCCACTCGCTTTGTTCGTGATCATAGCACTCTCCATTAAGAATGGAAGGCTCTCCCTTCCATAAGAACTAAAAGGAACCTTGAGCAAATATGGATCACTCATCTTGAGAAGTACAACATTCATTTTGCTGCACCTTACAACCAAATCGTTTGCAATGTCTTACATAAGGAGACATCCTTGCAACACCGAGTCAGGAATGCGTGATTCTTGTCTAGGTACGACCAAAGGCAGCATCAAGATATAACCATAGGTGAAAGAACCTTAAAGAACTTCAAGGATTACAAAGTTGAGGGGAAAAACCTAAGGCAGTACAAGAACAAAAGATACATGTAAATGGCATAAAACTAGGAAGCTGAGAGATGAGGATCCCAAATGAACTAGAGAATCTTCGACCAATGCAAAACTTGGATGAACAATGACTAAATTATTAGGACATCTTCAACAATGAATCCTTATCCACAACAAGAACATATGGTACTGAAGATCTTGGGAGAACATAGATGTAGAAGCCTAAAAACCATCCTTGGCAGCAGTCAAGGAAGCTATGAAACTTTTGCAACTTGCCAAAGCAAAGGCATCAAAGAAGGACAAGTCTTAGAAGAGGCTAAAAATCCCACCGAACATACAACAACATTGATAAGACAGAGACCCCCGATGTGTGGAGGAGATTGAGAGATAGCCTTTGATCTCAAATGCATATGTCCAAGTCTCTCCAAGATCAAACACATATGTAAACCACAAGCCACCACATGCCAACAGAAAGAACAAATGGAAACTAACTTAGAGCACGTGACTCACTTAAACTAAAAAGGAATTTCACACTCTAGTCAAGACGTAGAGTGGCAAAATTTCAACCCTAGATTCACTGGCCCCTAACTAGGTGCCCCTTTTAGTATTTCCTTATAATTGATCTTCATAAGATACAATTGTCGGGGAGCACCACCAAACTCTGGTCTTTGTGAAAGTGTTCTCTTAAGGCACTATTTTATAGGCCCTTGGCCATAGAAACATGGTACAGGGAACAGAAATGGGTCGAGGTCGGGGTCAGGACGGGAAAAGTTAGGGAACAAGGTTGAGGCCTCGAACTACATTGTTTTTTCATGTTTTCTCGATTTTTTTGAGCTACACGCATGTACCATAGTGCTAAGAACACTTTGATCATTGGATTGCACCAAAAAAGACAAGAAACATGACTCATAATAGCAAAGTACGCCAAGAAGACGTCGATGGCGGTATGAAGACTACAAGTAGATAAGTACATGCCTCAAGGGCTCAAAATGGTAGGTGATAAAAGAGGGCAAAAAGACTAAAGCCTAACTAGGTGGGGGGGGGTGAGGCTGTGAGCCCACAATGGCACATCAAACCTCGGAAGTGCTTGCCTCATGAGAAGGTGGAATATGAATCTCCACATCCTAGAAGCCGAAGTCATCAAGGCTGAGATTAGGAGTAGGCTTGGAAGTTGGCCCTTGAGAGCTTGAAATTTGATTCTTGAAGCCTTGGCCCTTGATGCTTCAGAGAGTAGAGAGTAGATACTAGATAGAGAAAAGTAGTAGATTCTAGAGAGATAAAGCCTTGGGAGCTTGATGCTTGAGCCTTGAGAAAGTAGAGTGTGCTTGAAAGTTGATAGCTTGCGAGAGTAGAGGAAGGAAGCAAGTGAGGCTTGAGCACTTTGCATAGGAGAGCTTGAGAATAAAGAGAACAGGAGGCCTCCTTGTAAAGGCTCCAAAAGGGACCCTAAACACCTCCTAAAAGGGCCTCTTGGCCTTGTGTGAAGGGCCTAAAAGGCTTATGGCAGTTTATGTCCGTTGGCTGGCCGTTCTTTTTTTACTAAAATGTGACCATTTGCCATCTGGTGGCCGTTCTTGACCAGCAAGCATTCTGGAACGACATTCCGAACGGTCGGGTGTGTCATCTCTCAACACTTGCCTTTGCCCATCCGTCCCGGCCCGTTCCCGTTCCTGTTCTCGTTCCTGTCCCCATCCCTAGGTTGTCGTCCCTGTTCTCCTTGTGATTATGCCCTTGGCCTTGTCTTTTTGTTTACTCGATTTTCTTAAAAGAACTGAATGATGATCAAAGGTCAAATATGTTTGACCTCGAAAAGGAACGACAAGAACTTTTGCAAGCTCAGGTTGACTGTTTTCCTTGAAGGCTTATTAGGAGGGTTACCTCTTGCTCATCCGAAAGATCATACGATTGATTTGATTCTCGATAGTACACTACCGAACCGGCCATCTTATTGACCTAGCCGAGCCCCAAATGAAGAAATAATGAACCGGAATAGATTTCCCATTCCGAGGATCGATGATATACTCGACAGACTTTAGGGTTCTATTGACCGCATTGATATGAAAAGTGGTTATCATTAGATCCGAATTGCTCCTCGAGACGTCTACAAGACAGCTTTCAGGACGACTTTTGGTTTGTATGAATATTTGGTGATGCCATTTGGCCTTATGAATGCTTCGGCTACATTCAACCGCATGATGAATAGGATTTTGTGAGAGTATCGATCATTTGTGGGCACTTTCCTTGACGACATCATCGTCTTCTCCAAGAGTGAGGCAGAGCACACACCATTTGTTACAAGTTTTCCAGACACTACGGCAACATAAACTGGTAGTAAATGCGAAAAAGAGCGAGTTTTTCTTGCGAGAGATACACTTTCTCGGACACATCGTCTCAGTGGAAGGTGTAAAGATGAACCCAGCCAAAGCTGAGACCATTTGTGATGGGCCTGGTTTGAAGAATGTTCATGAAGTTCGAAGCTTTTTGGGTTTCTGCTCCTATTCTCGGCGGTTCATTCGAAAATTTGCAGAGATAGCTTCTCCTTTGCATGTGTTGATTCTGAAAGGGGTTCCTTTTACTTGGGGACCGTTAGAGATTGCAGCCTTTCAGACTCTCAAGGAAAAGTTGACAACCGGACTAGTATTGACTTGCAAAAGCCCTTTGACGTTTACGATGATGCATGTGGTTGCAGTTTGGGAGCAGTCTTGATGCAAGAAGGCCATGTCAGAGCTTATGAGAGTAGGATGTTTTCACGTCCTGAAAGGGTTAGACAAGTTTATGAAAAAGAGCTTTTGGTAGTTATCCATGCTCTTACTCAGTGGCAACATTTTCTACTCGGAGCCGACTTTACTATCTTTACAGACCGTTAGAGTTTACGCTATTTCTTGTCGCAGAAGCAACTTTTGCCATAGATCTTGATTTTGCAGATATCTTTCACCAGATAAAGAGTGGAGGGACAGTTGCAAGCTATTCCATACGGGACGGCTATTTGATATGGAACGATGTTGTGTGTTACACAACCTTTGAGAGAAAAGGTGCTGACAGAGTGCCATTGTCTACCTTTTACCTTGAAGGGTGTTGAGCGTTACTTTTACTGGCCGAATGGCAAAAAGGATGGGGACGAGTTTGTCGCAGTTGCTTAGTATGCCAAAAGGTCAAGTTTGACAGGCATAAGGCATTAGGATTTCTACAGCCTTTACCCATACCCTCCCGTCCGTGGGAAAGCATTGCCATGGATTTTATTCTTGATCTTCCCAAGACTCAAAGTGGGCAGGATGGCATTGACAATCTTTGACAGATAAAGAATGTAAGGATTCTAGGTACTAATCCTTAATCAAGTACTTAAACTCATGATTAAGGCTTAAGAAACTTGAACTGTACTCAGAAACAAGACTCTAGAAGACTCTGTGTTGATTGCTTGAAAGTGTGATACAAGGGCTCCTTATATAGGAGACGAAGAGACAAATGAAAAGACACGTCTCCTGGTGAAGAGACATGACTTTAGACGTAAAGACACATCTTTTCGACGAAGAGCTGCAACCATTGGGCGAAGAGTCGCAACTGTAGAGCGAAGGGGTGTGACCAGTCGTCGAAGGAGTGTGGCTTTTGGCGAAGAGGCATGTCTTTTGGGCGAAGGCTCGCAACCATCCAAGCATAGGGGTTCTCCTTGGCATGGCACTTCGCGTATCTGCAACTAGGAGTAGATATAATACTGCAACATAGTCACAATCGTGACAAAGAAGACAGTTAAGTCCGATCATTTGGCGAAACTGTTTCTCACAGATTTTCCGATTACATGGCATGCTTGAGTCCATTGTTTCGGGCAGAGATCCTTGGTTTACTAGTTTGTTTTGGAGAGCAACGTGGGAGAACATTGGCACACCGTTGCAGTTCTCTTCCTTGTTCCACTCGCAGACAGATGGGCAATTTGAGATAGCCAATTCAGTGGTTTTGGATTTGTTGAAGTCTTATATTTCGGATCACAAGACTCAATGGGAAAAATATTTGCCCTTGGTGGAGTTTGCCTACAACAACACAATTTATTCTTGGACGGGGAAGGCGCCATAGTGGTAATTGAGAATGACTACTTCCAAAGGTTTTGGGATACTTATTTACCAGAGAGACCAGATTGAGTGGTTTTGCTATGGTTTACCAAAAGGGATTCGAGACTATTGTTTGAACCAAAAGTCTGACTCTATTCAGAGACTTATGGGATATGCTAAGCAACGATTTGCAATGCATGCTGGCTCATTGACTTATCCTACGAACAAGATAGTATTTACCTAGACAGGGCAAGAGTCTGCCAGTGAAAAGAATGAATCAGGGGAACCGGATGACAACTCATCACATGATTTTGGAGAATCATACGGTAGCACATCCAAAGGTTTCTACGAACTAAGGGAACCAGATGCAAGGTCATCAGAGGATTTTGGAGAAAGCGGATTAGATGTTAGTGCGTCTCAGGGTTTTGATGATTGAGATTGACGTGCCAATGGACAGGGAAGCAAGCGAAGCTACCCACACGTCCCAAGGCACAAGGAAAGAAAGGAGAAGGGAATCAGTTGGTAGATCAAAGAATTCCCCGATCCAGGATAATATTTTTTGAAGCGGATCAATATACGAGAGATTTAAACACTGCTTTTGCCAAGGTTCACGAGGCTCTTGAGAAGTCTCACGCATGGCATACGAAGGCAATCGACAAGAATCGATGCGACTTGCAACTGAAAGAAGATGATTGGATGCTCTTACGGTTTGAGAAGGCACACCTAAGTAAACTAAAGGGAAAGGAGCGGCTTTTTCCAAAGCTAACCATGCAATATTATGGCCCTTTCCAGATTCAAGAGAAGATAAATGATGTATCCTTCAGGCTAAGTTGCTTGATACTTGGAAGATTCACAATGCGAGTCTCTTGAAACCTTTCAAGGGTGAGGTGTTAGTCGACAGGGAGCCTGAAGAGCAACGTGAAGTGGAAGAGAGTGAGGAGATACTCGTTACGGAATAGACATTGGCTCACAAGGAAAGGAAAGTGAAAGGTAAGTGATACGACGGTTCTTAGTGAAATTCAAGAACTATTCGGCATTGGATGCAAAGTGGATGGAGGAGGAGGACCTAGCAGATACCATAGTTACCAGGAACGAGAACGCGGAACGGGAACGCCGAACAAAATGCCATTCCCTGTTACGGGTACTCACGTTTGAAACACGGAACGGGGATTCGGAACGGGAACTTGGAATGGAAACTGGGAACGGAGACCTGAAAACGGCCATTCCCTGTTATTATGGCAGATACTCCTTAGATTTGGAACTTTACCTTGAGGCTTTCGATCTAGCTTCGACTATTCCGAGAGATCTCGTGGATCAGCAGGGTTGAATGTGGTGCAGACGAGGCTGCACAAGAGGGGAGTCACTCCGCTCCTTTGTCACAGGTTAGCCAGGTGGAATAAAGTCATTGATTTTCCTTTGGATTTTAGGGATACCGAAGTCTGATGGGCTGACAGTATTTTGCTATATGACTTTATGAAAGCAGTACTTCGAACTGGGAATTCCCAACATGAATTTGATTTACGTGTGCTCACTTATGCGTGTCGTGTTTGAGTGCATGTTTGAAAGACGAAATGACTGCAGCATTTTGGTCTTGAGATTCCATATGGGATGGACATGATAGCAATAAGAATTAGTCAATCCGACATTAGTGAGATCGGGTGTAGATCTAGATGCGATTGCTAAATACGTTCATGGTCTGAGATCTCGATGGACTTTATGTAATTTGATTTGAATGTGATGTGGATGTTCATTGACTATTGTCTTTCTGCAAGTGTTGGATTTGTGTCGTCTAGTGCATCAATGCTTAGAGTCAGTGTCTACGGAACTGGTTGTCACAAAATGATGACGTGGCATCCTGGAAATAAAAACTGACAAAGTATAAGTTGTTCCCAACTTATGGGGTCCCGTCCGATGGAGCCCAGGAGACACTTAAATAAAGAAAAGAAGAAACGCGTGGAGTTGCTGAGGTGGTAGCCCGTACGGCAGGCCCAAAAACTGCGCTGACTGGCTGATGTGGCATGCTATATGAAACATCCGCATTTTGCGTTGGCTGTGCCACGTGGGAGGCTTTACGGATTTCGACGATTCACGCTGGCAGCTTTTATGAGTAGACGCATTTGGGATTGATTGCTTTTATATTGATTGCTTTTGGGGCATCCCATGTAAGAATAAAAGAGCCCTTGGGGCCTCACCTCACTCTGCAGAGCATCTTGACGCAGAGTATGAGAGCAGAGGTCCCTCGGGAGTTGTACTTTGTAATGATTAATGATAAAGAAATACCAAAAGGGGTGCCAAACTTTGGGGCCAATACCTCTAGGCACAAACTACGCTAGGCCGGGCCGTGTTTACTCTCTCTCTCTCTCTCTATTAAAGTTCAATGATTTTGAGTTTCTCTTCATGTGCTGCTATTGATTTCTCGCTTGGAGTGTCCAAACCTGTTACATGCGATGCTCAGACGCAGGCTTGTCGATAGAGGAATTTTCCAGCAAAAGTTTTCAAAAGAAAATCATTCAGGGTTGCCCTCCATCAGTTTGACTCCAAGAGTAATGGGCTTTCCATTCTGTTGTAAAGCAATGACTTGCTATCAAATAGAGATGTTAGCATCATTTTGATAATACAAGGCATTCCCAACAATGCGTCACAATGTCCAATTTCATATCGTAAGATTATACTTTGCCATAATATCCTTGAATGAGGCTTGGAGGGAGCCAATAAGTGGTGTAACATTGCTTGTTGGCAGTTGCTAACTTTGCCTGAATCTCACATCCAATGTGATCGTAAATAATATTCAAACTATTGAGAAATACGAGTGAAGTGGAATTCTTGGTAGCTCTCGGCTCGAGAAGATAAGGGCTTTAGTGTCTTAAATTTTTCCATAAGCTCGACAATATTCTTTGGATACATTTGGCATGGTGAGGGTACATATCACAGTGTTGTTTTGTCCTTCTTGGCAAGAGGTTGCTCTGAAACTTGCTTGTTTGCTTTATTAGGGCAAGTGTAAGAAGTATGTCCTGTTTGAAAACATTCAAAATACGTGCCTTCTTGTTGATGAGTGTCTCGTTGCCTCTGAGTGAGTCAAGGTTGTAGAGGTGGACTTGAGGTATCTCTAGAAGTGAGTAGTTGTTGTTGAGGAATGTCCTTAGCCATAGGTGCTTGGATTGTTTCAGGTGCAAAGACAAGCTTTCCCTTCATTAGCTTATAATCAATGGTTGCATTATCCATGAGCTCTTGCATGGTGCTCAACTGTTTTGAAAGACAATACTCATGGAGTGGAGAAGGTGATCTGATGGTGTCATAGTGATCTTGTAAAGTTGTCTTTTGATACTAACTTTACTTCTTTTGGTCCTGGCTCCAAAATTGCTTTTTAGGACATGCCAAGCTTCATGTGCATGCTTACATTCGTCTATGAAATTCACATAGTTGTCATGCAAGGAGGTGATGATAATTCCTAATGCTTGTTCGTCTTTGGCCAAATTTTGTGTACTTGCTATGAGTGTAAATGCCCTAGTGTGCACTCCGTCGGTGTCGGCTTGTTGTTCTAAGGCGGTGCTGATAACAGATCATAAACATTTTTTCATGAGGTATCCCCTTAACTTTGTTTGCAAGTGTGAAATCCTTCCCCGTTGTACTTTTCTATTCCCTTCTCTCCCATTTGTGCTAATATAGGGGTCTTAGCTTAGGAGACTCTCCCAGCCAGTGTCTACCTCTTTACACGAGCACAAATATCCCTTAGGAATGAGAAAATTTGTTTGCAAGTTATTGTGCTTGGCTGCAAGATTTTCAATTTTAATATGTTCTTTAAAATTTTCCTTCAATGTGAAGTACCTCTTCACTTGCTCGAACTCACCCTTCACAAAAAAAGTTTTATCTTCTTTGATTTGCTTCGGGAAGTTTTTTGAGGTTTGAAATTGTCTTTGTTGAATGCTTGAAGCTGCTGATGCTCTTCGAGGTTGAAGCCCAAAGTTGCCTTTGAAAGCTTGTAGGTGAGAGCCCTTCCAAGCTTGAGAGCTTTGCTCCTTTGATGCCTTTATGAGAATTGAAGTCGGAGGCTGTTAGAATTATGGTGCTACTTTGATGCTCGAAGGAAGCCTTTAAGGTGCCTTGAAGAGACTTTGATAGCCTTTGTGCTCTTCTATTGCTCTTTAGTGCGCTTCATAGGTGTGATAGGCTGCCAAGGAGTGGCAAGGCTGCCCTTTGCAGGTGTGACAGTGGATACAGGCTCCTTGGTAGGTGGTTGTAGGCATAGGGGCGTGGGAATTCCGGCTATGTAGGAGTGGCATGTGGAGAGGAAAGCCCATGAGAAAGGGGCCTTTTGGTGGCTGAGCTTACGGGGCTAGTGAGTATCGAACGCGGGAACGCCTGTTCACGGACTCGAGAGCCTCAATAGGCTTAGCTTCATGAAGTTTGGTGTCCGGGTTACGAGTTAGAGAGTGTCGTTGCGTGAGAAACCTCCCCTGTTGCGGACCCGCTCGAGGCCCAAAGGCCGATTTGATATGGGGTTTGGATTCCGCCCAGCTTGCCCGATTGTGGATATTTGCTTTGAATGCGCGGGAATCACCGCTTACGGACCCACCTTGAGACAAAAGCTCAATTAGATGCAGTTTCACGTCCGTTCGTGATCCTTAATGTGAGGCTTGACTCCACGACCCCACAAGCCAATAATAGAGTGCCCAAGTTAGGCTAGCCAACAAGCCCACAAGCTTTGCTTGTGAAGCTTCACCTATAAAAGACAATTTATGCTCAGTTCGGCAGGGGTGCCCACACACACACACACCCACACCCACCTAATAATAGCATAAAAGTGGTGATGGGGTACAAGGGGCTCCCGACTTCCAAATGGAGAGCTTGAGGAGTCTATGGAAAGCTTGCAACAAGCACTTCAAGACTATGTTACCAATGCGATGAGAAAACAAACTTGATGAAATTAATTGAAGGTGCAAATTAGTAAAAAATCGTCACTAAGTGCAACCTAATTATGAATGCAATAGCTTGATTGATGATGCTTAATTAGTGAGCTTATTAAAGGGAAATCGAAGATGAGGGCGCACTAAGAGAATACAGCCATGCACTAATCGAATGCAAAGATCCTATGACTCTTAATCAAGCTTGACCTAGCTATGGAGGGTAGTGGCTCAATGGATTTTCACCATGAACTTGCCTACGCATAGCCTAATCATGAATTGATTAGATAGAAGAGAAGCCTAATGGAAATTGTAATTACATTATCACACAAAAGCATAGTAACAAACCTAGCTGGCATAACCTAGAGCTCTGATACCACTTGATGGGAATGGGATCGTGCTAGCTAGGGTGGATGAAAGAGAAATATAGTGCAAGTATGTGTGTGTGTAAGCAAGATTATCACTCAAGTGAATTAGGTTCCATGATAGATTAGCTCGGACTCATAAACACAATCTTGAGTATTGACTTAGCTTAGCACAAGCTCACCATTGACAAGCATGTAGTGCAAACTTGAACTGTGTTGTAAGCTTTAAGTAGCTTTACAACTTGACTCCATTACATGTGGGATAACTCCCCCTCTTCCCTCCTTCACTTAGACTCTAGGACAAAACCCACACTTTACACTTGGCCTCCTCAATGATGCTTGGATGTGGTGATGGTAAATATATCATTGACGCGATCTGTGAGCACCAAGGGGACAAGGGAGTCGACTTTTGAGATCTATTAAATTGGAAGATGATATTGGAATGCTCGGAATGGGCAGAATTTCAGATTTTTTTTTTTTGGGTGAGCCTCCCCCTTATAAAATCCCACCCCTTACCTTCACAATGCACACAAGCTATCAAGACTCTCAAGCTCTACCCGCTGGACTCTCAAGCTCTAGCCTCTTTCAAGCTCTCAAGTCTACAAGGCTACAAGCTCTAAGCTCTCTCCCTCTCTCTCTCTCTCTCTCTCTCTCTCTCTCTCTCTCTTTCTCCGCATGATGGGTAGTGAGGCTACTCATACAAAGGCATGGAGGGTGGGAAAGAAGACACAAGGCAATGGGGAGACTTCAAAGGGGAGAGCTCTAATCATCCGTTTCCCATCCATGGAGGCAAAGAAGGACTTCTTGAAGAAGCGTCCTACACTAAAGAAAACGAGCATATTCCTTGGAGATGACCTCACTCTCACAGCTTGCGCATATGAGAGAGGTAATGCCAGAGATTCAAGCGGCAAGGGAGAAGGGAAAGACGGCCTTCTACAGAGATGGCCGGGTTGTGATTGTAGAGCGGCGCTCCACATGACGGTGCGAGACCCATGGGACCACCCTCAAAGTTGCCACGTGGAATTGTAATGGATCTATGCGACTTGATGTGGGCGCCTTTGAGTATAGTTTCAGGGGAAGAGACATCGTCTTCTACTCTGAGACACATCAGGCCCCTGGGTAGTCTATGCCTCACATTAGTGGATATAGATGGGAGACTGCCTATAGACAGGAGACAAGATCAGAGCGCAGAGGGCGGGGATCAAGAGGAGTGGCAGTGTTATTCAGGGAGGAGTTGGAGCCATTGATACATATAGCCCGCAGAGATGAGCAAGCTAGGTACATGTGGGTGAGAGTGAGAGCAGAGACAGACAGATATGTTTACATTGCTATTTGCTACTTTCCCCCGAGCACGTCAGTGTATGCACCACCCAGAGGACAGTCCCCTTTCTCTATTTTGGATGATGACATATGGGAGTTCTCTAGAGATGGTGACATCATCATTCTAGGGGATTTCAATGCTAGGACTGCCCATCATCAGACAGTATTTTATGATACTTTAGAGGAGATGCTGAGAGAGTTGGATGCTGCAGAGACAGGCCTATCCAGACTATCACAAGATGGAGAACACACTGAGTATGGACGACACTTGATAGACATGGGGACTGCACATGGATTGGCCATCTTGAATGGCCTACAGAGATTTCCCGCTTCAGGGGGTTTTACATGCTTTCCACACAGACATGGAGCCAGCATAGTGGATTATGTCATGGCACAGCCGAGCCTCATCTCTAGTATCCAAGATCTCACGGTTGGACCCATACCTGTTGGTGTGGCAGTGGATCATGCTCTTGTGTCAATGACCATCTCTTTTCAGTTTAGTGTAGCACACAGGCTACGGACAGCAGCCCCTACTCGCTACACCTTCACGCGGGAGACATACTCTGTATACATAGATGGGATCTACAGACGCCTATGCACAGAGGAGCCAGGGCGACCTCTGGAGGAGCTTACTACTATATTGACACAGACACTACATGATGCAGCAGCAGAGGCATACCCACATACCCAGCCTGAGCAGAGGCGCCGTTCGGGGAGCATGCCTCAGAACAGTTGGTATGATGAGGAATGCCGGGACACTAGAGCTAGACTTCAGAGGGAGGTGCTTTTGGGGGACATCACTCACAGACAGTCATAGATTGACTTCCGACGCCTAGTGCGGCGGAAGAAGAGGGCATTTTTGGCTCGGCTAGAGCAGGATCTATATCAGCTGTTCTTGAGTCAGGACTCACGTGAGGCATGGCGGCTCTTTTAGGAGCACTCTCCCCCCCCGCCATCACTTCTACAGAGGACTGGGGCCAGTACGCATCATCTCTGTACACAGTTCCTGAGCAGCCCCCCCTTCCCGACCCTCTCGATCCATGCCCACACACATGTGCTTTTTTCACCGCGGAGATGGTGAGGAAGGCCATTGACAGGATGAGGACTGGGAGAGCATACGATCATGATGGTTTAGTGGTTGAGCATTTCACGCATGCCAGAGATCTACTAGCAGAGCTTATAGCAGTTATGTTTAACCGTGCCATGTGTGAGGGCTTGCCTGATACTTGGAGCCTATCTACTATTGTACCTATCTTCAAGTCGGGAGACCCTATGGAGCCTGGGAATTATCGCACTATCATGATTGGACACACATTGGCACGGTTGTACGCATCTATTCTTGAGCAGGAGACAGCTGAGTAGACGGGCAGAAAGGGAGGGGATATGCGCAGCCGGGCAGGCAGGGTTCAGGAGGGGTTTTTCTACTCTTGACCATATCTTGACACTCAAAGCTATCATTGAGGAGGGTAGATCGCGTGGGAGATGGATCTATAGGAAGTTCCAACCATATTGAAATGACAATGTGTGTGTGCACCCACCCTTACCCAAGCACCATACTCAATGTGAAGGCAATAGGTCCATTGAGTATGGGCCTACTACCTCATCAAGTTGATGAGAGTAAAATATTCAAGTCCTAAACTTCAAAGTTATGCACGACATCAAGAAGTCCAAAGTTGAGCAAATTTTAACATAATAATATGTAGCTTTGTGGATTTCCGCAAAGCATTTGACACAGTGCCTAGAGCTAGATTGATGCGCAGATTACAGCAGCTGGGAGTACCCACAGAGCTCATTTGGGGGGTCATGGCATTATACAGGTCAGTAGTGGGGCAGGTACGCACCTCAGAGGGTCTATCCACACCGATTCACTCCACTATTGGGGTGAAGCAGGGCTGCCCGCTCTCTCCTACTCTATTTGGTATGTATGTGGATGAGGTTTCTGACTACATTGAGAGAGATGGTGATAGAGGTGCACAGCTAGCAGGGACATGGATTCCATTATTGTTATATGCTGATGATATTGTGTTGATCTCCGACTCTCCGGAGGGGATGCAACGTCATTTGGATGCTTTGAATAGGTTTGCTCAGGAAAGTGGTTTGTCCGTCAACCTTGGTAAAACCAAGGTCATGGTATTTAATACCACCCCACAGTGGATCAGGAGGTCAGCGCTAGCATTCACATACGGCCAGGAGACTGTGGAGTATACAGATGTGTACACTTATCTCGGAGTGGTTTTTAGTGGACCAGCATTTTCATTGAGGAGGGCAGCAGAGACTAGACTGACCAGAGCCCATGCAGCATTGGGTAGATTGGAAAGGATGTGTTCACAGGTTCAGTTTCAGGAGCCTCGGACGAAGCTCTGGCTCTTTGACACTCTGGTGGCTTCTGCATTGCTTTATGGAGCTGAGTTTTGGGGACCATCATTAGATCATCACGGGAGGACAGGCCGCAGTGATGGATGGGGGGACATGGAGAAGCCTCTAGTCTCTATGATCTCGCGGCTCATTAGAGCCAAGGCCTTAGTACCACGTGCTATTGTGCGAGCAGAGCTAGCCGCCCCACCACTAGTGGTTGAGGCGCTCACCAGATCGGTCTCCTTCATACACCGCATGTGGGAACTTCCCAGAGACAGATATGCCCGCCTTGCACTTGAGTCCTCTCGATAGTTAGCCATGCAGGGAGATACAGCATGCTGGTACGGGGAGATGACATCATGGTTTCAGGCGCATGGGTTCAGCATAGACAGATTGCCTCCCTTCCAGTACTCACTGGATGCACCCTCTCTGACTCTTACACAGTTCGAGATCACCAGGCTCATCCGCCAGGACTTGACTCAGCTAGACACCAGGAGGACATGGATACAGCCAGCACAGGAGCTGGGCACGAAGATGGCTTTCTACAGAGAGCATCTCCTCCAGCTTACGGTTGATGGTTTTGTGATGAGGCCCAGATACATGGACACCCACTTGTCTCATGGGATACGATGTGCTAGCGGCCAGATACTACATCTTCACACCAGCTGCGGATCGAGACTGGGAGATACAGCGGAGTAACAGCAGAGGCCAGGACATGCCCCCTGTGTGACATCGAGCCTGAGACAGAGTTGCACTACACATGCCACTGCCCCGTCTACTACGAGATACGAGGCCGCTTCCATTGCTTGTTCAGAGAGGGCTTTGGACCATTCTCCAGAGTCATGCAGTACGAGGATCAGAGATGCTTGGGCTTGTTTTTGCTCGAGCTACGCAGACACAGAGAGAGCCTGATGAGAGGAGAGGCTAGCCAGTCCCAGAGACAGATCACAGATTTCTTTAGAGCTGCCACTGGACACCCGGAGGAGTTACTACCACAGCAGAGCTCGTCGTCTCGCACCAGAGGCACACTGATCGACCGAGTGACTTAGCTGGGAAGATCCAGACGCCCACGACTGCGGAGGACTACACAACATTGGCGGAGGCTGCATTAGAGGATTCGGATCACTTTGGCTCGACATGCACGACGCGCGGTCAGACTACTGACCATGGAGGAGATTGATGAGATCTGCCAGCGACCGATGCTGGATCTCTTGTGATCTAGCTATCCCAACTAGCTGCTGTTCACACCTAGTAGTTTAGGATTTCATAGTATTTTATTGTGACATTTGTCATTGTTGTCATCTTGTTACTCTGACTTTGACTTTGTATCAGATCCACCACATTGTAACTTTTTGGTCTCATAGGTCACTTTGGCCTTTTGAAGACGTTAATATAACATTTCATTTCATTTCTCTCTCTCTCTCTCTCTCTCTCTCTCCACTACTTGTTCAGAGAGGGATTTGGACCACTCTCCAGAGTCATGCGGTACGAGGATCAGAGATGCCTGGGTTTGTTTTTGCTCGAGCTATGCAGACACAGAGAGAGCCTAACGAGAGGACATGCTAGGCAGTCTCAGAGACAAATCACAGACTTCTTTAGAGCAGACACTGGACACTCGGAGGATCTACCACCACAGCAAAGCTCGTCGCCTTACACCAGAGGCACATTGATCGATCGAGCGATTGAGATGGGGAGATCCAGACGCCCACGACTGCGGAGGACTACACAGCATCGACGGAGGCTGCATCAGAGGATCCGGATTACTTTGGCCCGACATGCACGATGCCCGGTCAGACTACTGACCATGGAGAAGATTAATGAGATCCGCCAGCGACCGATGCTAGATCCCTTGTGATTTAGCTATCCCAGCTAGCTGCTTAGTTCACACCTAGCAGTTTAGGATTCCATAGCATAGTATTTTATTTTGTCATTTTGTTACTTTTGTTACTCTGACTTTGTATCAAATCCACCACATTGTAACTTTGTGGTCTCATAGGTCATTTTGGCCTTTTGAAGATGTTAATATAACATTTCATTTTCATTTCATTTCTCTCTCAACTATCAAGCCCCTTTTTTTTTTTTGAAGAAAAGAGGCTGATTCTATTACTTGAGAGTTCCCCAGGGGCTAGAACACCCAAATGCTGCCTATTTTGTACATATCCTTTAATTCCTCTTTTTGGTGCTCTCTTAATAATGTTTTGAACAATCTTAGCACTTTTTCCATCCTTCAAAGATTCGTCTAGACTAACAAAAACAGACCTGTAAGCCTATATTTTGCAACCCCATATTGTATTTGCACATTATCTTGCAATGTATATATGACTAGTTGCACTTTCATTTTAGAAGCTCCAAGAAGAGAATGAGATGTAATCTTGACACGACAATAGTGTCCAGTCCAGGTCTTAATGAGCCCAGCAATGACCATGGTAGGCCCTTAAATTACCAGCTGGGAGTGAAGTGGCTCTGTTGTGGGGTCTTGACAAGCAATCCTAGCTGTAGTGCTGCACTGATTGCTGATGATATCCATCACAGCTCAATTGTTCCGATATCAAAGAGAGGTCTTCCTGGGCAGCCTTTGGAGCTGCAAGCCCCTAAACAAATGCAATGCATGGACCATAAGTGCTGAAATTTGGTCTACAATTTCAAATGTTTCTTGCATTTTTCCATGGATCTTGATCATTGATATCAAATTTCTTAAGTTTACTGAACGATCTCTGATAGTTCTTTTGAACTTGTCAAATTAAGCTCTTCTATTTGTCATTGGTAACTTTTGCAGTTAAAGTAGTCGTCTTCTTGACTATGCCTGTGGATGCTTTATCTGAGAACGTTGCTCAGCAGCTAGACTACTTGCTGGACTTCAAAGCATGTTTCTTGCACAATGATGCAATAGCTGTAATTATGACTCTGCTGGAAGAACCCCTTGAACATTTAGAGAGGTGGGCAAATTTCATTTCAAAAATCTAAAACAGCAGCAGTTTAGATGACTTAAAAACTGGCTCTGATCTTCCTTTCCTTAGAGTTAAGCTCTTAAGGAATATGAAGTAAGAGTTGTGATTGAAACAACATACTAATATCCACTTTATGTTTCTACAGTCAGACATTTTCTGAGGATGATTGGAAAGTGGTCCAGCTTGTGCTAACACTGATGCGGAATCTTGTAGAAATCCAGGATTTATCATTACAAAAGGTGGCTGTGAATGAATCTATGAGAGTTATTTCCATTAGAGACAAGGTGCTGGAGCATTTGTTTGAAGAGAATGTTATGGACCTTCTACTAGCCTTAGCTCAACATATTTCAGGACCTACAGGGCTTCTTAGACAAGACAGTATTCTCTTCCTGGAGATCTTTCATCATGTATTTTGGGGCCAGAGTCCTGAAAAGCTTGCTACAGCAAATAACTCTAAGCTTCTGGTAAAACTAAGCCTTAAAATCTATCTAAATATTTGCCAGAGTCGCTCACCCAATGAAGTCCTATTTTAAAGCATTGCAAATTGTCATTCTGTCAGGTCAAAAGACAAAAAAAACCTTCTGGACTACTTCGGGCAATAACAGAACAGGAAAAGGAGCAGCTGAAGGACCTTAGACTAAAAGATCTTTCTCGGCATTCTGCATTTAGTGGATCCTTTGTGCAAGTAGCAGAAGTATGATGCTTTGATTTTAAGCATCTGTTGGAAATTATTGCCCGGAGCATTTGTGTAATGTGCTAATGTTCATGCTTGTGCCTTCTCTCAGGATGGCTCCAAGAGGATGCTGAAAAGGAATCCTTTTCAATCACCAATTGATGCTGTTTTTAGAGGCCCACAGGTCAAACATGGCCCAGTGAAACGCATAGCGTGTGACAGGACCCCTTTAACGTCAGGCGGAAGGGTTTTGGAGCTCCTGAAGACATTTGCCGATCAAGTGTTGTTAGGATCATACAATCGTAAGCATGCCAATACACATCTTGCTGTTATTAGACTGGACATGTTAGATTGCAACTGCGTACCAAAAATTAGTTATGGTGTATACTCTGCCTGATTCATGATATAGGTCAGTGATAAATTGACTCCCCATTTAAAGTTCCCCTTGTACTCATAATAGAAGTTGGACAGTGGTTATGCAATGTGTCAAAGATGACATCAGTAGAGAGCGAAGCTGGATTCAATCTGCAGATGTGGCTTTGTTCTTTGAGGTTGCCAAGTTTTTTACAGCTTATCAACGATGCAAGATCAACACCAAGGTAAATATTTGAATTCTGTAACGCTAATGGACACTAGTGATGTCATAAATATAAATGTCATTTGAGACTGTACCTGCAGAGTGACACTAGAAAGGAAACTGCTGTTTCTACTCCAGAAGGCCACTCAGACAGTTTATTTCAAGGACAATTTTGTGGCCCGGTTGCATCGACAATGGCTCAAGATATGTTTGTGATGGTTGTATCACGATGGCATACATATTCCGAAGCTGCAAAAGAAGCAAATGATTGGGCATCTCTTTCTATAGCTAGTTCACTCTTCAAAGAAATGGTAATTAATCAGAGCATTTAGTAACAATGAGCAATTATGGGAATTTATTAAAGCAAGAAGTCTCATGTCTGTACAGGTCAGAATGCTTGACCTTGTCGTCTTGAAGGATGCCAAGGATAAGAATAATTCTGAACAGCAAGAAGTACGAGTTGCACGCATTCTTTTGTACAAGGTCTTCTACGACCAAACAGAAAAAGGAACATTTCAGTTTCTTTTGCATCTACTGAAGTCCTTTGACATTCACAAACAACCCCGCAGGTGCCTCTGCTCATTATCGTTATTTGTTTAGTTTCATGTTCAATTTTTAGTACATATTCAACTAGGCAAAAAAGACTTGAAACTCTTAGCTGGGAATTTCATGTTAAAGATTTATAGCATGGAAGAAGTCCTCCATTTTGACAGCTCTAAACAATGTAAATTTTTTCTGCTCTATAATCAGTGTTTTGGTGCCAACGCTCTTGTTTAGTCACTCTAATACTTTGGACTTGCTAGACATTTATCACATGATCTTCAAGAAGACAAGGATGGTACCTTGCCATACCCAATTTGCTATCAGGAATGATGAGGAGCTGAGAATTCTCCTCCCCTGTTGCTGTCTCGTGTCCAATTGTGTTAGTTTGAGTTCATTAAGAACTTTGCTTGGTTTAGTTTCTTTCGATGGCAATTTGATGCTCTGTGGTTTCCAATGGTTGGGACGCGCTTCTTGGTTAGCATGGTCTGTGTGTTGTCTGCTGGTGTGTGCCCTGATTGTAGTGTTTGACACATGGTGTGTGCAAGTGTAAAGGTCTGTTCTGGAGAAAAAGAACTAAAGAGCTGAAGTAGGGCAATATCTGCTCCACCCCAACCTTCCAGAACCCCACCTGTGTATGTTTGCGTGTTTGTATCAACACCTTTTGCCAAGTGGCAGGTTACCCCCAAAGGTTGTACATTGTGAGGTCGTGTGACTCAGATTGGGCTGATAACCCAGATTCTCGATGCTCTATGATAGGATAGTTTTCACACTTGACTTGGAACCTATTTCATGGAGTAGCAAGCGGCAACCCATGGTTGCACTTGCTTGGATAGAAGTGGAGTACAAAGCAGCTTATCTTGCTGCTTGTGAGGGCATTTGGCTTCGGAGATTACTTGTGGAGTTGGGATTTTCTGAGATTGCTGCCATACTTTTATTGTTTGACACAGACAATTAGAGTTGCATTGCTATTGCAAGAATCCAATTTTTCATGCTTGGACCAAGTTGTAATGTTCATCAGCACATGTAGCACTGCCAAAAGAAGCCTTGCTCATAAGCTATCCTTTGTGGAGCATTTCTAGAGTATAATATCACATGTAGGAGTCGTGTAAGCATGAATAAAAGCCCCTAAATATGCAAATTCGAGTTTGGCTCTTAGGTTAGCTTGTTCCAAGTAGTCATGCATGAGGTAAGCAGGAGATTGCCTCTCTAATGCTATATAAGCACCCCATTGTAACTCATTTCAAGTGTTAATCAAATGCATTTTGAGCATATACTCTCTTGTCTCGAGTAGTTAATCAAGTAATTAGCATGCCATTAGTACGAATTCTACTCTCATTTATCGTCCTTAAACTTAACATATGGTATTAGAGCCATGAAGAGATTAGCATCTCCTAATCTTGCCAATTAGATCCTCTTAGTTTAAGCATACTACCTAGTTAAGCTTCTACTAATTATTTACTAGTTAACTATGTGAGAGCAAGCTCGTGGAAGCCCCAACGAGCTACCACTATCCCAAGTAAATAGCATGTCATTAGTACGAATGCGACTCTCTTTTATCCTCCTTAAACTTAACTTATGGTATTAGAGCCATGAATAGATTAGCATCTCCTAATCTTGCCAATTATATCCTCATAGTTTAAGCATACTACCTAGTTAAGCTTCTACTAATTATTTACTAGTTAATTGTGTGAGAGCAAGCTCTTGGAAGCCCCAATGAGCCCCTACTCTCCATGATAAGAAGTTATTATGTCGTGCATGAAGCATTTAGGTTTTCATTCATCGTCATTCCTAATCGCCCAAACTATCTCCTACATGCTTCATTTTGGAAGCGCATTGTGTAGACTTCAAAGAGCTTAATTGATTTGGTCTTGATGTGTACTTCAAGTCCTTTGCTAGCTCTGTGAAGAGCCTTCAAGCTTTGCAGACTGAGCTCATTAGCCCACCTATTTAGTCTCGAGTTTAGTCTGTGTGGATCCCTGCACGGCCAAGGTCAAAACATTATTTTTAGGAGCTCTTGCACAAGCAAATCCAAGTGGGCTCGTGGCTAGGCGGATTCACTCTATTCCGAGGGTGCATGGGAGTGTTCAAATCGTGCTCGATGCACTAATTTTAGTGTGAGAAAGTGGGTTGGCTCGTGGGCAGATTTGAGTCACAGTGGTAAACTGCAGTGGAATCTGTTCCAGACACGTTGAGCAAGGTTCATGCATGCGAATTTCCTTTTTTTTCTAGAGCATTGCCAGACACTAGGCGCCTTTAAACCTACCTCTTTGGGTCCGTAGGGTAGTGCTCCCACGCCAAGGCCGAGTACAAGTATCCTCCAAGGACCTATAAACCCTTAAGCCCTTTTACTTAGGGCACACTCTCACGACCTGTTTCCTCCAAAGGCGTCAAGCATATACAAGGTGAGTTTCACGGTATCAACCCTAGTTAAGTGGGCGTTTCCACAAGATAGTGTAACAAACTTGGGCGCCCCAAGTCTAGATTCTGTCGCGACACGAGAGAGAATCACTTAAAATACTTCACAACTTTAAAATCACAGTTCAATTTGGTTGACACGGTCCGGCATAGTTCTGTGCCAAGAGAGATTGGCCCCAAAGACTGGCGCCCCTTTCGGTATTTCTTTTATATTAATCTTTGAGCAAAGTACAACTCCCATAGGGTCCTCCGCTCGTAGACTCCGCGTCCAGATGCTCTGAAGAGTGAGGCCCTTAGGGCTCTTTTATTCTTACAAGGGATGCCCAAAAGTAGAGCCCCAAAATCAGTTAAACTCAAAAGCAAAAGTTCCAAAAGCAACCAGTCCTCAAAAACTGGCAAAAAGCAACCAAGGCAAATTATGGAATTCCGTACACCCCTGCCACGTTAGCAGCCAATGTGAAACGCGGAAATCCATACAATCTGCCATGTCAGCATGTCAGCGCAAAACTTGGAATTCTGTACAGTACTGCCACGTCAGTTGTCAACGCAAAATCAGGGATTTCCGTACAATCAGCCACGTCATCACTTTGCCGTGTGTGTGTCCAGGTTGCACCGCCACGTCATCAATTTGTGACATACCCCACTCTTGAAAGAATTGTAATCGCCCTCGATTATGCCTGAAAAACAACCAGAGGTCATAAACCAGTTTAGCAGACAGTGTCAGTAGACACTGACTCTAAGTACTGACGCACTAGACACGACATCTCTAGTACTTGTACAAAGACGACAGTCACACATGACATCACATGACAATCAATCAGAGAAACATTTATTCCAAATCTCAGATCGTGACTAATCGGCAATGTATTTAGTAATCGCATCTAGATCCATTGGGACCTCACAGATGCCCGATTAACTAATCCTTATTGCAATCATGTCTATAGAGGTTTTCGATTGAAGCACTGTCGTGTGCAAGTAGTCATTCGTCTCAAGCACTGTCGTGTGCGAGTATCTGTCGCCTCAAGCACTGTCGTGTGCGAGAAATCTTTTCCGAGGGTCCCAATCCATCACTAAGTTCATATTGAACAGAGTGGTCCAGTCATTCATTTCATTGAATCAGTCGTGATTCATGATTTGTCATTAGGTTCATTCAGAAGCTGTCACTGCTCCAAAATCATCATCATCTCATTGTTAATCCTATTATCTGTTCACAAATAGCAGGTTCCATTAGTTTCCTTCAAGATTCATGATACTTATTGTTGTCAGGTTCATTCTAGAGCTGTCATTGCTCCAAATTCTTGCTCCGAATTCGCCATCCATTATCATCGATTTCACCTGTTATCTGCACACATCTAGCAGGTTCTTCCAGAGAACATTAATGTCATACCTAAATCAAATTCATCTTCGAAAATTTCTATTTCAAAGTTCTTCATTCATACACTTGATTCATACTAAACACCGTGTTATAGTCATCTAGTCATCTCATCTGTCCAGAAGTCTTGATGCAGCTAGATCCCTGTGTAGCCATCTCATCTCGCAGGAACTTTTGATGCGCTCACACAACATCTAGTCATCTCATTCATATGGGAATATTGACGCACTAGAATCATTCAACATACGTCATCATTCATTCATTCAAATGTATCATTCTTATCTCGAATCGAAAGGATATCCGATTCATTCCTGAGTTGTCGTCGCTCTCGATCTCACCATCTCATCCTTGATTTCATCTGCAAAACAAGCAAGGAGATGGCTCACCTCGTTGCAAAAGAGTGGATGTCCAGCTCCATGCTTTCCAATCCATACAAATGCGAGCTCCTCGCTCCTATTTCTGGATATCTGTCACAAACAACTAGATTGTCAGTACATCAGTATCTCTTTCAGTGTCCTTTCCAGTATTGGGTTCATCTTTTGGTCAACAATTCTGTTCCAGCTCTTCGTGCGAGTAAAGCTTCTGCTTTTTTTTTTGCACTCGTTTGTCCTTTCAGCTTTCCACCCCGTCCTGAGAAGAGACTAATGGCCTCACGCCATCTCGAGTGAATCTTACCAATTGGGTAATTCTTCAGGTGTTTTTGCAAATCTCGGGTTTTTGGGGTACTTGATCAATTTTTTCATACTCATGTCAACCTGCAATGGACGCTTGTATTTTGCTTTGGCAAACTTCTCCATTGAAAATATTTTTGCCCAAATCTTTATTCTTTTCTTTAGTTCCCGTGCCGGATTTCAACTTTTCTTTGCCTTCCCGTTGAGAGGTGTTATCTCCTTCAGATTCTTCACGAGAACCCATGTGTAATCTGGAATTCTTAATGGCTTTATGCCTTGCAAGACAGAGCGATGGAGACGGGAGCGCGTCCGATGCGCGATGTATGAAGGGTGGGAGTGGCTGATAAGTGTGTGTGTGTGTGTGTGTGTGAGAGAGAGAGAGAGAGAGAGAGAGAGAGAGAGAGAGAATGCATGTGTAAGTGAGTGAGAGAGAGAGCACCATTCACTACAGCCTGTGTGTGTGTGTGTAAGAGAGAGAGAGAGAGAGAGAGAGAGAGAGAGAGAGAGAGAGAGAGAGAGAAAGAGAGGGGGGTGAGAGGAATCTCACACCGTCACTAAAGAGAGAGGGGAGAGAGAATAAGCATTGGTTTTACAATCGACAATCAACAATCGACAAAGCGATGATCGACAAAATCCAAAATCGAGAATCAAAAATAAAAAATTGACATGGACATCTATGAAATTAAGAATTGACAAAATTCAGAGTTGACACAATTTGGAAAGTTCAATCCAACAAATCCAAGGCAAAAGATGTGCAATCTCAAGGTAGGAGCAGACCTCAACAAACAACAAATGTAGATGACGAAAGAGAACTCTAACAATTCTCAGCTATATTTAAAGGTTTTTACGCTAGATTTCGAGGCCCCGAGATACTTCAAATAACAATTTCCAAGAGTGCCCAACTGCCGTGTTTGCAATAGATAGGACCGGTATGCTTTGAGAAAAGCACACGCCTGATGCTCTGATACCACTGTAACAAACTTGGGCACCCTAAGTCTAGATTCTGTCGCGACACGAGAGAGAATCGCTTAAAATTCTATAGTATATATAATGGAGCTTAAAATTTTCAAGGAAGTAGAGGGCCTCCAAGTGTCACTCATTTCTTCACAAAAAAATATTACAAAACATCTAATCTAAAGTGCAAAAGTGAGCCGGGTAAGACTCTAGTGAAGGAATAAAAAGCATGTCACAAGGGACGCATTTCGGGATGGGGGATGGGACTCAAATGGATTTTTAGCGTAAAAAAGAGGGCGGGTGTCACGTGACACATCCCAACCCTATGTGTCCGTGGACAAGCTACACCACAACAGGGTTCAGTCAGTTCAGTCAAGTCTAGATTAGCAGTGATCTGGCACTTTTGTGAGTCTATTCGTAGACAGTGCATGCCCAGTCACTTAGCATAGATGCATATCCTCCGGTTGCACACAGCATGATCATCGGAATTCCCATAAGAATCCATTAGCATCAGTTAGGGGAATTTTCCAGTGCATTTAGCCTATTTTCCTATTTAATGGTTATTTTCACTTATTATTTTTAAGTGACTTTCCAACAAAAGTAGGTAGGGCAATTTTGCTAAGTTAATATATAAGCAAACCCAAGTTAGCACTTTCTGGAGAGAGGCAGCAAGAGCTTTCCGCTCAACAGGCAACTTCTCAGAAGGAAACCCCCCCCCCCCCCCCCCCCCCCCCCCCCCCCCCCCCAGCAGTAGACCCTCGCCATCACCACCCCTCCCTTGGTGTTTTTCTCCCTGCAGCCAGCCATCGCCATAAGCCTCCCGTTCTGGGCACTTTTCCCGCGACAGGCTCAGCCCAGCCCTTAGCGTTTTCACTAATGCTAGGTAGCCAGCACAGTCCAGCGTTTTTGTGGCGTTTTTCAGCAGTTATTCCTCAGCCTTGGCAGCGTTTTCAGCAGGTGCAATTCAGCATCAAAACGCAGCTTAGCAGATACAATACATCAGCGTTTTTGTCTCTAGCATGACCCTGACACAACCATCAGATTCAGCCATTAAAACAGCAAGAAAACAGTCATTTTCAGCCCCGAAACAGCCACCGAATTCAGCCCATAAAAGATCACAGTTTTCAGCCACGAAGTCGCCGTCGTCATCACCGTCGTCGTCATCGGCATAGTCCAACTTGCATCTGTCCATTGCATTCGCATTGTACATCTTTGTGCAATCAAGGTAGACCACTCTCGCCGACGAGAGTGGGGCCTTCGGAGGAGGGTTTTACAACCTCTCGGGTGTCGTATCTCTTCTCTCTCCTTCTCTCAGTCTCATTCACTTGCACGCACAATATCCACTCACTTTGTTCGTGATCACATCACTCTACAAGACGGAAGGCTCTCTCCTTTCCTAAGAACTAAAAGGAACCGTGAGCAATAAAGATCACTAATCTTGAGAAAATACAACATTCATTCCGCTGCACCTTACATTGGTATCAGAGCTTTGGAAGTGTTCTGCATTACTCAAGGAAAGAACCACAAGAACCACAATTTTTTTTTTTTTTGCTTGTTGAGGTCGCACGAACCCAAGTTTACTTGGGCGTGGCGATTCCTAATCGTGTTTTGTTGAAGAGTGACAGGAATCCCAAGAAAGAAGGGCTTGTCCAACCTCCCCTTGTGTCTCTTTTCACTCATTGAGAGCGGACCGTGCACTTTGTGGCCGGCCAATGGACGTGAGGTGGGAAAAAGCAACCTTGGTGTGAGCGCAAGGCCGCCAAGGGTGCGCTTGCAGAAAAGAGTAGAACTCTGGTGAAGAGAAGATCCTTCTTAACGTGATTTGCAAGCGAAAGAAAACCTCAAGAACTTCAAGACCTCAAGAACCCAAGAACCAAGACCCTTAAGAACCCAAGTTCCTCGCGAGCTTAAGACCCCAAGATCATAGTGCATGGTCGTCACCCGAAGCGGAATGGATACTTCGTATATAGGTGATGAGCATGAGAGAGGCGACGAAGACTCGTCCCACCCAGAGATGATTTCTTCAACCCTCCCCCTTCGCCATCTACGCCACCAAGTGCTATGGAGGCACAGGTCAAGCAGATGATGGCCATGATGGATAGACAAGAAGCAAGTCGCCTTGCTCAAGAACGTGAGCGCGATAAAAGAAACGCAAGACTTGCCGCAAAACAAGAAGAAACTCGACTTGCTCAAGAACGTGAGCGCGATGAAAGAAACGCAAGACTTGCCACACAACAAGAAGAAAATCGACTTGCTCTCGAACGTGAGCGCGATGAACGAAATGAACGAAAAGCTAAAAAGGACGCCGAGCGTGAAGCTCAAAGGGAGATTCGCAATCAAGAATTTATTTCCCAATTGCTAGCCTCATAGACCGAACCACCCAAAGATCGTGGAAGTTCGTCAAGTGGCGCAAGTCACGATGCGGATTCCAACCATCCAAAAAGTTGACTTTCAGTAAGTATGACGGTAAGATGGATGCTACAGTTATTCATTCTTGGTTGCATCAATTTAATGCTTATTTTGCGACAACTAAGAAGACAGGAAATAGCAAAGTTTTGACGGCAGCTATGTACCTTGCCGGTGATGCCATCAATTGGTACCATGCATGGCAAGAGGCACAGCTAGCCACGCACCTAGAGGCAGCCGACGATTTCACGCCCCTCTCTTTTAGTTTGGTTGATTTCCAAGACAAGCTCAAGGCGCGGTTTATGCCACCTCAGTACCTCGCACGATTGAAGGACGATTGGCACGCTCTCAAGCAAAATGGTATGCCGGTTATGTCTTTTTCTAATCGTGTTTTGTAGCTAGGTACCCAATTACGCATGTCGGATCATGAGCGCAAAGAGGCTTTTCTCTTTGGATTGGACGAGTATATCAAGTACGATGTCGAGGTATTCGATTCAATCGATCTCAACAAGGCGGTAGCGATTGCTCTCGCACAGGAGATGAAGCACAACAAGGGAAAGCCTAAGGAGAACAAGACTTCCACAAGTACCTCGCAGACTTCTTAGAACCCGTAAAACGGTAAGAACGGTAAGAATGATAACTCTCCTAACCAATCTTCCAACAGTCTCTCATCAAAGAATTCTTCCAATGAATCTAAGGGTAAGGCTAACACAATTGCTAAACCTAAGCTTACTCCAGATGAAAAGGTAGCACAAGGAATTGTAGGAGGTTACATCACTTCGGAAGAACAAAGCACTTATTCTAAGGAAGGTCGTTGTTTTCATTGTCACATTAAAGGTCACATAAAAAGAACATGTCCTAAGCTTGAATCGAATGAATTTAAAGAACCCACAGCTCCCACTACATTTGTCAATGCAATGAATGATAACACGATTGTGCCCAAAGTTTCTCAAGACCCTCCCATTGATGATTCTCTCATTAAATGTTATGGTCGTACGTCGGGGCACCGTTTTGTCATTGTTTGACCCAGGTAGTATGCATGATGTGATCAGTTCCTCTCTTGTTGAGAGAGCCGGCCTCGAGGTTAGTCCAGATCTCCTATCGAGTTCTCTGGCTTTCGTCCCGGTATGGACGCTCTCATCACGGAGGAATGCCTTGATGTGTTGTTTGCAATTCAACAGACTGCATTCACTAGAAGATTTGTTGTTTCTCATATTAGTGGACAAAGCCACTGAGCTCGGGAGAGCTAGACGCCCACGTCTATGGGGGCGACCATGACATCGACAGAGGCTTCATCAGAGAATCATGACTATTCTAGCACGACATGGTAGACGCCCAGTACGACTATTTACAGAGGCGGACATCGCTGAAGCTCTTCAACGACTGATGCAATACTTGCTCGGACAACGTCCGATGCCAGGCATCCTCGGGCATGGATGATGATGATGATGATTTCAGTCTAATGATTTTAGTCTTTTAATTTAGTCTTTCACTTTACTTCATTTTATTTTTGTACGTAGACATTGGATTAGATCCACAAGGATTGTATCAGTTTGGTCTTATATGTCATTTTTGTAACAAACTTGGATACTCCAAGTCAAGATTCTATCGCGACACATCAGAGATTCACTTCAAAACAGTTCACAGTTCACAATTGATTCGACACGGCCTTGCGGAGTTCTGTGCCTAGAGATATTGGCCCCAAAGACTGGCACCCCTTTCGGTATTTCTTTTTGTATTAATCTACAGCTCAAAGTACAAGGAGTGGGAGGGGTCTCACTCTCAGACTCTGCGTCCAGATGCTTTGTAGAGTTGGAGCCCTGTCCATCTATTTATTGATTTGCCAAAAGCAGAGCTCCAAAAGCTTAAAAATCAAAAGCTTCTTTTAAAAATAAAGCATAGCTTAGGTTTTTCTTGCGTAGAGAAAAGCTGGGCAGCGTGAAAAGCGGGAGTCCGTATGGCCAACTTCGTCAGCACCTGCCAGCGCCGCAATTCTCGGAAACTGCCGTACTGCCACGTCAGCATTTCTCCGCGTTTTATGGGACTGTTTTCCCGCCAGCTTGGGTGTGTCCGGTCTGCTACCCATTGGATGTGGTGTGTGTAGGGCTATGCCACGTCACTGGTTTGTGACAATTTTGGCCTTTTGAAGACGTTTAATATAACAGTTAAAGGATCAAAGCAACGAGAATGGAAGCAAGAGCAGCAACAAAGGTAAGAAACCAATGAGAGGAGCGGCACAATTTGCAGAAGAAGAAGAAGAAGAAGAAGAAGAAGAAGAAGAAGAAGACGACCACCCTTGTTCACGACAAAAAAGATTGGCGTTTATGCGGAAGACGTTTTTATGAAGACTTATACATTCTCTGGTTCAAGGGGAGGCTTGCCATCCTTGGTGAATATTGTCATTTCGTGTGGAGATTGAGTTATGTCTTTAGTGTATCAGTCTAGTCCAAACCCCAAGGGGAGGGTTGTAAGGCTCTTGGGCTTTGTCCCGGAGTCACCATATAGTATATACCTCGTCTATTGGGCATCCTAGGTGGCATATGTCATGTGTAGCATTGCCAAAAGAAGCCTTGGTCATAGGCTATCCCAGTGGAGCATTTCTAGAGCATAATATCACATGTAGGCATGAATTAAACCCCCTAAATATTACCATTCGAGTTTGGCTCTTAGATTAGTTTGTTCCACGTAGTCATGCATGAGGTAAGCAAGAGATGCCTCTCTAATGCTGTATAGCACCCCATTGTAACTTGTTTCAAGTGTAAATTAAATGCATTTTGAGCATACACTCTCTCTCTTGTCTTGAGTAGTTAATCAAGGAATTAGCATGTCATTAGTATACTCACTTATCCTCCTTGAACTTAACACAAGCATATAAAGGCTCAATATCACTATATTCGGGAGCGGGTTTTGGTAGGAGACCTTTCATTGGAGTAGTGCCCTACATTGACGATGCCATAAACATCTTCACAAAGGTTGTTTCTTAGAGGATTTTCTCATCTCATGTTTGACTTCTTTGGCAACAGGTGTTGAGAGGGGGTGTTAGAGTTTCATCCCTTGCTACTTCATTGGTTTTGGCATTCTTGTATGGTTGGTGGTTGTTTTGGGTTGGCTACCCACTGCATTGCATCATGCATGTATGATGTAGAGTGCATGGCCGGGGGCTTCTAGGAGCTTCGTTGGTCATGTTGGGCCAGATGATGGAGTTTTCCCTTATATCTATATTTATGGGTTTTTAAGGTTTTTTACACGTCTATTTTGTTGGGTGATTGCTCTACCTACACTTGGTGTAAAACGGGAGGCATCATGTGCCAACGGAAAAGAACAGATGGAACAAACTTTAAGCACTTCAAAACAATTGAACTGAGAGGGAGAGAGAGAGAGCACGATACAAGAGACGCAGAGTGGCGGAGTTCCACCTCAAGAGAGCACTCTGGCACCCCTTTCGATATTTCTTTATATTGCCTCAACATGTTACAGCACCGGTGGCTCTGCTCTGCATTTGCTCCCGTAAGAAAAATGCTAAAGAGAGAGCCCACCCTTCATATTTAAAGGGCCATGGCCATTCCAAAAGCAATACATGAAAAGCATCTAAAAATTGCTAGCGCAAATTTAGGAATTCCATACATTGCCACTCAGCAGGCAACAACGTAATTCTCGGAAGTCCGTACAGTTTGCCACGTTAACATGTCAACGTAAAACTGAATCATTGGTACAACAGTGCCACATCATCATTATGATAGGCTAGGTCATTTTGTGTGTGTGTGTGTGTGTGTGTTTGTGTGACCCCGAAAAGTACATGTTTGAAGCTTTGATACCACTGTAACAGGAAGGCACCACGTGCCAACGGAAAAGAACAAATGGAACAAACTTTAAGCACTTCAAAACAATTGAATTGAGAGAGAGAGAGAGAGAGAGAGAGAGAGAGAGAGAGAGAGAGAGAGAGAGAGAGAGAGAGAGAGAGAGAGAGAGAGAGAGAGAGAGAGAGAGAGAGAGAGAGATGAAATGAAATGTTATATTAACGTCTTCAAAAGGCCAAAGTGACCTATGAGACCAGAAAGTTACAATGCGGTGTATCTGATACAAAGTCAGATTAACAAAATAAATTAATATAGGATAACAAAATATAAATACTGCGGAAACCTAAACTAAGCTGACAAGTGTGAAGGTGAAAGGCGTGAAATGTGTGAACTAAGCAGTACAATGTGTATACAATATGGGAGGGAAGTGGAGATCCATCTTCATAGAGATCCATCTTCATCTGCACTCTAAACGACGAAAAAGTAGGGCTCGAATCCTTTGCTGAAGCCTCCTTCGAAATTGTGTAGCTCCTCTTCTCCATCGGGGTCGTCTAGATCTTCCTAGTTCCAATGCTCGGTCTATGAGAATGCCAGTAGTGCGGGCAGACCTCTCCACTGTTGGCTGCTCCTCTGTTTGTTCTTTTAGGTGTACAATATCTAGTCTAAAGAAATCTGTGATCTCTCTGGGGTTGTCTCTCTTTAGCTCTCCTCAGTAAAGTTTCTCTATGCCTGTGTAACTCAAGTAGATATAGCCCAAGACATCTGTGGTCCTCATAACTCATGACCCTAGATAGATGCCCAAAACCTTCTCTGAATAGACAATGAAAACGGCCTCATATCTCATAGTACATTGTGCAATGACATATGTATGTACCTCTGTCTCTGGCTCTAGATGGCATAAGCGGCATATCTTGCTATCTGTTGGTGTCCCTCTGAATCTGCCAGTCTCAATCTCAAGCTGATGTGAGGACGTGCGTATCTGGCCAATGGCACAACGCAAACCATGAGAAAGATGCGTGTCCATATAGCTAGGTCGAATCACAAACCCATCCCCCGTGAGGTGGAGAAGATGTTCTCTGTAGAAAGCCATCTTTGTGTCCAACTCTTGTATTGGCTCTATCCATGTCCTCCTCGTGTCCAAATGGATCAGATCCTGACGAATGAGTCTATTAATCTCTACCCGCGTCAGAGACCTCAAGGGTGCCTGTAGAGAGTATTGAAAAGGAGGCAACCTGTCCATGGTGAAACCATGTGTCTGAAACCATGATGCCATCTGTGCATACCAGCATGATGTATCCCCATTAAGAGCTAATTGTCTGGAGGACTCTAGAGCCACCGTGGCATATCTGTCTCTGGTAGTATCCCACAGACTGTGTACAAAGGAGACTGATCTAGTAAGCGCCTCAATCTCCATAGGGGGGGCAGCTAATTCCGCTCGAATGATATCATGCGGTACGGAAGCCTTGGCTCTAATTAGCCGAGAGATCATAGATACCAGGGGCTTCTCCATATGCCTCCAACCATCCTCGCCTACAGAAGGTCCCCAAACCTGCACCCCATATAACATAGTAGAGGCGACCAAAGTATCAAAGAGCCATAACTTTGTCCTAGGTTCCTGGAACTGAACCTGCGAACACATCCTCTCCATTCCTCCCAGAGCCGCACCAGCTCTAGTTAGTCTAGTCTCTGCTGCTCTTCTCAAAGAAAATCTCGGCCCATTGCGGCGTGGTGTTAAACACCATAACCTTGGTTTTACCTAGGTTTACACACAATCCGCTATCCTCTGCAAAACTGCGTAGTGCATCCAAATGTCGTTGCATACCTTCTGGTGAGTCAGATATCAACACAATATCATCAACATATAGCAACAATGGGATCCACGTCCTTGTCAGTTGGGCGCCCTTGTCACCCTCTCTGTCAATGTAATCAGATACCTCATCAACATACATACCAAATAGAGTAGGAGACAATGGGCAGCCCTGTTTTACTCCAATAGTAGAGTGAACTAAATCAGATGCCCCTTCCGGAGTGCATACCTGTCCCATCACTGATCTGTACAGAGCCATAATCCCCCAAATCACCTCTATGGGCACCCCCATCTCCTGTAGTCTGCGCATCAATCGAGCTGTTGGTACCATGTCAAATGCTTTGCGAAAATCCACAAAGCTGCAATAGATCCGTCTCCCATGTGCTCTGCCCTCCTCAATGATGGCCCTGAGTGTCAGAATATGATCAAGAGTGGAGAAACCCCTCCTGAAGCCGGCCTGACCCTTTGCTCGTACCCCCTCGCCCTCTGCCCAATTACTCAAGTGTTGCTCTAGAATAGATGCATACAACCGTGCCAATGTGTGTCCAACCATAATAGTGCGGTAGTTCCCAGGCTCTGTAGGGTCACTCGCCTTGAAGATGGGCACAATGTTAGACAACCTCCAAGTCTCAGGTAATCCCTCACACATGGCACGATTGAACAACACTGCGAGAACCTCCATCAGCATATCCCTGGCATGTATAAAGTGCTCCGCTACTAGACCGTCATGATCGTATGCCTTCCCGGTCCTCATCCTGTCAATGGCCCTTTTTACCATCTCAGGCGTAAAGAAAGTGCTCGTAGCTGGGCAAGGCTTGGTAGGGTCTGGAAGGGGTTCCTGTCCAAGAACCGTATATAATGATGTCGCATATTGGCCCCACACATTAGGTGAAGTAATCACTGGGGGAGGGGAGTGCTCATGGAAGAGTCGCCATGCCTCTCCTGAGTCCCTACTCAAGAACATTTGATATAAGTCTCGCTCCATCTGAGCTAGGTAAGCTCACTTCTTCCGTCGCACAAGGCATCGGAAAGCAATCCGAGACTGTCTGTAAGTGATGACTCCTAAAAGAAGATTCCTCTGAAGCTGGGCTCTCATCTCTCTGCATTCCTCATCATACCAACTATTCTGGGGCATCTCCCAGAATGTCATCTCTTGCTCGACTGAGTGTGTGGGTATGCCACTGATGCAGCCCCATGCAGTGTCTCAGTCAGTAGAGTGGTGCGCTCTCCACTGAGAGGCCTGTACCATTTGTGCCAGTTGTGCCTTCCAATAGACGGTCCCAGATCTCCTCTGTATAAACAAAATTAGTCTCTGGTGTAAATGTATAGCGGGTGTGGGACCTGCCTCCTGATGTCTAGGTTATATTATACTGAAATTTAACAGACAGTGTCAAGAGAGCATGATCTACTGCTATGCCCACTGGCCTGGCTCCCACTGTGAAATCCTGAATGCTGGGGACAAAGCTCGGTTGTGTCATAACATAATCCACTGTACTGGTCCCATGTCTGTGTGGAAAGCATGTGAAACCGGCTGCTCTAGGAAATCGTTGTAAGCCATTAAGTATGGCTAATCCATGTGTAGTAGTCATTTCCATGAGGTATCTCCCATACTCCGTCTCCTCTCTGTCATCTGAGCATCTGTCAAGTCCCAACTCACCCACATCCAGCTCTCTAAGCATCTCATCTGAAGTGTCGTAGAAGACTGTCTACGAGTTGCTCGTTCGGGCATTGAAGTCCCCTAGGAGAATGATATCACCATCCCTAGAAAACTCCCATATGTCATCATCTAGTATAGAGAAAGGCGACTGCCCTCTGGATGCAGCATACACTGATGTACTGGGAGGAAAGTAACATATGGCAATATATAGGAATCGACCTGTGTCAGCTCTCAGTCTCACCCACATATATCTAGCATGATCATCTCTTCGTACAATATGTAGTAATGGTTGTAGTTCCTCTCTGAATAGCACTGCTACTCCTCCTGAACCTCTACTCCCATGTTCAGATCTCGCATTTGTCTTGTGAGTTGTCTCCCATATGTATCCCAACACATGTGGCATCACCTGTCCAGGGGCCTGATGAGTCTCTGAGAAGAATACAATATCCTTGTCTTTGAAACTGTCCTCAAATGTACCCACGTCCAACCTCATAGACCCATTACAATTCAAGGTAGCCATCTTCAATGTGGTCCAGTAGGTCTCGCACCATCATGCAGTGCGCCGCTCTAAAATCACCACCCGTCCATCTCTGTAGAAGGCTATCTTTCCCTTCTCCCTTGCCGCTGTAATCTCTGGCATTACCTCTCTCATATGTGCGAGCTGTGAGAGAGTCAGATCATCACCGAGGAAAATACCTGTCTTTTTGAGAGTAGGCCTCTTCCTCAAGAATTCCTTCTCATCTTCCAACGAGGGGAAGCGTAGTATGAGAGCTCTCCCCTTTGAAGACTCTCCCGTGCCATCACTTTTCTTACCTACCCTCCATGCCTTTGTGTGCAAAGGCTTCTCCATCCCCATCGTTGATGTAAGGCTTGTTTGTGACCTCTTTCTCCACATTGTTTATGTCCTTGAGACCGATCACTCTCACATGCAGTGCTCGCATCCGCCTTCTTTGTTCCTCTTCGAGCGTCATGTTGATAAGCGTCGGTGTACAAGGAGTTTCTTGACCTTTCCCTTTCTTGGCGACCTCAATCCATTTTTCGGCCTCGTCCGCCTTTTTCTGTGTCCTTGTTATCATCTCCGCCCATGAAGATGTCTTTGCCACACTCAGTTTCTCTTCCTCTGTGATCATCCTTACCTTTTCCTTGATTTCCTTGATTTCATCTATTACCGAGGGTTGAAATTCGCCCTCCTCTAACCCACTGCTTACTCTATCAACAAGCTCCTGTTTAAGGGCTGAGACTTCATTTTTAAGTGTCCGTATCTCGCCGTTTGGGTTCTCCTGTTTGAGGGCTGAGACTTCTTCTTTGAGTGTCTGTATTTCTGTGTTAAGGCTCTCTTTCTCCTTCTTCCATTGTGCGCCTTCATTGAAGACCATCTGAAGGAGGTTGGCCTTCTCCTTCCACCATCCTTCCATCTGTGTTTTCCACTCCTTCATTTCCCTCTCCATCTGCGCCATCCGCTTGTTCGTGAGCATGAAGGTTGCCTTTGCTCGTGACTTGCAAGCAGGTGAGACATTGACGGCTTCCGTGTCCTGTGCAGGGTCCTTTGCATCTCCTGTACTTGCTGCATGGTGAAGAGCCAATCCTTCCTCGACCTCCTCTCCAGTATCTTCACGTGGAAACCTCACACTTGGTGTTACTTGACTAATTTCATGATCAATGGTCGATCCTTTTGGAAATGGAAACCCAAGAGAATTTCCTAGCCTACTTAAGATCTCTGGATCATCCATATACCTCTATCTTGTAGCAGGTCCCTCTCTTTCCATCTCCTCTACAATGACCCTCAGACTTGGACTGCTTTGTACTTGAACCCATTGTGCTTCTACCAGCTCTGTCTGGCCTGAAGTTCTCAGATTTTGCATGATAGCGTCGCCTGAAACGAAACCGGAAGCTGCTCCCGGTAGCGATGTATCTATGATCATCGAATTTGTTTCAAATAAAAAACAAAATCAAAGTGTCGTAGTTGTGGCTCATCCACCTCATGTTGCAAGTGATCGGCTCAAAGGTCTCCTTCGCGCAGGATTTTGATTTTGAAAATTCAAAAATTCAATTCAAAAATTCGGAAATTCGAAAATCTGGAAAATGCCTAGGTTTTGAAATCTGCCGGGTGTATGTACTTGCGGGCTGAAGGGGGTGGGGGTGGGGGTGGGGGTGCTGTATGTACCTGCGGGCGTGCTAGTCACATTAACGCCTCACGCTGAAGCACCTCACGCTGACTGAGTAGGTCGCGCTGCAGGTGCTGAAGCACCTCACGCTGGCATAGCAGGTCGCGCTGCAGGGCTGAAGCACCTCACAAAGAAGCAGGTCGCTCCGCAGGTCCTCACGCTGGCAGAGCAGGTCGCGAGAGAGAGAGAGAGAGAGAGAGAGAGAGAGAGAGAGAGAGAGAGAGAGAGAGAGAGAGAGAGAGAGAGAGAGAGAGAGAACTCACGCTGGCTGGCTTCCAACGTGGGGGTAGAGCAGGTCGTGCTGCAGGTCCTCTTCCTTGCTGCAGGTGCTGAAGTCCTCACGCTGCAGGTGCTGAAGCAGGTCGCGCTGTAGGGCTGAAGCTCCTCACGCTGAAGCAGGTCGTTGAAGCACCTCACGCTGAAGTCCTCACGCGAGAGAGAGAGAGAGAGAGAGAGCACGACACATGAGACACAGAGTGGCAGGGTTCCACCCCAAGAGAGCATTGGCCCAAATCTTGGTGCGCCTTTCGTTATTTCTTTATATTGCTTCAACATGTCACAACACTAGTGGATCTACTCTGCATCTGCTCCCATAAGAAAAATGCCAGAGAGAGAGCCCACCCTTCATATTTAAAGGCCCATGGCCATTCTAAAAGTAGTACATGAAAAGCATGTAACTTAAAGCCATTTGGAGTGAAAGCTGCCAGCACAAATTCAGGAATTCCGTACATTGCCACTTCAGCAGCCAACAACGCAATTCGCAAAAGTCCAGAGTCTGCCACGTCAGCATGCCAATGTAATAACCGGGTGCCACGTCAACATGTCAACGTAGAAACCGGGTCGTCCGCACAACAATGCATTGCCATCATCCTGATACGTTGGGTCATTCGTGTGTGTGTGTGTGTGTGTGTGTGTGTGTGTGTGTGTGTGTGTGTGACACTTTGCTTTATTTAATTTAGGCCCCATCAGACGGGGTCCCATAAGTTGAAAAGACTTCAAATATTTGGCCCACTTGGCGAGGATTTGTAAAATGGTGAGAACTTCATCTTCTTTTGCTTCTGCTAGGGTTTAGACTCCTCGATTGGGATCTGTAAGTTGGCTAGGGCTAGGCTCGGAGAGCCCTAGCCCGCCGGGTCTTCAGTGGCTTGACACGTCAACAATTTGGGACATGGTGCAGTTTATATGTGACTGGGTGGGCAGTATATCACTTGTGGTTTTGAGTTAGCAAAGTTTGCTCATTCTTTGTCTCCAATGTGTTCTCTCTCTCTCTCTCTCATGCTTCCACACACGTGCGCTCTCATATTTTATTTTATGAATATGAAGATGGTTGTGTGTGTGTATAAACATGTTAGAAAATACAGTGGATTGCATGCGGGTGATGTATGTGTGAGAGAAATGAAATGAAATGAATTGTTATATTAACGTCTTCAAAAGGCCAAAATGACCTATGAGACCACAGAGTTACAACATGGTGAATCTGATACGACGTCTGAGTACCAAAAATAAAAAGGTACTGAAAAAAGGTTACTCTAGAATCCTAAACTGCTAGATGTGAACTAAGCAGCTTACTGGAATTGTGTAAGATATGAGTAGGGGGTGGATGTAGTGAATGAGGGCTAGTACAACACAATGTGGGTGTGTGGGGATATAATGAGTAGGAGCCGATACAAAAGCTGATACAAAATGGGCAAGGTGTACAATCCTCAGAAAATCTGAATCACAAGAGGTCCATCATCGGTGGCTTGACACGTCAACAATTTGGGACATGGTGCACTTTATATGTGACTGGGGTGGGCAGTATGAGTTAGCAAAGTTTGCTCATTCTCTATCTCCAATGTGTTCTCTCTCTCTCTCTCTCTTGCTTCCACACACGTGCGCTCTCATATTTTATTCTATGAATATAAAGATGGTTATGTGTGTGTATAAACATGTTAGAAAATACAATGGACTACATGCGGGTGATGTATGTGTGAGAGAAATGAAATGTTAATTAACGTCTTCAAAAGGCCAAAATGACCTATGAGACTACAGAGTTACAACATGGTGAATCTGATACGACGTCTAAGTACCAAAAATAAAAAGGTAATGAAAAAAGGTTACTCTAGAATCCTAAACTGCTAGATGTGAACTAAGCAGCTCACTGGAATTGTGTAAGATATGAGTAGGGGGTGGATGTAGTGAATGAGGGCTAGTACAACACAATGTGGGTGTGTGGGGATATAATGAGTAGGAGCCGATACAAAAGCTGTTACAAAATGGGTAGAGTGTACAATCCTCAGAAAATCTGAATCACAAGAGGTCCATCATCGGTCGTTGACGGATCTCATCAATCTCCTCCATGGTCAGTAATCTGCTTGGGTGTCGTGCATGTGTGGCCAAAGTGATCTGAATCCTCTGATGTAGCCTTTGTCGATGCTGTGTAGTCCTCCATAGTTGTGGGCATTTGAATCTCCCTAGCTCGATCGCTTGATCGATCAGTATGCCTTTGGTGTGAGGAGAATGTGAGCTCTATTGTGGTAGCTGCTCCTCTTGCTGCCCAGTGTCCTCCCTAATGATGTCCTTTGTCACGTGACACATCCAACCCTATGTGTCCGTGGACAAGCTACAGCATGACAAGGGTTCAGTTCAGTCAAGTCAGTCTATAATAGGAAGTGATTTGGCACTTTTGTGAGTCTGTTCGCAGACCATGCATGTCCAGACACTTAGATTAGATGCATATCCTCTGATTGCACACAGCATGATCATCAGATTCCCATCAGAACCCATCAGTAGCATTTTTATAGTGCATAGACCTATTTTCCCTATTTTTGACATTTTTCACTTATTATTTTTAAGTGACTTTTGTTGGAAAGTAGGTAGGGCAAATTTACTAAGTTTGTATAAGTAGAAACCTAGCGCTAGCACTTTCTGGAGAAGAGGCAGCAGGAGCACCTTGCTCAACAGGCAACTTCTCAGCAGAACCCCACAGAAGCCTAGCGTTTTGCAAGAGACTGCAACACCTAGCGTTTTTGGACCAGAGCAGCCAGCGTTTTTGCTTATGCATCATCCTGGCGACAGAACCCCATCAGATCAGCCTAGCATTTTGCATTGCAAACCACCGGCAGCAGCAGAAGACAAAGATCAGCCCTAGCGTTTTTTGCATCTGCATCACACTCGAGCGTTTTGCAGATTCATCGCGACGGAACCTCATTAAGCACCAGCGTTTTCAGTTTTCAGCAGTTAAACACCGCAGTAGAATCCCCAAACCTTGCAGATCTCACCTTCCCGCAGCAGATCCTCGCCGCACGGTCAGATCCCGCGAAGTTTACAGATTCAGCCCAGAAAACGCAGATTTCAGCATCTGCGTTTTCAACGCGTCGTCGTCATACTGTCGTCATCGACATCGTCACCGACATAGAGTCAGAAGTCAGCAGATAAAGGTTTGCAGATTTCAGCCCTTAGCATTTTCAAATTTCAGCCCGTCTCATCGTCGTTGACATCGCCGGCAAGTCCAAGCATTGTAGAGATTTGTGCAATCATAAGCAGACCGCTCTCGCCATAGAGAGTGGGTCCTTTGGAGGAGGGTTTGGCAACATCTCTGGTGTAGTATTCTCTTCTCTCTCCATCTCTCATTCTCAACACCTTCTTTCACAGTGTTCACCACTTTGTTTGTGTCCATTGCACTCTCTCACTAAAGGAACGGAAGGCTCTCCCTTCCGTAAGTAAAAGGAACCTTGAGCACAATTCGTAGCACTTATCTTGAGCAAAGCTCAACATTCACTTCCGCTGCACCTTACATCCTCCCTAATGAAATTTGTGATTCGTCTTTGAGACTGGCTAGCCTCTCTACTCATCAGGCTCTCTGTGTGTCTACATAGCTCCACTAAAACGAGTCCCAGACATCTTTGGTCCTCATACCTCATGACTCTAGAGAGTGGTCCAAAGCCCTCTCTGAACAGGCAATGAAAGCGGCCATGTATCTCATAATAAACCGGGCAGTGACATATTTAGTGCAGCTTTGTCTCAGGCTCCGTATGACATAGGGGACATGTCCTGTCCTAGCCTCTGTTGGTATTCCTCTATATCTGCCAATCTCGTCCGAAGCTGGTGTGAAGATGTGCGTATCTGGCCAATGACACATCTTATCCCATGTGATAAGTGGGTGTCCATGTATGTGGGCCTCGTCACAAAACCATCCTCAGTGAGTTGGAGAAGATGCTGTCTATAGAAATCCATCGTCGTGCCTAGCTCTTGTGCCGCCGGCTGTATCCAAGTCCTCCTGGTATCTAGCTGAGTCAGGTCCTGGCGGATGAGTTTGGTGATCTCAGACTGTGTAAGAGTCAAAGAGGGTGCATCCAATGAGTACTAAAGGGGGGCAAGCTGTCCATGTTGAACCTATGTAACTGAAACCATGAAATCTCCCCATATTAGCATGCTGTATATCCTTGCATACCTAGTTGTCGAGAGGACTTAAGTGCTAGGTGGGCATATCTATCTTTGGGGAGGTCCCATAGGCGAGGTATAAAGGAGATTGATTTGGTGAGCGCCTCAACCACTAATGGGGGGCAGTTAGCTGTGCTCGAATAATGTCGTGTGGTATTGAAGCCTGGGCTCTAATAGCTGCGAGATCATAGAGACTAGAGGCCTCTCCATGCCTCTCCATCCATCAATGCAATCCGACCTCCTATGATGGTCCAATGAAGGCTCCCATATCTGAACTCCATAGAGCAATGCGGAAGCCACCAGAGTGTCAAAAAGCCAGAGCTTCGTCCGAGGCCCCTGAAACTGAATCCGTGAACACATCCTCTCCAATCCTCCCAATGTTGCAAAGGCTCTGGTCAGTCTAGTCTGTGCTGCTCTCCTCAATGAAAATACTGGCCCACTAAAGACCACCCCAAGGTGGGTGTAAGCATCTCTATACTCCACTATCTCACGGCTGTATGTAAATGCGGGTGCCGATCTCCTGATCCAGTCCCATAACCTTGGTTTTACCAAGGTTGATAGACAAGCCACTGTCGTAGGCAAACCTATGCAGAGCATCTAGGTGACGTTGCATCCCCTCCGGAGAGTTGGAGATCAACACAATATCATCAGCATATAACAATAGTGGAATCCATGTCCCTACCAATTGTGCACCTCTATCACCATCTCTCTCAATATAGTCGGAAACCTCATTCACATACATACCAAATAGAGTAGGAGAGAGCGGGCATCCCTGCTTCACCCCGATAGTGGAGTGAACTAAAGTAGATAACCCCTTTGGAGTGCGTACATGCCCCACTATTGACTTGCATAATGCCATGATCCCCCAAATGAGCTCTGTGGGTACTCCCATCTCTTGCAGTCTGCGCATCAATCTAGCTTTGGGCACTGTGTCAAATGCTTTGCGGAAGTCCACATAGCTACAATAGATCCGCATCCCATGTGATCTACCCTCCTCAATAATGACTCTGAGTGCCAGAATGTGGTCAAGAGTAGAAAAACCTCTCTTGAATCTTGCCTGCTCGGCTGCGCGTATACGCTCCCTCTTTGCCCATCTACTCAACTGCTCAAGAATGGGTGCGTACAACCGTGCCAATGTGTGCCCAATCATGATAGTGCGATAATTCCCAAGCTCCATAGGGTCTCTTGACTTGAAGATAGGTACAATAGTAGATAAACTCCAAGTATCAAGCATGCCCTCACACATGGCACGTTTGAACATCACTGCTAGAAGCTCTGCGAGCAGATCTCTGACATGCCTAGCCACTAAGCCATCATGATCATATGCTCTCCCAGTCCTCATCCTATCAATGGCCTTCTTCACCATCTCAGCGATGAAAAAAGCACATGTGTGTGGGCATGGCTTGGGGGGGTTGGGAAGAGGCGGCTGCCCAGGAACTGTGTACAAAGATGATGCATACTGCCCCAAGGCCTCTGTAGAAGTAATGGTAGGAGGAGGGGAGTGCTCATGGAAGAGTCGCCATGCCTCACTTGAGTCTTGACTCAAGAATAGCTGGTATAGATCCTGCTCTAATCGAGCCAAAAATGCCCTCTTCCTCCGTTGCACCAGGCGTTGAAAGGCCATTTGTGACTGTCTGTGAGTGATGTCTCCCAAAAGCATCTCCCTTTGAAGTCTGACTCTCGTCTTGCGGCACTCCTCATCATACGAGCTATTCTGGGGCATGTTCCCAGAATGTCGTCATTACTCAGGTTGGGTGTGTGGGTTTGCCTCTGCTGTTGCATCATGCAATATCTGTGTCAGTATAGAAGTAAGCTCCTCCAGAGGTCACCTTGGCTCCTCAGTGCACAGGCGCCTGTAGATCCCATCTATGTAGACAGAGTCCGTCTCTCGAGTAAAGTAGGCGTTGCTACCCGTGGCATGTGTGCTACACTAAACTGGAAAGAGATGGTCATCGACACAAGGGCATGATCTACTGCCACACCAATAGTTTTGGGTCCAACTGTGAGGTCCTAGATGCTAGAGATAAAGCTCGGATGTGCCATGACATAATCCAATGTGCTGGCTCATGTCTATGTGGAAATCATGTAAAACCTCCCGTAGCGGGAAATCTTTGTAGGCCATTCAAAATGGCCAATCCATGTGTAGTCCCCATGTCTATCAAGTACCGTCCATACTCAATATGCTCCACATCCTGCGATAATCTAGATAGGCCCTTCTTTGCAACATCAAGCTCCCTCATCATCTCCTCTGAAGTATCATAGAATACTGTCTGGTGATGGACAGTCTTAGCATCGAGTCCCCGTGGATGATAATGTCACCATCTTTGGAGAACTCCCATATGTCATCATCCAAAATAGAAAAAGGGGATTGTCCTCTAGGTGGTGCATATATTGACGTACTAGGAGGAAAGTAACAAAGCAATGTAGAGGTATCTGCCTGCCTCTGTCCTCAATCTCACCCACATGTACCTGGCCTGCTCGTCCCTGCGGGCTATATGTATCAATGGCTGAAACTCCTCCTTGAATAAAATTGCCACTCCCACTGAGCCCCATCTTGTGTGCTCTGATCGAGTCTCCTGTCTGCAATTTGTTTCCCATCTGTAGCCGCTAACATGTGGCATTGACTGTCCAGGGGCGTGATGCGTCTCAGAGATGTTTTCGTGATTACATCCACACGAGGACGTCCTCGCCTCATGTTGCTTCTCTTCTTCTTTGATCTTCCGTACTTGTTCTTTGATGACTTTGAGTTCCTTTTATCATTGAGGGCTGGATTCTTTTTCTTCAAGTCCACTCCCTGCTCTAGTTTCAACAAGCTCTCACTTGAGGGCTGAGACCTCCTCTCGGAGTGCTTGGATTTCCGCCCGAAGGTCTTCTTTCTCCTTTTTACATTGCTTGCTTTCGTTGAAGAACATTTGGATCAAATTGGATGAGGCTGGCCTTCTCCTTCCACCATCCTTCCATCTCCGTTTTCCACTCCCTCATCTCTTTTTCCACCTGTGTTATCCTTTTATTTGTGACCATGAATGTTGCCTTTGTACCGTCGGATAAGACTTGCATATTGTGAGCTGCTCTTGGTCTCCATTGCTGAATACAATGAACAGAGTTCAGCAGCTCATTTTCGAACCTCTGCTCAAGCTGGCCCTTACTCAGTAGGATAAAGCTGCCCCCTTGCTTGCCGTAGGCAAGCAGCCCCTGTGCCTGCTTGTGCTTTAATTACAGCAGCCCCCTTGCGTGCTAATTTAATAGCGTACGATTGACGACAGCAGCCAGGTGTTTGGGCGACCAGGCAGAAATGAAATGAAATGAAATGTTATATTAACGTCTTCAAAAGGCCAAAATGACCTATGAGACCAATCTGTTACAAAATATTAAATCTGATACCATGTCTGGGTACAAAAAGACTAGAACAAAAATACTACTACTACTAGAATCCATCCTCATCTGCACTCTAGATGTTGAGAGAGTATGGCTCGAATCCTCCGCTGTAGTCTCCATCGATGCTGTGTAGGCCCCCTCCTCAATCGTGGCCGTCTCGATCTTCGTAGCTCCAGTGCTCGGTCGATGAGAGTGCCGGTAGTGGTCGAATGAGTGTGGGCCGGAGCTCTTCAGTGATGGCTGCTCCTTTGGCTGTCCCATATCTAGTGAAAACAATCTCTTGCTGATGTGAGGATGTGCGTATCTGACCAATGGCACACCACAAACCATAAGACATATGTGTATCCATGTAGCTGGGTCGAATCACAAACCCATCTCCCGTGAGGTGGAGAAGATGCTCTCTATAGAAAGCCATCTTCGTGCCCAACTCCTGTGGCGGCTCTATCCGTGTCCTCCTGGTATATGAGAGAGAGAGAGAGAGAGAGAGAGAGAGAGAGAGAGAGAGAGAGAGAGAGAGAGAGATGATGAAATGAAATGTTATATTAACGTCTTCAAAAAGGCCAGAATGACCTATGAGACCAAACTGATCCAAAAGTGGTGAATCTGTTACAAAGTCTGGGTACCTTAGTACTAAAGTACCAAGTGTGAAAAGTGTGAGAGTGTGAAAATAAATGTGAAAAACTAAATACAAAGTATTAAATAAACTTCTTAGGAGCATTCTGGGTGTCTGGCTAGAATGCTTCTAATCCTTTGTTGTAGTCACCTCCGGTGAAGTGTGCTTCTGCATCTCGGTCGTGGTCGTCTCGATTTCCTAAGCTCAATCGCCCTGTCAATGAGGGTGCCTCTGGTATGGATGTGGGTACTCCTTTGTGCTGGCTGCTGGTCTCTTGCTTCTCCTTCCACTCCTGCTTCTCTCGATCCGAAGAGATCTGTGATCTGCCTCTGAGGCTGTAGTGCTCTTTGTCTTCTCATTAGATTATCCCTGTGCCGATGTATTTCCAGTAGGTACAAGCCTAAGCATCTTTGATCTTGGTATTGCATGACTCTATCTAGAGGTCCAAAGCCTTCTTTAAATAGGCAATGGAAACGCCCACGTATCTCATAGTATACGGTGCAATGGCATATGTAGTGTAATTCTGTCTCCGGCTCCATTCCGCATAACTTGCAAATTCTGCTCTCAAGTGGGATTCCCCTAAATCTGCCAAATTCAATTTCCAGCTCATGTGAGGATGTACGAATCTGACCAATAGCACATCTCAAACCATGAGACAGGTGGGTATCCATGTAGCTCGGGCGAATCACAAATCCATCTTCAGATAGCTGTAGGAAGTTTTCTTTGTAGTCGGCCATCTTTGTGCCCAATTCTTGTGTAGGGTCTACCCATGTCCTCTTAGTATCCAACTTTATAAGATCCTGACGGATGATTTTATTAATCTCCGTTTGTGTAATTGCGAGTGATGGAGCCTCAAGAGAGTATTGGTAGGGGGGTAATCTTTCCATACTGAACCCGTGTCTCTGAAACCACGAAGACAGTTGCGCATACCAGCATGATGTATCCCCTTTCATTGCTAACTGTCGAGAGGATTCGAGGGCCAATCTAGTATATCGGCAATTATTTGTATCCCACAAACCATGTATAAAGGACACTGATCTGGTAAGAGCTTCAGTTTCTATCGGGGGGGCAGTTAGTTCCGCTCGGATAATCGCGTGTGGTATGGAGGCCTTGGCTCTAATCATTCGGGAAATCATAGATACCAAAGGTCTCTCCATTGGCTTCCAATTATCCTGATCCACAGATGGTCCCCAAATCTGGACTCCATAAAGCATTGCCGAAGCCACCACAGTATCAAAGAGCCAAAGTTTTGTTCGTGGTTCCTGAAATTGCACTTGTGAACACATCCTCTCCAACCCTCCCAAGGCTGCAGAGGCTCTGGACAATCTAGCGTCCGCTGCTTTCTTAGGAGTAAACTTCGGTCCTTCAAATACCACACCAAGGTATGTGTATGCATCTGTGTACTCTACTGTATCTTGGCCATATGCAAATGTAGGTGCCGATCTCCTAACCCACTGCGGTGTGGTGTTAAACACCATAACTTTGGTTTTACCCAAATTCACCGACAGTCCGCTGTCCTCCGCGAATTTATGTAATGCATCTAACTGCTTCTGCATTCCATCTGGTGATTCTGCTATCAATACAATATCATCTGCATACAACAACAAAGGGATCCATGACCCTGCAAGTTGAGCACCTCTGTCATCCTCTCTATCAATGTAATCTGATACCTCATCTATATACATACCAAATAAAGTAGGGGACAGTGGGCATCCCTGCTTTACTCCAACGGTGGAATGAACAATGTCGGAATCCCCTTCTGGAGTACGTACATAACCAGTTACTGACCCATATAAGGCCATGATCCCCCAGATAATCTCTTTGGGGACCCCTAACTCTTGCATTCTGCGCATCAATCTGGCCCTTGGTACTGTATCAAAAGCTTTCCGAAATCTACAAAGCAACAATACATCCTTCTCCCGCTTGCTCTTCCTTCCTCAATAATGGCTTTGAGCGTAAGAATATGATCTAGAGTGGAATAACCCCTCTTGAATCCAGCTTGTCCTGTTGCCCTTATGCCCTCATTCTCTGCCCATTTACTCAATTTTTGTTCCAGAATGGATGCGTACAGTCGGGTCAATGTGTGACCCACCATAATGGTACGGTAGTTCCCGGGTATCATAGGATCCCCTGACTTGAAAATAGGTACGATAGTAGATAATTTCCAAGATTCAAGTAATCCTTCACACATGACCCGATTAAACAGATGAGCAAGGACTTCTGAAAGTAGATCCCTTGCATGGATCAGATGTTTCTGCTACTAGACCCTCATGATCATATGCTCTTCTTGTCTTCATCTTATCAATGGCTTTTTCCACCATTTCCGTAGTAAAGAAAGTACTAGTAGCAGGGCATGGCTCTAGCGGATCTGGTAATGGAGGCTGTCCAGATACCATATATAATGATGTTACATATTGACCCCAAATCTCAGGAGAAGTAATTGTCGGAGGCGATGAGTGCTCGTGAAATAAACGCCAGGCCTCATGTGAGTCCTGACTCAAGAAGAGCTGATATAAATCCTTCTCCAGTTTGGCTAAAAATGCCCTTTTCTTGCGACGTACTATATGCCGAAGAGCAATCCGAGACTGCTTATGTGTGATGGTCCCAAGTGTAAGCTCTTTCTGGACTTGGGTTCTCGTCTCTCTGCATTCCTCGTCGTACCAACTGTTTTGAGGCATGTTCCCAGATCCTCTCTTCTGATCAGGCTGAGTATGTGGGTATGCCTCTTGTGCTGCTCCATGTAGTATCTCTGTTAGCTGAGAAGTAATCTGCTCTACAGTATATACTGGCTCGGCTGCCCACATCCTACTATAGATCTGTTCTACATAGACTGAATCAGTCTCTGGTGTGAAAGTATATCTTGTGTGCGTCTTCTTCCTTTGTACTTGAGAGGCATTGTATTGGAAGGAGATTGATAAGGTCAAGAGAGCATGATCCACTGCAATCCCAACCGGTCTGGGTCCCACCTTAGAGAGAGAGAGAGAGAGAGAGAGAGAGAGAGAGAGAGAGAGAGAGAGAGAGAGAGAGGAAATGAAATGAAATGATATATTAACGTCTTCAAAAGGCCAAAATGACCTATGAGACCATCAGATACAAAGTGGTGAATCTAATACAATGCCTAAAGTACAAGTACAAAAAGTACTGAATGTAAAATGTCAAAATGAAAATGAAGTGTGAAATGTGAAATGTAGAATAGGCCCTCAATGACACTCTGGGTGTCGTGCTAGAATGCCTCTGATCCTCTGTTGGAGTCTCCGTCAATGGAGTGTGCTCTTGTGTTTCGGTCGTGTGCTAGAATGCCTCTGATCCTCTGTTGGAGTCTCCGTCAATGGAGTGTGCTCTTGTGTTTCGGTCGTGGTCGTCTCAATCTCCCGAGCTTAGTCGCCCTGTCAATGAGGGTGCCTCTGGTATGAATGTGGGTATAACTCTGTGCTGGTGGTTGGTCTCCTGACTCCCTCGATCCAAAGAAATTTGTGATCTCTCTCTGTGACTGTCGTACTCCATGTCTCCTCAGTAGACTATCAATGGAAGCGCCCTCATATCTCATAATACACAGTGCAGTGGCATATGTAGTGTAGCTCTGTCTCTGGCTCTCTATTGCATAGTTGGCATATCCTATCCTCCGGTGGTATCCCTCTGAATCTACCCGTCTCAATCTCCAGCTGGTGTGAGGATGTGCGAATCTGACCAATAGTACATCGCAAACCATGAGACAAATGAGTGTCCATGTAGCTCGGATGAATCACAAATCCATCTTCCGAAAGTTGGAGAAGATGCTCTTTGTAGAAAGCCATCTTCGTGCCCAACTCCTGCATCGGCTCTACCCATGTCCTCTTGGTGTCCAACTGTATAAGATCCTGACGAATGAGTCTAGTGATCTCCGTCCATGTGACTAGCAGTGAGGGTGCATCCAGGGAATACTGAAAAGGAGGCAGTCTATCCATGTTGAGACCATGCCTCTGAAACCATGAGGTCATTTGCGCATACCAACATGATGCGTCTCCCTGTGTCGCTAACTGTCTAGAGGACTCAAGAGCCAATCTAGTATATCTACCTCTGTGTGTATCCCATAGACTGTGCATAAAGGACACTGATCTGGTAAGAGCCTCAATCTCTATAGGAGGGGCGGCTACCTGTGCTCGAATAATCGCATGTGGTACGGAGGCCTTGGCTCTAATCATCCGGGATATCATAAATACCAAGGGTCTCTCCATGCTCCTCCAATTGTCATGATTCAGAGAGAGAGAGAGAGAGAGAGAGAGAGAGAGAGAGAGAGAGAGAAATGAAACGAACTGTTATATTAACGTCTTCAAGAGGCCAAAGTGACCTATGAGACCAGAAAGTTACAATGCGGTGTATTTGATACAAAGTCAGATTAAGAAAATAAATTAAACTGTGATAACAAAATATAAAATGCGGAGTCCTAAGCTAAGTTGATAGGTGTGAAAAGTGAAAGGCGTGAAATGTGTGAATTAAGCAGTACAATGGGTAGACAATATGGGAGGGAAGTAGAGATCCATCTTCATAGAGATCCATCTTCAACTGCACTCTGGACGACGAAAAAGTATGGCTCGAATCCTTTGCTGTAGCCTGCTTCGAAACTGTGTAGCTCCCTAGCTCCAATGCTCGGTCTATGAGAATGCGAGTAGTGCGGGCAGACCTCTCCACTATTGGCTGCTCCTCTGTCTGTTCTTTTGGGTGTACATTATCTAGTGTAAAGAAATCTGTGATCTGTCTCTGGGGTTGTCTCTCTTTAGCTCTCCTTAGTAAAGTTTCTCTATGCCTGTGTAACTCAAGTAGATATAGCCCAAGACATCTCTGATCCTCATAACTCATGACCCTAGATAGAGGCCCAAAACCTTCTCTGAATAGACAATGAAAACGGCCTCGTATCTCATAGTACACTGTGCAATGACATATGTAATGTACCTCTGTCTCTGGCTCTAGATGACACAAGCGGCATATCCGGCTATCTGCTGGTGTCCCTCTGAATCTGCCAATCTCAATCTCGAGCTGATGTGAGGACGTGCGTATCTGGCCAATGACACAACGCAAGCCATGAGAAAGATGCGTGTCCATATAGCTAGGTCGAATCACAAACCCATCCCCCGTGAGGTGGAGAAGATGCTCTCTATAGAAAGCCATCTTTGTGCCCAACTCCTGTATCGGCTCTATCCATGTCCTCCTGGTGTCCAGCTGGATCAGATCCTGACAAATGAGTCTATTAATCTCTACCCGCGTCAGAGACCTCATGGGTGCCTGAAGAGAGTATTGAAAAGGAGGCAACCTGTCCATGGTGAAACCATGTGTCGAAACCATGATGCCATCTGTGCATACCAGCATGATGCATCCCCATTAAGAGCTACTTGTCTGGAGGACTCTAGAGCTACCCTGGCATATCTGTCTCTGGTAGTATCCCACAGACTGTGTACAAAGGAGACTGATCTGGTAAGCGCCTCAATTTCCATAGGGGGGGCAGCTAATTCCGCTCGAATGATATTGTGCGGTATGGAAGCCTTGGCTCTAATCAGCCGAGAGATTATAGATACCAAGGGCTTCTCCATACGCCTCCAACCATCCTGGCCTACAGAAGGTCCCCAAACCTGCACCCCATATAACATAGTTGAGGCAACCATAGTATGAAAGAGCCATAACTTTGTCCTAGGTTTCTGGAACTGAACCTGCGAACACATCCTCTCCATTCCTCCCAGAGCCGCACCAGCTCTAGTTAGTCTAGTCTCTGCTGCTGTTCTCAAAGAAAATCTCGGCCTAGTAAAGACTACCCCCAGGTTAGTGTATGCTCCACCATCTCCTGACCATATTTGAAAGTAGGTACTGATCTCTTGACCCATTGCGGTGTGGTGTTAGAGAGAGAGAGAGAGAGAGAGAGAGAGAGAGAGAGAGAGAGAGAGAGAGAGAGATCTTGTCTGCTGCAGTCACTTGGCCGATCTTGTTGAAACAGTTCATGTTGTTTTGCGAACCATTGAGTTTTTGACAAAAGAGGAGGGTGCTTTAAGGGTATGCACATTTGTACTCATTCTTTTGCTGGTGCTTTGGTTTATCAATGCGCTGATGAGTGATGATGATGGGTTTCAGGTTTTGAAGAAGGGCAGAAAGTGGAAAAAGAGAAAAATGGAATCTAAGAATTTGGAAAATCTGCACTCAGATAAAGATATGACTTCAGATGTCAATACTGCCAGCTGTGATGCAAACATTGCAGACGAAGAAAGAAGACAGAATGCAAACAATGCTGTGAACATGAGAAGTGAAGATTCAGCACCCCAGATTGAGAATCTCAGTGCGGAACATCCATCACCTGAAGATCCGGAGACAAATTGTGGAGACAAGCAGAGGGACATGGCAAATGATAGAAGTGTTGCAGAAGAACACATCCACATGACAGCAAAGCCCGAGAGAGACTCCGAGGACGATTCAGGAAATGAAGGTGCAGCATGCAATGTGGAAGTTTCTCTGAATGTTCAAAGATGTGCGGCAATGTTTGCAGACAACACCGTGATTCGGAACTACTGCTGGCTGCTCAGTTTCTTTACAACGAATACAGTAGCTATCAATCACTACATCATATGCATGCTGCAAAGAATATGCAAGGATCACTCTTTGGAGCCTATGCTGTACCAGGTTTGAGAGCTTTCTTTTATAATTGATGTGTAAAATTTCAGTTACCAACTCATCTAACTTTACTTGGTGTACAGTTGTCTTTGTTTCAGATATTTTATGAGATTCTCTCAAACAGAAAAGCTTCTAAACTAGAGGAGCACAAGAGGATTTATTCCTTCCTCACCAAGTTAACGCAAAAGTTCTTTAAGAAGTTGAAAGTCCAACCACTTCTTTTTCTCGATGCGCTCTTTTGGAAAACTCGTCAAGAATGCCACCTAATCACGACAGACTACAAGATTCACTCACTCACAAAGACTTTTAGAAAAGCTGACAAAAGCTTTACAAAGCCCTCTATAGCTGATGCTCTTGGCAATGATGAGGCTGAAGGAGATCCACAAGTCAATCAGTCGGAAGATGGGTGAGTTACATATCAAGCTCCTCCTTGTTGGATGTACAACATAAAAAATTCATGATGATATGATCTGTCTCTACCTGGCAGAGTCAAGCTGCATCTAACGACGGAGGGGTCCAATGGATTACAAAAGACCGAAAAGCATAGGAAACGTGGAAAAATCACACAAGAACAAGAAGCACATCTAATGGAGCTGTTTGAGCAGTAGGGTTCTCTTCTTGTCTCTATTCTTTCCAACTTCATAAATTGAAAGTGAGCTTTTAGTGTCAAAAGCACAATTACCTTTATACGTTTTAAAAGAATGCATATTTATGTTACTTAAACCATTCTTTGTTCATCTCATTATAACTGTAATGGATTTAGAGCACCTTGTCACCTCTCATCTTGTGTGGCTCACTGTGCTTAAGAACTCAAAGCAACTTGCTTGTCCAACTTCATAAATTGAAAGTGAGCTTTTAGTGTTAGTGTCAAAAGTGCAATTACTTTTCTACGTTTTTAAGACGTGAAAAGAATGCATGTATACGTTACTCAAACCATTCTTTGTTCATCTCATTGAATCTCTAATGGATCTGTAGCACCATGTCACCTCTCATCTTGTGTGGCTCACTGTGCTTAAGAACTCAAATGAACTTGCTTGTCCAAACCAAATTGATGCTACTCAAGATTGGTCACTCCTTGACCCTCCCCACAAGCGGGGTCATATGTGATATCAGGTTACTTCTCGGGTTTTGTAAGACTTTGCGTGTTCAAGCCAATCTCATTCCAGCTAGAGGCGAAACACTATCGGTGAACTGAGGATCTTTTAGCTAGAAATTTGCCTACCATTGATGTGACTTGGTTATGTGACCTCTAAAGTGAACGTTACTTTTGTAAAATGCTTGATTCACTCCGTGCAGCCTGCTCCTTATTTCTATTTGTGTACAATAGGCACAAGGATAACCCCAAGTGCTGTCAGCTGCTGGCACAAGAGATTGATCCAGAGGGAACAACCATCACAGCGGCTCATGTACGTCGCAGGTTGAAGGCATTGAACCTGAGTCCACTGCTGCAAAGACGAAGGATAAAGAAAGGAGCAGAGAACCAGGACAATGCCGGGGATGGAAGGAAGACAAAGAATGAGAAAAGGAATAAAGGGAAGAAGAAAACAAGTGTAGAACAGGACGTGGATGTGGCGTCTTCTGATGACGAAACACTCACTCAATTAATGGAGTAAGTGTCTTGGTCAATGTGGTCTAATACAAATTGATTGCAGCACTTACATTGCTGCCCTTGGATGTATCCCAGGAGGGTTCGTGCAGGCATAAAAAAGAGCATTAATCCTGTGGGTGAGCTGGACACAGCAGGTGCCGATAATTCTGATGACACTTTGATGCACCATATTGCAAAGAGGTGCCATCTCCACAGATTCACGACATTTTCAGTTATTTCTTTCTTTTATTTGACCCATCGCTGCTCAAACTAGCTGGTTGCAGCATAAAATCTGAAGAAAGTTCTCTCATTTTAAAGGAAACGAGCTCGGAAGCAAAGCGAAATTTCATCTAACATCCACCCTGCAAACCTTATGGTGGCGGAATTGGGGAGTGAGGAGCTGCAGACAAATCGTGAGCTGGAAAATTCTTTGGGTGAAAAGTCCCCTCATTCAAGGTAGGTCTCATGTTTTTGTTTTGCCCAAAACCCTGGCTCTAGATCATTGACCCAAGTAATATGGGAATGTCATACAGTGAGATGGAGTCGGAGGAGATGGATTTCCAGGAATCATCAATGGAGGATTTTGTCGCTTTTGAAGACATAGACCCATCTTTGGAGGATGATGTGGAAGAGTTGAAGGGTGATAGCACTCCTCTGCTGCCATCGTTATCATCTCCAGCTTCGGCCGGAAGGAGGCGAAGAGCCCTGTTTGCAGTGGACGACGAAGAGACTTGATAATGCCTTACAAATACCTCAGAAACAGCACTTCACGTAGGCAAATGCTGCATCTCGAAGAGTCGCTGCTTCAAGCCTTGCCGGCCACCAGCGCAGCTAGAGCTCCGCGAGTCCCCTCTGCTAAAACTTGTATTTTGTTGGCACTCACTGCCTTGATAGGGGGCTTTTCTTGAGCCCCTGTATAATGGGCATTTTACTTGCTCATGGTCTTGCTTGGTTTCGCGCCGTGTCTGCTCACTGCTCATCGTCTTGCTACCACCATCACGCTCATCATCGTCTTGCGCATACTGTCCTCAAGATTCCTATTAATGGTAATTTATTTAAATCGTATCGTTGGTACATACTTGGTGTGCGAATAGCAAGAGGATGCTCTCTCTCTCTCTCTGAGAACGCCTTGTTATTGCTCAGAACTCTCTCACTCTCTCTCTCTCTCAGCCCCTTCCGCACAGACAGTTGCAGGTCGCGAAAGGCAGTGTGGTCGTTGTAAGGAGGAAGACCCAAATGCTCTTGGGTGATACATGTGTTGCCCTTTTTTTCCTTGCTATATAGCTTACGGGAAATGTATTTTATTCCCATGGGCTGAGTCCATCGACCATAGTCATCTATCTCCAGGGGAGCGAGCAGCTCGCTGACATCTTCATCATCCCAAGGGGAGTGAGTCAACCTTGACTTGTACATTGTCCAGAAATGCTTTGCCTTCCCGGAACCTTGAGACGATTATTTGAATATCTCCTTGGTCGGGTCGTCCAGATGCGCATATCTGCCTTTAGCCTCCCTTGCTCTTTGAGAGATTCATAGAGTACAGTCAAGTCTTTTGAGATGGCACCTCCATGCTCCCTCCATCTGAGAGGAGGGCGAGAGGGATAACTTGGAATGTGAGATTCGCAAATACCAAGAGTATCGACCTCATTATTCCAAAGGCTTTTTAACTCGTTTGATTAAGGAAAATAGCGTTTGAATATGGTCAATTAAATATGAAGTATAGCACAAGGGGCCTTGTAGGAGTGAGAATATCAGTCTTCTTTTTTCAAGATTGTGTTATGAGTATGATGTATGTCAAGAGAGTAATTATCGAACCAACGGATATGCGGCTAGCCCTCAGGCTTAGAGGAAGTAAGATTCGACACCCCAATTATATTGACTCAAGCCCTTGTAAATGCCAATGTAGGCATATGATGTAATATATTGATTGATTGGATGACAACATGGCTTTAAATTGGGTTGATTTGGGGCTCCCTTGAAGCGTTTGTAACAGATAGGAGTCATTGATTAGCTTGATTCTGTCCAAAGTGCTGATCCACACATTGTACTATTCTTCTCTTCACCCCTCAATGACTACACATGAAATTTCACATCACCAGTATATTTCAAGTTTTGGTACACGAGGCGTTAATTCAATTGGATAAAAATGGTATATATCCAAAAAACCATAATTTGAAAAACTATGTTCAAGACATTTATGGAGTATCTATCTTTATGACATCGAGTTGTATAACAATTATGATAAGTTAGCCTATGGACTAGCTCCTTAAATCTATCTACTATAAGTGACATGGTTGTTAGCTTCTCCCTTTTGTTTTTTTACAATGTCATTGGGCCTTGTAATCCCTTGAATTATGCTTAGGGCGTAACTTCTAAAAAAGAAGCAAAGATATTTGTCCCTAAAAAAGAAGCAAAGATATTTGTCCCCAAAGCTTTATAAGGTGGCTTCTCTAATACCTAAGATATATTAGTGGGCATTCAAGGAAAGGGAATCTCCAAACAAAACAACATGAAACGCCATATATTTGACGAACTTTGCATGTCCATCCTCCAAGTGTTCCGAGTGAAACTTTGATGATACAGGTGTTGAAGTTCAATAAATAGTGCCAAAGGGAGGACTCTTTGGCTTTGATGTCCCACGAAAGCTTCCTTTTCACGCAACAAAGTGAATGATATTCTTAGTTGTATGAATGTATACAAGAGACATTGTTTTTTTAACTTTGAGAAAAGCCACAAGAATCGAAATTTCAAACCAAACTTTACCTTTGTGGTTTTGTTCCTTATGGCTAGCATTTGATTAGATAGGTTGATGTGGCCCAAGTGAGGTGTTGATAGCGATGGGTGGGACACGTGGCTTGAAGGGTTTATCGGGCACACTCTCATAGAAGTCCTTCTGGTTTATGTGATGACGTGTTTTGCAACAAGGGCTTCCACAAAATTTTAATGATTGCAAATTGAGAAAGGTCCTTGTTTTGGTTTATGCTACTAAAATCCACTTGGATATTATTGTGCATCGATAGATTCTTTGTCTCATGAAGTCTAGCATACATTACAATCATGGAGGGGATCTCATCTTGATGCATCCCAAGTGCACATGCAATGTCTTTTAGAAACCCTAATTACAGTTGATGTAGTTGAAGTATTGTAGGATCGTTGACTTACCTCTTCCCCTTCTAACATCTTATCTTCCTCCTATTGGGACAGTGCATCACCTAGTAGTAGCAAGGCCACAAAGGCCTCTTCTTGCTCTATGAAGGTCTCTTCTTTTGCATTGGTCTCTTGAAGAAAGTTTTTTGCCTTTGAATTTGATCTGCTTGCTTGCTTGGCCTCGCCCTTTTTCTCAACGCCCTCAAGAAGTATCATGCTCAAAACCATGTCTCACTTGAAAATTGTGTTGCCAATGTTCCCCATGGTTAGATCGATAATTGTATCATCGTTTGCCTCCTTGCGATTCCTTGCTTGATCCTTTACTATCCTCAAAAACCTAAAGTGAAAATTCTTATCTTCTGGGAATGTATGCTTAAGAAAATCAACCTGAACTCAAACTAGATGGAGAACTTTGAATTGTATGTCTCTATGTAGTAGGTGTTTTTCAAGAAGATGTCAGCATTTAGGTGTGCATGTTAATCGAGTCCTCAAACAGAGGAAGGAGCTTTTCCACCAAGCGGAAGAGGTGGATTCATCATGGGAGATTGGCATGGTTAGAGCGTGTTAGTGAAATGGTTGTGTGACGGGTGTAAGAGGATTCACGCTAGATGGAGATGACAGCCATGCTTCAAGAGCAATGAACTTAAAAACTCAAGTGTCTTCAAAATGACTTTAAAACTTACTTATATGAGTTAAATAACCCCACCAACATAATTTTGATTGCCAGAATGGGATTGCTAACTTGTCCATATCAGCACGATCCCATCAAATTCACATATACATCACTAATATTTGTGGCTTTAAAAAAAAGAATTGACAATATCATGCTCAAAACGGTATCAGCATGATCCCATCAAAGTCACATATACATCACTAATATTTGTGTTAAAAAAAAAGGAATTGATAGTATCATGCTCAAAGCGGAGGCCATGAACAAATCGATTTTAGTAATTAGAGCAAAGATTACAAATGCAACATGATGGTTTATATCTGCATCTTAGGAAGGAGATTTACTTACACAAAAAGGAACACTCCTTTCTCTTTTGCATAGGGATCTCAACTACAAGAAAAGTATAGCCCCCCCCTGGATTCAAACCGGAGGGTCAAATATTCTTGAAGGTTTACTAAACTCTAGTCATCAGTAACTAAAATATCCCAAACATCATCTCCTTGCACACAAACATGAAGCTCCACCTGTTCTGCATTTACCATTTTAGAATCCACAATCTCCCATTTCTCTACGACGAGTTTCCAGCATCTGTAAGGGAAGATCATAGAGAGATTTTGCTTGGCTATGTGGTAGCGAAATCTCCTCTCCCCTTGCAAGCCTTATAGTCGGTGTGCGATACACATGACTTACACTAAACAAAACACAAACATGTGCAAAGGTATGAAAATGGTGATGGTTGTAGGATGTGACCCGTATGTACACAAGCCTTTGTATCCTGAATTTCATTGATGCATTGAATGAAATTGGCCATCAAGACTGGCACATGTAGGCAACGGGTGATGACTCCAACCTTTTCCATCCATTGCGGCATATAAAAAGCTTCTTGCACCACAAGATTTTGGTATTGCAACATGAGTAGACAAACTCTCCTAAGTCAATGTGGTGTGCCACAAAGGTTCTTCCAAAGGCTCCCACTCTACAAAGGTTGGCAAAAAGATGTCTAGATCACAAGCATGAGAACTGCCACATTAATGTGAAGCTGGTCATAAATGAGCTCATGATGGAACGGAAAGGGGCAAACCATTGCAAGAAGGAATGGGGACTTATAATTTGCAAGGAAGTGTTGGTTATCTTCCTCACTAAATTGCATTTGCGCGGCCTTGTAAGCATCTTGGGCCTTCACCATCTTGCTTTTGTCATTTGACTGCTTGTTGCCCGTCAAACCGGAGGGTCAAATATTCTTGATAGTTTACTAAACTCTAATCAACAGTAACTAAAATATCCCGAACATCATCTCCTTGCACACAAACATGAAGCTCCACCTATTCTGCATTTACCATTTTAGAATCCACAATCTCCCATTTCTCTACGACGAGTTTCCAGCATCTGTAAGGGAAGATCATAGAGAGATTTTTCTTGGCTATGTGGTAGCAAAATCTCCTCTCCCCCTTGCAAGCCTTATAATCAGTGTGCGATACACATGACTTACACTAAACAAAACACAAGTATGTGTAAAGGTATGAAAAGGGTGATGGTTGTAGGATGTGACCCGTATGTACACAAGCCTTTGAATCCTGAATTTCATTGATGCATTGAATGAAATTGGCCATCAAGGCTGGCAAGGGTAGGCAACGGGTGATGACTCCAACCTTTTCCATCCATTGCAGCATATAAAAAGACTTCTTGCACCACAAGATTTTGGTATTGCAACATGAGTAGACAAACTCTCCAAAGTCAATGTGGTGTGCCACAAAGGTTCTTCCAAAGGCTCCCACTCTACAAAGGTTGGCGAAAAGATGTCTACATCACAAGCATGAGAATTGCCACATTAATGTGAACCTGGTCATAAATGAGAGCTCATGATGGAACAAAAAGGGGCAAACCATTGCAAGAAGGAATGGGGACTTATATTTGCAAGGAAGTGTTGGTTATCTTCCTCACTAAATTGCATTTGCGTGGCCTTGTAAGCATCCTGGGCCTTCACCATCTTACTTTTGTCATTTGACTGCTTGTTGCCCTTCAAAATGGCTCCGCAAACCCATGTGTTGACGAGAGACCTTTTGGGCTCCTCATTCTTGGTCACATAATCACCCACATCACTTTGCATACATTGTGGTGGTCCATTTAACACTAGTTTGCAACCTGGACATTGAAATGTCCTGTGGACATTATAATGTCCTAAAACTTGGAAAAAATCATAGGTCATTTCTATGCTCTAAACAACGTCGAATGGATTTTTCTAGGAAATCTACCTACGAAGAAAACTTAAATATGCAAGAAATCCATTTTTGATATATAAAAACGTTTTACAATTTAAATGGACACATTAGTTTTCCATGTTTTTTGCCTATTTTTGTCTTACCCACTCATATTGAATGATTTTTTTCCTCGGTGACAATACTTTACGTGCCACCCTATATACTTACAAACACCACACGTTCATGTAATTCAAAGCCAATAGATTTTTTATGTATGATTTATGCACCACATACTAGAATCCACACACACTTTTGTAGACATGGTATCAAAAAACCTTTTGTTTCGTTAAATACTGATTCTCAAAACAACTCTATAGTGTTTTTGTTATGTAGTATACCTATGGGGCAAGTCACACACTATGTAAGTTGGTAGAAATTCATTATGATTTTGCCTTGGTATTTTCTATAAAATGATCCAAAAATGACACTGTAATGTCTACTTGTGGTACCAAACTAGTGTCAAGTAGGTTTAAGAGAATCAAATTTCATGTGCATACATAAATTAGGTGATTCCTCATCATGTGTAGAGTGAAAGCTCACATTAAGGATGAATTTTAAAGATTTAAATAACACTATATTATGAAACAAAACTCAAGAGTGAAGATTTGTAGACACTGTAAATGGTTGTTGATTTTTAAATAAGATAGCAATGGTAATGATTTCATTTTTATATAGTGTTGGGTTTGTGGCCTTTGGTCTAGCACCAACAGTTGGCCTGTGAGAACCATCCCTTGTATAATCAACAATGCAGTGAGCAAGTAAGCATGTGAGGGCACATGGCTTAGCACATGTGGTAGATGAGTTGCACAAGAGTTCAAATGCCATCGTAGTCAACATAGCTTTTCCACATTCTATGGAGCCACTCTTGACCTGTTGAGGGTTTCCCCTTGACCCTTGGGGAAAGGTACCTATGACTGTTGAGAGGTGCATCTAATATTATGAGCTACTATTTGAGTAGCAACACTTTCTAATCTCAACTTTAGCCTAATAAACCATTGCATGTATGTCATTAGTTTGTGATTAATCTACTTATTTTGAGTCTCTCTCTCTCTCTCTCTCATTACTACTGTAATTATCTATGCTACAAAGATGAGTGCTAGTTTTGTTGATCCACCTAGCCCAAAAATCGATATCAAATCTTTGACATGATTATCATTCCCTAATATCTTTTAATTACACACATGGTTTCCTCTTCTCTTTTCATCAAGTGTTCGTAGAAAATAAGATAGACATTCATGGTGCGACTCTCATGGATTTTGGGCATGTTCATTGCGAGCCACTACCCTCATCCATGAGTGGAACACGTGATTAGTACCTAGAAAATCCCTTGATAAATGTAATGTTGATTTGTCTGAGAGGATCTATTATTGAAGCAACTGATATATCTATGAAAGGAAAAACAAGCAATTTTCTAGCAGGTATATATAAGCGTGCAATTCAAAGAGCTAGTAGGTCAAAAATGTTACCATATACATGTGGTAGTGATGTGTTTGAACACACTAGGACCGCCGGGGCATTTTTTCCCTCTTTAGGAGGTTTTTCCCCCCGAGCATTGTATATACGTCCATCACTCTAGGGCTATCTATCTTTCCATTGCACACTAAGTTATACACTCTCTATTGTGTGCCTTGAGCTTCCTTTGTCTTCTCCAAGATGTGTGTGTTTCTCTGCAACCCTAATTCCAACAATTGGTATCAGAGCAGGTTGCGTCCTCCCGGGCTTAATCGCCAGCTGCTCCAGTACATGCCTGATCACTTTCTCCGATTTCAGTGAGCTTTGGCGAGCGTTCGCAGGTCGACAAATACTTTGGGTAAGCTCATAGAGCTTGGTCTGCTCAGATTTTCGATTTGGGCTCATTTCGGTCTCCGTTTCCACTACAGGCAGGTCTGCACAGGCAATTTTGTCATTTTGTGCAGAATTTTTGTCAGTGCCGTTTTCTGCATAATAGGTGCCTTATAGTCTTCTACGGTTTGTGCTATATAGCACGTGTTGTTCTCGCTCCGTTTCTCCTATTTTCGGGCAGTTTTCACATCAGGTACATCATTTACCATGGCTGAAAACAACAACACAGATGTGTTCAAGATATTTGCTGCTGAGGACAGGTTGGATGGGGACAATTACCCTATGTGGGCTTATACGATGCAACATGTTCTTGTGTCAAAGGCGTCTGGAATATTGTGCAGGGAATTGATGTACGTCTTGGTTCTGAGGATGTAGGCGATGTTGAGGATGTTGCAGGTCTTGCTGCAAGGATTGCTGCTGTTAGAGTTGTTTTGCCTGCGGCAGAACAACTCGTTGGGATGTTAAGGATCCACAGGCTCATGCATTGATTGCGTTGTTTGTGAAGCGCACCATTGTTCCTCACATCCGTTCAGCAAAATCTGCGAAACAGGCTTGGGATATTTTGGCTGGTCTTTATGCAAGTCGCAATGAGACTAAAATTGCTTTGCTGCGTAAAGAGCCGGAGTCAAAGATTATGCATGAGGAAGATGATATGGACACTTTCCTTGCTAGTGTCAAGGATATCAATGAGCAACTTATTTCTACAGGTGAAGTCATTTCAGACAGTTCCCTTGTGCAGATTGTTCTTGATGCCTTACGAGATTCTTACCAGACTTTTGCTAGCACTTGGAGACTTATGACCCAAGGAAATCCTGAAGTTGTCAAGTTTGATGCATTATGCACATTGCTGTTGCAAGAGTCACTTTCCAGAAAAAACAGGACTAGACAGCGTACAGTTGAACATGCTTTTATTGCTTCTCAAAGAAAGGGTGGTAACAACCATGCAATTACTTCTTATGGTTCTGCTGCTAGTGGCAAAAATACTGTTCCTAATGCTTCTACTGGCAGCACTTCGTCTGGCAATTCTGGTGATAAGGGCAAAAAGAAGATGCGTTGCCATTATTGTAAAGCTAATGATCACTTGATCAAGCAATGTCCTAAGTTGAAGGCAAAAGAGGCTAAGAAGAAAGAGGGTGGTTCCACTGCAAATGCTGGTTCCACTACAAATGCAGCCATTGTTGAGTCTTCTGTAAAAGGAGACTGTAATGCTGATGTTGATGCAGAATGGGCTTTTAGTGTAGAGTGCACTTACAATCTTGCTGTCCATGATGCATGCTTGTCAGTTGCTGCAGATTCACATGTGTGGTATTTCGACAGTGGTGCTACAAAGAACATTACCTCACATCGTGAATTGTTTACCTCTCTCGAGTCTGTCCCTCATGGGAATTCAGTCACTTGTGCCAACAATGCCTCTTATCCGGTTCAGGGAGTTGGAAAGATTGTGCTTACTGTTGCTAATGGCAGTTCTTTCACAATTGTTAATGCACTTTATGTACCTGGGATCAAAAAGAATGTCTTGTCTGTATCGGCACTTGCTAGACTTGGACTTGTAGTCAAATTTGTGGATGACAGATGTACAGTTCATGATCTCAATTTTGGTGATGAAATTGTTGCATCTGGCCTTTTGTACCGTGGGCTGTATAAGCTCACTTTGTATGACAAATGTGGACAAAATTTTGCAAATGCTGTTGCAGATTCAAGGGCTATTTTAGATGCAAAACTTTGGCATGCACATTTTGGTCATCTGAATTTTGCCAGTTTGCTGCGTTTGCAGAAATCTGATATGGTTGCTTCTTTACCGCCTCTTGAAGCACCTGTCAAACATGTTTGTGAAGGTTGTATTTTGGGTAAGATGCAGCGTTCTAAGTTTCCAAAGGATGGTTCAGTTCGGGCCACATGCAGGTTGCAGCTTGTGCATAGTGATGTTTGTGGGCCCATGCAAACTCCGTCCTTGGGCAATTACCTGTACCTCATGATTGTCATTGATGATTACTCCAGGCATGCATGGGTATTTCCGCTTAAAACAAAGTCCAAAGTTTTTATGTGCTTCAAACAATTTCTGGCTATGGCTGAAAATGTCTCGAAATGTACTACGGGCACCCTCCGTTCTAATCGAGGGGGGGAGTATATGTCTCATGAATTTAATGCATTTCTTGCTAGTCGTGGGATAGAACACCAATGTATAGTGCATTATACACCTCAACAAAATGGTGTTGTTGAGAGGAAAAACAGGTCACTGACGGAAATGGCACGATGTATGGTCAAAAGTCAAGCTTTGCCGCATTCTTTTTGGCTTGAGGCCATCATGTGTGCCACTTATGTACTTAACACGTGTCCTACGAAAGCTTTGCAGTCTATTACTCCATATGAAGCATGGCATGTAGAAAGCCTTCTATTGAGCACATGCATGTTTTTGGCTATTTGGCATATGCTTTGGCACAATAAGTGCAGCACAGAAAATTGGATGATAAGGCTGTCAAATGTATTTTTGTTGGTTATAGTGCTGAAAGAAAAGGTTACAGGTTGTATCATCCGCAAACAAAACGTATTCTTGTTTCTCAAGATGTAGTGTTTGTGGAAGATTCTGTTCAGCCCTTGCTGTCATGTACTAGAGACAGTAATGTAAGCTCACATGACATTTATGACACTTTGTTGTCTCTTTTTAGTGGTGGAAATACGAATGTAAGTTCCATTGAGGCAAATGTATAGCCTATGGGGGTTTCTGAAAATGTTCTAGATCAGCCTATTACTGATGCAGATGTACATGATGTACTTGATGAGGAAAGGGTTGAAAATGAGCAGGCTAGAGGTATGACAAAATGGCTGGTGCACACTTTGCGTGACAGTAAATTGGATGCACCTTTGTCTAGTCGTACTCGTTCAGGCTGTCCCCATGTATCTTATGCATCGGATTGTTATGCTTTGACTGTGTCTAGCTTACATGATGTTGAGGAGCCTCTCTCTTTTGATGAAGCACACAATTCAAAAAATTGGATGGCTGCCATGCAATCAGAATATGATGCACTCATAGAAAATGACACATGGACTTTATGTGATTTGCCTCCTGGCAAAAAGGCCATTGGTACAAAGTGGGTTTACAAGTTGAAACGCAAGCCGGATGGTGAGATTGATCGCCACAAGGCTCGACTTGTTGCAAAGGGTTATGCACAGCAAAAAGGCATAGATTATGAAGAGACTTTTGCTCCCACTTGTCGTATGACTACTGTGCGTTTTCTATGTGCATTGGCAGCTCATTTTGGTTGGGATGTACATCAATCAGACATTGTACTGCTTTCTTGAATGGTGACATATTTGAGGAAGTTTATGTAACACAGCCTCGTGGTTTTGTCAAGAAAGGACAAGAGGAAAAAGTGTGCAGATGTAAGAGGGCTTTGTATGGGTTGAAGCAATCTCCTCGTGCTTGGTATGAGAAAGCTGACACTCATTTGGTCAAACAAGGCTTTCGTAAAACAGTCCAACAGAAAGCACATTGTATGTAAAGTGTGAGGGTGATGTACTTCTCATTGTGGTTCTTTATGTTGATGATTTAGTGATCACTGGACCAAATGAGAGACATATTGCTGAATTTAAGGCTAATTTGAATGCTACTTTCAAGATGAAAGATTTGGGGCTGTTGCATCATTACTTGGGTATACAGTTTAAGCAGTGTGATGGTGGTATTGCCTTGTGTCAGAACATTTACATAGAGACATTGCTATTTAAGTTTGGACTTGAGGATTGCAAACCTATTGCCACTCCCATGGAAACAGGTTTGAAGTTGAGTCTACATGATGCTGGCGATCCTGCTGATGTCACTCTTCATCAAGTTGCTGTTGGCTGCCTCATTTATGTATGCAGCACGAGGCCGGATATTCAGTTTGCAGTCTCACAGGTCAACAGATTTATGCATAGCCCAAGGTCTAAGCATTGGCAGGTTGTCAAGAGGATTTTCCGCTACCTTAGTGGCACTTTACATCTTGGCTTGTTTTATCCCAAGGGGGGATCATTGCCGCTAGACTTACATGCTTTTTCGGACTCAGATTGGGCTGGTTGTTTTGACACTAGAGTGTTCACAAGTGGTTTTTGTTTCATGCTTGGCAGTTCATGTATATCATGGTTGAGCAAGAAGCAACCTACTGTGGCCACTTCGAGTTGTGAGGCTGAGTACAGGGCAGTCTTCACAACTACGGTTGAGTGTGTATGGCTCAGACGCCTTATGGCTGATTTGGGTGTTGGACAGGACACTGCCAACACTATCTACACTGACAGTCAGAGCGCATTGGCAGTTGCGAGGAACCCAGTTTTTCATGCTCGCACAAAGCACATTGAGGTGCATTACCACTATGTCAGGGAGAGGCTCTCAGCAGGAGAGATCAGCTTGGCTTATGTGCCAACACAGGACAACCTTGCATATTTTTCACAAAGGCATTGTCTCGTGAGAAGCTTGAAGCTTTTTGCAAAGCTTTGGGCTTACTCCCCTTTGTGGACTGATCATGTCCTCAGGGCATGGAACTTCGCTTTACTCATGTGCCAGCTCTCGTTCACCGCATCACTCCCGGAGGGATTTGTTACCATATACATGTGGTAGTGATGTGTGTGAATACACTAGGACCGCCGGGGCATTTTTTCCCTCTTTAGGAGGTTTTTTCCCCCGAGCATTGTATATACTCCCATCACTCTAGGGCTATCTATCTTTCCATTACACACTAAGTTATACACTCTCTATTGTGTGCCTTGAGCTTCCTTCGTCTTCTCCAAGCTGTGTGTGTTTCTCTGCAACACTAATTCCAACAAAAAATGTCACTACTATTGTCACAAACAATGCATCTAACTACAAAGGTACAAGGTGTGCAATTGAAATTAAGTATCTTGAGATTACTTGGGTTCCATGTGTTGTCCACACTTTGAATTTTCTTCTTAAAGACTTTGGGAAAGTGTACCTACCATAGTTATTTACCTTGTTTCCAGGTTAATTTTATTACTGTAATTTTTCATTATTTGGAAATAAAACATGATGCGTTGCTTGGCTTTTGTCAAACTCGTCTTAGTGAGATTGATTGAGCAAATGTCAGCTCCTTATCATGGAAATGAATTAAAAAAGATGGGAAATGTTGACCATTTACAAGCTCGGGCTAAAGAGCCAGCATAGTTTCTTGATTAGAACTATACTCTACATTTTCTTGATATAAAAGGCATGATTTTTTTTTTGAATGATAGTATCTAACACACCTAGGGCTGGGTTGGCAACCTTGAAACAACCTAAACTTATGTATGGATGTTAGCTATTGAAACCCTAAAGTTTAAAGTAGTTTTATAGCATGCTATTGGCTTTTTGTCAAGTGTATAAAGACTGTGCATATAACTATAAAAGGTATGTTTTACAATTTTGGCATAGCCAGTTCTAGTTATTCTCATTGTGAAAGAAATTTCTAAAACCTATTCCTAAACATTCCTTATTTTCTTATTGGCTTGTACATCCCCTATTTTTTTTGGCCGCGAGCTGGTCTTCTATGGTTGCACTATTTATACTATTGATCTATTATAACAAATCTATGTTTAAAATAAGAAAAGACAGTCGGATTGCTTCTGGTCTTTTTAGCTAATGGTCTAAATTGAGTTTTGATAAAACTAGGGAGTTTTTTTTCTCAAAGTACTGCTTGTAACAGGGATGTTTTCGATTTGGTTACTTTGGCAAACTTTGAACACTCATATTCACAAGGCACCTGGCTAGCACTACTTGGTTTGCAAAAACATAACTGTGATACATCTTGTAAACATGTACCTTTGAAAGATAGATGTGGCTTGGCAAAAAATAACATCATAACCCCATGGGATTAAATTTTTCATGAGACACTTGGATCAAAAGGGGTAATGGCCTTCTGATTAGAACTTAGTTTATTTAAATAAGTATGCATAGGGTCCTAAAAAAAACTGGGAAAACTATTTAACTTATTTATAACCTGTAAAATCACTTGGATTTAAAGTAAGGTTGACCTTTTGATCACAGGCTAAAACAAATTTAAAAGGAACAAAAAGAAATATACTTTACACTTAATCGATGGCTACAAGTGACGGTTTCATAGCAATGGTTTTGAGAATGGATATTCGCAGTTATCATTTACTACTTGGATGGTAGGTATAAGTTAAAAAAGGTTTTAAGTAGGACATGTATAACAAGTGATAGGGTTTGTTGAAACCTGCAATACATATTCAAGGCTAAAGAATTTGTTTTCTGGTTTACATGGATGCAGGTGAGGAATCTACCTTTACTTAAGATCTTTTATCACCGTTGAACGTGGCCTCTGTCTCTTTAGTATCGGTTGTTCTTGACTATCTTATGTACAAATCACTAGAATGCTACCTCATTCTCACGATGATGTACAAAAATGAATCAAAGACTGAGTCGTTTTTGTGCTAACCCCTGTCCTTTGTCTAAAGCTAGTTGTCTTTTGAACTGATATGTTTTTTTGTGTATAAGTATAAGTTTAAAAACAACAACACACACATCCTAAACACAAGGTTCTATCAGATTTCTTGGTAACCTAGACGCTAGCTTTGGAGATTTTTGTCTATAGGCTTTGATTGACCCACTGTTGATAATTCCTTGTTAAGGTTAATAGGTGTTAGGTGGTCTTTCCTTGTGTATGGATTGGTTTCCTGCTCATAGATACTATAGTCTTTGATTTAGCTAGTTTTAGGTTATAGGTTAATCCAAAATTATTTATCCTTGTGTTATTATTTTGATTCTTATAATTTCACGAACATTTTACCTGTAAACGAACTACTCTTTGATTGATGGTTTTTTTGAAACTATCCATAGAAATTGATAAAAGCGTGCAAAACTTCTGCAAACTAACTCTGAATGACATCCATACTATTTTTTACTAGCTAACAAAGCCTTAAAACTCCACTAGAGTATAATTTTCTCTGTTTACATTGCCACTTATTGCTTTGCCCGTGCCGCCGGCCAGTGTCCGGCTGCCCACATTTATCTCCTTATTCTTTATACATACAAAGAATAAGGAGCTCTCACTCACATTCTCACATTGTGCTCACACAGTGAGATTTGGGAGCTCCACCCCACATCTTGTGTCCTGCTCTCTGTCTCCCTCTCTCTCCTTCTCACTCTCCACACACACACCGCATCCGCGCACTCACAATTGGTATCACAACTATGGTGACCGCGGAGAGCACGACGGCTTTGAGAGCTTCAAGGCGATAGCTCGCTTGCTCTCGGCGGTGGAGAGATTAAGAAAGCTTGGAAGCTTTGTGAGAATGCAATGGGAGCTTGTGAGCTCAGTTGAGAGTGATGTATGCTCTTGTGGAAGCTCAGAAAGGAGTGTGGAAGATTGTGTGTAGGTGAAGGTGCTGCCCTAAAAACTATGTGCGCAGTAGCACTGTTTTCAGATTCATTTTTCTCCTCGTAGAATGGAGATATGAGAATTCTGTCCATTAAGCCCATACGTTTGGACGTGGTCTACAACTTTGTAGAAGAAATTCCTCACCGTTTTGCTGATATTTAGCTCAGACTGACTGTATACAGAAATTGCAGGTTTTTGTTTTCGCATACTGTGCGAGTTTGATGCACTTTTGGAAGTACGACAGGTGCTCGAAGTTAAGTGCATAAATTCTGAGCTGAAGATGCAATTTCAGCTTGTGCAGAGCTTATGGTTTGAGGGTTTTTGGTAGATTTGGGCAACGAAGTACGAAGGCGTTTACACACCATCGAAGCGGTCTCTTGAGAGACACGGTTTTTGGAGCACACAGGTGGAGCTTCTTTCACTGGTTTTCACAGGATACTTTGGCAGTGATTTTGTGCTTGGATTCGTGGTCTTTGCGGATGGTTTGCATATGGTTATGGTGCATGGTTGATGCCCATTATACATGCATTTTGGCGAGCACTTTCAAGTGCCGGTGAGCTCTATTGTTTTCGCATTGATCAAGTTTTCGGATTGCAAATCTTTTGGCGCTTGCTTATGCGCGGTCACTCCGTTGATGTACGTTGAGTGCGGATTGCCATTGTGAAAATGTGGAGCCATTTTGGCATTTCTACTCATTGGCATTGAGTAGTGTTATGGTTTATGGTAGAGATTGTACTTCAGTTTTTTTGCTCAATTTTCAGGGGAAACTCTGCCGGATTTTTCCCAGATTCTCGCCATAGTTTGTGATCGAGTGTTTACTCTCACTTTGACAGGTTTTGTCAGTTTGGACACAACTTTGTGTTTTTGTATCCACTCTCGCAATAGTGAGGAGTTGTGTATCCTTCTTTGCTTGAGACAGTGATTTGCTCTCAGGTGGGAGAGTCTTGTGATCTCAAGTATTGTTTGCCATAGTTTTGGCATGGAGACGCTTCAGGTTAGAGGCGGTTCTCGCTCACGATCGCGACTGACATGTTGGCACTGCGGCCATGATGGGCATATTAGGCGTCGTTGCTTCAGGTGTATGAGGCAGCGGAAGAGGCAGATGCATGGTGCTACTATGAGGACAGATGCTAGAGAGTATGCATGTGACGGACATGTCACTTTTGAGTCTAGCTTGCCTTCAGACTACTTTGTGTTTTGGGATAGCACATTGTCTACGCGTTTTCTACTAGACGAGCATGCAGTTTTTCACGTGATACTACGTCGTGATTTGTTTTGCTCTTTCTCTAGTGGAAGACTTGGTTGTGTGCAGTTTGCTGATGGTTCAACATATGACATAGAGGGTGCTGGAGATGTATGCATGTCCTTGCCTAACGGTGCATTGCTTACGCTACGAGATGTACGTTATGTACCAGGACTCAGTCAGAGTCTCATTTCAGTGCGTCAGTTTGCAGAGTAGTGGACATCGTGAACTGCTTGGAGAGCGGTCATTTCAGATGCATAGGGGATCACTAGTGATAGCCAGAGGTGCTAGGAGTGGTATGGTATACCCTTTGCATATTTCTGACACACGAGGCGGTGTAGTCTCTGTGTATTTGCAGCCATGTTTGGAGCAAGAGACGAGGCGTGTCTCTTTTGCGGATGTGCTGCATGGAGAGCAGGTTGTGCAGTTGTCTTGTGGTGATGTTCACACAGAAAATGGTATCTCTGGGAATGCACAGCTTTGTTAGTCATCAGTTTAGGTGAATTCAGTTGAGCCAGAGACCGATTGTTCTATGATGCGTCTGATACGTTTGAGGGCGACAGTGTCCTTCAAACAGCTGTGTGTGATTGCAGTGGTGCTGATTTTTTGGTTTTGCAGTCATTCTCAGCCGAACATGCCTTTGCCAGATGATGCTGACATGTGATGCATAGTCAGATGGTTCCTGATGAGGATGCATGTGGCACTGAGGTTGCTGACAGGGATAGGTTGGCACACATAGTGCATGTTTCGTCGGCTTTTGGGTCTCTCATGTCTGACCTTTTGGTTTCGAGACCTGATCTTGCTTATGTGGTTGGTGCATTTGCAGTGGGAGTTGTCAGTTGTGCGATGACTGACACTGGCATTGTGCATTGTGGAGCCATGCAGGTTGTTACTCGATACCTGCATCAGGAGTGTCATCATAGCTCTAGCGGTAGTGATATGCATGCTGCATCTACACTAGAGCGGTTACAGAGTGAGCCAGTGGGCATAGGTTGAGAGCCGTCTTCTCTCACCTCTTGTATATACTAGTTGTAGGCTAGTCTTCTCGCCACTTATCGGCACACAGCCTTTAGTGGGAGAATGTTAGGTAAAGGCGGTGTGCCTCACCGTGCTTTGCCCGTGCCGCCGGCCAGTGTCCGGCTGTCGACATTTATCTCCTTATTCTTTATACATACAAAGAATAAGGAGATCTCACTCACATTCTCACATTGTGCTCACACAGTGAGATTTGGGAGCTCCACCCCACATCCTGTGTCCTGCTCTCTGTCTCCCTCTCTCTCCTTCTCACTCTCCGTACACGCACCGCATCCGCACACTCACACTTATAGCTCTAATGAGACTCATGGAATTCTTTGTTATGATACAACTCTTGGACTTCACACTTGACTATTCCACTCTCATCAACTTGATGATGCAGTAGGCCCATACTCAATGGGCCTACTATTGACTCATTAAGTATGGTGCCCAGGTTAGGGTGGGAACGCACGCACGCACGTGTGTGCGTGCGTGCGTGCACACACACACACACACTTGGGTCACTTTATTTGGCTATGATTTCTTCATCAAGCTACACACACAATTGCACCCGAACTACTGATGTAGAAGATAGTTATGTTGACACACTCACACTTGGGCACTTTAATCTAAATGGAACTGCATTATCCAGACTATTTTTGCCTAATGGAACTGATGGGAAGGTTTACTTCACTGTGATTGCGACACCCGACTACAATAAGCCAACTATCTGTACTTACACTAGATAACTACTTCAGCTTGCAAACACTAATATTGGCTTGTATCTACTAGATGAAGCAGATGGTTATACTGTTGCACACCTTGTATATTTAACTCAAACTGGCCTGATGGGGGATTCTAACTACTGAAGCTAATTACTTTATTGATTAAGGTTGACGTATAGGGTATTTTAAATAAGATCAAACCTCTAAATTGCAATACCAATTATGACTTTAGCTCTAATTGTTAAACTACAATGCTTAGCTCTTCTTTTGGGCTAGAACCCTTTCGCTACACACACACACACACACACACACACACACACACACACACACACACACACACACACACACACACACACACACGCAGGCGCACACACACACACACACACACACGCATGCACGCACGCACGCACACGCACATGTACACGCCATGCACACGCACACGTACCGCGCGTGCACACACACACACACATGCTGCTGTTTATACGCATTTTAACTCCTTTTGGTATATAGGAGTGGCTTGTTGCCACTTCCTAGGTATAATTAGCTGGGGATAGGTCTCAATAACTAGTATTGGCCTAGGAAACTTCTTGTGAATAATGGTTTGAATTCACTAGGTGAATTTCTAAATGGGAAATTAGTGGGTGGATTCTTAATGTATGGTACCTAATACTTTAGGAGTTAAGTGGGATAGTGGGGTTTTGAGCTGGTTGGCCTGAATTTGTATACCTTGTCCTCATCCGCTTGATGATGCAGTGGCTTCCTCCTGACCGCATCTGCTCTACAGCACACACTCTCTCTATCTGTGTAGGTGTGTGTGTGTGTGTGTGTGTGTGTGTGTGGAGAGGCAGCGCCGATGGTTCTTCTCCCCCATGAGGATTGGACCCGCCATACTTATGTGGAAGGAATTTGGCTACTGGCATTGTACCCTATAAAAGGTGAGCTTCCATGCTCACTTAGCATTGGTACCTATGTGCTTCTGTGGTGTGTGTGTGTACTAGTGAAGGGTTGTCTGTACCTTGGGATTGTGAGGGTTTTTCCCGCAAGGGTGTGTATTGTTAGAGTGGTTGGCTCTATGGAAAACGGAAGAAGTTTTTTCTTACAACTTGGTGGATGACCCTATATTATATGGTAGGTATTGGCTTACTTTTGAGAGGTTTAAGATAAGCGGCATGGTCTATTTTAGTAGGGTAGCTGCTGCAATTATTTTTCTAATGAGGTGCCTCTGGGGTTTGTTATTGAGCTTGCCTTTCTTGCTCAGATACGCTCTATTCCTGTTGATTGTTGTGTGACAGATCTTAGGCAAAGATGCTCATGTGGCCGAATATGGTTGTGAATGGTTGGTTGTGAATATGGTTAAGAATGGTTGTGGCCAAATATGGTTGTGAAGGGCTGTGAAATATGGCCTAATATGGTTGTGAATGGTTACCTTATAACTGCTCATGTGGCTGTATATGGTTGCTTATTGCATCAATTTTATGTTATTTAATGGGCCTTGGCGGCACACTGCCTTGGTCTTTGGAACAACTGGGGATTCTAGAATATCCCACCTCTACGTGTTTATGATCAAGGGGAATTGAGCATTCATACTTATTACCTTTTATATGGTTTGTTTGACTCCATCTAGGAAGGTCTAGTACATACTTACTAGCATCTCTTTGTGTTATAGGCAACTCCAAAGTATAGATTGATTGCACGTATGAGCACTATTATTGACCCAGAAAAAATAGCGGCAATTAATGCCAAACTCTGTAAAGTTAAGAAATAGGTATATGTGGCTCACTTCGGGGATAAAAAGCCTCATAAAACTCGTCTTCGGCGTTATCTCATGAGAGCTTGCAAAGCAAAAGGGGCTCCACATGGTTTCCCTGCAACCCCTTGTAAATGAAACCATCTCTGAATATAGGTTATGGTTAGCTTTACCTTTCTTATTATTTGTCTTTGAAAGCAATCTAGTTGGGTGACATCTATAACATGTGGGATACCCATGCATCACCTACATACGGTGCCAATGCTAACTATATGTTGTGTTGTTTCCATGGGTGCAGGTGAGGGTTACCTTCTCGTTTATGCTTTTCAAAGTTCCTTGGCTTGAAGATGGCAGACTTATATATCTTCAGGCTCTTGATTCTCTTGTACTTGTGTATAAAGACTGTTCTATACTATGAATGGGAATATACCACCTTTTCATTGACATAGTTTCTAGTGTCTTTTGTAAATTGTAAGGATTCTTTGGTGTATATGTTATATTGTTATTGGAAAACACACACACACACACACACACACAATGATACTTAAAAAATTCCTGACTTATTTGTCGCTCACCCCTATTATTGAGTCTCTACTATGGGACTCGGCCCTTCAGAATTACTAAAGGCTTGTTGTGGTGGCGGAATTTTTTCCTTGGCTGAATAGCGCGCGCACGCACGCACACACACACACACACACACACACACACACACACACACACACACACACACACACAGAGAGTACCTCCTGCCTTGAATGTAATCTCGAGCTCACTTAGCTACTGGGACTCTACTAAAACCCACCGCCTATGTGCACTACCATGGGATGTAGCCCTTCTCATTACATAAGTAAAGGCATTGTGGTATTACATCGGGAGAAACTTGGCTGTGAAAGCCCCTCGTTGCCTCTTCATTGCACCTTGCAGGCGGCCTCACCATCTCCGCTGGAGATCTCTCCGTGCTTGGAAAACTGCTCAATATGCAGTTATGGCGACCTCCCTCCATCCTCTATTTAAAAGGCGAGGGCGCATCTCTGCCCCTCACTTAGCTTTGTTTGTACTTTGTTTGTTTGCATAGAGAAAGTGAATGCGTATCTTGTGTGTCTCCACTGCATCAAAGCATGGAGCTTTAAACTCAAGTGATGGGTAGGCAACTATTATTTTATGGTTATTTTCATCTATTCTATGGCTATTTGCTTGTATTGCAAACGCATGTCCCTGTGAGAGGGTTTTTTTTACACAAGTATGGTAGAAAACTATGGGTTGTGTCCTCATGCAGGGTTTTAATCCCAACATTGGGGTTCTCTGTGTCGCGTTATTTTTGATGGTTCACTACCTGCTGTCGCAGTTAAAACTTGGTTTTTTAAGCAAATAAAAAATCTACCTACTGGTCGGCGGTTTGATCACTGTGTTGGCTATGGCTTTTTTGCCCTGGTGAGTGATGCAAACAGGCCCCCCTTTTTTTCATGCTTACTAATTCGGTTGCAGGTTGGCAGGCTTTCTGATGCCTTGTTGCATGACTATTACTCTACGATTGGTTAAACAATATGTTATTTTATGGATGGAGTACTTGAAAGGGGGGTGTTGTTCACCCTCCACACACTAGTAATGGATTTTTTTTTTGGGGGCCAGGTAACATGTTGTTACTGTCTCTAAAAATGGCTTTATAACCAGTTAAAATGGCAATACTTTGTGCTCTTTCTGCTGGCTCACTAGCAATTATTGTTCCTGTTTACTTGGTTATTTTTTGGTTACTACCGACTGTTGCTTAGGAAGGATTTTTTTAAACAAAAAGAAGGGTTTACTATTGCACATAGCTATTTACTTCACTATGATATGGGTTGTCGGCATTACTACATTCCATTACTGATTCTGTGAATGTTCCCTAAAAATGCACTGTCTTTTGATCATTAAATAGACATTATGATCTTGTAAACTATGGTGAAAGTAGGGCTTGAACCTGCTACTTATGGGTGTTAGATGGTTCTTTTGTAGCACCACTTCTTTTTGGTTACTAGTTTAATGGCTATAATCCGTCATGATGAAAGTTCTACAAGGATTTCTTCTTTACATTCACACAAGGAATTGCATATTGTATGGCATGAATTTTTTTTGTAAAAAAAGAGGGAAGACTCTTGTTCTTATTTGGATTCAACAAGGGCTTCTTGCCACTTGGTCTTGCCATAAGGATGTATAAGATAGGTAAACCTACAAAACTGATGTGTTTTGATAACATGATGGGCCTAAAAACTTTGCCCAAAACAATCATTGAACTTGCATATAGCTGGATTGGAACTATCAAAGGATTTTTTTATAAAAAGAAAAACCTATGCACTAATTGGTGATTTCATTAAAAGATGAGCTGTGATTTAAGAAAAAGGGGGATTCTGACACTTGGATTAGAAGGGGTAAGGGCCTTCTAATCAGAATGATGTAAAATTCTTCTATAAATCTTTGGGTACGTCATATTATTTATGGTAAAACAGCTGCACACACACACACATGCGCACACGCACACGCACACACACACACACGTCACTTTCTCTTGGAATCCCATTGGAATCTTGGATCCTTAGCCTGATACAATCTTTGGCCTTGGCACTTCTAGTGGTGGAAACTACCTCTTAGTACAACTAGGCTTTTCACCCCAACAAGTGGGTGGGAGCAAACCCTTAAGGACTATATATATTTTTTGACCACGCTACCATGACTAGGTGCACACATGGTTCTCTTACCAAGCAGGGTAAGTGGAGAATCACGTGGCTTTGACATAGTAGCTAATGGAACCCCCCTCTTAACCAATTCCCCCAATAAAAAGGCGGGAACTAAACCCTTAAAGTATTTTTAGGGAATTGATGAGCACTGCCACGTTTGGGTACACCGTATTTATCATGGGTTCTCCTCCCAAGCAGGCTGGGTAATGGATCGCTTGACTTGGCCTTGCCGTGGATGTATCTCCCTCTCTCCATCTCCCCTACAACAACACTTTCACCCCCTGCAGACTGTGTAGCTCGCACACCCTTCAAACTTGGGGCTTCCACTTGCTCAGTTGCACCACTGTATGGTATTTCCCCTATCCTTCTCTTTCTCTTTCCTATCTGTGCCTCATGATGCTTCACTGTTATATTTTGATGGCTCTTATTGACGAAGTCATGATGCTGCTTCGGGAGGCATTGTCATTTATGATGCACAAGGAAAACTTGTAAGGAAACAAGGGCTGAAACTTGATGCAAAAAGTAACAATGAAGCAGAGTACATGGCTCTTGAAGGTGGTTTGCACATTTGTTTACAATTGGGAATTAAACGCTTACAGATCAAAGGAGATGCCTTGAAGCAAGTATTGGGAGTATGGAAGAATAAAAATCCTAAACTGAAGAATTTATGCTTCAAGATGAAATCGTTGCTCAAGAAGTTTGAAGCATGGAGTTTGTGTTACCATATACATGTGGTAGTGATGTGTGTGATTACACTAGGACCACCAGGGCATTTTTCCCTCTTTAGGAGGTTTTTTCCCCGTGCATTATAAATACGCCCATCACTCTAGAGCTATCTATCTTTCCATTTCACACTAAGTAACACACTCTCTATTATGTGGCTTGAGCTTCCTTCGTCTTCTCCAAGCTGCGTGCATTTCCTTGCAACCCTAATTCCAACAATTGGTATCAGAGCTGGTTGCATCCTCACGGGCTCAATCGCCAGCAGCTCCAGCACTTGCATGCTCACTTTCTCCGATTTTTGTGAGCTTTGGCGCGAGTGTTCATAGGTCAACAAAAATTTTGGGACGGCTCGTAGAGCTTAGTCTGCTCAGATTTCTAATTGGGCTCATTTGGGCCTCCATTTCCACTATAGGCTACTGCACATGCTATTTTGTCATTTTGTGAAAATTTTTTGTCAGTGTCGTTTTTTGCATAACAGGTGCCTTACAGTCTTCTACGGCTTGTGCTATATAGCACGTGTTGTTCCCACTTCTTTTCTCCTCTTTTCATGCAGTTTTCACACTAGGTGCATCATTTACCATGGCTGACAACAACACAGATGTGTTCAAGATGTTTGCTGCTGAGGACAGATTGGATGGGGACAATTACCCTATGTGGGATTACATGATGCAACATGTTCTTGTGTGAAAGGGCGTCTGGAATATTGTGCAGGGCATTGATGTACGTCCTAGTTCTGAGGATGCAGGCGATGTTGAGGATGTTGCAGGTCTTGCTACAAGGATGGCTGCTATTAGAGTTGTTTTGCCTACGGCAAAACAATCTCGTTGGGATGTAAAGGACGTGTAGGCTCATGCATTGATTGCATTGTCTCTGAAGCGCACCATTGTTCCTCACATCCGTTCAAAAAAATCTGCAAAACAAGCTTGGGATATTTTGGCTCGTCTTTATGCAAGTCGCAATGAGGCTAAAATTGCTTTGCTACATAAAGAGCTAGAGTTGAAGATTATGCATGAGGAAGATGATATGGACACTTTCCTTGCTGGTGTCCAAGGATATCAATGAGCAACTTATTTTTGCTGGTGAAGTCATTTCAGACAGTTCCCTTGTGCAGACTGTTCTTGATGCCTTACCAGATTCTTAACAGACTTTTGAGAGTTTAGTTGAATTATTAAATTACCTAAAGCTCTCACAAAAGGGGAAAGGGGGACACATGTCATAAGGCTATCACTTATACTGCTTAATTACCATTGTCTAGGCCTGGGGAGGTCCAATGAGGGTAGAGCATGAGCAAATAGCAAGAGGGGTCGCCCAAGGGAGAGAGGGGGCTGATTTTTGCAAGGCATTATCACACACACACTCACACAATCTCATGTGTGAAGTAAAGAAGACTCTCTCTCGCCTTCTCAAGCTTTAATGGAAAGCTTACCACCTACTCCAAGCTTGTGAGAAGGGAGGCCTACACCAACAACTCTTGGATTTGTGATGAAAATCCAACCAAGAGACAAGCTTCAATGCATGCTCATCTCCTCTACCATGCTAATTACTAAGCTAAGCTATGCTAATATGAGTGATTAACTGAGGAGATGTACATCTTTCTCGTAAGAATACTCCTACTTCCTCTCAATATACTCTCATACCCTGCTAGCTCTCACCATCTTCGAAGGTGTGTGAGGTCTTGGGTCTGAGACCGGGGATAATTGATGTTGTGTTTACTAAGTGTTTTGCTTAGTGCATGAAGCTTTCATCTTCATTGCACTAGCTAGTCTTGAAGGAACACAAATAATTGTATTGTACAATGTCTCTCTTGATCGGAGAAACCATAATACAAAGCCTTTTGGAGGGGCGACCGGCTCCATGCAAATCCGGTCCTCAACTGTTGTCAATAACTTAATTTCTCTCTCGTTTGAAAGTATTGTTCATGCTATCTAAGTAGGTGTTATGCTTTTTGTTGCTCTCTCCACCCAAGTACTCTTGTAATTCTCATTAGGAATCTATTCTAATGAAATGCCCACTATGTTCATGCTAATTTCCGCTACACACAAGTTTTTAGGCCATTAAATGTTACATTGGTATCAGAGCACAAGGTTTCTCTTTTCTTGCTCAAGAAGGGAGGTCCTCAAGCTAGCTATAAATGGTTTGTATTATTAATTGCCTGTGAGTAAGTAGAATAGGGATTTTTCAGCCTTGCAGTGCGCCTGCCTTCGTGCAGTTAACGGGGCATCACCGTCGAGAGCTATGGTCTTAATAGTGGAGTCCTACGGGGCTTGCCTACAGCTTAACCACTATTGAGATATTAGAAGCTTAACAGGAGCCGGTGATGTTTTGGTGTTGAACAACCCTCTCTTCTAATCCTTGCAATTAATGGTATTCGAGCCACGGGTACAGTAGCTTGAGTGCTTTTTCTAAAGGGGTAAAGAGGAGTAGCAACTAGGGCTTGAAGTGCCAAAGTACACCTAAAAAGTTTACACCTAAAAGTTGTTAGAATGGCTGACAATAGTAAAGAGAGTGAAATTAATGTTGATAATTGATTTTGCTAATGAGCAAGCTACTAATGATGCTCCGATGCTTGTTAACTATCTTGTTTCTAGGCTTCAACAAGCCATGGGCAATCCATCTCTCCAAAGTGAAGTGCAACGGCAACTCCGTGCTCACGGGATTCTCCAAGCTCACCACCATTACGAGAGAACACCTAGGAAGCCTCCTTGTGAGACTTCCAAAAGAGGTCTCTCTCCGATTCGTGAAGAAGAAGAGAATCCATACGAAGGGCTCAAGAATTTACTTCTTGATGATGCATCTCCTTCCCAAAGCAGAACTCAAGAGCCTCCACCAAAGGAACGAGAAAGAAGTGAGTCTCCCGCCACCTTGGCGGAGATGGCTCCATGAAGACGGCGGGCTAAACGCTCTCCATCACCACCAAAGCAGAAAAGACCATTGCACCCTTCTCCACACCATAATTCAAAGAGGGATGATAAAAAGCAAGAGAAGAAAAAGGCGAGAAAGAGGACACCCTCTTCTCCATCTTCTTCATCCTCTTCCTCTTATGAAAGTGATGGTGAAGATGACGAAGATCAAGACAAGAAAAAGGCGAGAAAGAGGTCACCCTCTTCTCCACCTTCCTCAAATTCTTCACCTTCTGAAGAAAGTGATGGTGCAACCTTTGAACCATCAAAAAGAAGAGGCCATAGGAAATCCTATGCCGCATGGAAGAGGTCGTCCAAGCTAAAGAAGTTCAAAGAGGTAGGGAAGAGCATCTCTTTCCTTACCTATGATGGCACCTTTGGTGCTACGGACAAAGTCTTGGCCTTTATCCAACAGTTTGATACTGCGTTTGGAGTGAGGGCTTCATGGAGTCCTCTAAGCTACGCCATGTAGCTATGCACTTTTAAAAATCCGCCAGGCAATGGTGGTCTAGCCTACGAGCCAACGGTGAAGCTCCAGAACATGGAAAGCTTTAAGAACTTCCATTATGAAGTAGTTTTTGGCCACCGATGCCAAATACAAAGTATTGACCGAATGGTGAAGCTTAAAGCTCTCTCCCTATGAATCCATCCACAAAGACAAGTTTTGGGACCTACAACTCAAAGCCACTGTCTTCAAAAAGTTGGATTTTGGAGAGCAAAAGCAACAATTTTTTGCGGGCTTAATAGAAGAAATGGCGGAGTATGTCAACTCCCAAAGGCCACGTACCATATCGGCAGTAATACACCATACTATGGTGGCCTCTTGAATCAATTTCCAAATGGGGGCTAAAAGAAATAATAAGCCCACGGAAAACAAGGGCTCCAACAAGCCTAAGGGGAAGGACAATGTCCAAAAGTCTCCTAAGGGAAACTCCAACAAAGCTAAAGAGAAGGGAGTTTACAAAGGTAAAAACAAACTCTCTCCTGAAGAGCTTGAGCGTTATCGCAAGGATAACCGGTGTTTCAAGTGCGGCAAACAAGGGCATGCGTACCGTGCTTGTCCCCAAAAGAACAACCGCCAAGATCCTCCTAGAGCTACCTTGGTTGAAATCCAAGAGGAGGAGACTCACCAAATTCACCCCACAAAAGATCTCCTCTATGCCATGCTTGGGAAAAGGTAAGAGAACATGATGCTTTTATTCTCTTTGACCCTAGTTCTACTCACAATTTTATATCTATAGAGTTGGCCACCAAGCTAGGCATACAAGCCTACGAGATGGGAGATGTCCTACCCGCAGACACTGCTTTCAAGGAGCAAGAAGCTTCAGTCACTCCCTTAATCGGGAAATTGAGGCTTCATGTCCAAAGCTATGTGGACAAAGAGGACTTCTTTATCTCTCCTCTCAAGCATGAGGATGTAATCCTAGGGGCACCATGCTTGACCGCATGGCTGCCAATGTTAAATTTCCTGAAAGGAGAATCTCCTTTAAGTTCAGGGAAAAAGACATGTATATAGATGCTAAGGAAATGGGTAACACTATCCCCATTGTACATACACCAGCTTTCAACAAGTCAATAAAGAGCTCTATTTCCGTGTACATGATTTTTGTTAAAGATTCTCAAAATGAACCTGATGCTTTAGCAAAAGAAAATAAAAGCAACCGAAAGGAATTAGAGTTATCCAATTTTCTCAAGGGGTTTCAAGATGTTTTTATTGACGAAATCCCTTGTGAGCTACCTCCTAAACGAGGTAATGATGACCATGCAATTGAACTTCTTCCAGGAAGTTCACTGCCTAACAAACCTCCTTATAGAGTTTCTCAAGCTCAACAAGAGGAGATTATGCGGCAAGTGCATGAGTTAGTTGAGAAGGGCATGGTTAGGGCTAGCTCATCTCCATTTTGCTCACCTGTGCTATTAGTGCAAAGAAAGACGACACATATTGTATGTGTGTCGACTATAGAGCACTAAATAGGATCACTATCAAGAATAGGCTTCCCGTTCCACGCGTAGAAGACCTATTTGATAAGCTACAAGGATCGACCTAAAAAGTGGCTATCATCAAATAAGGATAGTTGATCAAGACATTGTAAAGACCGCATTTCGCACCACATTTGGTCTTTACGAATACATTGTCATGCCTTTTGGCTTGACCAATGCACCAACCACATTCAACCGCTTGATGGAGAAGCTGTTCAGGCCTCATCGAACCTTCACTGGAGTGTTCTTTGATGATATTATCATCTACTCTAATTCATTAGACGAACACAAGTAACACCTCCAGGTAATATTCCAAGTTTTAAGAGAGAATAAAATTTATGTTTATCGAAAGAAAAGTGAATTTTTCTTGCAAGAGATTCAGTATTTAGGTCACATTATCTCTCAAGATGGCATCCAAATGGATCCATCAAAGTTAGAGGTAATAAAAGGATGGCCTAAACCAAAGAATCTTCATGAACTAAGAAGCTTTATAGGTATGTGTGCATACTATAGGCGCTTCATAGAAAAGTTCTCACAAATTGCGGGACCATTACATGACCTAACAAAGAAAAGCGTTAGGTATACATGGTCTGCTAAGGAGAACGATGCTTTCAAAAAGCTTAAAGAAAAGCTTATCTCTCAACGTGTGCTTACACTACCGGATCTCTCAAAACCATTTGAGGTCCAATGTGATGCTTGTGGTGATTGCCTTGGAGCTGTTTTGCTCCAAGAAGGGCACGCCATAGGCTATGAAAGTCGAAGGCTCGACCCTGTTGAGCAAGCTCTAGGCATATATGAAAAGGAACTCCTTGCAGTTCTACATGCCTTAGACTCATGGAAGCACTATTTATAGGGGACTCCTTTCATTCTGCGAGAACGGATCACCAAAGTCTTAAATACTTCATTACGCAGACCAAGCTTTCCAACAAACAAATGAGGTGGGAAAATTTCCTTTCGCAATTTCATTTTCATATTGCTCACATTGATGGCAATCAAGCATAATCAAGTAGCTGATGCACTCTCAAGATGGCCGAGAGTGAATGCGGTTTCCATAGCAACTCACAATGATCTATCTTCAATGATAGATGAGTATGCTATTGATCCCAATTTTAGAGATGTGATTTCAGCCCTTGCATTAGGAAAGAAAGAAGAACCATTTACTTTACAAGATGGTTATCTTCTCTACGGCAATAGACTATGTGTACTAAATCACTACGTGAGAAAGTAATGTATGAATGTCATGCTCCACCTTATGCGGGACATAGAGGGATTCAATCTACCTTAAAGGGAATTGAAACATATTTCTATTGGCCTACCATGAAAGTGAACATACAAGAGTATGTTTCTAAATGTGTGGTATGCCAAAAGACAAAATTTGATAGAGGGAAGCAACTTGGATTGCTTCAACCCTTGCCAATACCTAATTCACCATGGGAGAGCATATCCATGGATTTTATCTTTGGATTGCCTAAGTCTATCCATGGGAATATGGGAATATGGAAGATAGTAGACAGGTTCAGTAAACAAGCTCATTTGATACCTGTCAAAAAGACCATCAAAGCCCATCAAATGGCAACCCTCTTCATTTCACAAATTTTCAAGTACCATGGCTTGCCAATGTCCATAGTGTCGGATAGAGATCCTAGAATGACCAGTAATTTCTGGAAGGGTCTCTTTGAGAATTTAGGGACAAAGGCTAAACTTCTCTTCAGCCTATCATCCACAAACGGATGGCCAAAGTGAAATAGCTAACCTAACAATTCTCGATCTACTAAAAGCCTATGTAACGGAAGTAGATCAAAGATCCCAATGGGAGAAGTACTTACCCTTAGTGGATTATGCTTACAATAACACCGTACATACTTCCACGGGAAAAGCACCTTTCGAGGTAATTGAGGGAAGATCAAAAAGTCCCTTGCTACTTAAGGTACATGGGAAGATCTTCGCTGCAGATGAGTATAGCCGGGACCTACAAGAATCTTTTCAAAAGATTAAGGATGCTATGTCTATCTCATAGCAAAGGCAAAAGGCTGCTGCTGACAAGCACAGAAGATCCCAAGCCTTTAAGAAAATGATTGGGTCTTACTAAAGTTTCCCAAGGCTCGATTAAGGCACACGACAGGCAAGAATCCTACGGGACACCCAAAATACTATGCTAAACTAGCAAAAAGGTACTATGGTCCCTTCCAGATTCTTCGGCCAATCAATGAGATGGCCTATCAACTCAAGTTGCCCAATCATTGGCTCATACACAATCTTTCCATGTGAGCCTATTAAAGCCTTACAAAGGAGAGCCACCTCAAGAACCAACTACTGAAGACCCACCGGAGATCGAGGACCAAGAGGAGGTGCTGCAGCCCAAGTCCATTCTCCGACATGAAGACAAGGTACTAAGAGGCGGTAAGACTATCTGACGATATCTTATTAAGTTTAAGAATTATCCTTTTAAAGATGCTAGATGGATGCAAGGCATACAATTAAAGGATAACCTAAACCTTGTCAATGCTTACAATGCTTCCCAAGAGTAAGCAATGTACAAAATGTTAAAAATGAACAAAGTTTTTGTCTTATAAGACTCTCTTTTTCTTTATTGTGCACAAAAATGAAGTAGTATGCATGCTTAGATCAAGTTTGCGGAGACGACGTCTCCCAAACACCAAGTAGAGCTTGTCACTCTACTATGGAAGGTTGATAGGACTAATGTGCAGACATGCTTGCGGCAGCCTCAGGCTCTCAAGCACCAAATGGACTAGTCATCCATTGTGGAATGATGTCGTAGGGTAACATAGGGGTCCTCTACCCACTAAGAAAAGGACTCATGAATATGCTTTATCTTCTCTACACCATAGTCGAGGACGACTATGATTTCAAGAGACAGGTAATGTCATAATAATCAATATCTAAGTCTCTTAAATGATTTTCTCATGTTAAACTGATCATTTAATATGGGGAAGTGCCAGGGGAGAAAAAGCTAGAATATTGGTTAAGCTAGCAGACCGGCCACAATAGGGATCCAAAGGAGGGAAAATAGGGATCCAAAGGGGGGGCCATCTGCAAAAGAGCCATGTGCAACAATGGGCTTAAAAGACCCTAAGGTTCAGCCCATTAAGACTTCCAAAATGCTAAGGTTCCAAAATTCAAAGGTTGTGTCCAAAGGTCAACCATGGGGGAATTGGATGCTTTGTGTGTGTCAAAAAAGTCTTTACAAATCCCTACTAAGGAGGGGGCGAGCCTTGCTTGTAGGGGATGAGAGAGAAATCCACACACACACACACACACACACACAAGCTCCCTTTACACAAAGGGAATGAGGGACACATGTCAGCTCCCTAGCCCAGATGCCCACAAGGTGTACCCAATTTCTATTGGATGGCCTTGGAGGTGGACCAATGAGAATTAGGCTAGAGTAAATCTAGTTTAATTAATTTAAAAACACTTAATAAAAGAACCAATGAGAATTAAGTCCTCTAGAAGACTATTGGACAGTCTCCCAAGGGGTCCAATGAGCATTCAGCAGCCCAATGGCTTGCCTGATTCCTATTGGCCAGGAGGCAAAGGGGTCCAATGAGAGTTTAGTTGAATTATTAAATTACCTAAAGCTCTCACAAAACGGAAAAGGGGGACACATGTCAGAAGGCTATCACTTATACTGCTTAATTACCATTGGTTAGGCCTGGGGAGGTCCAATAAGGGTAGAGCATGAGCAAATAGCAAGAGGGGTCGCCCAAGGGAGAGAGGGGGCTGATTTTTGCAAGGCATTATCACACACACACACACACACTCACACAATCTCATGTGTGAAGTAAATAAGACTCTCTCTCTCTCTCTCCTTCTCAAGCTTTAATGGAAAGCTTACCACCTACTCCAAGCTTGTGAGAAGGGAGGCCTACACCAACAACTCTTGGCTTTGTGATGCAAATCCAACCAAGAGACAAGCTTCAATACATGATCATCTCCTCTACCATGCTAATTACTAAGCTAAGCTATGCTAATATGAGTGATTATGGAGGAGATGTACATCTTTCTCGTAAGAATACTCCTACTTCCTCTCAATCTACTCTCATACCCTGCTAGCTCTCACCATCTTCGAAGGTGTGTGAGGTCTTGGGTCTGAGACCGGGGATAATTGATGTTGTGTTTACTAAGTGTTTTGCTTAGTGCATGAAGCTTTCATCTTCATTGCACTAGCTAGTCTTGAAGGAACACAAATAATTGTATTGTACAATGTCTCTCTTGATGGGAGAAACCATAATACAAAGCCTTTTGGAGGGGCGACCGGCTCCATGCAAATCCGGTCCTCAACTGTTGTCAATAGCTTAATTTCTCTCTCTTTTGAAAGTATTGTTCATGCTATCTAACTAGGTGTTATGCTTTTTGTTGCTCTCTCCACCCAAGCACTCTTGTAATTCTCATTAGGAATCTATTCTAATGAAATGCCCACTATGTTCATGCTAATTTCCGCTACACACAAGTTTTTAGGCCATTAAATGTTACAACTTAGGTACTAAACATGGTCCTACAAAAGCTTTGCAGTTTATTACTCCATATGAAGTATGGCATGATAGAAAGCCTTTTATTGAGCACATGCATGTTTTTGGCTGTTTAGCATATGCTTTGGTGCAACAAACACAGCGCAGAAAATTGGATGATAAGGCTGTCAAATTGCTGAAAGCAAAGGTTATAGGTTGTATCATTCGCAAACAAAACGTATTCTAGTTTCATGGGATGTAGTGTTTGTGGAAGATTCTATTCAGCCCTTGCTGTCATGTACTAGAGATAGTAATGTAAGCGCACAAGACATTTATGACACTTTGTTGCCTCTTTTCAGTGGTGGAAATACGAATGTAAGTTCCAATGAGGCAAATGTACAGCCTATGGGGGCTTCTGAAAATGTTATAGATCAGCCTATTACTGATGTAGATGTACATGATGTACTTGATGAGGAAAGGCTAAAAATGAGCACGCTAGAGGTATGCCAAAATGGCTGGTGCACACTTTGCATGACAGTAAATTGGATGCACATTTGTCTAGTCGTACTTGTTCAGGATCTTGCCATGCATCTTATGCATTAGATTTTTATGGTTTGGCTATGTCTAGCTTACATGATGTGGAGGAACCTCTGTCTTTTGATGAAGCACAAAATTCAAAAAATTGGATGGCTGCCATGCAATCAAAATATGATGCACTTATAGAAAATGACACATGGACTTTATGTGATTTGCCTCCTGGAAAAAAGGCCATTGGTACAAAGTGGGTTTACAAGTTGAAAAGCAATCCGGATGGTGAGATCGATTGCAATAAGGCTTGACTTGTTGCAAAGGGTTATGCACAGCAAAAAGGCATAGATTATGAAGAGACTTTTTCTCCGACTTGTCGTATGACTACTGTGCGTTTTCTATGTGCATTGGCAGGATGTACATCGATCAAACATTGTTACTGATTTCTTGAATGGTGACATCTTTGAGGAAGTTTATGTAACATAGCCTAGCAATTTTTGTCAAGAAAGGGCAAGAGGACAAAGTGTGTATATGTAAGAAGGCTTTGTATGGGTTGAAGCAATCTCCTCGTGCTTGGTATGAGAAAGCTGGTACTCATTTGGTCAAACAAGGCTTTTATAACAATCCAACAGAAAGCACATAGTATGTAAAGCATGAGGGTGATGTACTTCTCATTGTGGTTCTTTATGTAGATGATTTGCTGATTACTGGACGAAATGAGAGACATATTGCTGAATTTAAAGCTGATTTGAATGCTACTTTCAAGATGAAAGATTTGGGGCTTTTGCATCATTACTTGGGAATACAGTTTAAGCTGTGTGATGGTGGTGCCTTGTGTCAGAAAAGTTACATAGAGACATTACTATGTAAGTTTGGACTCGAGGGTTGCAAACCTATTGCCACTCCCATGGAAACATGTTTGAAGTTGAGTCTACATGATGCTGGTGATCTTGTTGATGTCACTACTTTACCAAACTGATGTTGGCTGCCTCATTTTTGTATGCAACACGAGGCCGGATATTCAGTTTGCAGTCTCACAGGTCATCATATTTATGCATAGCCCAGGGTCTAAGCATTGGCAGGTTGTCAAGAGGATTTTCTACTACCTTAGTGGCACTTTACATCTTGGATTGTTTTATCCCAAGGGGGGATCATTGCCGCCAGACTTACATGCTTTTTCGGACTAAGGTTGGGCTGGTTGTTTTGATATGCGAGTGTCCACAAGTGGTTTTTGTTTCATGCTTGGCAGTTCATGTATATCATGGTTGAGCATGAAGCAACCTACCGTGGCCACTTCTAGTCGTGAGAGTGAGTACAGGGTAGTCTTCACAACTACGGTTGAGTGTGTATGGCTCAGATGCCTTATGGCTGATTTGGGTGTTGGACAGGACACTGCCAACACTATGTACACAGATAGTTGGAGAGCATTGGCAGTTGCAAGGAACCCAGTTTTTCATGCTCACACAAAACACATTGACGTGCATTACCACTATGTCAAGGAGAGGCTCTCAGCAGGAGAGATCATCTTGGCTTATGTGCCAACACATGACAACCTTGCAGATCTTTTCACAAAGGCATTGCCTCGTGAGAAACTCAAAGATTTCTGCAAAGCTTTGGGCTTACTCCCCTATGTGGACTGATAATGGCATGGAACTTCCCTTTACTCATGTGCCAGCTCTCGTTCACCGCATCACTCCAGGGGGGACTTGTTACCATATACATGTGTAGTGATGTGTGTGAACACACTAGGACTACCGGGGCATTTTTTCCCTCTTTAGGAGGTTTTTTCCCCCGTGCATTATATATACGACCATCACTCTAGGGCTATCTATCTTTCTATTGCACACTAAGTAACACACTCTCTATTGTGTGCCTTGAGCTTCCTTTGTCTTCTCCAAGCTGTGGGCGTTTTCTTGCAACCCTAATTCCAACAGTTTGCAGCATATTGAGAGGTTTCAAAATGAAGAAGCTCATGATGCTGCCCAAGAAATGATCACTTGTGTGTTTGTATTGAAGGCAAATGCCCCCTTTATATCATGGGAGGTAAGTGTTATCAAAGGAGATGGATTTTTTGATAGGTTTTTTACCTGAAGGTCTACATCCTCCAAAAAGTATGCTTTTATAAGAAAATCTAGGAAGTACAAAATGCTCGATGATGTGTTTTACATGAAAGGAAGTGATTTGGTTTTGTATCGTGTGCCCTGGAAAGAGGAAATTTACAAGATTTTGGAAGAAAATCATGAGGGATCTTGTGGAGTCCATTTTTCCATGAAGATCATGTTGCATAAAATTTTGCAAGAAGGCTATGTGTGGCAAAGCATTCAACGGGATGTTAACCATTGGTGCAAGTCTTGTTTGCCGTGTCAAAAAATGGGAAAGAGAATTTTGACGCTTGAATTATGAAAGACAATTCTAGCTTTTGATGTGTTTGAAAAATGGGGCCTTGATGCTATTGGACCCTTACCCATGAATAACAAAAGGAATGCTTATATTTTGACAGTAGTGGATTATTTTTTCAAACAAATTACTAGTAAAGAAATGGGAAAGTTTGTATACGAGCATATATGCTGCAAATTTGGTGTGCCATTAGAATTACTTTCTGATCGAGGATCAGGATTTAGAGGAGAGCTGTTTGATTTCCTATGCAAAAAGCTCAATGTACAACACAAGTACAATTTTCCTTATTATCCCCAATGCAATGGTCTCAATGAGAGGTTCAATGGAGAGTTGGTGAAGATCTTGGCAAAGATGGATTCATAGGTGCCTTGTGCATTATGGGCCTACACAATTGCTATCAAAATGAGCACAGGGTTTTCTACTTACCACTCGGTCCATGGCAAGGAAGCATTATTGCCAATTGAAGTGGAGATTCCTGCACTCAAATTCTTGTCATTGGGAGATAAAGAGCAAAGAGCTACTTGGCAGAAAAGGTTGTTGGATTTGCAATGTTCGGAATTGGACAGAATTTTGGCTCTGAGCTACTATGAAGAAGTGTTAAAGAAGGCCCAATAAAGGCTAATGAATGCGTAAAGGATAAGGGAATCGAGAAGGGTGCTCTTGTGTTGCGATACAATAGTAAGCTGGATAGTACCTTTCAAAAAAAGTTTCGAATTAATGGGACATATCAGTTGGCAGATTTGGGTGGTGTGCACATCATAAATACCGTGTCAATGGTTACAGATTGAAGAAATATCTAGCATGTTTGATGAAAATTGTGAGAAGGGAAAGATATTATCAATAGAGGAAGACAATGTAAAGACATCTAAGAATGTGAATGAGGTTTTTGGGAATGAGCTACAACAATTGTTCACCCTAGAAACCTCTGCTTGTCATGAATGATCAAGCAGGCTAGGGGGGTTGGTAAGCTATGTCAAGCATTTCTTGGATGAGCATAAAGTCATCAAATCATGCTAAAATTCTTGCTAACTAGCCTCATGTACATATGTGTACATAGTGCTTCGAGTCTTGCAAGTGATCATGGAAAAATTCATGTACAAAGGTTTGATTTTTTCAGGCTTGGGTGCTAAGGTTTTGGGTTTTTCAAGTCTCCAAGACATAGTTTTCAATAAGGATTTTCAGCCGTGCTTTACAACTTGTGAATCGGACTTGTAGATCATGAGTTATGTACATCCGAAGTGGGTGGTCTCAACTTAGAAAGTGATTGCAGCCGCATGCAACAAGGGAAACTGGGACAACTTGATGATTTGAATTAGAAATGCTGAGATTTGAAATCTCCAAAAGTAGCCAAGGTGATGGGCTCCAAGCCGTACTTTATGGTGTGTCATTTGGTGATCGGAGCAACAAGTTATGCTTTTGGGAAGGTTGTCCGAGAAGTTCTTGTACTTGAGAGAAAAGCTGGAAATTAATTGGGCATGAGGGAGTTGGGAGAATTGTGGAGGAACTGCCATGTGACATGGGAATTATCCCACATGGGAAGGGAAAAGGGGAGAATGAGGGGTATATAGGGCAAAGGGGGTGCCCATTATGGGTGTACACTTGAGAGAAGCTTGGCCATGGAGGGCTCGTGGACTCTTGAGGGAGAAAGGGCTCCCTCTAGTGTTCCCATTCAACTAGACAGGCACCTGGCCACCCCTTTTGGTCCACTAAACATTTGCCCCCACCCCATTCCCTTGGTCAAAAGGTCACTGGCACCTCATTTTCTACGCAAAAAAGGCAAAAAATGAACCAATTAAAAGAGGCGTACAAAGAGAGCCTTGTTGGCTGTGAAGAGAGAGGAAATTTTTGGGGATAAAAGATAAGAAAGACCCCCATTTTAATAGCTGCAACACCTGCATACATTCCAGAGACCTCATTTTTGAGCAAGAGGGAGTACACCTCCAGCTTTGAGGGGCCATAACTCTTTCATTTCTCGCCTGTTTTTTGCCTATGGATACTCTATGGACATCTCCACAAGGTGAGCTACATCGCGATGTCATTGGTTTCTTCTAATTCCTAGTGTGTTTCATGCTTAAAGGGTTTTTCATAAATCTTTACAGGTGTTTATCACAGGTGTTCTCGACAGTGCAATAGTTCTTTCTTTTCGACGGTGTGACTCGTGCAAGGCTATAGAGGCACTAGTTTTTATTATTGTTTGCATGCTAATAACGTCCCACATGCAAATGGGTATGCTTTTATTTCCCTCTCTTGTCTTTTGGATTCTGGCGCATCGCGTTTCTTCACCTACCGTTGTGAAGTTTGCTGCGATATGGATTGCATGAATGTAGTTGATGGTGGGCCGTGTTCCGTCGGCAAACAACACGGATGGATTATCAGCTTCTATTTTTGGAATACATGAAGGCAAGGGCTCTGCAAGCTTCCAATATATAAGGTGAGTTCATTCTTACTTAGTAATGATGTCTATGTCTGGTTGTTTGCTACTGTACTTTTTTTCCCTGGTTGTGAGAGTGTGTGTGGGGAAACCGATATGGCCAAAAGGGAAGGAGAAATTGGTTGTCGTGGATTTGGCAACTCCTACCCCACAAACTTCTCACGTGCAAATTCCTAAGGAGAAATTGGCTGTCATAGATTTGGCAACTCCTACTCCACAAAGTTCTCAGGTGCAAATTCCTAAATAATACTAATTGTGATACAAAAGATGGGTTGTCCGATGTTGGTTGTGGATATTCTTCATATGGTATTTGAGTTGCACAAATGGCATGGGTTATTGGCCTGTTGTTGCTGATTATACATTTATGTGGACTGCGTGATTAACCTTGACCATTAGGCAAAATTTGGACTCACAAAGGGGCCCTTTAAGGAGTTTGACTTTACCTCTCTCTACCAAAACGGGCGCACGGATAAATTCTTGCAAACAAACTCCAAAGTTGGTGGAGGTTTGACAGTTAGAATGTCCTCTTCAAGCTCTATCTACTGATATATAGCACGCCATGAGATTCCTCATATTTTAGAAGATTCTTTTTTTTAAATTCACCTATGATGTGACAACTCTGTCGGAATCTAAGTGAATAAAAAAAAGAATCTTCTAAAATATGAGGAATCTCATGGCGTGCTATATATGAGTAGATAGAGCTCGAAGAGGACATTCTAACTGTCAAACCTCCGCCAACTTTGGAGTTTGTTTGCAAAAATTTATCCATGCGCCCGTTTTGGTAGAGAGAGGTAAAGTCAAACTCCTTAAAGGGCCCCTTTGTGAGTCCAAATTTTGCCTAATGCCTGTTGGTTCTATATTTGACTACGAGTTGTGAAGTTGGATTTTTACTAATGATTTTGGGAATGTTACCCGATTACGGATATAAGCAATGTCAAGTAGATGTTGTCCTATCTGGGGGTTCTTCTGGCTTGGGGCTGGATGTAGAACATTGTTGATGAGCTCACTAGTTATACAGGCTGGTATATTGATAAAATGAAAAGTCACTCTTGCTTGAGGGGCACTATCTAACTCTCTGCATAATTCATTATCTTTGAGCTACCCTCGGTTATGTACTAATCATGTTGCCTTGCTGGGATTGGGTATTGTCGAGATTAATGTCCTTGAATGATTTTTTCTCACACACTTAGATTGAAAGGTTTTCTATATGTTTTGGAATGGCTACTCTTGGTATGAATGTATGGTTACTAAATGCTTGACTATGTGGGGTTTTACAAGAGTTTGACGCTCTTTGGTAGTGATGACAGTATGGTCTCGGCAAGATAAGTTTGCGTGTTATTCATAAATATTACCTGACATGGTATGACTCAGGGATAGAGGTAAGAAGCACTATGAAAACATGTAAAATTTAGATCAATGCATCAAAATTATGTTGAAATTTTGGTAATCTCTGGCCTTGTTCCCTAAAGACTGTATTCTTTCTCCCGTCTTGGTAAAGATGTAAGTGATCCATGGACTTCCCCTAGTTTTGATGTTAAGTGAACACTTAAAAGGAGTGTAATGTCTACATGAACTTTTAAATAGATATTACTCGATTGCATAAATCTTTTGGTTTGTATATTACATTGCAAATAGAGTAGGGTGACACTTATAACATGCGGGATTCTCAGGCATCACTTGCATACGGCACCGTTACTAATCGAATCTTGTTTTGTTGCTATGGGTGCAGGTGAGGGATACTTCTCTACTCTGGTTTCATAAAGCATTTGCGTGCTGTTTGATAAATGATTCCTCGACCGCTCATACAATTTGTATTCAAGAATAATGGATTCTTACAACTAAATTCAATTGTTATAAAGGGATGCATTCAGACCTTCTTTACTTGTTACACAAGCATTTTTCTATAGCAAGAATGTTTTTGTACAAACCTTTATACTCTTGCTAGCGTCTATGTCTTGAAAGTTGAGAATGTATTGTTCTATGGTGGCTAGTTATTAGGTGTATATAACTGAAACACACATTCCTATCACCATGGGTTAACCTTAGGTGAACTCCAAGACTTGGTTGACTAATAACCTACTCTGTTTGGTACAATGCCTCATGGGTGATTACCTTGCGTATTTATCCTGTACTTCCTTAATGGGAGTCCTTGGTGTTAGCTATGAGCTACTAAATGTTTTGTCTTGTAAGTGATAACTAGGTTTTGGTACTTGGGATTTTTAATTGGTGCTATTTTTTACCTTTCTCTAGTCCTCATGGGTATATTTGTGTTGGATGCATCCAACATCAGCAGGCATTTTCACCTTCTCATGGACATTATTTTTTCATTTTCTATGTATATATTCATGGGCTCACATTGAGTTCCAAGTTGTATCTGTTTATTCACTTCATGTACTTTGGGCGGCCGGCCATAACTTTTAAAACACTAGGCATATAAGTGAATGTAGCTCATGTGAAAAGGGGAGATATCATTTTGAGAAAAACCTAGAGTAGAGAAGAAGAAGGAGGAGGCTATGGAGGTGGAAGCATGGAGCTGCATGTACTCTCTTCATGGACCGATTGTATGCATGCAATGAAGATGAGTCCTTTTGTCTTTCTCTTGCTTTTCATTAAGTTGTGTATTAGTGTCTTGATGGTGTAGATTAAGAATTAATCTCTCTGATTGCCTATTGTATGTTTGATTCTAGTAGTGTGTGCATGCTTAGATTAGTGTGTAGATTAAGGATTTGTGCATGCATTGCTTTAATCATAACTCCATGAGCTTGGGTGAGCTTGTGATTAGGATGTGACCACGAGGATTAGTAGAGAATGTAACGATTAGCATAAGGGTTAGCGTGTGTGCATACACTAATCCCCTTCATTAGTTCTCTCTTCTTCCTATTGTAGATAATCTCATGTGATTTCCCCACTCAATTCTATCTCATTTCTCTCACACAATCATCCATGTGTGATGTTTCCATGTCCTAGTCGGGTCGCTAACATCCTTGGATTGATAATTTTGTCGATTCTTTGGAGCTATGCTACGAAGGAGCTAACATTTGGCACCATTTCCGAGGACGGTAGCCTAAACTACATGAGAAATTTTGAGTATAATCTAGTGTTTAGGAGTAGATTTAGGTAGAAAATCCCCAATTTTTCACCAATTCATCACTAATGTTTGACTAGTCCGCTACTGATTCAAGTGCTTTACATGTGTGTATGCCTAATTAGAGGTTGAGTCATCACTCTTTTGATATAAAAATGTAAATTTTTGGACTAAAAATTAAGTGATTTTTTTGAGTTTGTAATTAGGGATTTTCCCCTAATTAGGCTCTCTAATTACTCTCTAATTACATGTGCTTTTTGTGCTACCCATAGCTAAATCATTGATTAGAGTTGTGATTATTATTCTTATGTGTTTAATTTCATTGAAAATGACGCTACACATGAGATTTTGTGCTCAATTGATTGTAAGTGAAATGCCGTTAAAGCGGTTGCTAGTACACACACGTGTGTAGGTGTCAATTGGAGTTGGAAATTGACACGTTGCTCATGAAATTGTGAGTGCACTAACCCACTCAATTACTGATTTGATTTGTAGGTTGGATTACACAGAAGATTAGTGCAAATTTAAGTGCAATTAGTATGTCCATGTGTAGACAAAGTGCGCACTTTCGAGTGCTAATTGTGGCTTAACTGGTGCCAATTAGAATTGTGAAAGACAAACTTGTTTGATGATGTGATGACAATGATGGTTAAGATCTTTGATTGCTAAAATTGCACCGTTATGCCGTCAAAATTGCGGTAGAAATTGTGTGTGTGCAGTAATTATCGGATTTATGCTTAATTTTGCTAGTTTTTGCACGCATACTTGAACTAGTAGTTGGTTGCAAATTGGTGTGTAATTAATTGCATTGCAAAGGCCAAAGCACTATAATTAAGCTTATGTGCAAAAATTTACCTAATCGCATCATTAAGTTTGCTAATTTTTGGGTCAAAATTGAAAAAAAAGAGGCAAAAATGGTCAATTTTACATCAATTTGATTATCAAATGCATTGAAAATTGATTGGGATTGTAACCTTGATGTTCCAAGTGCTGAAAATCAAGTAGAACGAGCTGTATACTTTTTCTAAAAGAATTCGGTTAACTTTTGGTAATTATTTCGTTAATTTTTGGCATTTTTAGCATTTTTTGTGCTAATTTAGTGCTTAAAATTGTTCAATTTTTATAGAAAAATTGATGAAATTGTAAAAATCTGATGTGAACAATCGATTCGAAACAAAATTTTTGAAACGATGAACTCTCGCTAAGTTTTTGGTTGTTTTTAGCATTTTCAGGTTTTTTTTGGGTAATTTTACCTTCTCGGGCAAATTTTTTAAACTTTGTTGTATTTGTGTATATTTTCACCCACCCCACTTCCATGACCACCGGGTCTCGCTCAACCTCGCCTGCATCCACGTTTGCACTTACCTTGTCCCGCACTCGTTGCCCCTGTGCAATCACATATACCTCCTAGACAGATATCCCGTACCCCGTCACCTCCCAGAGCTTCATCACTTGAACGATTTTTCTACAGAGCACAATTGATCACCTGCAATCTAGAGTGATTGAGATGGAGAGGATGAATGATGTGATTGACGATAGGATGAGAACACTAGAGGGCCCTACCATGGAGCCACCTACATTGCCAATTCTAGAGGTTGATACTTGTTCTACGAGGGATGTATAGCCTAGTGAGATTTCTCCTACACTAGACACGAGCACTGAGCCACTAGAGATTGATAGAGTGCCAGATTCCATAGCTATTATTGATGATCCCCTTGCACCTATCATAGAGGTAGATGTCCCACCACAACCTATACATGAGGAGATAGCCGATGCACTTGACCATGAGAGTGTTGACATTACTACAGAGCCTTTAGAGACCAAGACACCTATAGAGACAGATGCCTGCATAGAGACACCTACTCATGAGCATTCACCACCAGATTCATAGATGATTGAGCACACAGACCCCCCATGCGAGACACAAACATATGAGGTATATAGAGACCATGACTGTCACCCCCCGAGTGTAGACGTCACACATCAGGATCTAGGGACCCCTTTGATGAGAGTGACTTCTACCATTGTACTTGAGATAACCCGAGAGGTAGAGCCTACATTAGAGGATGTTCCCACCAGGAGTAGTCCCACCCATGAGCCACCTAGGACATATCATGTCTATAACTCATCATTGAGAGCTTAGGATAGGACTACTAGACATGTTTATGTGCCTCACACGATGACAAATGTTAGACCTTTAGCTAGTGACGACATGCCAGCTAAGCTACAGATGTCATCCCTAGACCCATTACTTGTGTTATAGATTCTACCATCCATATGGAGCTAGGTGCTAGCCAGCCATTGACCATTAGATACAGAGCTAGGAGATTACAGGCTTTATTCTTTGGAGAGAGTTATCTTATCCTCCTAGTTGCACTAGACCATTGACTTGAGCATATTGACTATGGTGCACTAGCTGCATGCATTTATACTAGAGGCACTTTTTTCCTACGGGTTTTTTCCCTCCAGGTATCCAGGTTTGAGACCGTATTTTAGGATTTCTTTCACTTTGTAATAAAACTTTCACTACTATGCTGACACACCTTTCTAGAGGTAGTGTCTTGCCTTATGGTTTTGCAACATAGATGGACTTCAACTTCTAGATTGCATGGTTCCATTGAGCTTCAGAGTTATATGCCGATTTCCACAGCTACTGAGGAGTTGCATCATATTTCTCCAGGTGTGTCACTTCCTATGCTATATGTTTTTTACACCTATATTTGCTTATTATGGCTTTTCATGGTTTGATTGAGTCTATTTTATTATGTATTGTTATTTGCCAGTAGAGATAAATAAGTTTGTACATGCTTTAGTTAATTAACATAGAGTTTAGTCTTATTGATAAGCCTTGAGATTAGGAGGTTGTGACTTTAGGTTAACTCAATTACTTGACCTACTAGTCCTAGTTGACATAATTATTTAAATTTTTGAGACCTTAGGAGGGTTTTAGGCATAGAGAGGCTTGCTAACTTCACAACAAAGAGCACTAGTAAGAATACAAAGGATATGGAAGCACAAAAGTTCCACAAGTGTAAAAGCTTAAGCTGGAGGAGAAATCCCAGCTAGATTTTGGTACTTCACTCACGTATAACCTATCGTATTAGAGTCCTAGAGATTCCCAGTGGGGTGCTTTTCCTTGAGAAGCAAAAAACCTCGGACATACAAAATAAGCACTCACAAAAAATGCTCTTAAAAACAATGTGAAAACAAAATGAAGAAGAAAAGAGTAAGAAAAATGAAAGAGAAAAAGAAAAGACTTCCATATTGAGCTTAAAGTAAAAATTCAAGCTTTTGTTTGGAGTTGTACAGTTAGTTCTCTTATCTCTGCTCATAAACACAAATAGGGAATCTTGCCTTTACATTATTTTTCTAACTTAGCTAGTACTAGAGTGACTGTTTTAACCCTTTGTCATAGGTAACTAATTGATAGACTCATCTATAAGACCAAAACTCTTGTTTAATTATTTTTAGCAAGTGCAGTTTATTTGTCTTTTATTGGCAGTTTAACAAATCTAATTCTTTGCACTTAGTCATTCCATGATGTGATTTACTTTGCCTTATGATTTATTTGCTACATGAGTATGCTTGCTACTTCATTGCCTTTTGTCTTTTGCAGGCACATTCTTCCTGGAGAGTGCACCACGACATATCTTTGTCAGGGACGACAAAGCCTAGGAAGGGGGGAATGTTGGATGCATCCAACATCAGCAACCATTTTCACCTTCTCATGGACATTATTTTTCCATTTGCTATGTATAGATTCATGGGCTCACATTGAGTTCCAAGTTGTATCTATTTATTCACTTAATGTACTTTGGGCGTCTGACCATAACTTTTAAAACCCTAGGCATATAAGTGAATGTAGCTTATGTGAAAAGGGGAGATATTTTTCAGCACTTAGGAGTAGGTTAGGTAGCATAAAACCATCAAATTGGACTGAGAAATTCTCAAAAAAAAAAAGAAAAAAATCATTTCTGGCAAGTGAGACCATAAACTCTAAAAAATTGAAAATTTGATGAGATCAGAACCGAAAAGCTGATCCAAACCCAAAAATAAGTGCAAAAAGGGGATAAACAAACCAAAGAGAGTCAATCTGAAAAGGTTCACACAGTTTGATACATGAACATGGATCATGATCCATGTACCCCTGTGACTGTTTGAGCAGAGACTGGGTGATTCGTAATGACTGAATACACACTTTTGGAGAGAAATTGGCATTGAATACTCACTCAAATCAAGAAATTGGGCAAAAGGCACAAAAACCTTGGAAATTGACCAAAATTGGAGTCTTTTTAATTTTTTGACATTGAAATCCAAAAATAAGTGAAAATATAACATCTACAGAATGCAAGCATACAACTGACCAAATTTCTTGTTCAAATGTGGTCAAACATGGATCGCAATCCATGTACTTGTTGACCACAACAACAATTGTTTCAAAGAAGCGACTCCAAAAAAGCAAAAATGAAAGAAAACAAAGAGCCAAGTTCCACATCAAGTATTCACCAAACTCAAGATCAAGAGAAGGACAATGATAAGACGAAAGACTATTGTCTCCAATAGTGATCAAATTCAATGTATGTGGAGAAGTAGAACTCAAAATCACATGTTTAGCTATGATAAATCCATAAGAGACAAAGAATCTAATGACTATGGCACATGGATAATGATGGAATATCCACCAATCAAAGAGCTTGAAGAAACAGTGTGCACAAGTTCCAAAGCTCTCTACATAAAACCTATATATTGTGTGCATTCAAGGACTATTTATAAAACCCCTTACTTGCAAGTTTTTCATCAATAAAAGGGACCCTTTTTCTATTCAATTTGTATATTTTTTTCAAGACCATTTTTCAAAATCCTTTTATATGTAAAAATGTGAGAAAATATAGAAAAAAATAATCCCTAATGTTGAACCCATATGATGGGCATTTTTTAATTGTAGTGACCCCCCCCCCCCCCCCCCCCCCCCCCCCCCCCCCCCCCCCCCCCCCCCCCTAGAGAAGAACCCCAATCATCGTAGAAGGTAAAGCTAAGGTAAACACTGAAGCAGATCAACCTTGCAAGACAACTTTACCTTCAACAAGCCTCCATCAAACGTCCCACGAAGCCTCTACATCAAGGGCCATACCATTGATAATGCAATGAAAACCGAAGTAAAAAGTTTATCAATCCAAGTTTCAATCACGAAAAAGCCTCCAAAAAAGCAAAAGAGAATCAATCAAATGTTAATGCTTTGCACATCAAAGATCTAGTTTGGATACATCAAACACAAGCTCAACCTCACCAACCAAAGGTAATAGAATGGGTAGCATCAAACGAGTCAATCACTGCTCAAGGTTACTTTCAAGGAATATAAATGTTTGGGTTATAAAGCCTAAAGTAATAGCTTGGACCTACTCACCTCAACCAAAGAGTTCTACAAAGAGCAAGCCAAGCCATCAACAGAAGATAAAAACCTTGATCAAGAGAAAGAAAACTAGGAAAGACAGAAGAAATAAGCAATGTGACAAGTGTGGGTACCAAAGTCAGACTCCTACCAAGCTACCCAGCAAAGACAACTGAAGCAGCAGTTGATTCCGTTCAAGCTACTTGAAGCTCAAGGATTTTATGAAGGTAGCACTCAAATATGGTTACCAAAATTTGTAGCTCAACGTTGAACAATGAAGATCAATCAAGAAACACAAGGCGGCCACCCAAAGGCAAGTAATCAAAAGGAAGAGCCCCCAACAGAGCCAGCCACAATTGAGGGTGCTATGACCTCTAGATGGATACCTCATCTTACTACAAAAGCAAGGCTTTTACAATGGTAATCATCATGTCTGGATACTGAAGCTTAGTGTCCATGAAGTCATTAAGAAAACGGAGCAAATGCAAAGGACGGTCACACAAGGACCAAAGACAAGGTGTCTTCCAAAATTGCTAGTGGGAACTCAATCACAAAGAACCCACAAACATCTTCAATTGCTTCACATGGGAGATAAAGCAAAGGATCCATCAGTCCTCCGTACTACAATCATGGACTTGTTCCACAAAGCAATATCGATAAACAACAAACAAATCAAGAGGAGCTGATGTATACCAACCTTCTAGACAAAATGGTGGCATTCAAAGACCAACACAATGAAAAAATCCTAGAGAAACTATAGAATTGGGTTTCTGGTCTTGAGCAGGTACGTCCAAGTTTCCATAAAAAATACATGGCATAAGAGTCAAAGTGAGTAGCTAAGCCACTAGATGAGCGAGACATTAGTCACAAAGCTTCAAGTAATACTCTTTATGGTTTGCACGTGTCTTAGCTATTGTAGGTTTTGCTCAACCTGGAAGAGTTGAGCATAATTAAGTTGTGTCGCTCATGCTAGTATAGGTGAGCATAAGAATCAAAGTCTATGTAATTTATGTCTGGTGAAGTGAAGGAGGAAGTGCAAAAAGCACAATGAGGTATGAGTGGAGAAGCTTATGCATTGAAGACCCTTCTTGGAAACATGGAAGCTATTGTGACATCCTTTAATGTCACATGTGCTACATTTTTTCCTTGAAGCACCCATCAACTCCATCTTTCACATTGCATCCTTTTGTTTGGTAGATTTCTTATAATTGGCACTCGCATTGGGCACTCTTCCTTTGTTTCTCCCAAGAACTCACCTCACATGAACAAGTACTTCAAGTCCAGCTGCTCAACTCTAATAAGAGCGTATACCAAAAGCACTTTTCCCCCCCCTGGGTTTTTTCCCCTTTGGTCATCCAGGTTTTAGACCCTAATCTAGAAACACTCATCACTATCCTCTTGTATATATTCCATCTACAAGGAAATGGCTACCCATATCAATTGTCAAAGAAACAACTGTAGGTCTCCAAGGGCAACAACAAACCTCCATCAAACAATGGCAAGATGAAATGGCCTACAAAGACAAGCAATGACAAATTCAACAAGAGAGCTATCATAAGAAGCTCACACACTGCTTCAAAGCTGGTGAAATATTGCAGTGGAGCTCGAGCACAAGATCCATCATCAGGTCAATGACCCAAAGAAACTTAGTTTTAAAAAAAGCAGGAAACACCAAAAGCATCATAACGGCCAAAAGTGGCCACTAAAAGGAGAACGCACAATAAATTGTAAAATTGTCTTGACATCAAAGTCCAACACACACATAAAAAAAAAAAACATTAGATATGAATCACTCAAGGAAGGGAGGGTGTCAACAATCCGACAACATGATTGTACATGGTTGTGTTAAGGGCCAACACCAGTTAGGAAGGGGGAAATGTTGACGGATTTACTAAATGGATGCCCACCTAGCCGGACACGTAGCTAGACACTAGATTTGTACTCCAGTATTTTTCTAAGCTAATGTAGCTACACTATGTGTAAATCCTGATCCCAGAGTAGCAGATTGGTTCCCCAAGTTGTAATTGAGTCATGATATGTGTAAAAGCCCATGTGAACTGACCATTGGCCATTTAAAAATCCCTAGGTATAAAAGTCAATAACATTAATGTAAAAGGAGGCTTATCTTTAGAAGAAGAAAGAGCTCTACTGTACGTACACTCAAGCGATGAAGCTTCTCCAGCTTGTAATCAAATTTTCTAATGATTGGATAACTTGTTTTCAATTCCAAAACTTGCATTGCGTTCCTCTTTCCTTGCTCAATCAAGTGTAAGCATTGTCATTTTTGTTGAGGTTTGTGACTATGTTTTAGTGAGGAGCTTCTTTGAATTGTGTACCTAGCATCTTGCAAACTCTACTGCTTGAATTAAGAAAATGACTTCTTTTAGTTGGCTCTTTCCTCTTTAATTTTTTACCCTTCATCTTGGGAACTCTAACCCCAAAAAAATCCCCTTATTTATATCCCTCCGTCCTTTTGTAAAGAATACACCACTGATGAGCTAATAAGGAAATGTGTTTGGTGTAGTCTGGTGTCTACAATTTTTCCCTCTCCCCTCTCTCCCTTCTCCATCAACCATGCTTCATGGCAAGTTTCACTTGCTAAGATTATGTAATCGTATTTTATTTTTTTAAGAGCTTGCACATCCTCCGTATAATATGTACATAGAGTCTCACTGAGTTTTTCTATATCCGTCCACAAACAAATACGTCCTCTGTTATTCCTTATATGCAATTTTTGTAGGTTGGAGTGTCCTCTACTATTCCTTCTCCATCAACCATGCTTCATGGCAAGTTTCACTGGCTAAAATTATGTAATTGTACATTCTCTTTTTAAGATCTTGCACATCCTCCCTATAATATATACATAGAGTCTCATTGAGTTTTTCTATATCCATCCACAAACAAATAAGTCCTCTGCTATTCCTTATATGCAATTTTTGTAGGTTGGAGTGGCCCCTAAGCAAAAACAAGGTGCCCTTTTTTCTAGCTTAAAGAAAATATAAAATTCTAGGAAGGCTTACCTCTTTGCTAAAAACAAGAGCTTGCTTTTAGGAATCAACTCTTGGCCCACCATTCCATTTCTAGGGATAGCTTAAAAAGTTAAAAAGGGATCTTGACAAATTATGCAAACGTAGATGAACTAAACCACACCCTTAGGCCTTGGCATAATTATGACGCTCATGGTACTGCCCTACCCACATATTTATGGTGCCATTTTTCATAAAAAAATCCTCGTAAAAAGCCGTTTTTAAGCTTGTTGCTTGTAGTAAGTCTATCTACACATAAACAGTGACTAAAAATAATATTTCCATGGTAAGGCAATATTAAGAGGGACACTGCTTTTCAAAAGCACCAAAAAACACAAAAAGTAGAAAAAAACACGAAAGAGATGTTTATTCTAAAATTGAACTATGGCTTCACTTGGTCTATTTTGAGTTAGACAAACTTACTTTTTCATTGAAAAGCATAAAAAAACATTCAAAGAGTAGATTTTTACAAAATTGAACTTTAGATATGTTGGACCTAATAGAAGAAGGATCTAGTCTTGTATTTCTCAAAAAAGTATAAAAAAAAATTTAGCCAAAACATTGCAGAACAAGCATTTCAAACCAAAAAATGAAGTAATATGGATTGAAAATCTTATTTTCTTATTTTTAAAAGAGGTCAAAACATTTTCTTCTGGTTTTTGTTTTTCTCCTTTTAGCAATAGCAGATCATTTGTTGATGCTTTTGTGTGTCACACGTTGACTTAGTGTTTATTCTACTTTGCATTTTGCTTTTGAGGTCTTTATGTTTGCAATCTCATTGTAGTGGTTGCATTTGCTTCTAAATTGTTGTGATCTTTAGCTGAAATCCAACTTAACATCACAATAATTTGAGGCAATTTGCAAGCATAAAATCAGACCTTGACTCAAGCATAAAATCAGACCTTGACCCACCTAGCCGGACACTAGATTTGTACTCCAGTATTTTTCTAAGCTAATGTAGCTACACTATGTGTAAATCCTGATCCCAGAGTAGCAGATTGGTTCCCTAAGTTGTAATTGAGTCATGATATGTGTAAAAGCCCATGTGAACCGACCATTCCCGAGGTATAAAAGTCAATAACATTAATGTAAAAGGAAGCTTATCTTTAGAAGAAGAAAGAGCTCTACTGTACGTACACTCAAGCGACGAAGCTGCTCCAGCTTGTAATCAACTTTTCTAATGATTGGATAACCTGTTTTCAATTCCAAAACTTGCATTGCGTTCCTCTTTCCTTGCTCAATCAAGTGTAAGCATTGTCATTTTTGTTGAGGTTTGTGACTACGTTTTAGTGAGAAGCCTCTTTGAATTGTGTACCTAGCATCTTGCAAACTCTACCGCTTGAATTAAGAAAATGACTTCTTTTAGTTGGCTCTTTCCTCTTTAATTTTTTACCCTTCATCTTGGGAACTCTAACCCCAAAAAAATCCGCTTATTTATATCCCTCCGTCCTTTTGTAAAGAATACACCACTGATGAGCTAATAAGAAAATGTCTTTGGTGTAGTCTGGTGTCTACAATTTTTCCCTCTCCCCTCTCTCCCTTCTCCATCAACCATGCTTCATGGCAAGTTTCACTTGCTAAGATTATGTAATCGTATTTTATCTTTTTAAGAGCTTGCACATCCTCCGTATAATATGTACATAGATTCTCACTGAGTTTTTCTATATCCGTCCACAAATAAATATGTCCTCTGTTATTCCTTATATGCAATTTTTGTAGGTTGGAGTGTTCTCTACTATTCCTTCTCCATCAAGCATGCTTCATGGCAAGTTTCAGTGCTAAATTATGTAATTTTACATTATCTTTTTAAGATCTTGCACATCCTCCGTATAATATATACATAGAGTCTCATTGAGTTTTTCTATATCCGTCCACAAACAAATAAGTCCTCTACTATTCCTTATATGCAATTTTTGTAGGTTGGAGTGGCCCCTAAGCAAAAACAAGGTGCCCTCTTTTCTAGCTTAAAGAAAATATAAAATTCTAGGAAGGCTTACCTCTTTGCTAAAAACAAGAGCTTGCTTTTAGGAATCAACTCTTGGCCCACCGTTCCATTTCTAGGGATAGTTTAATAAGTTAAAAAGGGATCTTGACAAATTATGCAAATGTAGGTGAACTAAACCACACCCTTAGGCCTTGGCATAATTATGACGCTCATGGTAGTACCCTACCCATATATTTATGGTGCCATCTTTCATAAAAAAATCCTCGAAAAAAGCCGTTTTTAATCTTGTTGCTTGTAGTAAGTCTATCTGCACATAAACGGTGACTAAAAATAATATGTCTAAGGTAAGGCAATGTTAAGAGGGACACTACTTTTCGAAAGCACCAAAAAACACAAAAAGTAGAAAAAAACACGAAAGAGATTTAAAAAAAAATAAAAATTGAACTATGGCTTCACTTGGTCTATTTGAGTTAGACAAACCTACTTTTTCATTGAAAAGCATAAAAAAACATTCAAAGAGTAGATTTTTACAAAATTGAACTATAGATCCGTTGGACCTAATAGAAGAAGGATCTAGTCTTGTTTTTCTCAAAAAAGCAAAAAATAATAATTTTAGTCACAACATTGCAGAACAAGCATTTCAAACCAAAAAATGAAGTAATATGGATTGAAAATCTTATTTTCTTATTTGTAAAAGAGGTCAAAAAATTTTCTTCGGGTTTTTGTTTTCCTCTTTTTAGCAATAGCAGATCATTTGCTGATGCTTTTGTGTGTCACACGTTGACTTAGTGTTTATTCTACGTTTGCATTTTGCTTTTGAGGTCTTTATGTTTGCAATCTCATTGTAGTGGTTGCATTTGCTTCTAAATTGTTGTGATCTTTAGCTGAAATCCAACTTAACATCACAATAATTTGAGGCAATTTGCAAGCATAAAATCAGACCTTGACTCAACCATAAAAAGCACATGAAATTATTTAGATAGGAATCACGTGATCATAGAAGAAAAGAAATAATAATTAAGAGGATTCCTAAACATCGTTATATAGATACGTTAAGGTCAAGATAATGACAAGAGCCAAGCTAAATATCTTTGTCATGTGTCTAGATTTCACACCAAAAAGGCTGTGCATGCTTTTGAAATTTCTTAAAGCTACTTTTGGACAAAGAAAGTATGTCAAAGGTACCATATCCTTTTTTTTTTTTTAAATGTCTTTTGCTTTTGCAGTTCCATTCACTACTTTTCTTTAAAGTCTTAAGTTCATATGTTGTTTACCAATCCTCAAAACGTTGCAACAACTAAGTCAATACAGTGCGAGCTAATGACAGCTTAAATATCATCAATCCATTCACATAAATATATTATTTATTGTTTACATTCATATTTATGCGCGTGCGTATGTGTGTCTACATCATCCCATCCCCCCCCCCCCCCCCCCCACCAACAAAAGAAAAGAAGAAGATTGTTTTAACGTCGTAGGAAACTATCCCAAGAGACCTTAAAGATCTATCCAATGAGGAGGACCTATCTCTCTACCTAGGGCTTGAGAATAGTATCTTAGCCATATCTGTATAAATTATACATAGGTATTTCAAGTTTTATTTATATTATTTTAATTAATTATTTTTAATTTTTTAATTATTTTCTTTTATACTTATTTATGTTTAACAAACATATACATGACACATATGTACATTTCTCTCTCTCTCTCTCTCTCTCTCTCTCTCTCTCTCTCTCTCTCACACTCACACACACACACACACACACACACACACACACACACATCAAATCAAGGATTTAATATTTACATGATCACTCAAAAATTTTACGTGATCACAAAGCGTTAATGATGGCATTACAGTTGTCGGCATTTAAAGAGGTGGTAGAGATAATGGCATATCTATGAGCGAACCAGAAGTGGCCAATGCCGTCGACGATTCCAATCTCGCACTCCTGCAAGAAAATACGATTCAAGCTGTGGAGGTAGCAATTCGAGGGGTATTTTGGAAATTTTCACAAATAAAAGGGGTATTCTAGTCATTTTCGAAGGAGAAGTTTGGCCTTTCCTTTTCCCTTTTTCCTAAGCCCAAGGGATCTTTCAAGATTCCTATTAAAAAGACATGGGTATAGACCTAGATAGGTAGCTACATAGCTACAACTACTACTGGCGTTTTTCAAAATTGGTTTTTTCCCTCTTCGCCGATTATTAAATACATGACTTTGTCAACATTAACAAAAGATTCACTTTACCAACTAGATGCCATGGGGAGGGGAAAAAGCGAGCTTAAGGGAGCGAGTTTGAGACCGAGCTTTCTCCCCCCCCTCTCCGTCCACATGCACCAGCTTTGTCACCTATGATCCTCCTCCTCCTTTCCTCCTCCCCCACATCTCTAGCTCAACCTCCCATTGTTCCTCTCTCTGTCTCTCTCTCCCTTGCTCTCTACCTCGTTCTTAGAGACCAACTCCCTCTCTCTCTCTCTCTCTCTCTCTCTCTCTCTCTCTCTCTCTCTTTGCCTGCCATGGGGAGGAGAAAAAGCGAGCTTGAGGGAGCGAGTTGGAGACCGAGCTTTCTCCCCCCCCCCCCCCCCCCCCTCCATCCACATGCACCAACTTTGCCGCCTATGATCCTCCTCCGACTTTCCTCCTCCCCCAGATCTCTAGCTCAACCTCCCATTGTTCCTCTCTCCGTCTCTCTCTCCCTTGCTCTCTACCTCGTTCTTAGAGACCAACTCTCTCTCTCTCTCTCTCTCTCTCTCTCTCTCTCTCTCTCTCTGTGCCACCACTCCTGAGGTGAAGCTTGAGGCTAGCCAAAAATTTAGTGGTGCACCAACCGCTCTCTCTTATGGTGTAATTGTCCCCCCCCCCCCCCCCCCCCCCTCTCTCTCTCTCTCTCTCTCTCTGTCAAGCTTTTCACATCTCTCTCTCTCTCTCTCTCTCTCTCTCTCTCTCTCTCTCTCTCTACCACCGCCATTGAGATTGAGGTGGTGCCCAAGGCATGCAAAAAATTTAGCGATGTGTTAATATCGCTCTCTTATAGTGTAATCACTCTGTCCCTGTGTGTGTGTGTGTGTGTGTGTGTGTGTGTGTGTTTACATTCCGCTCCATGCCGCACAAAACCTAGAGATTTAGACTAGGATAAAATATTGAAGATGCAATATCCACTAAGGATGATAAGTTGGTATCCACACAGGATGACAAAATCTACACATGATGGTAAATCCATACAGGAAAATAAAAGTCCTCCCCTACAACAAGTAGAGAGGCTGCATCTTCAAAGTATGTCGTCATAGAAGACAAGGTTATTCTCGCCTTTGTCTTCTTCTTCGTCCTCTACCATGTGAGTTGATCCTTTGATAGGTGTCTTCCCTTTGTAGCTTCTATTGTTGTTGTTGTTGCTTTCTCTAGTACCATTGCCTCCATTTGAGTAGCATCAAGAAGGAGGATGCCCCTTTTTACTACATGTAATGCAAGGTTTGTTTGTGTAGCAATCTTTTGCTACGTGTCCCATTCTTGCACATTCACAAAAATTTCTTCCAGTTGATGATGTCGATGGTGAATATCTTCCCCTTGAAGATGATGTGACAAAAGCCCCTCTTGATGATGTTAATGAGTCTTTTTGCTTTCTTTCTTTTGCTTGGATTGAGTTGATGACATCTTGAAAAGTTGGAGCCGGTTCTTTTTCTTCAAGAATTGTGACTAAGTAAGTGGTCATAAGAGGGTCGAAGTGCACTTAAAAGTACGGCCACGTTTTCATCTTTTGGTACTTTTCATTGGATGTAAGTGAGCTGTGTGACAATGCTCTTAAGACTATTTACTACGCTAGCAATGTCCTCCCCTTCAACCATACTGATCCATGTAAAGATGTCTTTTGAGACTAACCTTACTTCTTTAGCCCTAGCTCCAAAATTTCTTTCTAGTACATGCCAGGTTTCATGTGCATGCTTAAACTCGTCTATGAAATGCACATAGTTGTCATGCAAGGAGGTGATGATGATTCCTAATGCTTGTTCGTCCTTGGCCAAATTCTGTGCGCTTGATATGAGTGTTGATACCCTAGTGTGCACTCCATTGGGTTTGGCTTGCTGCTCTAAGGCAATGTTGATGATAGACCATAAACATTTCTTCATAAGGTATTACCTTAACTTTGTTTGCCAAGTGTGAAATCCCTCCCCGTTGTACTTTTCAATTCCCTTTCCCCCCATTGTGCTAATAGAGGGGTCTTAGCTTAGGAGACTCTCCTAGCGTGTGTCTGCCTCTTTGCATGAGCACAAAAATTTAAAATTTATTTGAAGTTGTTGTGCTTGGTTGGATTCATTTCATTGCGAGGTGTGTGTGTGTGTGTGTGTGTGTGAGAGAGAGAGAGAGAGAGAGAGAGAGAGAGAGAGAGAGAGAGAGAGATTTCTTCCTTTGTGAAGTTTCTCTCACTGGGGTGAAGCCCCTCTTCACAAAGAATTAATGCTCCTCTGGTTTGGTTTGATGTTTAGCCAAGCCGACGTGGAGTTCAAAGCTTTGGAATGATACCCTTTTGAATGCTTGTTGTGCCCCCTTTTGAATGCTCGGTGTGAAAGCTTTCTTCGGATGCTTGTTCAATGGCCGCCTTTGAAATCCCTTGTTGAAGCTTGTAAGATCGCCAACCTGCCAATACCAAGATCGGGATGGGATCCTTGACAAGTTTCTAGGACTGATAAAAAATCAAAGTCTCTAAACAAGAAAAATCCAAGGAATAGACCTTTACCATTGACAATGGCTTGGGTCTATAGCCTTAGAAGAAGACCTAGTCCTATCTCGCAGCGGAAATGGGACAACGTATTAAAAGTCCAAAAAACTATTTCGGCCCTATAACTGCCACAATTGGGCTAAGGTATCCTCAACCAACGCTTTTTTCCCTCTAGCATATGTGAGGGCACAGCCGTTGGTGGACTCCTCTTCCAAGCGAGGAAGTTTTCTAAACGTTTTAGTGCGCAGGGATGGATAGTTACCTGACTAATTAGGTCCACCCGGCCATGATTGACAACCTTAGTCAATCCCCACTTACCACCCCGCACTCACACAAGATTCATTTATCTTATTATCACATTGTTTTAACATTTAAAATAATGGTTTCTTTTCACGTTCCATCACAGTAATTCCTTGAAGACAACATTGAAAGCATTCTTTTAGAAAACATACATCTTTAGACTTAAGACATGGTACTGTCAATCAAAACATTATCCATAATAACCATGACCAGTACTCTTCTTGTCTCAAGACCACCTGAGGGTGAAAAACGACACCCATTCCTTATTCAAATCCGGAGTGGATAAACCCCCACCCAAGGTTCCGGGTGCCCATACACCAAACCAGTTGCCCATACAATCGGACGGCTCCCCTAGGATAAAAACACGGTAAGTCCTAACTTATGTAGAAATATCAAGACATCACACGGAGTAGAAACTCAACGTTCATGGGGGTAACCGACTTATTCGTGGCTAGACCAATCATTATCATCAATTTATACTAAGGAGTCGGAGGTGTTTTGAGACACCAAGCTGTCTTAAGGATGATCAATCATATCTTTCCTAATTCAACCAATTTTAACCCAAACAATTCTTTCCTACATTATAAACAAATGCACAATTGGAAGTTACCCTCCATTTTTTGGTCAATTATTTCTTTTCCTTATTCGTACTCACTCCTTACGTATGCAATGCTAACTTAAAAATGAACTTTAAAAGATAAATTGAACAAAATAGAAATCCACCTGGGACTGATCGTCCATGTGCTGCTGGGATGGAGCCCGCAAACCTTCCTCCGTCGGTCTATGGCTAGGCCCAGCCTCATGGTCATCAGTGGCCTTGTTTCTTTTGTTGCTAACATCCTCTTCCTCGATAAGAGGATTTCCCCTGGTTCTCTTTGGAGGCATGTCGGCAGCCTTATAAAAAAACTTAAGCGATTAGAAGTTTATTTGAATAATCTTCTTTTTCCTTTTTTACCCAAAATTAAGAGTTTTTGGAGTAAGTAGGTATCGTGATAGTCAATTTGATGATATATTCCTCATGTAACTTATTTATGCTATAAGTAATTTTTCATAATTACCTTTTAATTTGGGCAGCCCTTTAACTAGGTTTATCCTTAGTTTATATTCCATTTTAGCCTTAGTAAATTATAAATTTCTATCGGCTAATGGATTACTCACCCTAAATTGTAACTGAATATGTTCTATCTCTAGGAATTTTCATAAATTTAATTTATAACCTTTCCCACCTATACTTATGGTCTAATTTAGGTAAGATTTTACTGATAGTAACTTGTTATACCATCCATTTATGCTGAGGTAATTTTCCCACCCTTCAATAGTGATTTTGGACCTCAGGTATTTATTTGGTAATTAGATAAATTCGTTTACTAATTTCCCTTGTCTATTTTATACGCAAAACTGGTTAGTTTTATTGAAGATAAATACCTAAACTATTTATCTGAGGTTGGGATATTTATCATGGATTTCTCAAGGTGTGTTCTACCTCTGATATTTATATCAAAGGTTTTTGGATTAATTTACTATATTCCCACTTTTATTTTCCTCTAAAAATAATGTAATTTTACTGGGATAATTAGGTAAACTAATTATCTGATGGTAACATAATTTTTCCCAAGGTCTAATTAACCTTTGATAAACAACTCAAAGTATTTTGAATCAATTTGATTATTTTCCCCTTTAATTTTCTCTAAAAAACATTGTAATTCTACATAATTAATTAGAAAAATTACTCAAAAATTATAGGATAATTTTCCTAGCTTAATGACTGTTTAATGCAGCTTGGATAATTACCTCAACTTAATCTAAGCTTAATTAACATATTTCCCATTAATTCATGGTTAATTTGGCTAATTTCAGCCCTATATGATAGGGTAATTAATTAGCTTAACATTACCAAGCTTAATTACAACAATCAACAGAGAATAATTAATTAAGAGAGGGTTTATGAGTATACATAGGCCTAATCTTTGATTTATTAACAAAATAGATTAATCTAACCTTGCTAATTAAGAAGGATTAGGCTAATTATCGTTTAGGTTAATCGAGTAAAGATTAATCTTTAGTGATTTCTGCGTAGCGTTCTCTCTAGACGAGAGAGAGAGTGTCAAGGCTCCGAGTCTGTCCAATTTGTGAAGCAAGGGGTCCTATTTATAGTTTTCTGGCACTCACAAGCTCTCACAGGCTGTAAAAGGCAGTTGCTTGTAGTTCAAGCAGTCCCCAACAAGTCAAAAAATGCCCACTGCTGCTAAATCTAGTCTGGGAGGGTTCATCATTACCCCACACAGCCCCCCTCAGCTTCCAGAATCGATTTTTACTATTTTCACTGATTTTTAATGATGAAAATTGGAAATATCAGTAATTTTTAGAACCTTAGGATAAGAAAATCTTTGTTAATAATAATTACTGAAACCATCCAATTTTACTTAACTAATTGAATTCCTAGTGTAACCTTTCAGGGCCCGTAACTTTTCCAAATTTTATTGGAATCTGATTCTGAAAATTTCTAGCCCAGGGTTTGCTGTGCTTAAGATTTCAAAAATACCAATATTTGCCACGGTCGGACAATTCTACATTGCTTTTTCAATAATCATATCAGTTGAATTAAGCTTTATAGAATCTTTAAGTTTCAGAAACTGGAAACCTTACAAAGCTTTATTGAATGGCATCGAAGCTTCTTTTATTTTATTTTTATTTGTTTTGATTTATTGACCTTGCTGCAACGTCAGTGGGCTAGACCTTTAAAGGGTCTCGAGGTGGACCCAAGGGGTTTATGGGTCCACTTGGACTGTGGGAAAGACCCCTAGGTAGGGTGCCGGGCAGCAGGCAGAGGTCGAGGAAGCTGAATAGCATCCATGCAGGCAATGGCAGGATGATGAGACTGGGCAGTTTTAGGGCAGGTAGGGTCAACACGGGTAGGCTGGGCAGACTTCAGGCTGGTGTGGGCAGGCTTTTGGGCAGACAGGGGCACGACTCGGGCAACGGGTAGATCCGTCGTGGGCTTGTCCCCTCTTGTGTGTATAAGCGCCTTTTAGGGGTTACCTTTTAACTTATTTTAGGGGGGTTCCCACCATGTGGCAGTGTGGCTTTTCACAAGCTTAAAGAGACAATGAGTTTGTTGAGCAAAGGGTGGTGAGCATTTAATGCATGAAATTACACACACACACACACACCCACACAAACACACACACACACGCACGCACACGCACACGCACACACACACACACACACACACACACACACACACACACACACACACACACACACACACACACACACACACACACAACTAAACACACTTCCCTGCTGCAGAACACAAAGAAGTAGCAGCCACAAACTCTCAAAAAATTGCAAAATTAATATAGCAATTATCCTCACATGAGATGCCCAATTGGAGCATGGGAGGATGCATCGTGAAGCTCTTGACATTGGCTATGAATGCACATAAGTGATGAGGCAAGATAGTGCCATACTTGGGAGTGCAAAAAGAGAAATTTATTGAGGGAAACACACCTAATAATGAAGCCTAATGCTAATTAACATCATAATTAGCCAGTAGAGTAGTGGCCCAAAGGAATCAAACCAAGAACATGCTCACACTAACTAATTGATACTAATTAGTCACAAGGTATGCAATGGGAAGAGAAGAAAAGAAATACCAAAGGATCCTAATGATGATTAGGAATGCCAATCGAACTAACACACAAATGCATAGAAAAAAAAACTGGCTAGCATACCTTAAAGCTCTGATACCACTTGATGGGAATGGGATCACGCTAGCTAGGGTGGATGAAAGAGAAACATAGTGTGTAGGGAGGCATTGTAGCAATGAACTAATTGCTGCCCACACAAAATTATCAATTCGTGGATCGGCAACCTGGCTAGGGTATGGAAGCACGAGCATATTGGATGAATAGAATAAGAGGATTCATGAGTATGCTCATGAGGCATTGTAGCAACGAACTAATTGCTGCCCACACAAAATTATCAATCCGTGGATCGGCAACCCGGCTAGTGCATGGAAGCACGAGCATATTGGATGAATAGAATAAGAGGATTCATGAGTATGCTCATCCAATGCACTAGAGGTTAGTCATTAAATGACTAACTCTAATTACATCATCAATCAAGCATCACCTACACGCATTAAGTCCACCAAAGTCCGACTTACCATAGACTAAAAACCCAAAGCACACTAATGATAAGCACACACTAATTGCATTGGCGTTGGCATCTCCAATCACCACATGCCAATCAAGGCACTTCATCAATAGCTACATACACAAGGTGAATGGTGCTAGAGTTACATAAAACCTATCCACACACAAGAAAACAATTTTGCCTAAGCTTCTACAATTCTGAACTCCTAAATGAGCCCAAGGCCTTATTCAATGAATAGGAAATATTGTGCAGAATAGCACATCTCTAGCTTGACGCATAATCAGTGTCACACGTGTAAGCCACTCCTAACACATTCGTCCTTTCATTGGCACATATCTTCAAAGTACACCATTGTACAGGGCTCCCCCAATGATGGTAAAATATAGATTTTTTATGATTATTGCCTTTTTCTTATCCTAGGACCAATCCTCCTCCCGCCCAAAGGAAATAGTAGGTATCTTTCTATTCTAGATCCGATCCATCATCAAATGTACTCTAGAAAAGTGCAACATGTATATCTCATAGTGATGCTTCAACATGACCTTTCGTGCTTTTGGAATGAAAATTGGCACCATAGTGTGTTTTTCTTGGTTTGTGAAATAGTTTGAAATAAAACTCAATCAAAAACATCATTCATCTAATAAGCCTTCCCTGCATGATCACTTTGTTAATTAGAAAGATAAGTGCTTGATGGTCCACATAGAAATGAAACTACCTTACCCAATAGATAATGCCCAAACTTTGTAGCATTGAACGCCATTCCCAGTGCTTCTCTCTCAGTGGTTGAGTAACCTTGTTCAATGCGACTAAGTTTCTGACTGGCAAAAAAAGATCAGGTAGTCTGTCTTCCCATCAAGATGAACCAATATAGCCCCCATTGCCATTCTAGATGCATCAACATGCACATGGAAAATCACATCCCAGTTTGGTTGGCAAAGGATTGGGCTCTTGCTGATCGCATCCTTTAAGCATTGAAAGCTTTGCTCACATTATGGGGTCGAGATGAATTTCTTCCTTTTTGAGTCAGTTCATACAAGGGTAGGGCTTTTGCTATGCAAACATATGAATGAAACGCCTATAAAAATTGATATATCCCACAAAAGAGCTTAGCTCAGATACTGTCGTTTGGTGCTCTAGCGTGTTGAACACACTTGACTTTGTCATTAGCCATTTCATGGAAACAACATGTCCAAGAAGTTGTCCCTTCAAGACCATAAACACTAATTTGAAGGGATTTAGATCGATTCTCTTTTCTCCGCACCTCTCAAATACCATCTCCAAAAATAAAATGCATCTCTTTTGTGGAGAAAATATTGAATTCATCCACAAATATGGCCAATAACTTATGAAGAAACTCCCTGAAAATTTCCATCATATATCTTTGAAAGGTTTTTGGAGCATTACACAATCCAAATGGCATTACCAAATACATAAATGCTCCCCATTCAATGATGAAGTTTTGAGGCCGATCTTTAGGTGCTATCTTGAGTTGATTTTAGTTACTATATCCATCCATAAAGCTGTAAATTTTGTGGCATGTAATCTCATCTAACATCATATCTATAAAAGGTAGTGGAAAAGGATACTTAATTGTTTAACTTCAACTTCATATTTTAGGTGAGAACCTCATCTTTTCTCTCATGTCTCATACACCGCCATGAATGTCGAATTGCATCCCACATATCTTTAACATGTCTTTCCATTGGAAGAAATCTACCTTGCTTTCTGTTATCATCATAAACATAACGTCTCCCATGGGAATTTTCTGGGATTCATCTTTTACTTGACCTAGTTTGCACTGAGCGGGATGATCCGCAGTGCATACCATAAGAATTTTTTTGGGGTGAGTTGAGTCAGAATTGAGCTCCTCACTAATATCATTGGATGGGTAGTTGTAATCTACCTCAAAACCATCAATAAATGAGTTTTCTAACTCTAAAATCAAGAGACATTAAAAAAATGAAAAAATATGTCCTTGCTTTCTTTGTAGGTCTTTGTGTGACAAATGCAAAAAAAGAAAAGGTATAGAGTATATAATAGACTTATTTTTACGATGCAGAACATTAACTTCAACCACAACACTATCCTTTATTGTGGTTGTAGCTTCTTGGAAGGCATCCCAATGAAACATTAATGCAAAGTTGTGAGGATCACCCTATCAAAATAACCAATCCTTAATAAGACAAAATAATGTATGCTTCTTTGTTTGTGTCCATGTAAATAACACACAGACACAAGTTTATGCTAAGCATAAATTTTACAAAAAACACGGCTACATGCATTCATACTTGTATTTAGATCTACACACTCATATACATGATCACACACATACCTGATCATGAATGGTGCTGGTTTTAGCTTTGTGATTCCCAACTTTTTCCTTAGATGTTCTCCTAGAATATTAACACCAGCTCCCCCATCTAGTATGACCCTTGACAATGGTTCCCATTGCTTTCTCAGCTTATAGTCCACCTGGATTACTAGGTCCACTACTCTGGCTTCAACTTCATATTTTCTCTTCTATCTAATGAACTTTGGAGGCTCTCGTAACCTACGTTTGATGTCATCCATCTCCACTGTCAACTATTGAATGTGTTTATAGAAATTCACATAGATTTCATCTTGCTATTCCCATAGCTATAGTCTAAACTGGAAGATTCCTCTTCATGACGATCTGCACAGTTCCATTGTACTATATATTCTCTTGTCTATTTGCTGGTTGAATATGAGATGGATCCCCTAATTGGTCCTTCTTAGACCAGTGGATCTAGCCTTGGCCAAGTGTAATCTGACTTCCCATAACTCATTTACCGGACTCTCTACTGCAACAATCATGGACTCATTTGGTCTAGATGCTATCTTTTCACTTTGATGTTCCTATATCTCTGAAGACTGGGAGGTAACTTTTGAATCGTGCAATCCCTAGAACACTTTAGCTATTTGGTAGTTTCCTAGCTAGATTTTCAGTGATGTTTGCTGTAAGCTCATGCTGCTCTTGCCATTCATACAATACCTTTTCCTTGCCATTTACCTTCTAGACTGCTCTTTGCTGCTGTCACTTCTTGGTTTCAATGGATTGCTTTTCCTCATTATCATCTAGGATCTCCTCAATAATAACATCCTTGCTTTTGATAACTACCCTGACTTGCACTGGCTCTGGTGCCTTCTGTTCAAGTACTTCTAGTTTTGGAGCATCTAGGAACTGGGCTACAAAGTGGCCATACTTCTTGCACGTATAGCAATTCAGGATTCACTTTGCAAAATCTCATCTACCCCTACCTCTGCTAGTGTCCCCTTGGTCCTTACCCCTACCAGTACCAGTATCTCTAGTACCTATGTTGGCTTCATTATTCTTGAACCCATTGGCTCCATCTTCCTTGATTGATTCAGGATTTGTTAGTGCAATCATTGACAAAACCTTTCCCTTCTTAAAATGGTGTATTTTCATGCAACAATTGTTCCATACATGACCATAGGCTTTACAGGTACATTGTGAACACTCATCAGACCTATGATCTCTTAATATACACTTTGAGCACCAAATATTCATTTTCTTTCCAATGGTCTCATCTTGGTAATTTCAACAATCTATTTTGACATTTCCTCTAGTTTTTTGGTCCACGATGAAAGTATGTCTGCAAGGTTTAGGTCCACAATACAAACACTTTAAAACTAATATTCATCTTCAAGAAAATATCCTCTCAATTATAGATTTAGTTTCCTTGGTGATTGTTGAAGAGAAGGAGCTTGAAGAAGAGTCATCTATGCAAGGAAAAGTAATTATGAAGAGGTCCTCTTCAGCAATAGAGGAAGAGAAACAGGATGCGGTACAGGTCATGGAGGTGGTCATGGAAGAGGCACCATAAAGCACAGCAATAAAATAATTTCCAAAGATAAAACACAGATGGTCGAGGAAATTTTCAAGGCAAGGGGAGTCCAAGAGGCATGGAAATGTGTAGCTTAACAATACATGTCAACATGGAAATATTGTATGTTGGGGTTGTGGAATGCATGGTCACTTTGAATGTGATTGTCCACATAGAAGACAACAAAATAAATATGCAATCACTAGCAACAATGTAGATGAAACTGAGAGGATATTTGTGGTGCAACACATGTTAAATACTATGTTTGCAAATGTGGAAAAGTATGGTGATAATTTCTAGTATGTTTATGACAAATACATGTACCTAATATCACAAAGAGTTTGTGTAAGTTTGGGGGTTGTCAAGCCCCACTCTATCTTATTGTAGAGAAAGTGAGAACCCCATACATAAATGTCATAAGGTGGCACGGAGTCAACACAACTAGTGCATGAAGGCTACAAGAGGTCATCAATATCTTGGAAAAAGCACTCAACAGTCAACTATATGTCAGACAACAAAGTAACAACTCATCAAGAAAATGAGCTCCAAGCATTAAAAAATTCATAGGTTGGGTAGATAGAGTCTACTAAACACAAGTGTCTAGGGTCTCAAATCCACATTTTGACCACATGCTGCCAAGAAAACTTATTATCTATATGGCTAACCCATTTTGGATTAAAATAAACTCAAAAGCTTAGCAGCGTTGCTCTGAAACCTCTCGTATACATAAAATACAATTTTGAGGCTTAAATCTTGAGTTATGAACTAGGTAAGCAAAAAATAAATCATGGAATCATCACAAGAATCTTACAATGTCATGTAAAGATGTGACTATGAATACATTGAAGCAAATGACACTCTAAATGGAAAATCCACAAGGGAGATATGAGCACAAGAAGGAAGAGGGAGAGTACACAATGCTCAAAGATAGAACATACGATTCACTATCAAAAAAATTATGAGCTTTTTACTTTTTTTTTTATATAACCTTACCCAAGGTTTTAAAAAATGTCAAACTGGCTCAAATTTGGTATAGAAAGGGACCAAAGATCATATATGGGTAATGCTTAACTACAAGGTGGAAGCTAATAGCTCTAGCTACCAATTTCATAATTTTGTAAGAATAATTAAAAGCACAAAATTTAGATATGACGGGGTTTCTATTAAAAAAATGAATGAAGTTACAATTTGTGGGCTCAAAATGAAAGCATCTTTGTTAGCCTAATGCTAACATTCCCCCCTCCTAAACTGGGTCATTCATGACATAGCTATCATATAGCACTAGTGCTTGGGCTTTTGTGCTTTTAGCTACTTATTTGATTTGTAGATTCTTGCCACCTTCAATGAAGGACTAAATGTCAATTGGGCTTTTGAACTTCTTGGCAAAGTAGACGACAAATCTAGCACAAAGGTTTTCAACTACAGAGCCAAAGACTTTGGTTTTGTAAGTGAAAAAGCCTGTGTAGAATGCCTCTTCAAAAGTTTGCATATAACAGCATGGCAAGAACGTCACACATGCATAGATTTTGTAGAGGACTTGATCAGGAAGCTAATCTCATAGGTCAATGCATGATCCTTGATTGCCCTCAAGAAAGGATATCCATGAGGCATCTATCTGCTCAGCTTGATGGAAAGTTTGAATGTAAGTCAAAATCATCTTTAAAATTTTGATGAATATGATACAAGAAAGATATGATATTCTTTTCAAGACTTCAATAGAATCTCCTAATGTCTTCATCATGTAATCTTTAATAAGTTTACTTGTTGGTGGAGAGAGCCTTGGATAGTTAATCCATGTGGGGTGCTTCATGAGAACTGAATTGATGGCTTCCCCATTTTCTTACTCTTGGAATTCGGCACATTGTTAGATCTTTTTTAATTTTTGTAGGGGCTTGTGTGTAAAAAATTACATACCATGGATGCCTCCTTAAGCAGAACATTTTGTACTATCAGATGTCTGGTCTTTAAGTATTCTTTCTTTGATCTTAAGCACTTCATACTTAATTAAAGGATATGGAAAATAATGTTGGTGCTAGGTATTTATGATCTATTGGGAGGTAAGCTCAGCAATCATTTCCAAAGTGTAGTATGCACTCCTTATGACATGGCCTCTTTCCAGATGTCTTATGTTTCTTACTCAATATTTTCTTTTAAGGCTCTTTCAGCCTCCATTGTAAAGTTGTATATTGGATACATGTCCTCCTCTTGTCCAAGAGGTTCTATTTTTGGGAGGGAAGTGTCCCCTCCATATCTTCCATGAATTGCAGAAACTGTAGAGCTGTAGTATCCTTGGTGGAAGGTTCAGATGTGTTCTCTTTTATAATTGTCTGCTTTCCTTTGATTTGCATCTGTGCTGCTTGTAGATCCTATTGAAGCTTTGATATTTGTTTTTGATATTCTTTCTCTTTGTGCATGAATCTTAGAGATATATCCCTCCTCTACATCTACTCCAATTTAAGCTCCATCTGTAGATCTTTGCTTTGCATTTCCATAGCTTGGTAGGCTAGATCTAATCCTTGGAGTGTAAGGAATGTAGGGTTAGTTTGTAGCGTAACTAGAAGCTACTTTTGATCCTTTAGTATGGGTTTTTGTTGAGCTACTTGGATGTTTGTGACATCCAATTTCATTTGCAATCATTAAGAGTGTGCATTTGTATCCAGGACAATGATATTTGAGTGTTTTACCTTTTATCTTTGCTTGCTAAAGATAGATGTTCCAACATCATGGTCATATTTGTCATTTCTTCAAGTTGTTGGTGGTTGGTAGCTTGTGATCTTCGTATCTCAGCCAAAGTTTGATAATGCAGGCTACTATATTTATCTAGGAATGCATCAACCACTTCTAGGAAAGTTTCAACAAACGACAGGTGCTTTCAGCCTCCTAGATCTTGCTATGGTGTACATATGCCTCTTGTTTCATCTTATTGATGATGTGGTGGGCATACTAAGTGTAATCCTCTATTTCTTTCATCTCAGCTACTTGGAAGGTGCTAGCTTCTCCTTTCACTACTTTTTCCTCCTCTTTGCTATCATCTTTTGACTCTTCTCTTGAGTCCTCATGTGGCTCTTTTTTTGTATCTTATTTGATCTCCTCTGGAGACATGTCTTCTTTATAATCTTCTATATTTTCTTTTTCCTAGCCTTCAGTGTGTTATTTAGCCTATGCACTTTCTAGTGCTTCTTGTTCAGTAGTTGGAGGCTCTTGTGATGTTACCTCCAATAGGTTCTCCTCATGGAGTTCTTCTTGTTTGGGGAAAAGTGGTTTTGATATAGTTGTAGGAGCTGGTAATGTTGTCAATGCTGATTTTGGTTGTATCTTTGTCAGTTTCACTTTCTTGCACTCTTTCTCTTTCTTCTTTCCTATAGAGAAATTCTAGATCCGCAAGGGGATCCTTCCCTTGGTGGTATATGGGGTGTATTTTGTGTAGAGCTTATGTGGGATCGGTTTCCAAGACTCTTGAAACTCTCCTTGTAGGCCCCTTTCCCTCTCAAAAAATTCATTTTCTCATTCCAGTCTTGCAGTTCTTTGGGTGGTGGGCTCTTCTATAATGACTTGTGGTGGCACTCAAATGCGCTTGGAGCTTTGCTCACCCACATTTTCCTTACCCTTGGGAGTGCTCTTTGCTACTTCCTCTGTATCGGAGGATTCTTGAGCACTTTTTGTGGTGTCTCTAAGTGGTTGGTCTTCAAAATCTAGTTCATCCATTGGAACTTTCATCACATTCTTCCTCTTCATCATTGGAGTGTTTCATCAGCTTTCTTTTTATCTAGTGACACAATATGTAGAAGATTATGATTCTTCTTCTTCTCCTCGTTATTCTTCACCCTGGGTATTAGCCATTAATTCTAATTGGGGAAGGTGGCAAGTTATCATCCATACCTACGTTGGAGAGGGGGAATGAGGAACACACACGACACACAATACAATGCCTCCCTATAGCTCAAGGTATCCAAAACACCCTTAACCTCTCAAATAACACCTTCAAATTGGCTAATTTGCACTAAAGAACCACCTTTGCACACAAAACAACAATCTTCTGCTCTGCAAAACCACCACTCAGCACAAATGCACCTCGACAGCTCAACTCACCCTTCCTAGCTCACATGACACCCCGATTCTTCCCTCTTTGCAACACATATATGTTACGGGCACACACCTCTGTAAGCATCGACATGCACACAAAGGGTGAGAGAAAAGGAAGGGGATGGGGAGAAGCTACACCAAGAAAATGGGGCAATGACTTAGTAGTATTTAGCAAGGAGATAGTACAATCAATTTTCCAGGCTCCAATGGAAAACTTCTACACACAGGTTTGTAGACCTTCAAAAAATCCTTATGGCAAAAAAGCCCTCTCAAAATCACGTTCACCTCTTTTTATAGGGGTTGGCTAAGTCCAAAAAAAAGAAAAAAGGGAGCTCCCTAGATCGTGCACTTCAACTTGAGATTACTTGGGTATTTTTTGTGTATTGCACCCACTTGGCATGCTTATGTAGTTCTTTCCTTGCATGGGGGACACCTCATCTTGTCTGCCCGCTTGGAACTGTCCCTTTGGCTTCCTACTTGCTTCTCGATACTTCCTCCCTCCCTCTCTCTCAACTGTAAACTGCTGCGGAATACCCCCCCTAGCACTAGCGATATCGCTAGTGGGGCCCCCCTTCTGCCTTCAAAAAACATTGGACGGCTTTAGAGCCATGGGAATCCTTTCCAAGTACAACTACCATGTCATCACTACGTGATACAACAGTGCCACCACCGGCCAGCAACCACCGGCACCGGGCACCACTTCCACCAACCAAAACCGCCACTGCGCACCTGACAGAGCCACACCATAGCCAACGAAGGGGGATCTCCCTCTCCTTTTGTACATTAACTTGAGGGCCATGGCCCAGCTCATATAGTGTGATGCCTTGGCTCTTTGTAGCGCATATGGGCTCTTGTTAACGCCACATGTCAATCACTGAGCAATGCAACATTCAAGCCCCTAGAATCTCCACACATAAAACCCAAAAAAACCCAAATTTTGTCTTCCCACTTTGATTGCCTGCTCACTGTTGCTTGGTGATCCGATTACTCATCCACAAAGCTGGGAAAAAAGGCACATGATTGGCTTCGAACCCCTTTGACCTTGCCACATTTTGACATTTCTAAGCTCGCCATATGAAGCCGCAAAAACGCTAAATTTCATCTGCAACCAACCTCGAGCAACCGCACCCAAATCTTTGATCGGCCATAACTTATAGTTCGTAACTTTGTTTGATGAGAAATTAATTCCTATTAGCTCCATACACCACATAGAATGCATACTATCCCTGCATGAAGCTTGAAAAACATCAGATGGCACGTCTATCAAGGCGACCAATTGGAACTTTGACCGCTAATAACTTGACATCTGGGACTCAGATTGCCGATGTAAAAAGACCAACTGACTCCATAAATCAAGCACTACACACCCACAACTCCAAATTGGCTTTACCACCTGGCTCCTCCTGCCTTATCCATCTCAAATCTGCAATGCACTGCACCTTCAAACTCAAATATCTTGGGCTCTGTAGCTCCGTTGCATGAGCCATCTGGACCTGCTCCGTCAACACTTTAAGCTCCACATTTCTAGGCCCAAAGACTTCTCTTTGAACCTCATTCATCTGCCTCCAAAATTTGCATCTTTTGGAGACTTTCTTGGTCTATAAACCGCATCAGCCATACATATCTACTGCTATCTGTCTGCTCAAGAACTTTGTAGCTGCTCTAGTCCTTTGCCATGCTTGTGTTAGCCTACACATACCTACCCATGCCATCTTTTATGGTCAACCAACTTTGGGTGCACCATCATTGCCCACCCCCTAGTTGAGCATTCATGCTCAACCAAAAAAGAGCTTTATTCACTTCTAACTGCAAAACCTGGCACACACTATTAGAGAACAAAAACCATATATACATAGTCTTATTGTGCCTACTGCCATCAAACCTCTAAGTGAGTTGCCCCACCCCGTGCATCGTATAACATCCACATGGATCAAACACTTGCCATTGGTGTGTTCCACCCATTTGTAGCAACATCCCATAGTGCTGCACCTCATCACATAGACCATCACGTCTGTAGGCCATCCATAGCTTGTATTCAACACTCCACGCATCCCTCTTTAAATTGTCCACTATATACCGAGAAGCACCAAACGTACCAATATCCAAGAAACATGTACCTAAAAACAAGCTCGAACACATGTCTGACCCTCCCACCCAACCATGTAAAGTGGAGGCCTCAACCATAGACCCCTGCAACTACTGAACCATCCACCACATAGCTGTATCTACCATCATATTCATCAACCATAGCTCACATACTTTCAATGGAAGCAAAGACACCGCATGGGATTCTCCTTTATCCACTACTGGACATGCCTATTGTATCGGAATCTCCACCATCTTTGGCAACACAACCTCGTCTTTGGCCATACACTTGATTCTAGCATCATGAAGCCCTCTTGCTGCAACTAGCTGCTCTTCAAGGTCAATCAGCTTCACTTGCCTATTGGCTTCATTTGTCTGTGCTTCAATCACCTCTTCTACCGCTGCATCATGCTTTGCCAAGGTAGAGAGAAATTCTCTCCACACTGCATCCTCTTGGTCAACATCTATGGGTAGGGCCACTCCATCCCTTGTGGCAAGAATCTGCACCATCTCCATCTGCATAGCTCCATTTGTGGGCATAGACTCCTCCACTTGGTTTCCATTAAGCACATCAGCTTGCTCTGCTCATTGCTCTTCTTGAGCATGGGCTATCACCACATCATTAAACACATAATAAGGCATCTTTACCTTTACCAACTGAGGTTCATCAAACTCTGCCTCTGTGCCATAGGATGTGGAATCATCCACTCTATCCTCCTCGCTTGTCTCCCAGCAATACAAGCTTGTATTGTCTTCATCACCGGCATCATATACCAACTCCACATCTGCATCTTCATCCAATTGTTGCTCCACAAATGCTTGATCACCTCCATGACTTTGCTTTTGAACCCTCGATATCTGCAACCTGATTGCATTCTGCTACCTTTTCATGCAAGCTTTCCACAAGAACATGCTTTACCTCTTCAACCCGCACTGGAACCTCAACATCTGCTACCGCTTTTGCATCTTGGTTCACCTCAACATGGGGCTTCTCCTCGTTGACAAGATCATCCACCCTCATCACATACACACCACAAACTAGAAATCTTCAAGGAACATAACCAACCACCTCAATAGGCTCTGCATTTTGAACAACTGAAACCGCCTTTGGTTAGACCAAAGAACACTGTGCTACCAACATAACAAGCACATAATTTGTAGGCTTCAACACGCCAAACTCTAGCTTCCGCTTTACCTTTTGGCTCTTCATCTTGGCCAGATAGACCATGTTTTCATATGTATCAGCATTGTCTTTCACCTTTCTCTGATCCTTGGATGCAAGCACTCTAACAACTTTGATAGCTTCAAATATTGATTTCTTTTTACCCTTGTAGCAACCTCTAACTGCTTCCAATAGGCTTCAAACTGCTCAAGAAAAATGGAAAAATCCTTACTTGCAGCTTTGCACCAGTTTCTTCCATTGTAATTACTTCTCAAAACTCCTCCAAAAACTGATTTTGTAGCTCCTACCATGATCCTCGATCACTGCTCTTTCAACCATCAAAAAAATTCTTGGCTCGTCCGCGCATCAACAGTAGCACCGATTACAACTTTTCCACATCGGCCAACATATGCATCGACAACATCCATAGCTTGAAATCTGCTAAACAATCTTTGGGATCTTCAATGCCTATAAATATGGGGCCAAAACTTGGCTCCACCATCTTTGCCAGCTTCAAACTCGACCACCGAACACTTGGACCATCCGCCAACCGCTTTGTCGGCTACCAAACACCGCTTCAAAATTCCAAACGGAGCATCAGACAGCTAAACAATCTTTGGGATCTTCAATGCCTATAAATATGGGGCCAAAACTTGGCTCCACCATCTCTGCCAGCTTCAAACTCGACCACCGAACACTTGGACCATCCGCCAACCGCTTTGTCGGCTACCAAACACCGCTTCAAACTTCCAAACGGAGCATCAGACAGCTCCTCTATGGGGGCACCAAAAGATGGAGAGGGGGAATGAGGAACACATCCCGACACACAATACAATGCCTCCCTATAGCTCAAGGTATCCACAACACCCTTAACCTCTCAAATAACACCTTCAAATTGGCTATTTTCACTAACAGAATGGCACCTTTGCACAAAACAACAATATCCCGCTATGCAAAACCACCACTCAACACAAATGCACCTCGACAGCTCAACTCACCCTTCCCAACTCACACAACACCCTGATTCTTCCCTCTTTGCAACACACTATATGTTGCAGGCACACACCTCCGCAAGCATTGACATACACACAAAGAGCAAGAGAAAAGGAAGGGGATGGGGAGAAGCCACACCAGGAAAATGGGGCAATGACTTAGTAGTATTTAGCAAGGAGATATTCAATCAATTTTGCAGCTCCAATGGAAAACTTCTACACACAGGCTTGTAGACCTTCAAAAATTTCCTATGGAAAAAAAGCCCTCTCAAAATTACGTTCACCTCCTTTTATAGGGGTTGGCTAAGTCCAAAAAAAGAAAAAAGGGAGCTCCCTAGCTTGTGCACTTCAACTTGAGATTACTTGGGTATTTTTTGTGCATTGCACCCGATTGGCATGCTTATGTAGTTCTTTCCTTGCATGGGGGACACCTCACCTTGTCTACCTGCTTGGAATTGACCCTTTGGCTGCCTACTTGCTTCTCGATACTTCCTCCCCCCCTAGCACTAGCGATATCGCTAGTGAGGGGCCCCTTATGCCTTCAAAAAACATTGGACGGCCTTAGAGCCGTGGGAATCCCTGCCAGGCACAACTACCATGTCAGCACTATGCACTACAATAGCGCCACCACCAGCTAGCAACCACCGACATCGAGCACCGTTGTCGCCGCCACCAACCAAAACCGCCACGCTGCGCCCCTCGCGCCACTTTGTGGCACCCAACAGAGCCATGCCTTAGCCAACGGATGGGGATCTCCCTCTCCATTTGTACATTAACTTGAGGGCCACGGACCAACTCATATAGTGTGATGCCTTGGCTCTTTGTAGCGCATATGGGCTCTTGTTAACACCATATGTCACTCACCTAGCAATGCAACATTCAAGCCCCTAGAATCTCTACAAATAAAACCCAAGAAAACCCATTTTTGTCTTCCCACTTTGATTGCCTGCTCACTGTCGCTTAGTGATTCGATTACTAATCCACAAAGCCCAGCAAAAAAGGCACATGATTGGCTCCGAACCCCTTTGACCTTGCCGCATTTTGAGATTTCTAAGCTGGCCATATGAAGCCGCAAAAACGATAAATTTCATATGCAACCAACCTCGAGCAACCGCACCCAAATCTTTGACCTGCCATAACTTACATTCCGTAACTCTGTTTGACGAGAAATCAATTCCTGTTAGCTCCATACACCACATAAGATGCATACTATCCCTGCGTGAAGCTCCAAAAACATTAGATGGCACGTCTATCGAGACGACCAACCCAGCATAAACCTGGCCCCCAACAAAACTTTGACTGCTAATAACCTGACATCCAGGATTCAGATTGCCGATCTAAAAAGACTAGCAGGCTCCATAAATCAAACACTACACACTCATATCTCCAAATTGGCTTGGACCACTTGGCTCCTCTTGCCCTATTCATCTTAGATCTGAAATGCACTGCACCTTCAAAGTCAAATATCTTGGGCTCCGTAGCTCCATTGGATGTGCCCTTTGGACTTGTTGCTTCAACACTTCAAGCTGCACATTTCTAGGCCCAATGACTACTCCTTGAACCTCCTTAATTTGCCTCCCAAATTAGCCCCTTTTGGAGCCTTTCTTGGCCTATAAACCGCATCAGCCATACGTATCCACTGCTATCTGTCTGCTCAATAACTTTTTAGCTGCTCTAGTCCTTTGCCATGCTTCTGCTAGCATGCACATACTTGCCTATGCCATCTTCTATGGTCGACACTGCACTTAGGTTATAGGCATTGTAAATATGCAAGATTTGGCTTTTTGAAGAATTTGCTTGGATAATTGCCATGTTATGGTCATTTTTTTGCATGAAAGGCTTCTGAAAATGACTAACTATGAGTGTGAGTGCTTTGGGTGTCCAAATTCTTCCAAATTTGATGTATGGGATTTTGATAACATGCTAGAGCTATGGGTGACAAAAAATGGTAAAAATGGGCCCAATCTAACACAATAGATAATAAGTGCACTTATTATCTAGGGTCATTTTTTTGCAGTTTGACTTGATACAATGTTCAACCGTGATGTAACAAAGCCTTGAATGTGATTTTGGAGAAGTTTTGGATTTTGAAGTGGACCCACTTAGGCCAAATTTTGAAAAATAGAAATTCTATTGTGCCTTTTTGATGTGGGGACAAAGTGAAAATCTATGCAAAGATGGGTCAATTTGGGGCATATAAGCGTGATTATTATCTATACTTATAAATATTTGAAAAACCTGCTTTTTGATACTACATACATGTTCTATAGGACTAGTAAGTAGACAAATTTATTTGATTGCCTCGAGGTGTTCTCCCCAATTTTCTCTCTCATCTTGGCTGTTTTGCCCCCAACTCTTGATGGTGGTCATTTTTTTCCCACTTTAGAGCTCATGGGTCTATCCCATAAGTGGTATGGATCTGCTCTACCAAATTTGGATCTCTTCAAAGTTGATACACGATTTTAGGTAAAAAATGATTCTCTACGCTCCTTTGTGACATTTTCTAATGCCATAGGCATCACATGATGTTTCCCCATGATCCCAATGAGGTACATTGTCTATAATCCCCCTATATAAAATCTGTCTGTGAAGTCAAAACTCAATTTTGGAACTAGGATAAAATAGATATTATTATCTATAGACCCCCCCCTGGACCCTAATCAAATGGTCATCTAAGCTTGTTGGAATGTTCTATAGGTCTATGCTATGGTAAGTTGCTACGATCATTTCTACATGCATCCTTCTTGGGAAAATTTCGCTGACCTAGAGTTTTTCTGAGCTACCCATTTGTCATACCGGCATTCAAACATGCTCATTAGGCAATTATAAACTTACCCCTCATGTCTTGTGTGAAACTATGCAATGTAGGACTCACTAGAAGCTCAAAACTTCTCGCGAAAAAAAGGTCTTCAAGAGCTCTCTCCAAAGACTCTATTTGGCCTACCTAGCCTATACATACCTAGCATTTCCTTCTCAATTTCTCTCAACCCCCCCCCCCCCCCCCCCCCCCCCCCCCAACTAGTCCTAGAAAATTGTGAATTATACTTCTCCTTCAGAAATTCCCCCGTTTAGACTTTGGGTGCCCCGTTGATAGCCTCTGATTTTGTCATAAAAAAGGCTAAGAAGATGCGGCTTTTCCCAAAATTGATTTATTTTTACCCCATGTTTTTATGGAATCTAGGCCTATGTGTACCTTGTTGCTATGTCATTTGAACCCATATTACCTTGTAAATGCTCTTGGCTATTGAGAGGGTCCGCAATTGTAAATGCCAAAGCATAAAAAGTTTCTCTAGTTTTAAAAAGTCAACCATAAGCCTTGTACACATTGAAAGCCTAAGCCTAAGGTTGTAACTCTTTTAATTTTTGGAATCAAATGAATAAAATGGAAAGTTTGAGTGGTCATGGGATTTGGGAGGTTAACGAAATTTGCAACCACTTTTCCTTTATCTTCCCTCTCACGGTTCATTTCAATCTCTCTTGGTTTGGGCACTCTCTTGCTCTCTGCTGTCTGTGTGCTTTCTTGCAAGATCTATGGAGGAAAAGGGAGAGAGTGAGAATGATGATGGTTGTCATATCTCCTGTGTGCTCTAGATTGGGCAAGTTTATTTTGTGTGTGCATGGCTATGGCCATTCTTGAGAGAAGAGAGAGAAGGTGAGTAACTGTTTGTATGTGCTTCTTGAGGGTTTGACAGGGAGCATTCATGCAATTTTGTGGCTATGGAGAACTCCAATGCATATAATTTGCATGCTTGAGCCCGGTCTTGTGTTTATTTGTGTGGTTGGAAGGCATTTGTTCACCCCTTTCCAAAGATTTTATAGAATCAAGCACTGTGGTTCTAATTTAGGCTTCCTCATAGTCATCAAAATTGGACAAGATTTGACAAGCTCGTTTGTCATAGCATTTTGAACCTCGTCATATCTTTTATTCATCAATTTGAACCTATTTGCTATTTATTTCTTATTCTGATCATGTTCGTAGATGGACCAACGTGTGCACTCCTAGTTGACCCCTTCATCATGGACCACAATTTTTTTGATATCTCATCATAATTTTTCGTGGAAAGCTTTGTAATTATATGAGAGTCTCTGAATTTAGCCAAATGATCTCACAATTTTTTTGATATCTCATCATATTGTTTTTGAGAAATCTCCCTTACAAATCCCCAAATGAGCTATAACAAATCAAATTCAAATTTGAAGCCAAAAAATTACTACTATAACCCATAAAAACATAATGCAATCACTAAACAACCAATTTGGCTAAAATTTTGCACTTGATATAATAAGCACGCCTATTATCTAGGGCATGATTCTAGCTTCAAATTTGAACTTTGGCTATGCACATGGATCATAGGCATTGAAAACATATAGGATTTGGATTTTAAGGGAATTTCGATGCATGAATGTCAGGTTAGAGTCATTTTTTTTTGGCTAGAAGGCTTCTCAAAATTACTAAGTCTTGGTGCAAATTAATGGGATATCCAATTTGTCCCAAAATTGATGTGTGGACTTGTAATGAAATAATGAAATTGATGGTGACAAGTTTTTGCAAAATTAGACACATTTTGACTTTAGAGATAATAAGCATGCATATTATCTATAGTGCCATTTTTGAAACTTTTTTGTCTTTTGTCTTCATGGGATGGTTGACCATCATGTCCCCTTGCCCTGAATCACCTCTAGTACCTTGAGCTTTGTTTACCTGAGCTCTCCCTTAAGGTCTTTGATTTCCTCCTCCTACTCCTCCTGGACAAGGTTGACGCTTGAAGCTATTTCCATTGTTGTTGTTGTTGTTGTTGGATGACCCATTTTGCACAAAAGGTGGATTCCTTTTTCTAAAGTTTTCCTTGGTTTTGAGAAGGTCTCTGATTTTGGTTGAAATTCTGTTGGTTGATGAGCTGTAGGCAATCTCTAAAGTTCTCGTTTGACTCGAAGTTTTTGGGTTCATAATTATCCACCAATCTTGTGAAGTTTGAATTGTTGAATGGGTAATCTTTGGATTGATGGTCACAATCAAGACCAGTACAACATAGATGATCTCGTCTGGCCTTCATTCGCAATAAGTTTCTCCTTCTCTTTGCTGTGAGTTTTTGGACCTTTGTTCCTCCTTAGGACAAGGTCTTTTGATTTCACACGATTTGATAACTTGAGCTCAATGGGTTTGCCAGCATTAAGAATATCCGCAAAGTTGGTAAGCCATAGGCTCTGAACTCTGGTCTTCATAGGATTATGTAATCCTGACACGAATTGTGCTACTTTGACTTCTTGAGTCATTTCTACTAGAGCATATTTGACAAGAGTCAAGAAATGTTAGTAGCGACTCCACGTCTCTAGTTCCTTGAATGAAATCAAGAAACTCATTCGTACGGTTCGAATCATATACTTTGTTTTCATAGTTGTTCTTTAGCTGAGTCCTCAGAGAATCCCAAGTTGTTGTATTATCCCAAATTGTTTTATTAGGGTCAACATTATTCTCAATATAATGGTCTCTCCACCAATGCTTGGCTATCTTTTCTAGTTTAAACTTAGAAATGATAGCCTTGTTCTCTGCAATTGAATGAGATAAATCAAAGTAATCATCCATACGTTCAATCCAATCTTCAAGAAATTTACCTACATCTTTGCCTTCCCCGCTAAACTTCCCAAGTTGAGACTTACAGAGCATAACATCAATGTCTCTATCAATGATTGTTTGTTGAGGTACAATTGGCACATTGGTATTTGCAGCCGCCACATTTCCTCGAGGAGGCATGGTAACTTATTGCACCATATCAACCAAGTTTATTCCTAGTATAAAATATTCTATCCCTGCTTTAAGTCCCTCGAAGTAAAATAAAGTTGGAAATTGAGAATAAAACAAGAGAGTAAAAGAAAGAATAATGAATGAATTAAATCAAGTCTACATCACAAAATTTCGAGGTTCAAAAATCTAACAATATGTCTCCTAAGTCTTTAATAAATTTTAATGGCTCTAACGTAATGTACACTATAATAACCATTCTGATATCCTTCAAATAATGGATCATAGTGGTCCCACTCAATAAGTAAATTTGATGGGTTGTCCAAATAATCCTTCATGATCTTTGATCAAAACATTTTCTTCTTGGCATGTGAGTCATACCACTCCTGTATGAATGAATGGTTTGTCACATGTACTCCCATTTCACTATGAACTGTTGGTCACATGTACTCCCATCTCACTATGAACTGTTGCATTTTTGTAATCAAAGTAGTCATTAAAATAAGCAGTCCTTGGGAAACTTGTCTAGTGCGTCCCATCCATCAATGCTTTGTATGCTTGCACAATCTCCTAAGCACTAGGGTCGATTGTAGGCGTTGTAAAAAATCTTTACACTGTGTGAGTTGTGGATTATGGATTTCTGTTAGCAGTGGCTAGCACATGCTACACCGATTATGCATCAAGCGGGAGATATTCTATGGATGTTCATAATATTTCCTACTCACAGTGTATAAGGTCTTGGGCTCATTGGGAGTTCCAAAGTTGTATATGCTAGCTAGGAGGCTCAAACTTAAACCCATAGTAGAAGGGATTGTGGTGCAAGCCTTTATAAAAGGAAGCCTTTATGCAAGGAGGCTTCATTCTTGAGTATCCACTCTTGAGAGCTCTCTCTCTCTCTCTCTCTCTCTCTCTCTCTCTCTCTCTCTCTCTCTCTCTCTCTCTCTCTCTCTCTCTCTCGTGTTCACTCTATGGATGGCCTAGCCTTGAGCTTAATGCCCATGCTTAAGAGGATAGTACTAATCCATTGTAATAAGAGAAGCTATTCCTAATCTAATCTCTACTTTCTCATTAGTCTTGATTATTCTGTTCCATTATGTCATGAAGTAGTTTCACCTTTGTAACATTTAATGGCCTAGTAACTTGTGTGTAGCGGAAAATAGCATCAACATAGTGAGCATTTCATTAGAATAGATTCCTAATGAGAATAACAAGAGTGCTTGGGTGGAAAGAGCAGCAAAAAGTATAACACCTAATTAGATAGCACAAACAATACTTCAAACGATAGAGAAATTAAGTTATTGACAACAGTTGAGGGGGACCGGATTTACATGGAGCCGGTCCCACCTCCAAAAGGCTTTGTATTATGGTTTCTCCCATCAAGAGAGACATCTTACAATACAATTCTTTGTGTTCGTTCAATACTGGCTAGTGCAATGAAGATGGAAGCTTCAAGAACTAAGCAAAACACTTATAAAACACAACATCAATTCCCTCACGGTCTCAAACCCAAGACCTCACACACCTTTGAAGATGGTGAGAGCTAGCGGGGTATGAGAGTAGATTGAGAGGAAAAAGGAGTAGTCTTACGAAAAATATGTACATCTCCTCACATAATCACTCATATTATCATAGCTTAGCTTAGTGATTAGCATGGTAGAGGAGATGAGCATACATTGAAGCTTGTCTCTTGGTTGGATTTGCATCACAAAGCCAAGAGTTGTTGGTGTAGGCCTCCCTTATCACAAACTTGGAGTAGGTGATAAGCTTTTCATAAAAGCTTGATAAGGAGAGAGAGAGAGTCTTCTTGCTTCACACATGAGTTAGTGTGAGTGTGTATGCAATAATGCCTTTCAAGAAATCAGCCCCCTCTCTCTCTTGGTCGACACCTCTTGCTATTTGCTCATGCTACCACCCCATTGGACCTCTCCAGGCTTAGCCAATAAGATTTGAGAAGCATAAGTGATAGACTTCTGACATGTGTCCCCCTTTCCACTTTTGTGAGAGCTTTTATAAACTCTCATTGGACCCCTTTGGCTCCTGGCCAATAGGAATCAGGCAAGCCATTGGGCTGTTGAATGCTCATTAGACCCCTTGGGAGACTGTCCAATAGTCTTCTAGAGAGCTTAATTCTTATTGGTTCTTATTAAGTGTTTTTAAATTAATTAAACTAGAATTACTCTAGTCTAATTCTCATTGGTCCACCTCCATGGCCATCCAATAGGATTTGAGTACAGCTTGTGGGCATCTGGCCTAGGGAGCTGACATGTGTCCCTCATTCCCTTTGTGTAAAGGAGCCTTGTGAGTGTTTGTGTGTGTGTGTGTGTTTCTCTCTCATCCCCTACTTGCAAGGCTCACCCCCTCCTTTGTAGGAGTTGTGAAGAATTTTGCTACACACAGAAAGCATCCAATATTCCTAAGCTTTTGGCCTTTGGACACAACCTTTGAATTTTTGGAACCTTAGAATTTTGGAAGTCTTAAATGGGCTGACCTTAGGGTCTTTAAAGCCCATTGTTTCACATTGATCTTTTACAGATGGCCCCCCATTTGGATTCCTATTTTCCCTCCTTTGGATCCCTACTGTGGCTGATCTGCCAGCTTAATCAATATTCTAGCTTTTTCTCCCCTGGCACTTCCCCATATTAAATGATCAATTTAACATGAAAAAATCATTTAGGAGAATTAGATATTAGTTATTATGACATTACCTCTCTATTGAAACCATAGTCGTGTTTCGACTATGGGGTAGAGAAGATAAAACCTATTCATTAGTCCTTTTTCTAGCTGGTAGAGGATCCCTATGTTACCCTACGACATCGTTCCAGAATGGATGACTAATCCATTTGGCACTTGAGCAATCTCAAACCTTCACATTGAAGACAAAATTCAAGAATCCAAGGACTTAATGAAAGTTCAACAAGTCTTTTCGGACCTCTACTATGATGCAACAGATGAGTTTAGAAGAACATTTAGCTACCTTAGATGATTTGGCGTCAGAAAAAGAACATGTGAGAGCTAAACTACTCATGAAAGGAGGGGAGGAAAAGTTTTTTGACTTCGCAAACCAGAAAACGAGAAGACAAAAATGGTATAAGCGGAAAAGAAACATGAGAAACTTCAAATCTTGACCTATGCCATCAGTCTCTAGTAGAACACAGTTTCTGATGCAAATAGATGCACATGATTGTGTCAAAGACAAAATCATTGGTAGATATCCTTTAAGCAAAAAGCAAGAAATACTGAAAACATTGAGAAAAACAAGAAAGGAAACTCAAGCAAAACCTAAATACAAGGATAAGGATTCAACCATGACACGAGTTGAACGGAGGAAGAAGTATCAAGAGTTGAAAAAAGCTCTAAAGGAGATATATACCACTGGAATGGAAACCACTGAGGAGGAAGGTAAAGATGAATGTTCCATCCCATTACAAGAAATATACCCTCCAAGACCAAAAAATCATAGTCGAACTACCTGTCAGGGAACTATGAAAACAGGGTGAGTCCTATGAAGGACCTGCAAATGCAAAAAAGATAGATCTAGCCGAACCTAGAGAAGAGCCTAGACCTGCTCACATTGCAAATGACTTGACGGAAGAAGAAGAAGAGATTTTGTTAAGCTTCTTGAAAGAATACCGAGATATCTTTGCTTGGTCTTATAAGAATATCAAGGGTGTTGATCCAGAAATCTGTCAACATACCATATCTATGAGAGATGATGCGAAACCAAGCAGATAGAGGCCATATACTTATAATGAAACATTTTCCAGAAAGATCAAGGAGGAGATAGAAAAGCTAAAGGAAGCCAAATTCATTTATGAAATCAGATTGGATGTCTCCAATTGTGGTAGTACCCAAGAAAAATGAAAAATTGCGAGTATGTGTCAATCTCAAGAAAGTGAATGCAGCTACCATTAGAGACAACTTTCCTCTTCCAATCACTAAGCATGTTTTAGAACGAGCTGCAGGAAAAGAAGCTTACAACTTTTTAGATGGCTTTTTGAGATACAATCAACTTTTGGTTGACCCCAAAGATCAACATAAAACTGCCTTTGCAACTGAATGGGATATGTTTGCCTATCGGGTTATGCCTTTTGGGTTAATTAATGCTCCTACCACCTTTCAAAGATTGATGAGCCATGCTTTTAAAGAATATCTTTGGAATTTCCTGGAAATATGTATGGATAATCTATGTGTACATTCATCAGTCCGGGCTGACCATTTTGAGCACCTCAAAAAGATATTTGAAAAATGTAGACTTTAAAGGATTTGCTTAAATCCTGAAAAGTGCACATTTATGGGCAGACAAGGAAAAATTCTTGGACATATAGTGTCTAAAAATGGCATAGCTACTAATATGGATAAAATTCACGTTATTGCTGATTTTCCTAGATCGACAACAGTCAAAGCCGTTCAAGATTTCATGGGACATTGTGAATATTATAGGCAATTCATATACATGTACGCTATAATTGCAAAACCCATGTACAGCTTGATTACACTCTTTGAATGGACTGATGAGTGTGAAGAATCCTTCATGAAGCTTAAGCAAGCTCTCACTTCAGCCCCAATATTGAAAGCGCCATATTGGAATAAGATATTACACATACATGTAGATGCTTCCAATTTTGCCATTGGGTGTATACTAGCTCAACCAGGAGACGGAAAAATTGATTTTCCTATTTCTTATGCTAGTAGACAGTTGAATATGGCAGAGAGAAACTATACAACCACCAAAAAGGAAGGATTAGGAATGATCTATGCCGTAAAAAAGTATAGACATTACCTATTAGCTAACAATTTTTTGTTCTTTGTGGACCACCAAGCCTTATTGTCCTTGGTCAACAAGCCATGCAACACAGGAAGAATAGTGAGATGGTTCATCATTCTTTGGGATTTGATTTCATTGTAGTTGTGAAAAAGGGCACAACTCACCAAAGAGCAGATCATTTATCAAGGATTGTTTTAGGAGAACCACCCAAAGGAGTAGACGATGATCTACCAGATGCATATCTATTCTCCGTGGAAATGATACCTCGATGGTCAGAAAATATGGTATCGTTGATGACCATAGCTCAACTGCATTCGCAAATACCACTTTCTATTAAAATTGGATTAATTAAGCAATTGGCTATGTATCAATTACTAGTTGGAAGGCTATACAAAAGAAATCGAGATAGAATATTCCTTTTGTGCATTAATCCTGAGGAGAAAACCCAATACCTAAGTCAAGCACATATTACCATAGTGGGACTTCACTTTGCGGAAGACCAAACTATGCAAGGATCTTGAGACTTGGAGTATCTTGGCCAACTATGAGGAGTGACATTCACTCGTTTATAAAAAAATGTCCTCAGTGTCACAAACAAGTACCCATACCTTATGGGACATTGTTCCGAATATCACTCCTTCCTAAGTGGAGTAACTATCTAGTTGCTTACTTATCAAGCCGAACATTTCCTGAGGATATGAGTAAACACCGACAAAGAGCAATTAAGACTGAAGCAAGAGACTATGCTCTTATTGAAAACTATTTTAGGAAAAAACTACTCCCCTGTTCATACTCACGAGCACGACACAGACAACATACTTATCATCCGATGACACGACTAACCCGTAGGTGCACGTAGGCAATCTCGTTAGCTTGTCAGGCTGAGACCAATCTACACATACGCACTTTTATGATGCATCAATCACTAACCCTGGTAGAATGCAACCCACTCTATCCCTAAACGCTCAAAACACCGTTTACACGTCCAATGAACTCAGAATCGCATCAAACTTACTAGGCATCATCCTCTCACTCGGACATACTTACCTATAAGTCTAATCTCACCAGATTTGAACCCTAGCTATCTCGAATATTGTCGCGATAGACCAACAGGTCATTATCCAAAAGTGGGCGAAACTTAAGTTTATCAGTATCTATGTGTAGCTAATCTCTTTCTCATTCCATGAAGCACTTGATTATTGAAAACAGACACCGTTTGTGCTACTTACAAGCAAAACAAGCTCGAGGAAGAATCGATCGCGATCAACTCGAAACGATGAATGCGTGGCGTGGGCGCGTAGCTCTCGGAGAGACTACCGCGATGGTGTGGTTGCATCGTGAATCCGGTGAGGGAGAAGCGCGTAGCAAAGAGGATAAGACACACTCACTCACTCACTCACTCTCTCTCTCTCTCTCTCTCTCTCTCAGACTCGTACGACACAGGATTAATATTCAAAAAAATGTCGTTCAAAAAATGGTTCTAAGGTGACTTTTATACTTTAGTCACCTTAGCTCAAAAATGTACATGGGGTTCTCTTGCTCATGATTACAAAGTGGGAATAAATCTGAGTCCTGACTAACTGACTAATATTTACATAATCTAAACGAATGGATCAAAATGATAAGACGTCTTTGACATAAAAAATGGAATTTGATATGCTTTACAAGATGGGCTCATTACAACAGTTGGACCAATGGGGCTCCAACACTCCCCCCCTCCTAATTCATGTCTACCACGACATGATCGTCTTTGTCTTCATTGTCGTTGTCGCCTTTCTTGGGTGATTTGATGTAGAAACCCATCATAGCGCATAGACTCACTTGCCATTAATGGGCCAAAATTTTTTGACTTGTACATGAAGAAGCCCGTGTAAAATGCTTCTTCAAAGGTTTGGAGATGGTAGCTTGGCAGAAACATTAGCCGTTTGAAATAGGCATACAATACTGGCTCTGTCGGTGGCCCACTTAGATCATATGACAACTCTGAGATGCTTCTTTCAGTATTCATATACTATGATGTCCAACTTTCTGAGAAGACTGTGAGACAGGCCAAAAATGTTCGAGCTATCTTACATAGCATCTTGCAGGATAGGTAAGGAGAGCCTCCAAATTCTGCTATGGCGCCCTGCAGGGTTTTCACCATGTAAGAACCGGATATTCTCTCTCCCTCTGCTGGCCCTGACATTACTGGATAATTCAGCCATGTCGGATTTCTGCTCTGTAGTGCTTTATGTTGGCTGTAGGTGTATGTTCGGGGAGTGGGGCAAAACGTTCTGTCATTCCTCAGCTCAGGCGGTGCGTTGACTAAGTGGATCAGGTTATTAGGGTGATCCAATAGCCATTGATGCCTCCACTTTGGCTGGCTGTCCACTATTCTGTTTTGCTGTTCCCTATCCTGTACTTCTCCTTCAAACACTGGCACTTGTTCTTCTTTTTCGAGCTGCCGTTGATGTGTTAGAGTTTCGTACTTCAGCAGAGCATAGGGTAACATAGGTGCATTCCATTCCTTCAGTAGCTCTGCTACTGTTTTGCCCGATCTGGAAAGCCCTTGTAGCAACTCCTTTTTGAGTTGCATAGCCTTGTACCATATCATTTCTGTTTGTTTTTCCATCTGCTCGGCCAACCTCTGCTCTTCCAATTTCGTGACTAAATTTTCTTCTGTCTCTTGGTCTTTGGAGCCGGTTTGATCTGTTTGCGTATCTGGTGCCTCCTATTCATCTAAATCATCCTCGTACTCATCTTGATCCCCATATACTTCGGTGAGTCCAGCCAAATTCGTTGTTGCTGGCTCCATGTGCACTCGTACCTGTCCTTGGTACTGCCCTGCACTTTGTAGACTTGCGATTTGTGCGGCCATTGTTCTACTATTGATTTGTAGAGCTTGAAATTCCATTTCTTTTTTAGCGGCAGATTCCTCTAACTGTTTTAACCTGATGTGCAAGTTTTCATTTTCTTCTCTGAGTGATTTGGAAACAATGCTTTCCATTTCACTGTCAGGAGCTGTTCCTTGTTGTTGTTCACTTTGCAAGTCTGAAATTTGTCTTTGTAGTTGATCTTCTACTCTAAGCGCACTTTCAGCAATCATTAAACGCTGTTTTCTTTCCAACTCTAGCTCCCTCTTTAGTGCAGCCACTTCTTCTTCTGGGTGGACTACTGGTGTTGTTGGTAGCGACGTTTTTTGCTTCTTAGCGCGTTTGATTTCTCTTGCTTGGATATCTGTCACTGCTCTCAAATCTTTGACTTCAATTTGTAAGTCATCGATGATGACTTGCAAACTTTTGATGGTCTCCAGCGCATCTTGCTTTTCCTTTTCCAACTTTTGGATGTGTTTGTCTCTGTCACTGACATCTTCAAGGAATAAGTTTATTGTATCTTCACATATGGCATTGAAGTCTTCTGACTCCTGTAAATTGTCTATGAGAAGATTTACTGTGCCTTTGAGCCCCAATATTTCAGCATCTCTGATGCTGATCAGCTTTAGAGTGTCAGAACTTCCTCATCAATTTTTTGTAGCTTCATTTTGTTGGACCGGTTCTGATCAGCTAACCATTGACTGTGCAGTCTTGTTCGGTTTAGTATTGTCGCCATTGACTGCAAATCTTCATCTATAGTAGCTTCCAACTCAATTTCTTGAGAGGAAGAAGCTTTATCTTTAGTCTGATCCACCTCCTTTTGTTTGCCTTTATCACTTTGTGATATGGCTCCAGTGTTTGGGTGTCTATCTGTTCCTTCTTCTTCTTCTTCCTCTTCTTCCTGTTCACTGGGCGGTGTGTGAACTCTGTCATCACGATGTGAGTTTTCTGAATGCGAAGTAGATTCAGCAGATGGGCTAGATTGTCTTTCACTTGTATCTGGCCTTGGAGATGGTGGCGGTGTTTCGTGATCACGCGAAGTTGGCCTCAACTGATCTCTCAAAGTTTGGAGATCCTCCTCTTCTAGTAGCAATTCTGGTTCATCCCTAACATTTCTTTCTTGGATGTACCTCTCGAACCAGTCCAGCTCAAAAGCTGGGTTGTTTCTATTCTTCGTTCTCAGTGTGAAAGTGCTACTAGAAGGTTTCCAAGTGGCGCCTACATCGCCTCGTAGAGATCTTTCTAGAGCAAACCCTTCTAGCATCCTTTCCATTTTTGCTATCTTCTGCAACTTGGTGTTGTTTTCCATTTCCGCTTTCCCCTTCTTCAGTCGGTCATCTTCCTCTTCAGTTCTTTTTTCTTCTTCCATCTTTTCTTGTGTACTTCTTGTCACTCTTTCCAGCTTGTGTCCTCCAATGGTGTTAATAGATGCCGGTACTTTCCTTTGTGATCTGTCTTCACTATTTTCCCTTAATACCAGTCAGTCGTCCTGATGAGGGGTAGGTGGCAACTGATCTGCCGCGCCTATGGCATGGTATATTACTCTGGTTAGGACTTCTCCTCCTGCAATGTAATTGGGTCTGTCCTGCCTTAGCTTTGTCATTTCTTCAAACAGATATGACGCGTGATCTATATAGAACTCACGGGTCATTCCCATAGCCCATGTCAGTGTGGTTCAGATGCTCCTGTGCGGTGTAGTGTATCTTGGCGGCCTTTTGCTATAGCTCAACAAACACTGACTATAGATCCATGTCAGTTCTCTTACTTCCGGGTTTGCTATGAGTTCGAAAGAAGGTAGTTTGGACTTTTGCAAGTAAACTGTGAGGTTTTTCCTTCTTTCTCTCATGTTTGCTCCTTGATCTGACAATTTCAATGCCTCTTTGATGATCTCTTTGGTGATCTGGATCTCCATCACTTCATTATCTATGCCTGCCACTCTGCAAGTTCCATCTTCTTGGATAGTCTCTATTAGATGCTGTACCCTCTTGAAATCTATCCCTACTGGTGGTAGTGATACGAAGTTCCACAAGCCGACGTTTTTGAGCCATGACCTTTGCAGTGATCTTTTCAAGTAATTCTCTGCCTCCTTGGGAATCATCACTGTATCCACTAAGTTTCTTTTGTCATCCACATATGAACCTTGATATATCTGAAAGGCCGCTGCCTGTTGCACATCTGCAGGTATCCAGGTGGCTGCTGGCTTTAAAGAATTGGGTAGAAGTGCATAGGGTACTGCCCCTTCCGTTGCCAGGTTCTTACCTTTTCTTTTTCCCGGAGAAGCCTCCATTGATCCTGTCATCACAATTATCAGTTAATGCACAAACATGGTACTACTCTCCTAAATTGATTACCACTTAATCATGCATCTAGATGAGCCTTCGTAATACCAAGATTAGTTAAGATAAAATTTTAGCAGATAGACAAGCTCTTCCATTGTGCGACTTTGGAGGCTTCAAATTGATGTTGTTGGTGAAGGAGAACAAGTCCAAATGCCTTGAAATTTTGTGTGGTGTATGCTCTCATGGCATGTAAGGTCACTCCATAAGCCAAAGCTCAAAATCTGTCCATTTGCTACTTTTTCTCAGTCTATCGCGATAGACTAGCATTTTTTTGATCTGGGTCCTTTTTTGCAGTTGTGACTCCACCAATTGGTTTCCCATACCTTGCACATGATCTGGCCCCATTTCTACCTCAAATGAATGTCAAGTGACCCCTTTTTGGATCAACTCCCATTTTTCCAGATTCCCTTCAAGGAGATGTTGGTCTATCTCCTTCATTTTGTGTTGTTTTGGGCTCAAACTTAGTGGGTGGTCATCTTGCATCATGTTGAAGACAACTACTAATTCAAACTTTTGATAAGATGGTCCAGTATCCCTCTGCTTGGTCTATCGCAATAGACTGGGACTTAGTGCCAATTTGTCATTTTTTGGCTTTGTGACCATTTGTCTGCCTTCTCCCAGTTGATGCAAGGTTTCTTGACCCCTCACATGTAAATTTTACCTGTCTGCCCTTGAGATGTCCTGTTCTAACTCTGAGTTGTCTGCATGTCTTTCTCAGCTTGCCATATGAGTCCATCTTGGCACCAAATTTGGTGTACTGCCTTCATTTGCTTCCCCAAGTCTAGCTTGTAAAAATTTGAAAAGTCTTTCCCCCCAATAATTGTTGTAGCAAGTCTATCGCGATAGACTGAGTTTTTGGCCAAAAAATATTTTTCTTGCACTTTGACTTGATATTGGTGGTTAACATTCCTTGTTAGCACCCCTCATGAAGCCAAAGTCAAAGTTTCCCTTGTCTAAGTGTAAGTTCAAGTATATCGCGATAGACTGGGCACTTTGTCATTTTTACCAGTTTTTTTATGTTAGTTGACAATCATGGTTTTAATAGGCCCTCCTAGACACACACATCAAGTTTTAATCAATTTAGCAGAATGTACTCCCTGTTTGCAGCACTTAGCTGGTCCTGAAGTCGAAGTAGACCACTTAGGTGATGGTTGCGGTTCCTTTTGGTCTTTGTATGATTCCGGCTGTCTTTTACTTCCTTTTGACCTTCCATCCAAGCAGTCAGTTGTTGTTTTGGTGTTTGAAACACCAAGAACGACCATTTGGACGTCTTTCTGGCCTGTTGCCGGCATTTGCCCTAGTGGAAGAACTTTTTTCTTGAGTGGACACATTCCATCTCGTAGTTGACCTCCTTTGGATGTTCCTTGTTGAATTTGGTGTAATTTTGTCACTTGGTCGGCCGGTTAGAGTATCGTGACGCTTTGTGCGGTTTTCGTCAGATAGGGACTTTAGGCTCCGTTTTGACGAACTTTTTCATAGTCTAACCCTTCAGTCAGTTTGTCGAGGTTATTGGCTTGCTGTCTATGAATTTTGGCTCATTTCTGATCACCTTGGTTTTGTCGCCCTTTTGCAGGTCCTGCTAAATTAGGGTTTTCTGAGCGGCTTCCTTCACGCTTTCCGAGGTCATAGCTCGATCCCTAAGCTATAAGCATTGTGCCTTTCACTTTTGGTCCCATTTGGTGGCCTCTAGGTCTCCCTACCAACCATTCTACTGTATGTGTGCACAGGTTGTGATTGTGATGCCGGCGAGGTTTTGCGACTAACTAAAGTAAACAACACTTAGAGTCAGTGTTGACCGTGCGCGATGGATGAGCTCCTGGAAGTCTCAACTGCTGTAGGGAGCTCTCTCTCTCTCACTATGGAAAATGACTCAAATGAGGGATTTCTAGCCTAGCCTCTCTATATGTAATCGAGACTCCGACACCAAATTTTCCCATCTTTTACCTATGGCCATAAATTTTTGCGAGATGCGGTTTAGGCTTGAAAATTTCCTGATTTGGATTTCGGTTGCTTTAGTTTTACCACTTTTGTAGATTTCTCGAGTTGGAGGTCCCTTTATGACGGTGGTCATTTTGCCCTATCACCTTTGCAGTCCTTATTTTTTCTGTGACTTCTTTACCTTGCTCTGATCAGGCATCTCTTCTTTTGTGTTTCCATTTGGATTACGGATTTTTTTTCTATAATTTTTGCTAGAAAATGGTTAAAATAAAGCAAAGTAGTAGTTGTAACTCTGCCGCTCGTTGTTTGATTGTTTTCCACTGGTTTTGAATTGGCGTATGTGGTTCCTTTGAAGTCGATATTGTCGTATCTGGTGGAACATTCTTTCTTTCCACCTTGATGACTTGTGTCTGATACATCCTTGTAGTTTTTGTTGTGGATTCTGTTTGTTTCCTCGTGCTGTTTGCATGATGTTGCTTGACCTTGACAGTTGTAGATAGCTGCACGATTGTCATCTTTGTCCGCCCTTCTTGTGTTGTTGGCTCGTTTTGAATTGGCAATTTTGGCCGCCATACCAATATAATCCGTTGCGTATTTGACAGATTGACTATGTTTCTTTGAAGTTGGGCTTGTTTTCGGTGTTTTGTCTGTTCTTTTGACTCTTTTTTTATAGGAATTAGGCTGTCGTGCCTTATCCAAACTTTGTATTTCCGCTTTTGATGTAATTGTGCCTCGGTTAGCTCTGTACGTCGTACCCAAACTTGCCTAGTTCCTTGCATGGTTGCTGATTTTTGATAAGACGTTGCTGGACTTGTAAACTTTGTTTGTTGTTGGGCAGATTTTTGCGGTTGTATTAACTTTTGTTTCCTCCTTGACATGAATTGGTTATCTGATAAGAAGGGTTCTGAAAAGTTTTCCTTTCTGAACAGTGCCTCATTCGTATCCAAATCAATGAATACCTTGTTAGCTTTCATCCATGACACTGCTAAGATACACGGAGTTTTTGACCTACTTGGTGGCTATACATGGAATTTTGTAGTGTACGGGTGTGCCTGCACTGTGATTGGTATTATAATAGACCACAACGTGGTCACCTCATCACCCGATGCTACTTTCAATCTGTGTGTCTCTGGGATCGTCTTCATTGGTCCAAGTTTCTGAAAGAGCTCAACGCTGATGACACTCATTTTTTCCCCAGTGTCAAGTAATGCATAGATTTCAACTTGTTTTGTGCCTGCATAAGCTTTTACGTAAGGACTACACCATGTATCTTCCAAGTCGTCGATGATGCTATCGTCCCGAGCCCTAAGGTCTGTCATGGTCTTTTCTAATTCGTCGCTTTGTATATCCTCTTTGATTGTTTGGGATGTTGAAAGAGGATATTCTTCAGTCATCATTGGGGTGACCATGTTTATTGTCCTGAGAAACTGCTTTCGTTTAGCAATCCGTTCCTTTGCTTCTTGTTGTGCCTGGTCCTGAATTCTTTGTTGTTCCTGTCTATAGGTTTTTCCATAATGCAGTTGAAACAACATTTCCGGTGTTAAAGGTAGATGATATATTTTTAAACGACACCCACTAATCCAGTTCGGCATTTCTTTTCCATCTAGTGTCGACAGTTTTACTGCTCCGCTGGACGATATTTCTTGGATCAAAAAAGGCCCCATGCTCCTTTTCTTTAGCTTTTTGGCATGCTATTTAAGGGTGTATACTAAGACATAGTCGCCCGTTTTAAAGTTCTTGTTCTTGACATGTTTGTCAAAAAACTCTTTCTGTTGTCTTTTTTTTTGCATAGATGGCCGCTACAGCATTGAATCGTAACTCATCTAATTTTTCAAGGTCCTCTAACCGTTCTGAAAGTTCATGCCTTGTCCAGTCCAATTGTTTTGCTAACTTTAGTGTGGGGATTAAAAAGTCAATAGACAATATTGCATTTAACCCATATACCATATTAAATGGTGTAGCATTGAGCGTTGTTTTATATGCAACTCGATAGGCCCACAATGCCGAATAGAGCATCTGATCCCAATCTGTTCTTGTTTCACTAACCAGTTTCGTAAGAACCGTGCACAATATTTTGTTGGTCACTTTCGCTTGGCCATTGTCTTGTGGATGATAGGGTGCAGATTTGCGATGAATTACCATAAACTCATTTAAGAGATGTTGGATAACTTCATTTACAAAGTGTGTCCCTCTATCACTCGCCAGCTCGATTGGAAGGCCATAACGTGTAAACACATATTCATATAAGAATTGTGCCGTGGTTCTAGCGTCTGCTTTCGTTGTGGCTTTTGCTTCCACCCATTTGGTCATGTAGTCCGTGGCCACTATGATATATTGTGCTTGTGAACGATACGCTGGTGAAGTGATAGGACCAACAAAGTCCAATCCCCATTTGGCGAATGCTCGAGCACTCATCATTGGTCTTAAAGGCATTTCGTCTCTTTTAACTGGTACCTTAGTGCGTTGACATTCATCACACCTTTTCACGAATTCTGCTGTATCTTGAATCATGGTCGGCCACCATATACCTGTAACCATAATGATTTTTACGGTTCTATCTGCTGAAAAATGACCACCTGCTATGCCTGCATGAGCCTGTTCCAATAATGGAAAGTAGTCATTTTCATGAGGAACTAACCTCAGCTGGTCATCAGTTCCTCTTTTGTACAATTAGTCACTAATGAGGGTATACCTATTCGCTTCAATTTCTAAAGCCTTTTGTCTGGCTTTAGACCAATCTCCTGGCAGATCCTTATTAGTCAAATAATCCACAATAGCATGACTCCATGCGGGTGCTACTGTTACTTGGTATAATGTGGCATAATCCACAGTGGTATTGGATGTGCAAAAGTCGCATTTCTTGATGTAATTTGCTACATCGCCTGCCATTCCTGGCCAATACACTCCAAGTCTTCTTAATTGTTCATGCATCATTTGATTTCCTCTATGGAATCCCCCTGTTTGTGTGTGGGTCTCCTCTAGATACGCTTCGTACTCCTCTGGGCCTATACACAACCTTAGAATCCCATCGTTTCCATGATGGTACATTCTTCCCGCAAGCATTGTGTAATTTCGTGCTTGTCTAATGTCTTCTACCGTGTGTTTGTCGTCAAGATTCATTCCATATGTCAGCAACGGAATAATTTGCTCTGACCATTTCGGTACCATCTCTATATTAAACAGGTATGCGTCTGGGAGATCATCATCTACTCCGGTAGCTTTTTCACCATGTAGTAATCGAGAAAGGTGGTCTGCTCTTTGATGAGTTTTTACTTTCTTAACTACTACCGTAAAATCAAACTCCAGCAACACAATGAACCATCTTACAATTTGTCCCGTGTTGCAAGGTTTGTTTACTAAGTACAAGAGTGCCTGATGATCCACAAAGAATGTGAATTTGTTCGCGAGTAAGTAATGCCGAAATTTCTTTACAGCATATATAATACCCAATCCTTCTCTTTTAGAGGTAGTATAATTCTTTTCTGCACTGTTGAGTTGTCTACTAGCATAACTGATTGGAAAATCCGTCTTTCCCTCATCTAGTTGTGCTAATATACAGCCTATTGCAAATGCCGAAGCATCTACATGTACATGGAAGATCTTTGACCAATCTGGTGCTTTTAGAATTGGTGCAGATACCAATGCATCTTTTAGTTTTTGGAATGACTCCTCACATTCATTTGTCCAAATGAAGAGCGTGATTAGACTATACAAGGGTTTTGCGATTACCGCGCACATGTAGATAAAACGTCGGTAGTATCCACAATGTCCCATAAATGATTGTACCTCTCGTACAGTGTTTGGACTTGGCAATTCTATGATCACCTTTACCTTGTCTTCATCAGTGGTAATTCCATTAGCCGACACTATGTGGCCTAAGATTTTACCTTGTCGTACCATGAATACGTATTTTTCTGGGTTGAGGCAAATCCTATACTTTCTTCATTTTTCGAATACCTTTCTCAGATGATCTATATGGTCTTCTCTCAATAGAGAATAGACACACAAGTCGTCCATGTAAATATCCAAGAATTTTCGCAAGTATTCTTTAAAAGCGCGTGTCATTAATCTCTGAAATGTGGTTGGAGCATTGGTCAAGCCAAATGGCATTACCCTAAACGCATATATGCCCCATTCTGTTGCAAATGCTGTTTTGTATTGATCTTCTAGTTTGACCCCCAATTGGTTATAACCAGAGAATCCATCCATAAAGCTATAGGCTTGCTTGCCTGCCACTCGTTCCAGGACGTGTTTAGTGATAGGAAGAGGGTAGTTGTCTCTTATTGTTGCTGCGTTTACCTTCTTGAGATTCACACACACTCGTAATTTCCCATTTTTCTTGGGTACCACCACTATCGGGGACACCCAGTCCGTGTGTTCTATCTCATAAATAAATTCAGCCTCCATAAGTTTGTCTATCTTCTCTTTTATCCTTTTGGCGAATGTCTCATTATACGTGTAGGGACGTTGTTTGCTTGGATTTGCATCAGACTTCAGAGGCATTGAATGTTCACAAATGTTATGATCCACTCCCTTCAAATATTTGTATGACCATGCAAATACATCTCGAAATTCTTTAAGTGTTTTGATTAGAAAGTCCTCTTCTTCTCAACCTAGATCTGTGGCAATGTAAGCAGGTCGAGGATTTTCTCTTGGCTCTGCTAAGTCTATTTTCTTGGCGTTCTCTGGCCCATCGTAGGACTCGTTTGATTTAGGCTCCCTCATTGGTTGCTGAACCACCAATCTTCTTTCCTGAATGGTGTACTTACAATAGTGAGGAGGTACATCTATCTTTTTACTCCCATCACTAGCGTTCGTTCCATCGCTACTTTCCATTTCAATTGTCCATACATTTTTAATTTTTTGTTTCAACTCATTGTATCTCGTTTTCCGTTCAATTTTCGTCATAATTGGACTACCACAGACATTCAGTTTTTCTGTTGCAACTCTTTTTTTTGGTTTGCTGGTTTTCTTAGGTTTCAACAGTCTGGACTTAAATCTTGAGTCTTCAGCAACCTTAAGAAATCTTCCTGACACTTTATCCTTAGCACAATCAACAGCATGAAAGTTCATAAGAAAATGTGTCTTACCCTTAAACTCTGGCATGGGTCTCAACCTGGTTGGTGTAATGATGTGGTGTCGTTTACTCTTGTATCTTTTTTGGCGTCTCTCACTTTGGTTTGGGAAATTGTAGAAGACGTCATTGTCTTGATTTTGATTGTCGTCTCCCTCTGTATTTTCCGACTTCTCGTCATCCGCGTTATCCTTGGTTTCACTTTGATCATAAGAATCATAAAATTCTTCTCCTTCCTGCTTGATTTCTTTAGTGGGGATGTCCACATAGCCCACTATCTTAATCTCAAGTTTCGTTTCTATTTTATGGATCCTCATATTCTCAGTATCTACCTCGTCCTCGTCCTCCTCCACAATTTTGCTCAACATGTAGTATGGTATGATATCGTAGCCATTCTCATCACAAAATTTGGTGGGAGTGACTGCATTGACGCATACATCCAATGTAGCCAAAATTTGAGACCATTCTAGGGGTTCGAGCTTCTCTTCGGGAAAAGGTTCTCGTATATAGGCATCGTCTTCCAAGACCCTCTCTAGTGTCCTTTCATTGTGGTCAAATTCACTACATTGAGATGATCCACACATCCATATCTCTTTTTTATTACAAAGCCACGCTGGGACTTTTGATCCACTAATGGTGGCTGAGTCAAATTCTTACACAAGGGTTCTCGTGACATCATGGTAGCTATGATTTTTCATGTTTACGCGTGTAGTAGTTTCAGCATGTCTTAGATACAAATAATCATACCCCTAGTCCTGCACCATTTTGAGTTGCCTCATGAACGGCCTACCAAGGATAATTTCATAGTTGTTCTTCTTGCCAAAATCTACTATGGCAAAGGTATGTTCGTACTCTATGCCACAGGAAGATACCACAATTGCCTCAAGCAATCCTATAGGCCTTTCTATGTACCCATCTGCCAGTTGCAATTTCATTCTAGTTGTTCGTATTGCTGGTTTTCCCCATTTTTCCCATAGCAATTTGGTCGCAATGGCAATGCCAACTCCACTATCAAGTATTGCCTTAGTCTCTATGCCATTATACTCAACTGGTAGGGTCGTGTTGCCGTCTTTACCCTCACAATACTCTCCTACCTTGTTGAGTGGCACTGGTCTAGTGTTGACTTTCTTCGGTTTTGTGTCATTAAGCTCGGTTTCGAAGAACTTAAGAGGCGTCCTTATGTCAAATTTTTCAAGACATTTGCCCACTTTCGTCCACATGCTTGGACTAATTTTTAACAATTCTGCCAATGTGATTGTACACTTGACCGGAGTGGTCAACAAGTCTGTCAGGATTTTAGTGTCCAATTGATTCGAACCGCCTATTCTCTGAGAAGGTACTCTTCGAATTTCTGACCTTGCCTCATAGTCCCCCATATATGATGGCAAAGTTCTGAGAGATTGTGGTCTGCTATCTTCAGATGCAACTGAACCATTATCCCCTTGAAATGATTTAACGTCCAAATCCCATGGAGTCTTATTCAAGTTCAGCTCTGAGAAAGGCGCTGACTTGACTGTTTTTGTCTCATATTTTTCTTGAGCTTTTCGCACCGTTTCCCATAGATCTTCAGGCCAATTTTCTTCCACAATAGAGGAATATGGTGGAAAATCTTTTAGTGATTCATCAGTGCTATTAGGTACGTCTTTTGCATCTTCTACATCCGTCAAGGATTTAATGTTTTCTATCTTGTCGGGTATCCTTTGTTCGGTTTTGTGAGGTGTTTCATTGTTTGGTGGTTTGATTACTCTGTCTCCTGCTTCCATAGGTGGAGGCTGCAATAAAGCTTGTGCAGTTTCAATCAGCTGTTTGCACATCTCTAGTCTCTGTTTTTCTATCTCTGGATATGGATATGTCATCCACCTTTGCTCTAGGGTCTGTCTGTTCTTCAATCTTGCTTCATATGCTTGCAAGATTGCATCTAAGGGTTCATTGATCTTATCTACCAATACCGACCCTCCTGAGCTTGCACTCTTTGGTCCTTCCGTTGATTTTAGAGAGTCGGACTCTCTTTGCTGTTTAAGTTGCTCTCGAGCTATCGTTAGCTCAGCTTCTACATCTTTTTGTTTTCACTCACATCTAGCTTTCATTTTCGCTCTTCGTTCTTTCCAAGGATTATCACGACTGACGCTAGACTTGTCAGTCTTGATTTCTTCTTGATTTTGATCGTTACTCTTGGGCTGATTGTCATTTTTCCTTGCTTGGGATCTCCTCAAGACCTTAACAGGAATCGGAGTTTCGTTTTCTGACCCTCCACTGGACGGTAGCGCTCCCAGCATATTCAAGGTAGTTTTTGCTCCTTTGCTCGAGTTTTTAAGGCAATCAGGGATTAAGTGAGTAATTCCACACTCCGTGCAATATGCGTTGACCCTAATGATTTCTTCATGAGGGCAGTCCCTCAGCCAATGGTCTCCTCCACACTTGTAGCATGGTCCTTTAGGCTGTTGAGGTGCTCCTGGGGCTCCTCTTTGTTGGTGTGCAATTCTTTGCCCGCTCATGCCTCCGTTGGCTATGAACAACAGTGTTCTTTCATCCGGGCTATATCGTCCTTCTCCCGCTGCCTGTGCAGCAGTTGGTGGTCCTGTATTTCCTATCATGCTCCATGGTTCTGCTGTAGAGGGTTCGTCCGGTGGATAATAGACAGAGTTCGCCGCATATCCATTGGGCTCGTTGTAGTATGCATGCATAGGTACCAAAGCCTTCTCGTCTGACTCAGTTATTATGGGTGTGTATCTTATGCCAACTGGTCGTAATCCTGGTAGAGGTGGTTGTTGTCCCAACACTGGTTGTGGTCTTTCTACGCCTACAGGTCCTGGTAGGTTGCCTGTTTGATATTTAGGCATTGGTGGGACTTGAGGAGATTTCGCCTGAGCTTGCGGAGCATATGGTCGTTCGCTCACATATCCCTTGTTATAATAGCACTCCTCCGTCCCATGGTTTGTCCATTTTTGTTCAATCACACACCATTTTGGTTGTTTAGCTTGTGGTTTGGAATACAAGTTAATCTTTTTAAGCACTTCCTCTACAAGCTGCTCTTGGCTTACCGCTACTTCCCCCTTCAGTGTTGTCTTAGCAGACTTGCCTCCGCTTTGTTGTGAGGAAGAATCATCGTTAAGATCCTTGAACTCACCCTCTTTGTAGAGCGCACAATTGTCCACAAGGTATAGAGCTTCCTTGGTTAAATCATTCAACGTAGTGCTCCTTTTCATATGTAAGTCCTTTTGAAGATCTGCATTCCTTAGTCCTTGGATAAATATAAGCATAAGTTTGGACTGAGTTGGCAGTTCTTCCACGGGACAGAACTTAACATATCTTTTTAATCAGAGGGCGGCCTTCCGCACGGACTCTCCATCTTTCTGTTTGAATTTATGGATTTGCGAGACTATATTATGAGCTATCCTCCTTTGTGAGAATTCCTCGATAAACTCGTCAAACACTTCCTCCATAGACTCAAAGTCTCTTCGCTCCACCGAGTCAAACCATGTAGCCGCATCATCCTCTAAGGTTAAACCGAATCCTGCAAATTGGGTAGGAAAGTCTAGCACCTCTTCAGCTCTAATTACACGCACAAAGGCTGCTACAGGATCTCTTGGATCCCTGCTTCCCGTATATTTCTTGTTTACCCATTTTTGCACTTGAGAAGGTCTAATTCTACGATGGTCTCCAAATCTCATCATGGGATCTCCCCATCCTAGTCGATATACCTCCTTTGGTCTCCTGTAGTGACCAGGTTCCTCTCCCAATGGTGCTCCTAATCCATAATTTCTAGCAGTTCTCGTGAGAGATGGTTCATCTCTCGGAACTCATTCTCGGGGTGTTCTTCCAAGCTCAGTTGACCCGTGAGTCTTTGGCTTACTCTGTCCTTGATACTGTGCATAGAGTGGTGGTTCTTGTAAATCCCTTAACCCTAGTGCGGTTTGATAACCCTCTCGGGTTCGGTCTTGTTCTAATGTAGCACTCTGTCAAAGCCATGCCTGCAATGATGACTGAGTAGTTGGTTGGTCCTGGTAGTTGGACGTCGGTGGTCGGGTAGAATGTGAGGTAACGTCATACTCTTCTGAAAAGGGATTGCTAGGGGTGTAGGTGGCTCTTGGTACCTCGTCGGGGCCATAGGTCGATGCTCCCGGAACTGTTGCCTTTTCAACCTCTTCTGGGAGAATACATTTGTATTCTCGCCCGTATCTATCCTTCCCCATAGCAGTTTCATAAGAAAATAAGTAAAGAACCTTGTCTTTGCTTAATTCATTTGGGTAGGGTTCCTTGCATCGAAAGTAAGAGAATATTCCCTCGCTTTCATGCTTGTAAATCCCTACATTCTCATTTTAGGTTGGGACCCTGGTTGTTTTCTTATCATACATAAAAAGCGCTCCAGGTCGATCAATGTTAGGAGGCGGTTCTTGGGTTTCTGAAACCATTTTCCCTTTTGCCACGTTATCCCCATATCTATTGTAATCCTCAGGGTTACTCACTATCAGATAGTGGTTTCCCTTTTCGTCTTTGAATCTGTCTCCATCATCGTAGACGCGAATTATCTCTAGTCTCTGAGCCGGTCTTTCTTCAATACAAATACACTTGCATCCCCGATAGTCAGAATAGACTAGGGCTCCCCTCGAGTTAGTTCCTTCCAAGAAGATTATAGTGAACTGCGTTTTGTTTAAAGGATGTAGGGAGGTGCTCCCTCCTGGCATTGGTCCTTCACCGTTGAAACATACTGGCTGTTGACTCCCCATCATGAAGGACTTTTTCAACGAAGTGTCAGTATCACCACCCTGTTCAATGATTGGTGCCAATGGGTCTAGTCTCGTCTGAGTTACACTCTCTTCTGTGGACGTGGTGCTAATTTGACTTTTGACACTTTTAGCTCCCGACTTAACAAAGGCTCCTAACCTTAAATACATAAGAATGAAAGTTTTGTTGCAAACTTAAAGCTTACCTGGACTCCTTCTTCCTGTATAGCTTTGTGATTACCTCCTTCTAGGATCTACACAAGGATGGTTAGTCTGTTCACAAATGTTTTCCCTGAATTACCAAAAAATCTTTCAAGTCTTCTGGTGGTCCAATTTCAATTATGAAATGACGGCTGTGATCTATATAGAGAGTGTGTCCTAGCAGTATAGTCACAAATTGCAAAAAGTGTCTGATTCACTACTTCCTTAGTCTATCGCGAAGACTGACAGTTTGCTCTGGCACAAGTCAATTCAAAATTGTGACTTTACGTTTGAGTTCCAGTTACCCTCTATAGCCTATCCCCCAAGTTTTGTGAAGTTTGGACACTTGGGTTGGGTTTTGGTCCCATTTTAGTATTTCAGTCGGAGCTTGATTCTATGAATTTTGGTGTGTCTGCTATTTAGGCCCTGATAAAGCTCTCCCTAGGGAAAATTTGAAAGAAAAGTTCCCCATCAGAAATTTCCTTGGTCTACATGCTTGTCAACGCAACTATCCACAGGTAAAAAGAGAGTTATGGGGAGTAGTCATAGCTTTGAAATGTGGCAAAGAGTATTTGATAGGAGCAAATGTAATAGTGAAGACAAATTGTCTACCCCGTCTTGGAATGATCACAAGCTGCTCAACTCACGACATTGCTATGTTGAGATGAATTGCCTACATAAAGTCCTTAAATCCAGAATTTAGCATAATGCAGGGAAAGATAATCCAGTTGCGAATATGCTTTCAAGAGCAAGCTATGAAAATGAAGAAGACATGGTTGTCGAGGGCGATGATGTAGGCACATAGTTCTATAGTATCTCTCATGCCAAGGGTGATCATGTTTGCCTATCAAATGCACTTGAGGCATTTACAGAGGACCTATATCAAGTTGACTGGTTTCTCATTGGACGCTATCTGAGCACTTTGACAAGGCAAGAAGTGTGGACTGATCAAGAGTTCAAAAGAATACGGAGAAAGGCCTACGGATACTTTTTGAAAGATGGGTACTTATGGAAGCGTCTGAAACAAAGAAATGGAATGCCGTTGAGAGTCATGAATTATAAGGACGCTCAAAATGAGCTTATGCAAAAGTTTCATGAGAGTCTTTATGCTGGACATAGAGGTGTATGGGCCACCTTTACTAAAATAAAAGAGAGGTATTGGTGGAAAGGTATGTATAAAGATGTATCTCACTTTGTGGAGTCTTGTGAAACCTGTCAAATGTATTCAAATGTATGTCATCGTGATGGGTTGCACCCTACTTACCCATTGACCATTCACTATAAGTGGATAGTAGATCTGGTTACAATGCCATTGGGTTTATGGAAAATGAGATACATAATGCTTGCATGAGAAGATTTAACCAACCAAGTTGAAGGTCGTGCTCTAAGAACAAAAAGCACAGAAGGGGTATGTAAGTTCCTCTTGGATGATGTAATTAGCCGTTATGGGTGAGTTGGATGCTAACAAAGGAAGGGAGTTTTTCTCCAGGTTGGGCATTAAACTTGCTCTCACTACTGCATATAATCCCGAGGGAAATGGAAAATCAGAGCGTGGGCCTCCTCTCTTCATTAAAGCTTTGGCTAAGGCCTGCAAAGGTAAAATGGGAGACTGGCCTAGGTTATTGTCTTATGCCTTTTGGGGTTACTGGTTATATTCCTTTTGAGTTGATGTATGGTCAGAAACATATAATGCCAATTGAGGATGTAATTCCCACATGTAATGCATTGCCTTGGGAAGATGAAATGAGTAGGACGACCTTCTTGCTTTGCGCATACAATAGTTAGAAACGAGGACCCAAGATATTGAGATTGCACTAGCACACTTGAAAGATGCAAGGCTAAAGAATAAGGACAGATTTGATAAGAGGCATACGCTTAGACGTAAAGCTGTTGAGGAGTCTTGAAGTGCAGGTTCAGAGGGGTGGATGTCGTGCCGTGGCACGTTTATAATGTGAAACTAAAATATCTACCTCACTCTCAATGCTTTTGTTATGTGGGACCGAATGCTATAATGTACATAGTGTGATATATGCAAAAATAGACGCCACGATTGCAGTCGTTTACATACCTTATCGGACGGGCGAGGCCCTAAACGTGGCACTATGTCATGCTTTTTCACATAAATATATGCCCATTTTGCTTTGTATCGAAGTGGCACGCTCGTTTTGCCTAGAAAGTTCAATGCGGGCAATGTTGTCCAAAAATAGCAGGTTTCGTATGTGGGCGTAAAAAAACATGTCCAAAGTGCTTATCAAGTGAAAAAATGAGGTTCAACATGAAATTTGAGCCCAATGGGTTTCTTCCACAAATTTAGGGATTTTTTCCAGTTCTTTTGGGCTTTTTACGAACAAAAAGGGATATTTTTGGGCTAAAAATGGCCATAAAATTGTCAAGAATAGCTCAAAATGCCACATCAACGATAGTGTCATTGTTGCCTAAGTAGAGAGGGAAGTTTTAGAGCCAATAATGAGCTCATTTGGGCATATAAGCAAGAAGATACATCCATTCCTTTACATGGTGCTAGTGCAGTCCCATGCTGCTTCCACTACATGGTTGAAATTGTGAGGCCTCCAATTAGAGTTTCCTCTCTTCAAATAACTACTTGGGCTTCTCCAATGAAGTACTAAAGCTTCCATGAAATGGTCACGACGAGGAATCGAAGCATCAATTTAGGATTTTTAACAGGACAAATGAGCACTGCATCTGTGCAATGGGGAGCGAGACTCGGGGCATTCACTCTATATACAAAATGAGATGCCACCTGCGAGCGGACAACTTTGATAAAACCCCTATATAAAAATTATATTAGGGAATATGACCACCCTTTCTACACTTATACGATAATCAATGAAGAAAATTAGAATATCCTTATCTTACATATAAAATCTAGGTCTCACATGATGTAATTGAGTAAAACTAATCAAAAAGTGTGTAGCATAATGACTGGCAATGTACTAAGGAACAACTTCTGTTGATAATTAGATATACCTTCAATGTATCTTAGTTTGACTTTCAAACTATGTGCCCGATCAGTGTGCACTCTAGCTTCAATTCTGACCCATCTAAATTACTCAAAAAACATGGTTATAAAGTTGTGTTGGGTTCTTTGTGTAATTTTGCATCTATACAAACTCTTATAGCATTCATCCCTCAACAAATGAACTATAATTGCAAAACAAGCGATTGATACAAATCAGTTTTAGTTCTTGCATGTATACTTTTAAAGGTTATCAAAAGACTAAACTGGAGTGTCCACTCGTCAAAGCTCCATCAGCCTACCGGACTTACCATTGAAGGTCATTTGGTGAACAACCTCGAGAGAATTTAGGAGTTACTGGCCTAGCCGCCTAGTACGTTTGGACCGTTTGGTCTAAAAGTTAAACCGGCCCGCCTGTAAGCCGCCTGTAAGCAGATCAATACAGAAGAGTTCACAGCTCAATGGATGTGCTGCAGGGCCACGTCAAAGCCGCGAAGAAGAAGGCGCGGCTTGGCAAATCGAAGAATGGGCTTCCAGCTTGCAGTAAGGAGCACTCAAGACCGTGCTACAGCGCCATGCCTGCTCACCGTATCGTCAAGATCCCAGCCACAGCCACAGCCACGGCGAAGTTTGAGAGATCGGCTCAAGGATTGCATGAGGCTAAATGTGGCAGCAAGGGCGAAACTACAAGGCGGAGACGCCATCACAGACGAAACCTTATCGAAAGCCGACCTCGCCTCATAATCACAGACCAGATCTATCCTCGACCATCTCCAAGTGCAGGCTGCATTTGTCCAGCAGTGTCTCATGAAGTCGTGCAGCCTGAAGTTGATTCAAATCTTCTCCAGAAGCCCAAGCGCTTGAAGAAATATAGCCATGATGGTGGCTCTCGGTACCTGCAGACTATTTCTAGCTCAGGTACAAATTTCTGCAGAGTTCACGAAGAAAAGTCAAGGTGTAACGTAGTGTATTTTGCAGAGGCAGCTAATTCTTCCGCATTATCTTTCTGTTCTCGCCTTGGTGGAGGTCATCGTATTTCGGGCACATCTGGTTCCGTTGGCCGTAATTCAGCTGAGCATCCCACCGGTCGATGTCACCGGCCTGATTCCCAGCAAGCTCTCCCGTTTAACGTACCGGAGATTTACCAGCTTGTCGATGCGTGTGATGCAATCGAGGCTCTGGACAAGAACCAGTTTCCTCGCATTAGTCTGGCTCTCGAAGCCAGCTCTCCGGAAGCTAATGAACAACTGCCTGACAGACGTAGGCTAGGGACTCAACGCCTAAGCTCAGAGTTTCCTGACCTCTCTCCCCTCCTCAGTGTAAATGCCAATGAATGCAGAACGATACTTAATGATGTACATCTTCCATCTTCTGTTTCGGTGGCTGCAACTAATTCTGCCTCCTCAAGCTTGACTCTGCTTTCCCATGGGGATCAGAGAAGCATCTTCCATTGGAAAGGCTATGGAACTGAGTCGACCGGGGGTCTGGACATAATAGGTTCGATTCCTTCATCTCCAACCGTGATGTTTAAGCAGATCCTCAAAGATCCATCCTGGGGGCTTACACCGCTGATCGAAGCAGAAACATCTAAATGTGAGGTATGTTTCACAATTGTCGCCTGGTATAAACACACTATGCTCGTAAAACTGACAGATATGAGGTATCTGCGTGGCTGAAATTTTTTATAATTGACAAGATGGTCTTTGCTGTTTGTCAACATTACAGAAGTTTCATTTGGCCGATGCAGCAGACGATTTGGACGATATGCTGGATAATCTGCATGAAAGAGAGGGCTATCTTTCCCTTCTCTGGGGGTATCTGGAACGTAGCCATACCACAGGAATATATGAGCCGCATCGCTACTTTGTAGTGGTTTGGCAGATTCAGGCAATCCTGCTCTCAATGATATTTAAACAGACCGGTGTAATTTTCAGGCAATCAGACTTAAAGTCGACTAATTACTGTACTTCGGTTTTTATCTCTTAGCATGCGTCAAAATACAAGTATCAACTTGATACACTCTTCAGAGCAGTAAGCTTGCTGGATCGATGCCTATGTTCTGGAACTCTGGTCAATCGTCAGAGGCTCTGGCTCCTTGGGGTAGCCTGCATGTGTATAGCGGCCAAACTAGAAGAAACTCAATTCTCAAGGTGTGCTTTGAAAATTAGCGGGTTCGAACATGGTGAAATACCGTTCGTTAAGAGATAATCTTCTAGTCATTAGAATGATGCAATCATCTTCATTTGCAGTATCATCTCTCTCATGGAAGATGTCTGCACAGACACTGGACAACAGCCTTGCTTTACAAAGGAGCAGCTGATTTGGATGGAAACTGTCGTTCTACAGGTCATCAATTACGAATGTTTAACTCCCACTGCTGCCACGTTTATATGGTAATCAGACACTAAGTCTAATAATATGCATATGTTGGCCCTTTTCAAGTTTTCATTACATTGGCTAATTATCATTGTGTTTCTCAGGCTGTATCTCTGGGATTTCAGGAAAGATAGGGAAGTGCAAACCCTTGCTTTCTATATCCTTTGCCTCTCACTGACAGACTACGAGGTGCTGCGGTTCCGAGCATCTGTCATATCCGCCTCGGCTGTTTTCCTCACCTGCATTATCTTGAATCGAGTTCCGCCTCTGTTTGTCATGGAGGTATATATGATATGCGGAACAGCTTCGAATTCAATGTGACAGTTTCTTCATTTTCTGTGGTTATAAGACAGGGATTTTCTGACCATCTGGCGGTCATTTGTACATGACTTTCTTTAATTACAGCTGCATTGGACGAAACCTGCAGTTTGCAGCTGCGTGAAGGTATTATTTTCCAGTTTGGCATCACAATAATTTGCAATAGACTGCGAAGGTTAGCTACTAACGAGACAGGATGAGCCAGAGATTGGATTTCCTCTTCGCTGAGGCATCGGGCATGCGAAGATATACGTCGGACATTTGACAGTAGCAGACGGATATCAGGTGCAGAAACAAATCGCCCGGTCCTGCCTGATCAGTAACCAGTTTATGCCGAGGCAAATTCGTACATTGCATTATATTGTCTACATTATTGTTGCCACAGGCACCAAGGCAGATCAAGACGAGGACCTTGGTATCTTTAAAGCTTATATGCACATAACTGATGCGCATGATTTTTAAACCTGAGTACTCTTAACCTTCCTTAACTCAGGAGAACGACTGTGAATGAGATAAGTGAATCCTATGGAAGCAGCAAAAAGTTGAGTTTTGCATTGCAGCAAGCTTGTTAGGATCGTGTGCTCTGAGCTCACCGAATCGGGTGTTTTACATGTGAACCGAATCGGGCATTAGTGAGAAGGTGCAAAAACCGTTCTGTTTTCATACAAGAATAACCTGAGCACGAGATTAACGCCAGCTTCAGTTTACATTGTGCAGTGTATAGAAAGCATAATAACAGCCGGTCTTGAATCGAACAGTTTCTTGCTGCTGTTAACATTATGTTGATAACTCTAGAACCAAGTACTGACTTATAGTATGTTAAGTATTCTCTCAAATCCATTGCTCTCAAATCCATTGAGAAACATAGTTTACATTAGATCTAACTCTTTCCTGGAGTCTTGCGACAGCAGCAGCAGCAGCAGCGACGATGACGATGTCAGCGTTACGATTTGAAGGGTATTCTTTAAAAGGCCAGGCATTGGATTTAAGAAATGGCATCATTCCCTTGAAGGAAAAACATACAGTTGTTGATTGGATAGAAGAATTTTAAGAAGGCACCGTGTTTGGTGACCAATATTGATATAATTTCTATTTACAAGCCTTGAGAAGGCACTCTTATTTTGGCATAGCACGTCCACATTTCCAATGCTCTCGCACGTTCGTGTTTACTAAGAGACTCTTATTTTCACATAGCAGTTTCACATTTTCAATGCTCTAGCATGTTTGCGTTTTTTTAAAATTAGATGACCACCATTGAGCATGTACTTCCCTTCGATTGATGGATACCCTATTATATTCCACAATCTTATCTAAGAACAAAAGTACACAACCTCAATAGTAACTATATTCATGAATATCACTTACGCAGAACAACAATTAATGTTTCACTAAAACTCGTACCTTAGTCAAAGAAAAAACAAGCAAGGCGCATGCAGTAATCCATGGTGATTGCTTATGTATGTGCCTGACATTTTGCAATTTTCATACTCTCCACATGTTTCAAATGTCCCATATATTGGTGTCAATAACTCAAACATCTATGTCAATCTCTTTGCCAAAAAGGAGTAGAATTTTCTGGAGGTAGACCATGTTGTCCATCCTTATCGATAACAAGTTCCATAGAAAAGGTCTCTTCATTCGTAGTCTTCATAATCGAATCTTGCTTTCAAGATTTGTAAAACATGCATTGTAACACAAACATGCACTATAAGAGGAAAGATTGAGAACCGCTTCTAATACTGCCAAATAACACATAGAAATGGAGAGAAAGAAAAATGTGTGAGCGATAATAGGAGTAGGAATTTCTGCAGCAATGATTTAACAACAATATCCGTGGTAATAGGTACGGATATATTACCGCGTCTATTGCCGTTGCTATTACCGCTCAAATTATCGCTACGCACCTATACAAAAATAGAGGTGCTCATTTGGGCCACCCATAATTAGATGGTTCAAATGAGCACCTTGATTTTTGACATCGATAAAACATACAAAGCATCAATTGCTTTTTAAAAAAATGTAAAAAAAATATTAGACTTAAAAAATACATTACCTTGACAAATTGAAGTGCAAAAAACAAATATTTTAAAAAAGTTTCAAATAAGATCAAAATTCTAATTGAGTTTTATATACATGTGATCATAGAGTTCTTTGTGCCACATTTGCACTTGTAAAAGAGGATTACAAAAAATTATCTATCTATCCAAGCACTCTTCCTCCTCGTCCTCTTCATCGTCCATAGGTTCATATGTTTGATCACGTTGACTCTACCAAAACTAAATACAATAAATTAACAACTCAAAACAATTAATACAATAAAGTTTGTTTAAACTTACCGCTTGTAGAGATCCGATAGTTGAGTTGAATTGCTCGCGAGAGATGTGATGATTCTTCAACAACCATCACCAAATATTGAATTCTGTGTGACACTCTCGATACTTGACCATCTCTCTGGTTAGGCGACTCAGAGTGATATTTTCCTAAAGATGCAATACAAAGAGAAATTCACAATCTAAAATCTTTTTGAATCAGTTTAGGACCGGTGGTAGCTCTTATTTGGATTTACGACCTGGTTGGCTGCTGCACACCGTATACTTGATTGCTTATTTTTCAAAAACTTTTTAATGTAGCCCTCCAACCACTGTGCAAAAAAACGCTCATTGGAGACATTTGCGAATCGAGCATGCAACGCTTCCTCAATGTAGCGTGCATGTTAGAAGCAAGCTAACCCATGTAATATTTTTTGAGAGCTTTATTTTAAAAACACTTATTCTTTTGATAAATCGAGAATATTGTAACTCTTATTTGACAAGTGGATATTGTAATCTATGAGTTGGAGCTATAAGCTTCCAGATTGTATCAATTTATCCTTAGTTAGAGCTCTCAGATGATTTGGCTAAGGTATAAAAGCCAATTTTGTAAAGTTAATTTCAAGTTTTTTAGATAAGAAATACACAGCTGAGCTTACGGCGCTTACTTCCCTCTTTCTCATGCTTTTATCTCCCTTATTGGTTGTCACATTGTAGTATCGTCTGTTGCTTTGCAACAGACGCTTTTATCTCCCTTGTCGGTTGTCACATTGTAGTGTCGTCTGTTGCTTTGCAACCACAAGTAAGAGCTCTACGCGTAAACAAATCATGATAAATCATAGCTTTTGACGTCGTCGACTTGTGGCCTAATTTCATCATAAGTAGGAATATAAGCTAGGAAATCACAAACTAAGCATAGGCGGGGTATTGGGGCATTATTGCTTAGCATTTAGATGCATTCCGGGTTAGAAACGACTAGGTCAAAATCTCACTGCTGTTAATAATCGCATTTTTTGCACTTCACCTAAAGTGAGATTTGAAACTATAAGCAGATATGCTTAGGTCTTATACACTTATCTTAGTTTCATAACATTCGGATGTCGTTTGATGCTGTAACAGTCATGCTTTGTTTGCCAATTAGTGACCAGCTTTTGGTGACTTAGGTAATTTGAGTGTAGCTTTTGTTAGATACGAGTTGTTTAATTTTTTGTAAGAGATTGACACCCTCTTGTAGCCTCTATGCACTAGTTGAGTTAGCTTCATCCCATGGATTGAAAATTATGTTCGTGGTTATTGCTATGTCTGCAATAAGATAAGAGTGAGGTTAGGAAATCCATCCACATTTGGCGTCGTTGTCGGGGACGAATAGACCTAAACTAGGAAAAACAAGAGCGTTTAGTGTAGTTTTCCTTTAACTTCCTCTAGGATCACGTAGAGTTAAACTCTCTCTTTAAAACTGCATAGCTTAAGAGTGTCGTCTTTTGCTGTGTAGAGGTAGCTTGGGAGTAGATTGTACTTGCTAAGTACCTTGTAGGATTGTAGGATTAGGTTGGTATTTTGAGAATGATTGATGGACAAGGCAAGTCTTAAGATCAATGCTTAGGAAACCATAAAAAACAAGAAAACAAGTGTTTGTGGATATCTTCCACAACCCAATTACAACAGAACCTAGGAGTCGGGCAAGTAGAATCCGAGGTGGGATCTCAAATCATTGCTCACTCCAAAGGAATCATCTGTGAGTTGTTTATATTAAGTTGTAGAATTTCAGGTCTATGGCTTTAAACAGCACCAAGAGACTATCAACCACTAAAACCTGCTGGAGATTATGCTCATAAAAGTTGTATGAACCAGTGGGTACGCTTAAGGATGCATTTTAGGTAAATTTTTAAGAGTTTGTAAAAACTCAGATTATTTATATTTTCTTGAGAATTTAGGTCAAATTAAGTTTTGATTTGACTTAGAGACTTAAAATATGTCACAGAAAGATTGACTAGTGAAAAAATTGCAAAAAGTGTTCATTTTAGGTTAAAAGTAAATAATCACGATTATTTACTTTTCGCTCAAAATTGATCAAGGTTGATACCAAAGACTCTATGCATGATTACAAACATATTTTGTGAAGGCTCATAGAGTTTAAAACACAAAACAGACCAAAAACTTGATAAAAAATGAAATCTTTACTGATTGTCGAGAAATTGAGTTTGACTTGATAAATCTTGTTCAAATTTGGTGAACGTGACTCAGAGGCTTAGTTTAAGGTGTTTAACATGTGTGTATGATCAGATGATAAAAAATATGCTAAAATTTATCAAAAGTAAATAATCACGGTTTTTGACTTTTGTCCAATTTTCAAGTGTTTTTGGCCTACCAAGCATACCACAAGTTGTTTTGATCACTCACATCAAATTTGGTAAGATTTGGATCTTTATCCAGTTTTATAAAGACAGTCTGTAGACACAAAACTGTTGCCAAATTGAGTAGAGTTTATCCAAACTTGGTAAAACTTTGCTAGGGAGCTTAAGTTGAGCTGCTTTACCTATTTGTAACAACATCTTGACAAAAAAATGCTTAAAAATCCCAGAAGTAAATAATCGCTTATTTATATATATCCTAGAATTAAGATTTTTTGCACCACTGAGTATACCACAAGGTCAAGCACATCCAATAGACCGCTCATATCCAATTTGGTGGAATTTGGATCACAAAAGTGAGACTTAAGCTAGATTCTTGAAAATTGAGTATACGGACACTAAACAATTGATAACTTGGACAAATCTTGTTCAAACTTAGTGAAACTTGTCCAGAGACTACAACAAGGTGTCTATATGGCAAAACAATTCTAAAAAGTGAGAAAATTTGAGAAAAGTAAATAATCAAATTGTTTGTTTTTGAGTCTTAGATACAAGATGTTGGACTTTTGAGCTTGTACATTGTTAGAAGAACATAATACAAAGCCACTGGTCAAGTTTGGGTTCCATCGAATCCAAATTAGTATATGTTAACTTAATTTTTAGGTTGCAGATAAGTCCTTTAGCTCTTTGCAAGGGTGGAATCTGGAAGTCTCATTTACTGACTCACTTAGCTCATATTGAAGTGGTATATAGGGACCAATCACAATAGTTAGCAAAAATTGTACAGTCTTTCAAAGAAAACAGCTAACTTGGTTAAACCTGACACAAGAACCAAGTTACAAGAAAAGAATTGGGAGCTTGATTGAAGTTGAATTCAAGTCAAGTGAAAAAACGGATACGAATTCAATCTGTCGGTAAGTACTCTATCCAGGTCTTAACAAGTCTATATGAACCTTAGATCTGGTCGTATACTAGCAAATCAAAGCATGTTTGGAGAGACCGCTAGTAGGGTATCCATCGAAGAGAGTGTGAATCAAGGTGATCAATTGGACACTATCTTTGAACAAGATTCAGACACTTATTCCGACTCAACATCTGAAATGTCTTCCTATTCCACTAAGTCAAGAGCCGGAACGACAGTACGATATAAGCACATACTCACCTTTTATAAGACTAATGTCCATGGAGCTCATATTTACCTGTATCCTAACAAAGATTATATCATTCACATGATGACCATGACATAGAGTTTCAAGAGGAAATTAGAGCAAAAAAACAACGAAAAATGTACATGGATAAAAACGGGATTCACTATGTAAAAGTTGAAAATCCTGATGTGATAGACAAATGGGGGTTAGAAATGAATACAATAATTCCGGATATGGCAACAAAAGAAGGTCCACCGACTTTAGAATTAGAGGGATATGATCAAGTTGATCTGAAACCTTTGAAACGGCCTAGTATTAATAATCCTAGGATTGGAGTCTATTGTTGGGAGGATAGGAACGTCAAGGATATTTTATGAACCTCCCATGCCAAGCCAGGGCAATTAACACCCATGAAGATCATCTATATCTTCAAAATAAAGACAAGGATTCAACAGATCTACCATCTTACCTATTTAGGGATTTGTTATAACAATAACTTTGTTATGATGAGTCCTGAAGAGGTAGAACAGACTAGATACCAAGGGTACTCTATAAGAGATTGGATATTGAAACAAGGACCTGATCCTATTCCAAGAGAAGAACTCCACGAGAGATCTTTTGGGAGAAATGTTAAAAAACCCGGACCTACCTCATCACGAAGAAAATCGAGTGACATTAAAGCCAGTGCAAGGCTACATGAGTCACTATCTCCAACAGATTGGTATGAAGGACTAGAGACAGGACCAACTGCTAGAAGAGTCGAAGCTAAGCTAAACAGACGCATCAAACTAGCTGATTTTCAAAAATAGATTAGAAAATACAGTGGATCTGCGGATCCATATGATCACTTAGCTAACTTCAAGCAAGTGCTAAGAGCAGAATGCATCCTTGATTTCCACACTCAATTTGAGGGATTTGGAAAGACTTTGGAAGGAAAAGCTTTGACATGGTTCCAAAACATTCCACCAAGGGAAATCATGGATTTAAATACATTAGCTCAGGGATTTATAGCTGCATGTTCCAAAACTATTGGGATCAAACATAATACGGTAGCTCAAATCTATAGCTTCAAACAGAGACAAGGCGAGTCTGCTAGGGATTATGCAACTAGGATAAAGCAATACATTGCAAGATGCCCATAATTAAAAATACCAATAGAAGAAATATTAGTGTCATTGTTTCTAGAAGGATTGCTCAACAAAGAGCTTCATGCTATACTGTATAGCAAGAAGCATACAACCCTAGAAGAGTGTGTAGCAGATGCTATTGACTTGGGAGACAATTGTGATATTTTCAATGAAGGAGATGTTCCTAAGAATACTCAGAGTGAGAAAACAACATCCACAAAACCAACACAAGGGGGAACAACTGCTTCAACACCACTCACAGCCATAGAAGACATGCTCAAAAGGATGAATGAAATGATGAATAATATGCAGAAAGCTCTTATGAGAGGACCTGGGCAAGGGATACCTCAACAGGGACAACCAATTAGGCCGCAAAAATGGTGTGCCATTGAGGGTAAATGGACAAACCATAAGACCAATGAGTGCTATTAGCGACCAAATTATGATGGAAATGTTCAATATGTACTTATGAGACCACAAGGACAACCCATGTACAGATATCAGCCTAATATGGCTCCTACACAAAGACCACTGATGGGTATGGAAAGACCGCAACCAGTGTTGGGTCAACAACCTCCATTTCCTGTATATAATGCAGTGCCTGTAAAGTACATGCATTCAGAAGGAGTTATAGATGAATAAGCACTAGTGCCTGTTACACCTTATGTTGAGCCTAGCCCATCTATAGTAATGGTAGAAGGAGAGTGGTATAATTCACATCCACCTTCAATGGAAGAACCTGTGACTTATGCTACACCAAATCTTACACCGATGTACTTTGTAGCTAATCAAGGCGCTAGACCTCCAATGGTAAGACCCATGATTAAGCCAAAGACTGGAAACTGCCATAATTGTGGTGAAGATGATCATTGGAAAAATGAATGCCCAGAAGAGTTAAATCTCAGCAACCGTCAGCATTGATACCTACAACTCAAGAAATTAGTGTGCCAAAGCATCCAGATGGTACAATCAGACAAAGAGCACATAAATTACAATGATTGCTATTTAGAGAACATCAACAAGAAACCTCGACCACGAAAACCGTTGAGTTAACTACTCAAGACCCAACTCTTGCACTGCATACTGATATGATTACATTGACCTTCAAAGCATGGTAGAGCCAAACATGGCTATGCATAAACACAATTGTTCAACCCATGCACACAGTCATCCTGGAGTACTCCATCTAGGAGGGGTGGAAGAAAACTTCATTAATTAAGGGCAATGTTTGAAGAGGGAGGAAAAAGTTGGATGTTAACGTGTGGTTTTTGCAAAACTACCTAATAATGCCCTTTAAAATCATCAATAGGGGAATTTCAACTGATAATATCTCCGCGATGAGTGTAAATAATGTATGTACTATCAAAAAGTACGTCAAAAATAGCCTTTTTTGCTTATTTTCATTCATTTTTCTTGATATTGGAGCTTAAAAATGGAGAAATCCACCAAAAAATAATAAAATAGTGTTTTTCAATGGATTTTCTTAGTTGTTGATCTTTCAATTTTCTTTTTTAGTACATTTTCTTATTTTCTTTGATAAACAAATAAAAATGAATAATATATAGCAAATGAGCTCAGAAGGAGAAACTGAAGATACGCTGATGATCATAAGAACAAGACCAACAAGCACAACAATTTTCAATCAAAAGGACAAACAGAAGCGGGAGGCCTGATTTAGGTCGCCCGGGCCTGTTTTTGTAAATTCTTGCAAAATGAGCTAACGAAGTCTGATTGAGGAAATTTTTGAGTCTAATTTAGATTTCACGGCATAGTAGGACTAACTGGGGAATCTGAGAAAAAGTACTTTGGGAAGTTTGAGGATAGATATGCAAGGTAGCCCAAAATCACCTCATTTCCACTAGTCACTCTTGGAGAAGAGAGCTCTCTACCTTCTTCGTGCGCGGTTTCTGGAGTCCGTAGTCACCCATTTTCAGCGCCGTTTCACACGAGACATGAGGGGTAAGTTCTAAACTCATCAAAGCATATTTCTATGCAGTCGGGTAGAAGGTCTAGGCCCATGAAAAAAACCTAAAATCCCAACTAGATTCCTACAACACAAAAACGACCATAGCTGCGGCCTGTCAGCTCAATAGAATTGGACAAGACTTGAACTGTAGCATGTACCTATATAGTAGAACACTTCCATATCATTAGATGACCATTTGGCAAGGGTCGAGGGGGTCCCCAAGTAAATAATCTAGGTTTTTTTCACAATGCCAGAATTAAATTCTGACTCCACGGGCACCTTATAGACAAGGTCTATACACAATGTACCTAGATGGTTTTAAGAAAACAATCAAGGAAAGCTCTCAAAAAACACCGAACAACTCGAAGACTACAAAGCGTGAATTTTGACATATGGAGTCAAACTGACTTCGAATGAGCCTAAACTGGATGAGTAGCATCAGGACTATGTAGCGAACAAGTCCATGGCTTCAAAAGTGACCAAACAACTCTACACACCAAGTAGTAACAAAAAACGGTGATTTTAGAGTCGACAAGAGCACAAAGTGATGCCGACATGACCAAATCTTACCAAACTCATTTTAGGACTTGTTTTAGATGTATTGAAGATGTGTAGGTCATAAATTTGTCTTTTCAAGCAAAAAATTCAACTGTTGTAAATATTTATAATTATTTACTTTTGTGCACATTGGCTTGAAAATCATCATTTTGCTTTACGTATCACTCATACACATCTCTCTCATGTCACATGTCAAATATGAACCCAAAAGATTAAGTAAATCTCAAATTTTATCAAAAAATGCACTAAAAGTTCTTCAGTCCAAATTTTGAGTTTTTGGTCACATTTTTCAATCCAAAACCTCACATATTTCACACAGAGGGTCTATAGCATGTCTAGAACCAATTTGCAAAAAAAAATCTCCAATTTGATGAAAATGTTAATAATCGCGATTATTTACATTTTTGCCAGAATGAGTGAAAATTTCATCTTTGACGTTATGGGACCAAAGAACATGATGTGACAAGCCCACCGATCAAGTTAGAACACATTTGGATCTCAAAAACCCAAAATACTTTGCTCACACTTCATTCAAAGTATCTAAATCACATGTTCTTTAAGCCTATGAAGTCAAAAGTGCAAAAATTGGAAAAATTTCCCTGCTGTAAATAATCACGATTATTTACTTTGCTTGTAATTTTTTCTTGGATTAAATGGTTTTGATCTTTGCATGTTTTTATGCATCTATGCATGCTCCAAAATTTGTTTGAAGCAAAACTGACATCATTTGCCAGCAATTCAGACACAGGGCATGTCAGATCAAAATTTATGGAGTTTTCTAACCTCAAAACTATATTCTCCTAATAGATGCAATGCAAGCTGCTGAGAAAGCAAAGAAGAGGATGGCCCCAAAAGAAAAGCTGCAAGAGTTTTCGCCATATTAGTTGGATCCGAGTTCAGTGAAAACAACCAAAGTAACCTACCTATCAAAGGAGAAACTTGAAGAACACAACACCACTGTCTTCATCGGTAGATTCAAGAGTGAAGATGGAAATCAGGTAGAATTACAAATGCTACCCAAAGAATTCTATGATGTAGCATGGAAGCTAGCAACAAAAGAAGCCAAAAGAAGGTTAGAACTTTTGGAAATTTGCGATCAAGAGCCATGTGGAGTAGACTTCCAAAGAGCTTATGAACTACTGTCAACCATCAAAGAAGATGGATCCGCCTAGATCACAAATTAGCAAGGACAGAAAGTCAAAGTGGTTATTAACAAAGACATAGTGACCAAAGCACTAAAACTGCTAACTGAAGGTATGACAATGAGAGACAGAGATAGGAAGACAGTTGGTACATTCACAAAGAGCATGAGTGCCGCCACCTTCTCTGACCTTATACTAAAGCATGTAAAGGATCCTGCCCGTATCTATCATCAGCACTTCCACTTTCTCACAAAGAAACCACCAAGATACACTACTCCAAATCATGCGGTTTCAACCACCTTCACGCAGGTATTGAAGTCAACAACACGAAAATCGATAGATCATGCTCAATATGTGCTTACAATACTCAAGAGCACAAGGAAGGAAGGAAGAGTAACATATTTGGGAGCTCCAAAAGTTCTAACCCGAATTTCATACCATGCTATTGGGATGGCCGATAACTTGTCGCTTTCCCTAGATCAGAACACCTGGATAATCACAGCTCAGCCCTCTCCATGAGCCACTAGATTAAAGAAGAAAGGCATTTATAAATCAGATGAAGAGTCAATTGAAAGCTCACATGAAGCCCATAGTAGTGAAGAGAGTTTGGACAATGAGGAAAAAAGGGCAAGGAGAGAAGAGATGAAAAGAAGGCAATGGCCGCCCATCAGGAAGAACCTCAAACGACAATATGGAAAATTGATCAATCCCTTTCAGTGACATTATTTATGTTTGTGCATCTATTAACCCCAATGGGAGTTGAACCCATATCTCCTTGTACAACACAAGAGCACAACCATTTATGCTATGGAGTTTTAAGCATAAAAACCAAGGTACTTAGCATGAAGCAGCACATGCATGCAAACGTGGCCGACGAACACTTTTTTCATAACACTAGATCCCTCGAGACTCCGTGAAAACGGCGGAGTAGATAACGCAAGGGAGTGATGGTGCTGTCAACCCTCGATCCTTACACGCATGCCCACCATTGTCTTCTCGCGATGAGGTCTTCTCTCATGTGCACGGCATACTACAAATCCGTGGTCTGACCAAGGGGCTTGTGGCAGCCTAGGACCCATGCAACCCATGACGCCCTACTCCTTCTTCTCCCTTGCATGGCATGCCATCCCACCCAGAATGAATTGCTGCATTAGTGAGGGACCTGGCGGACCATGCAGTAGGCACGACCAGTACCCTACCCACCCTTCTACATTGAGTGGTCAACCATCCTCCTTGACTGTAGTGTTTGTGCATACATGTGTCATGCACCACACTATCCCCTAATTTGTTTTTGGGATAAGTACACCCCCCTAATCCTCGACCTACTTTTAACACTCGCCACCCGTTTACAGATCCTCCTCTGGGGTTGTGCGTGCATGAATTACTATATTCCTTCTCTCCCTCCTACTTTGGCACCCTCCCTTTTCACTTTCTCCCCCCTCTTTTGACGATTCCTAGCCAGCCCTCACTGTGGCACTTCTCATTCTCGCCACCTCCAACCACCCACCTGTTGAGATGTAGAGAGAAAGAGAGAGAGAGACGAGACAAGAGACACACCATGTACGCTCCCAAAGACTCATTCATATTGAGGAAAAGATACAAATATATATGTGAGACCAAGTTGAGTAGAGTGATCCATATATAGCTCCAACACCCCCACTCAAACAAAGGTCTCTAGCTTTGGATGAAAAAACCCTTGGGGAGCTCAAGGGAAAAACCCAAGACCCTATACACTGTGAAAACATGAACCAACAATGATGATGTAAAAGTGAATTGTGTATCTATGTACAAACATACAAGTGACTCAGAGAACACAGTGTGCAAGTGTGGAGTGTGCATAGTGCACGGTACCTATAGGATTACTGCAATGTCATATGTACAAAGCTATCACAATAGCAAAGAAGCTAATCTAGAAAGAGTGAGGCCGAAGCAACTCCAAGCTCCAAGCATAAGAGGATGAAATGTGGATTGTTGAGGCCTTTGGTAAGAATTTTTGCAATCATCTGGTCACTTGGACAATGTTCAACCATTATGGTGCCTTTGTGTACTTCATACTTGACATAATGATAATGGACAACAATATGCTTTGACTTATTTTGTTGAACATAGTCTCCTGCAAGACTAATAGCACTTTGATTGTCACACCGCAAGGGTGTGCTGAAAAGAGGAGAGTGACCAATATCAACGAGCATTTATCGAAGCCAAATCAACTCACGAGCTACAAGTGATGCCACAACATATTCTGACTCAGTTGTAGAAACTGCAACACAAGGTTGTTTCTTGTTGGTCCAAGAAACAAGACAACGATTTATAAACAAGCAATTTCCACTAGTGATCACATAGATAAATGTGAGCTTGCCTAGTCTACATCTGTGTAACCCAAACAGGAAAGAGATTGCATAGAATCCGATGTCGATTGTCGTCGATAGACCAAACCAAAATTTGTAGTGCCTTTTTAGTATTTCAATACACCCTTTTCTGCAAACCAATGCTTAAGAGAAGGACATGCAAGATGTTGTCCAAAATAATTAGTAAAAAAAAATATCAAGACGAGTGTTCATGACAACCGAGTAAGGTCTTCAAGCGAGCTCAACGGAGCGAGCTTTGGAGCGAGCTTTTTTTTTCTTTTTTGGAGGATCTCCCTCCCTACCTCCCCTTCCTCCTCTTTCCGCCCATGTGCTTCCTCCTCTTCCCTTGCTCCTCCTCCTCCACCTCCTCTCTCCATATACTCCTCTAGCCACCCTCCCTCCTCCAGCAATCGCCCTTCTTCCTCAAGATTCTCCTCTTCTTTCTCTCTCTCTCTCTCTCTCTCTTCCTATCACTATATAACCTCTCTCTCTCTCTCTCTCTCTCTCTCTCTCTCTCTCTCTCTCTCTCTCTCTCTCTCTCTTGCTCGCCCCTCCCATTTTCCTCTCTCGGTCCCCCTATCTCTCTCTAACCCATTCCCCCCCCCTCTCTGTCTCCCTCTCCGCCTACCCCTCTCCTTCCCCTTCTCTTTCTCTCTCCATCCCCCCCCCCCCCCCCCCCCCCCCCCCCCCCCAACTCTCCTCATTGGATAGATCTTTAAGGTCTCTTGGGATAGTTTCCTACGACGTTAAGATTATCTTCTTCTTCTTCTTCTCTCTTGCTCGCTCCCTCTCTCTTGCACTCTCTCTCTCTCTCTCTCTCTCCTATCTCTCTTACTGTAGGACAAAAGGTAAGAAAATGGTGGGAGAGAGAGAGGAGGCGATCGGGAGGGAGAGAGATAGAGAGAGAGAAGGGAATTTGAGGGAGGGGGGGGGGGAGAGAAGGGGAGATGGGGTGAGAGAGAGAGAGAGAGAGGGATAGCATTAGAGAAATACTTCCCTAATTGAAGAAAATAAGGGCAAACTCAAAATTCACTCGATTTTTAGGTCAAAAATTGAAGGTTTTGCTGGTATTTACACTTAAACTTATGAATTTCTCAGTTTTCTTCAAGGACCTCTCAACATATAATCGAGATTTTACAATTTTAGCCGGTTGTAAACACTATACCCCGTTTTTTTTCAACTCTGATAGGGGGGTTGGAGAGGGCGAGTGGGGAGAGAGGGGGGGAGGGATTGTGAGAGGGAGAGGGGGGGAGAGCATTGCCTTTTTTTCCTTATAAAGAGGAAAAAAGGAATGAAAAGGAGTTTAAGTAAAAAAGAAAAGGCTCTCCCAAGCAAAGCAATAGCCAAGCAAAGCAATAGCGATATCGCTATTGCTTTGCTTGGGAGAGCCTTTTTTTTAAACTTAAACTCCTTTTCATTCCTTTTTTCCTCTTTATATGGAAAAAAAGCCAATGCTCTCCCCCTCTCTCTCTCACACACAATCCCTCCCCCTCTCTTCCTCTCACAATCCCTCCCCCCCTCTCCCTCTTTTCTTTCCACCAGCCCTTCCCTTCCCTCCCCCCCCCCCCCCCCCCCCCCCGCCGCCCCCTCCTCTCTCTCTCTCTCTCTCTCTCTCTCTCTCTCTCTCTCTCTCTCTCTCTCTCTGTCTCTGTCCTAGCAAGCCCCTCCATCGTTGGACTCCCTCAAGCGTGATAGGCTGCCTTGTGGGGTGTAGTTAGATCTTAGTTGTGTCTATTGCAAGCCCACATGCATTCACTCTTTGCTCGTCTTGCTCTACCTTGCAGTACATTCTTGCAACTCTACCTCCTAGCGCCTCATTGCTCTACCTTTCTCAGTCTCACAATTGAGCATCATAGTTCAATCCTACTTCTGCTGAGCCTTGCTCAACCTCAATGTGCCTCCTTTTGTGCCTCACACTCAGCCCTAGCCAACACGGCTGCCACATACAATATCTTTTAGGTTTACACTAGTCTACACACTCACACACTTTAGCCGGTGTTCGTACGCTACAAGCCAACCCAGTCCCATCGTGGGCGATATGACAACCAAAGAGAAGACTACAACCCCAAAACCTTGTGAGGACACGGTCGAGCTTTGCGATTGTCCTTGCACATCGAAGCAAGCTTGGCTCATTGAACACCTCCAAACGGCCCTCAATTGTGTCATGGAAGAGAATTGCAATCTCAAAGCTTGCATTAACAAGCTCAAGGCATGATTCGACTCAATCATCAGACTCGTCACCAATGTGTGTGTGTGTGTGAGAGAGAGAGAGAGAGAGAGAGAGAGAGAGAGAGAGAGAGAGAGAGAGAGAGAGAGAGAGAGAGAGATTTTATTATCCTCATCGGAGGTAAAATATGACCTATTGGACCAATGTTACATGTGATGTAGTATGTGTGTGACTGATGAGTGATACTCGATGCTCCAAAATTGTGGTGATGAGAGTCACAATGGAGAGCCCATATTGTGGATGGGAGAGGAAAGTGTATAGGTCTAAGTCATGGCTAAAAATGTGAGGGAAGCAAGTTTGGATGTGGCCAAAAGCTGAGCACTCTAGTAGTGTATGGTACTCAGACTCTCAAACTTGCAATGAGCATAAAAAGTGCACAATCAACTTGATTCTTCTCCATTGTCTGAATGTCCCGTCTCACATCAAAGGGAGTAGGAGCTGAGCCGAATGGCTATGATAGTGTGTATCATTGACAATGGGATAGGCTCAAGCCTGTGTGTGTGTGTGTGTGTGTGTGTGTGTGTGTGTGTGTGTGTGTGTGTGTGTGTGTGAGAGAGAGAGAGAGAGAGAGAGAGAGAGAGAGAGAGAGAGAGAGAGAGAGAGAGAGAGAGGGAGGGTCGAACGGAGAGAAAGATAGGGGGTTGGAGAGGGCAATGGAGAGGGGGGGAAGGGAAGGGAAAGGGCTGGAGAGAGGTGTGAGCACAGAGAGAGAGGTGGGGGGATGAGAGAGAGAGAGAGAGAGAGGGAGAGAGAGGGGAAGAGGGGCCAGCCAAGGGGGAGGCAGAGAGAGAGAGAGAGAGGGGATGGGTTGGAGGGATCATGAGAGGGAGAGTTGTTTTGATACAAAGAGACCCAAGGCACTAGCAAAATTGCTAGTGCCTTGGCATTTGAGAGAGAGAGAGAGAGAGAGAGAGAGAGAGAGAGAGAGAGAGAGGTCCTTGGCTACTCCAATGGTGGGGAGGGGCAGCAATGGGTGGTGGTGGTGGAAGGATTAGAGGCGGCTCTTGGTGGTAGTAAGCTAGCACCACTAACCATCGGTGATGGACTTACCTGGTGGTGGCGATGGGTGCTAAGGGGCGGCAATGGGAGGTAGTGGCGGTGGCCCTCAAAAAAAAAAAAAAAACTCGCTTCGTTGAGCTCGCTCCATAACCATCCCCATGCCAACAAACAGAAGACATCCAATCAAGTTAGCATAAGGTTGATTTGTAACAAGTTGACCATCACTGTCAGAAGTGTTCTTTGTAGAACTCACAAGACAAGGTGTGTTGGCCAAATGTACAGATTCCATACCAGATTTTTGAATAGTATCTACAGTAAACTTTGAATGTCAAAGGAATAAAATACCTTTTGTATGGTTCCATGGAATCTGAATGCCAAGACATTAGTGAATCTCTCCAAGATCCACCATATTAAATGCAAAAGACAATAACTTTTTCACTTGCTGAAGAAATCCCAAATCATTGAAAACAAGGATGGTATCATCCACATAAAGAGCAAGAATCACAAAACTGCTACCTTGGTGTTTTATGTATAAGTTGGGGTCTAAAGAGCAAGAGATGAATCCTTTAGAGGTGAGAAAAAGATCAAATTTTGTATACCAGCCCGTGAAGCTTGTTTGAGACCATATAGTACCTTATGGAGTTGAGCAACAAGGTCTTCTTTACCTAAAATAAGAAACCCTTCTGGCTATTCCATATAAATTTCCTTTTTCAATCACCATTCAAAAAAGCAGTTCACACATCCATTTGATGAGCTTCTAAATCAAATCGAAGAGCAAATGCCAATAAAACTCGAACACTTGTATGTGCACAACTGGTGAAAAGGTCTCTTGATAATCAACACCAACAACTTGGGAGAAACCTTTTGCAACTAAATATGCCTTGAACTTGTCGAAAGATCCGTTTTCTTTTACCTTTGTCGTATACACCCACTTACACTTAATAACTGTATGACCAAGAGGTAGTTTAGTTAATATCCATGTACCTTTAGAGATAAGAGAATCACAGGCTTAGCTTCCATAGCCTCTTGCCATTGATCCTTTTGTGGTGAAGAGATAGCTTCATCATAGTAATGGGATCTTCAAAAGTAAGAAAAACACCTTAAAGAAAACTCTTTACACTAGCAGACCACCGCCTACTCAATTTCCAATGCTCACACACTCCACAAATCCACCACACAACGCACACTTGCTGCCACGGTCTATCTCCACCCTTACACACACACACACACACACACACTGCCGCTCAATCTCACTCTCTCACACAAAACACCATCGATCCGGGGGGGCATACACTTCCACACAACCGGCACCGAGGGGAAACATGAAAGCAGAAGAAAGAGAAAGGGGAAAGGGGAAACAACAGCAAGAGGGGGTAACGGTGTCTTGATTGCACTTCAAAAGGCATGTACACTGGCTTGCACTGCCATCACTATGGCCATTTTCAAGAAAAAGTTACAAAGGGGTTGATCTATCAGAGGACTCCACTTTGCAGGCTTCAAACGGCACCAAAAAAGCCCTTGATTTGATCCAATTTTGACTTTTATAGGGGGGCCTTTAATTTTGAAATTTACACTTTATTGGTCCATTTGGCACCTTGATTTGGCATCTTTGGGAAAGGGGCACTGCTTTGTTTCATCTACTCAATTTCTCCTCTCTTTGCACTTGGGGGGCGGGTGCAATAGCGACATCGTTATTTCCCCTAGGCTTTTTTACTTTTATTTTTTCCCTCATTATTTTTACCCCTTTGGGAATGCCCCCTTTGCATTGCTCCTTTGGCTCATCTGTCCGACTCACACCTGCTTCCTCTCTTCCTCTATTTCCCTTTTCTCCTTCACCCTTTTTTGGTCCGGCCTTACCTTTGCTCTTGCCTTGGCCTTTGCTCGATTGGCCCTTGCCCGGCCTTGGAGTGGCCCACTTGCCTTTGTTTCGTACATCCGGCCGCCCTCGGGCTCTTTCCCTCTCTTTCCATGCCATCTACCAGTGTTGTGGGACTCTCCCCTTGCCAATCACTCAATAGCGAGGTCGTGATTGGGTGGGGGGGTTCCCTTCAAAACTTTTGGGGCCTTAAGGCCGCGGGAACGGCCCCCTCAAGGGTGCTCTGGCATGTCATCAATCGAGCCACACTACTTCCCACCAATGGGCGCCACCGTGCCACCTCACTGGCCAAAACCGCCCCCTGCTCCGCCCTGCAGGGCCGTGTGCCGCCCCGCTGGTAGCATCAACTTGCAGCGCCCGTAAGGGCCCGCCATAGCTGACGGGGTGAGGGAGCTCCCTTCTCTCTCCCCCTCTGTGTCCTAATGGGGCTCACAGCCCTGGATAAATACCCCTGCCAAAAGACCCTTTTCATCGTATGTGGGAAATAACATAGCGCCACGTGGCGGCCTTTGGATGACTGAGTCTCCAAGCATTGAAAATTTTCAAAAAATACCTTCATATATTGCTTTAGTTTGGGCACACCTTCCTCATGCTCCCATTTATGGCTCGATGGTCGAAACCTTGGGCCGTCAAGCCGTGTCAAACCTTCACCGTGCCGGTCTCGGACCGTAAAAATCTCACCACTTTTGGACCCTTTGGAGCTCGCTATCCAAGGCCGCAAAAAAGGCAAAAAAACATCTATCAATCTCTTCATTAGCACTAGATCCCGACTTCGTCCTGCTGTATCTTGCTGAACAAGAACTCGATTGACACGCCATTGATTTGTGTTAGCTCCACATGGTGCACACTCTCACCGAGAACTTTGGCGAGACCAAAAAGATGCCAGATGGCACATTCTCCAATGCGGTTGACTTGGCCCATAACTGGCCCCTGAAAAAATTTCAATCGACCATAACGTGCTAACCACAGATTCGATTCGCAATCCGAGAAGATCGGCGTGCTCCATAACGTGAGCACTACACATCCATCCACTGACACCTGCCTAGGCCACCTTTCCCCAGCTGCCCTGCCCATCGGGGATCTGCTACACACTCTACCTTTAAACTTCAATATCTTGAACACAGGGGCTCCGTTTGACAAGCCGTCTAGACTGGCTTCTAGAGCACGCTCAACACTACATTACAAAGCACTAGACTTGGCATTTTTGACACCTTCATTTGCCAACCCATCTGGACCATCCCGCAACACTTTTGGTCTAAAAAACCGTTTTAAACATACACTTCCGCTACCTAGGGCTTTGGTACGTGTCCCAGCCTTCTGCACTGCACTTGCCTATTGCCTCTGCCTGGCATAAACCATTTCCTAGCTTAGACCGACTTTGGCTGCACCATCATTGCCCAGGGCCCTCGTCGAACATTTATGTTCGACCAAAAGCTAATGTACAGAATTTTGAAACTGGCACACCAAACTGACGATTAAAAGCACTCACAAAACCATAATTGTATGTACAGGCTATGTACAGAAGCTTCATCTCTTTTCTCTCGCACACCGCATGCTTTAGGTGGGTTGCTCACCCCCCTTGACTACAATTTGCTGCACCTCAGGCACTAAATCCCTCTCAAAATATAGTTTGAGCCGCACACCATTCACCGTGTTCCAAAGAAGCTTGCCATTTGCTCTTACCAGTTGGTAGGTCCAATTCAAAAATGCCTTCTGCATTTATACGGACCTGTCCACTTCTTCTTGAACTTCTTCTGGAGTGTGAAATCCAGGTATCTTTCATACTTCATGACCAGGTCTCCTTCCTCTATCTTCTTGTCTGGCAGATTCTAATTGAACTTGGCAATCCGCTTCTCTCTTTGCTTCATCGTAGCTGGCCGTTGCCTCTCTATCCATCTGCAAAGCCTCTAAACTGGCTATCTGATCTTGTAGAACTCCTTGTAGAGTGGCATTGACAGGCCACATACCCTTCAAAGCACCTAGTTGCGCATGCACCGGAAACACATCCTCCTTACCATAGACTAGCTCGAATGGAGTGAAATTTGTAGCTATTTTATAGGACGTTCTATACGCCCACAGACACTTCTCTAGATTTGTCTCACACTCAGATTCCTGCTTATACACGTACTTTGTTAACATCTTGACAATTTGCCCATTAGCACTCTCAACTAGACCGTTGCATTGGGGGTGATAGGGCAAGGAAAAACGATGCTGAATCTTTAACTTTTCCACTAATGTACTCATGAGCTTGCTTCTAAACCCTTGACCCCTATCAGAAACTAACACCCATGGAACACCAAAACGGCAACAGATGTTATCAAACACAAACTGAGCCACCACATTAGCATTTACTTCCTTCACTGCTTTGACCTTGACCCACCTTGTAAGGTAGTCAATGGCTACCACCATGTACTTCTTACCGCTTGTAGACTTTGGAAGAGGGCCTATGGCATCCATACCCCACTTCTCGAAAGCACTTTGTGCGATGATGGTGCCCTGTGACTCCGCTACCAGTCGTCTTTCACCTATAGTTTGACACTCGTGGCACGTCTTGCACCAGTAATGTACGTCCTTCACAATGGAAGGCCACCAAAAGCCTGCTCTAAGCACTCGAACAAGAACCTGGTCTTTGCCTTGGTGTCCACTTTCTTCATGGCATTGCTCCAACACCATCCCTATCTCTTCTTTGTACAACACCCTTCTAAGCACTCCGTCACACCCATAGTTCATAAGATCCTCCCCTACCAGAGTGAACTTGTGGGCCTTTTGCACCACTCTTCTCTTTTGCAGCTTGGAAAAACCTCTGAACATTGCCCTGTACTTAAAAACCCTTCAATCTCCTTTAGAGTCTCCCTACCTGCATAAGTGGCTGGGGCCACATATAAACCTGCAACATGCACCTGCACTTTGTTACTTGCTAACTAATCCGCTTCTTGGTTATGTTCTCTTCTCACATGCTTGAATTGGACCTCTTCAAAAGACTTTAGTGTCTTCTTGATGGAAAAGAACCAATGCTTCAATGAATCGCACTTTACCTGCCATTGGCCTAGCAATTGCTTGATGACTAGCAACGCATCTCCCTTCACCACCAATCTTGATGACTAGCAACGCATCTCCCTTCACCACCAATCTTGAAATGCCAAACTCTATACACTATTTTAGACCCAAATGCAGAGTGAGATACTCCACCTCATTACAGGTGTGGACATCCTCTAGATCATACGCCTTTGAAAATATAGCTTTGCCGTGTGGGTCGTGTATCACCACACCTCCTCTTGCCTTCTGTACTACCCTTCGATACGCTCCGTCGAACCACATTGTAAAAGCATTCTCCAAATGCTCCTCCTTAGCTTCATCTTGCACCACTCTTGGATAGGCCGGCAAATTGACGGCCTTGCTGACAAGAATATCTACCAGGTGAGACTGACTCGTATGATCTACCTTGAACTTGAACTTGAACTCTTGTAGCTCCAACACCCACTTTATAATCCTTCTTCCTGGTTTCAAATGTAGCACTACCTCTGGCAATAGATTATTAGTTGTCAACACAAAAAACTTGTGCATAATCAAATGAACCTTGAACTTCCTGCAAGCGAAGACCAAAGCCATCACCCATTGCTCTGCCTCGGTGTAGGTAGCCTCTCTTGGGCTAATCACCTTGCTCTCAAAGTATATCGGCTTGTAGCTTCTCCCTACCTTTTGCAGTAGAACTGCTCCAATAGCAAATGTGCCTACTGTCATAGACACATAGAAGTCGTCCTCTTGATTGGGAGGACATACCGCTAGCAACTGACACAAAATCTCCTTGACCCTATCAAAAGCCTCCTGAGCTTCCCCATCCCACTCATAACCATGCACCTGTTGAGCTCTCTTTTGAAGAGGATGCACGTATTGTGACAACATCCAAAAGAAATGTGATAGATACTTCAGCTTATGAACAAACAAAGCCAAACCTTGAGCATCTCATGGCAACTCCATCACCACCAACGCCTTCACCTTCTTGAGATCAGCCTCTATACCATTTTGCGACACCACATGACCCAACAGCTGCGCTCGAGGCCGTGCTAGCTTGTACTTCTTGGGGTTAAACTGACCTCCTTCTTCATCAAGCCTTTGAAAGCACAACTGCAGCTTCGATAGGTGCTCCAATCTTGAACTGTAGCAGCCTATATCATCCATGAAGACCCTAATAAATCGGCCCAAGTATGGACCAAATACCTTGTTCATCCAATCTTGGAAGGTGGCATATGCATTCACCAATCCAACGGCATCATGCGGTAAGAGAAACAACCCCATGGAGATATGAATGTGGTATTCAATTGGTCTTCAAGTGCAATCCCTATCTGAAAGTACCCCAAAAAGCCACCCTTAATCGAGTATCTCTCATGCCCAGCCACGTGGTTTAGGATCTCATCTTGAAACGGAAACGGATAGTGATTCCTCTTGGTTGCAACATTTAGGGGCTTGTAGTTGACACACACTCTCCATTTCCCATTGTTCTTAGGGGTTATAACCACTGGTGAAACCCACTTTGACTCTTTCACAGGGAATATGATGCCTGCCTCTAGCAACTTATCGATCTCCTGCCAAAGGGCCTCCTTTTGGATTTCCCCTAGTCTCCTCAGCTTCTGTGCTTTAGGCCTATGTCCCTCCTTAAGAACAATCTTGTGCTCTACCCCTTTTGCACCTCGCAAATGCTTGTATTCCATCGCAAATAGATGGGGATAGGACTCACACAATTGAACATAACCTTCCTTTTCACCTTTCGTTAAATCGTCACTCAACATGATTGAAACCTCCTCTATGCTTAAACCATGAGATTGAGGCTGCATAGCTTCTTCTTTAGGTGGGGAGTCAACATGTCGTCCTCGCTCTCCTCTTCCTCTGTGCTAGTATAGCCTTCATCATAGCCCGTCTCTGTCTTGTACTCGTAGCTTGTCGTGTCGCCCTCATCTTTAACTACCATAGGATGAGAACTGCTCTCCCTCGTCTTCAAATCAAGCACAATTTGCCTTCCCCTCTCTTTGTCAGGCAAGGTGAACACTTTGCTCTCCCAATCCTAATTTTCTCCTATCGCCAAAAGCCATGGCCTACCCAAAATGATTGGATAAGCATTATCTCCTGCCTTCATCACAAAGAAGTCTATTACACACTCTATGACCATCACCTTGACCTTCACATCCTGAGCCATACCCAGACACCTGGCCTTAGTATGGTTAGCCATCCTTATGTGCACATTCGACTTTACTGCCTTGACTCTTGTTTCTTTCATGGCTGCTTCCGTCATGACACAAACCTATGCTCCCCCGTCTATGTAGGCTTGTACCTGCATCCTCTTCTCTATAATCGCATCCACATGCGGAAGAACATCCATGGGGCTACCTACCCTCAAAGCCATATTTTGCATTGCTTGCACATTTCCCTTAGCTCTTGGCAGCCTGGTGCTAACACTTGTGGACCACTGCCTTCTTAACTTTGGATTTAAAGCTAACAGCTGACCAAAAGTAATGTTTGCTTTTTGATTTTGAACATCACTTACCAGATTGTACTCGGGATAGCCACACCCTAGCTCAAAATCCGCTTGTTTGATTTTGCAATGCCTCCTTCTTTTGCTAGGCTCGGGCTACTCTTTGCCTTTGTACACCTTCTCTTGCCTTTGCGAGCTCTAGTTTCCCGCTATGTCTCTGTCTCCCACTCAACTCTTGCTCTCTTATTGGCCAAAACTTCAACATCCTGCTTATCCACCCCGATAATATTCACTCTTGGTACCTCACCTCCATTTGGTGGAGCTGGCTGCACAAGATTTTCCACCGCTTGCTCTCTTGGATCATTGAATTTCCCTTGACCTCAACCCCTACCAAAAAGCGGGTAGATGCCTGCTCTTTCTCTCTGTGGCTGAGGACAATCGGGTGCATAGTGCCTCACTTATCCGCAATTGTAACATCTACCTGGCAGTGGCTTTGCCCTGCCCCTTGCTCCTCTTGGCTGTCCTCTATCCATCACACTGAGCCGCAAATCCTGCATCTGCTCAGACAAATCTTGCACCGTGGGTACCCAAATTTTGCAGCACAACAGCTACACCTTGATTTCCATGATTTTCTTCGTGTATAGCCTCTCTTGGACTCTTCCATTGAACATGGGCCATTGTCTCATAGCCTGACATGCCCTGATCTATCTTCTTCTTTATCTTTCTTCTCTTTGATCGGGAAATCGCTACCGCACTATTGTAATTCTCTGGGCTTTTGAAATTGACTTTTTCTCTCACCTTGGGGTGCAGACATGCCATGAACTTATCCAGCTTGAAGTAGTCTCCATTAGCCAACTGCATGGGTGTCGCTAGTTCTGCCCAACACTCTTCAAAATGACCCAAAAACAGATTGAATTCTTCACTTACATCTTGCTTAAGCGCCTTCAACTTTGCATCCATCTTGACCGGGGACGCCTCTTTGCAAAAGTCGTGAAGAAACCTCGCCCGTAGAGCCGGCCATGCTTGCTTTGGCTCGCCTTCCAGCGCTTCATACCATGCTTTAGCTTTACCATGCCTCACCAAAGGAAAAGTCTGCATTTTGCTATCCTTGTTCGGCATACGCAACGATAGCATATACAGCTCAAAATCCGACATCCACTCGTGAGGGCTCTCTTTGCCTGTGAAAATCAGTCCATAGCTTCTAACTTCCATGATTTCCAACACAAAAAACTGCTTCTTTTCGATTAACTGGGAGCAATCAGCCTGCTCCTCCGTGGGGGCACCAGAAGATGGAGCTTGCGGTTGAACATGGGCCATTGTTCGTAGCCTGACACGTGCTGCTCTATCTTCTTCTTTGTCTTTCTGCTCTTTGATCGGGCAATCGCTACCGCACCATTGTAATTCTTTGGGCTTTTGAAATTGACTTTTTCTCACCTTGGGGTGCAGACACGCCATGAACTTATCCAACTTGAAGTAGTCTCCATTAGCCAATTGCATGGTTGTCGCTAGTTCTGCCCAACACTCTTCAAAATGACCCAAAAACAGATTGAATTCTTCACTCACATCTTGCTTAAGCGCCTTCAACTTCGTATCCATCTCGACCGGGGACGCCTCTTTGCAAAATTCATGAAGAAACCTCGCCCGTAGAGCCGGCCATGCTTGCTTCGGCTCGCCTTCCAACTCTTCATACCATGCTTTAGCTTTACCACGCATCACCAAAGGAAAAGTATGCATTTTGCTATCCTCGTTTGGCATACGTAACGATAGCATATACAGCTCAAAATTGGACATCCACTTGCTAGGGTCTCTTTGCCTGTGAAAATTGGTCCATAGCTTCTAGCTACCATGACTTCCAACGGGAAAAACCACTTCTTTTCGATGAACTAGGAGCAATCAGCGTGGGGCCTCTGAGGGGGACACCAGAAGATGGAGCCTGCTGTTGAACATGGGCCATTGTCTCGTAGCCTGACACGCCCTGCTCTATCTTCTTATTTATCTTTCTGCTCTTTGATCGGGCAATCGCTACCGCACCATTGTAATTCTCTGGGCTTTTGAAATAGACTTTTTCTCTCACCTTGAGGTACAGACACGCCATGAACTTATCCAGCTTGAAGTAGTCTCCATTAGCCAACTGCATGGTTGTCGCTAGTTCTACCTGACACTCTTCAAAATGACCCAAAAACAGATTGAATTCTTCACTTACATCTTGCTTAAGCGCCTTCAACTTCGCATCCATCTTGACCGGGGATGCCTCTTTGCGAAAGCCATGAAGAAACCTCGCCTGTAGAGCCGGTGATGCTTGCTTCGGCTCACCTTCCAACGCTTCATACCATGCTTTAGCTTTACCACGCATCACCAAAGGAAAAGTCTGCATTTTTCTATCCTCGTTCAACATACGCAACGATAGCATATACAGCTCAAAATCCAACATCCACTCGCCAGGGCTCTCTTCACCATGAAAATTGGTCCATCGCTTCTAGCTGCCATGACTTCCAACGCGAAAAACCACTTCTTTTCGATTAACTAGGAGCAATCAGCGTGCTCCTCCGTGGGGGCACCAGAAGATGGAGAGGGGAAATGGGGGAACACGCCCGTCACAAACACAAGGGCCTCTCTATAGCTCAGGGTATCCACATCACCCCTGTCCTCTCGGAAAACACCTTTAAAAAAACTCTTCACACTAGCAGACCACCGCTTGCTCAATTTCCATTGCTCACACACTCCACAAATCCACCACGCAACGCACACTTGTTGCCATAGTCTCTCAATTAATTCTCACTTTTTTAGGGAGCATAAGATTAATAATACAATTTTTCAATTAGCATGTATCTCTTTCATGCATGTGCAGGATGAATGGGATGATTGAGGGCCTCCGAATGGCCCTGAACATGAACAATGGCTCAAGGAGAAACTCCCTTGTCCTTGCAACAAGTGCAAAAGGGCAATCCCTTGCTTGAGGTGCATTGATTTGCATCATGTGGATAACGAAGGGCTTTGGCATCCTCAAAAAAGTGCTCAAGTAGATTAGAGAAATGTCCATCCCTTGCTTGAGGAGGTCCCCCATGGGTCTGTGCTAGGTGGGAGTGCTCTGGCATGCAAGGCCAAAAGAGAATGACAAGAGCTACTGGATGAAGGCATGGCGCATGGTGGCACTTCCACTGACCCTACATCGATAGCTCCTCTAGACGCGTCTCTGGGATACTTTGAACTTGAGGATGAGCACATGTTCAACATGGTCGATGAGTTATTGGCTCACGAAGACAACATGTGTAAAGAAGATTGTCGACCATGCAGTCAACAAACAGTCACAACAAAGGACCGATTGTTGACGAGTACCCAAACAACCCTCTACAATGGTGCACAATACTTGGTGCTTCAGGCATTATTGGAGGTCATCAACTTGCAAGAAAAATTCAGTTGGAGAAATGCAAGTGTAGATGCACTCCTTGGGTAAGTTCTATCTTAAGGCTTTTTACACATGGCTTTCACTTCATGGTTACCACTTTCATATATATTGAATCTCTTTTCATTGTAGTTTGGTGGGCAAAATGTTTCCTAAAGATCACCATATGCCTCTTGATCATCGACGAGCTAGATCATATGTCATCGCACTTGGCATGGAGTATGAGCGCATCCATGCGTACACCAATAATTTCATACTATACCGTGATGAGCACGCATATGCTACTTCATGTCCCATGTGTGGGAAAGCATGCGACAAGGTTGGAGTGAGTAGGGTGAACCTATCCCATAAGGTATTGAGACATTTTCCACTAATCCCTCACATTCAACACATGTTGAAAAGCAGTTCTACGATGGATCTTATCACTTACCACACCAATCACCGCTCAAATAATGGAATGATGCGTGTCCCTATCAATTCCCCTACATGGAGGAACATAGAGACTCAGTGGATTGACTTTTGGTAAGAGCTTGACACTTGTGGCTTGGACTGGCAAGCGACGGTGTCAATCCGTTTGGCACCAAGTCTACATCATGGAGCACTTGGCCTGTGGTGATCATCCAACTACAATATGCCACCATGGGAGACAACCAAGAAGGGGAACATAATCCTTTCCTTGCTTGTTCCAAGGAAGTACAAGGTGGAAAATATTGACGTCTACATTGAGCCCCTCATTGAGAAGTTAGAGGAGCTATGGAGAGGCATCCCCGTTGTAGATGTCTCACTTCCAAAGGGGAAGAGAGAAGCCACTATGAGGGGAATCCTTATGTGAATATCTTGGGCTTGGAGAGATTTTTGGTATATTATTTCCATATTACCCTCTGGTCACCATTTACAATTTGAAGATCCTATCCAACAATGTGAAATGTGTGCAGGGTTGTCCACATCGGGCCACAATGCATGTCCTACTTGTAGGCCATCATTAATGACAGAGAGACCAGATGCCTTGCACAAGGTAATCTATCCAAAAAACCATCTATTCTTACTCCAAGCTCATAGAAAATACAAGGCTCCAACAAAAGGGGAGATGCCTCTAAAGCACACGATGGCAAATTGGGCCGCTATTTGGGATGAGCACTACAACAGTGGTCTGGTCCCGACTACTCCACCAAAAGGTATGTCAAGGTACTCCATATTTTTTAAGATTCCATATTGGAAGGACTTAAAAATACAACACCTCTTGGATCCCATGCACATATTCAAGAATGTAGTTCAAACCTTCTGGGACCACATTATTAGCAAAAATGACTCATTGGTGGCGAGGGAAGATTTGAGGGTCTTGAAACGTCTCCCCTCATCATCCACTCCACGTCAAGCCCCCCAATGGGAATATTGTGCTTCCTAAAGTGCCATGGATGCTAGCCAAAGAAGATATAAATCAAGTGAAGGGTACCATTGTGTCTATTCACACACCAACAGGATACATGAGGTCCTTTAAGGGAGATTTCACAAAAGCAAAGAAAGAAGAAGGAGTTCAATTGTATGGGTTGAAGTCCCATGATTGGCACAAGATGTTGCAGGTAACTCTTTCTCTCTATTCTCTCCCTCTCCCTCATCTTGGCTAGATATTGGTTTGTGTGTATGACTTTATTTCACTTTCCCTCTCACTATTTTGACATTGTAGTTCATTGTGCCGATGAGTATGTACATATGCCAGGACAAGAAAGTGAGGGAAGCTTGGAGAGTTAGTAAGGTACACCACTCAACTAGAATTTTCTATGTACACAACACCCTCAATTAGCACTTAGTGTACTTTTGTGTGTTTTCTTGTAGATCTGTAAGCTCCAAGGAAATTGAAATTGATGCCATCTATGCTGCTCAGAAACTTGCAGTGGAAATCGTGTGTGCCATTGAGGATGCCTTTCCTTCATGAGTTCTTCTTAGCCAAATCCATCTCTTGGTTCATGTTGTCAGACATTTTTTGGATGAACATAAAGTCATTAGATCATGCAAAAAAGCTTTCCCACTAGCCTCATGTATATATGTGTACACAGCCTTGCATGTTTTGGAAGTGACTATGTAAAAATTCATGTACAAAGGTGTGGTTTTTCGAGGCTTGGATGCCAATTTTTGGGGTTCTTAGAGTCCCCAAAACATGGTTTTCAATAAGTATTTTCAGCCGTGCTTTATAGCTTGTGGATTGGACTTGTACATCATGAGTTATGTACGTCCGAGGTAGGCGGTCTCAACTTAGAAAGTGGTTGTAGATACATGCAATGAAGGCAACTGGGCCAATATGACGATCTAAAATTAGAAATTCTGAAAATTTAAATTTTTGGAAATAGCTAAAGTAATGGACTCTGAGCCGTGCTTTACGGCGCATCGTATTTGATGCTCGGAGTGGTGCATTATGCTCAGGGGAAGTTGGCCCTGAGAAGGGGTCAACCTAGAAATGTTTTGTGGGGGAGAGAAGGGACTTCGGGGAAGAGTGGGAGGAATGTGACATATGGAAATGGGATTATCCCACATCAGAAGAGAAAAGGGGAATGTGAAGGGTATAAGGGGAGGATGGGGTGCCCATTAGGGATGTAACACAAGAGAGAAGCTTAGCTATGGAGGGCTTGTGGACTCTTGAGGGAGATGGGACACCATTTTGTGTTCTCATTCAGTGGATAGGTGCCTCGACACCTATTTTGGTTCACTGGACACTTTCCCCCACCTCCTCCCTTGACCAAAAAGTCATCGGCTGGCCATTTCATGCCCAAATTGAGCCCAAAAAGGACCAGTAATGGACAACCGCCTATGTATGTGCAAATTCTGGACAACACTTGAGGCGGTCATGTAATTGAATTGCCGCCTTTGGAGGGTCGTGATGTTTTGAGAAGCCAAGCACTGGGGGCTAAGTTACCGCGTATACAATGGATTAGGTACTGGAGCAATCCATCGACATCCCTTGAACTTTCAAAGTCACTTCTTCATGTTTTTGTGGCAATCAAACATGGAGGATTAGTCTCCACAATTTCAGGGATTGCATAATGGGAATGCATAGACTTTTATTGAAAAATTGGAAGTCAATTGCTTACTACAAAATATATTAGATCAAGCTATATTGTTATGGTTGCTGCAACATAGTTTACAGGATAAGGCAAAAGTTTGGTTACAAAATTGTGAAGAACACTGAACAATTACAAAAAAATATGCAAGATATGATGACCATGATGCAGGAATTGTGCCTCAATGTTCTTGGAAGTGGTCATGGTTGTGGTAGAGGAATGGCCCAGGCGTGTGAAGATCAGCCTAATGCTAATGTGGGTCGTGGACAAGGCGTCTTTGAGCCGCAACGGAGGTTCATCCCTACCTATTATGATTGTGGTGAACTTGGTCACATTAGCACTTATTGCTCAAAGCCAACAAGGATGGGAGGTGATATGTTTCAACTTCCTCAGTAGATTCCTAACAAGGCTAATGATTATGCATGGAATATACGAGGAGATCAAGGTATTGAATAGGAAAATCACGCCTCAACCTTTGGTGGTCATGTGGGTATTGTGCGGGTTAAAAAGAAAGAATCAGATATGTTGCCCGTAGGCAAAAGAGAGAGGAAAGGCTATGCTACTCCACGTCCCATCAAAAAGAAAGGGAAAGAGAAAGAGGGTGAAGATAAGCCAAGAGGAAGAGAGGACCTCGTAACGGTTTGAAGTAGCAGATCTACCTTTGGGAGAAGGCCAAACAACTTACAGTTTAAAGGAAGGCCTGGTTGGGAGGAAAGTAGATTGTACTTTTACAGTAGTTGCTGAATATGGAGCCCAGAGAAAGAGCCAAAGCATGGACAACTTAGAGTGTTGGCTATGGGAGAGTTACTCGACATTTTTACTGTGGTGAACATTTGGCACAAAGGTGTGGGCATGGGAGAGGCCTGCATCGATGGAGGTGCTTAAGTTTGTGTGATCACACACTCATGTGTCAAGAGACTGGGTCTCATTACATGCGGGAGCTCTGGGTTTAGGTTTTGACTAGCAAACCATGCCAAAGTGAAGTGTTTGGGGCTGACTAAGAATTTGGAAGTTGACTTCTTTAACGTGAAGGTTATAATAAACTTTCATGTTATGCTAGCTGGCATGGGAGATTTTCCTCTCATTTTGGGACGACCTTGGTTAAGAGCTATTCATACTGTGCAAGATTGGGGCAAGGGCACAATCTATGTGTATGGCACAAAGGATGATAAGAGGGTGTTGAGAGCTGTTGATGCTGTGCAAGATTGGGGCAAGGGCACAATCTATGTGTATGGCACGAAGGGTGAGAAGAGGGTGTTTGATATGACTACCAAGCAACCTTTGGCACTAGAAGATGTGAGGGAAAATGATGAATTCGAAGTTACCACTGAATACAATTTTGAAGATTCAGAAAGTAGCACTGCTTCCAATTCTAGTGATGAGGGTGAAGTGTTGTTCTTGTTGTTGGCCAAGGAGAAGAGAAAAATTGGTTAAGTATTGCTATGTCAGGGGATATAAATGCTTTGAGCCGTTTAGAGCAGCTTGAGGAGTTGATGCAGCCTAGACAGGAATTGCTAGTGAAGAAAGAGTTTATTCAAAATATATTGAGTACTGATTTGACACAAGGAGAAAGAAGGGAGTACTTAACAATGTTGGACAGGTTTACAAATCTTTTCATCACTTCATATCAGGAAATAAGGGGTTGTGTTGGGGATCCTGTGAAGATCGAATTAGTCAAAGGGGCAAAGCCAACAAGATAGAAATTAAGAGGGATGGGCAAGGAGCAAATAAATGCTATAAAATAAGAAGTGAATAAATGGGTGAGCTGGTCACTCCAAATAAAGATGGGGGTTGGAGAGTTTGTGTTGATTATAAGCCATTAAATGCAGTGACCAAGAAAGACCCTTACCCTTTTCCTTTCATTGATCAACTCTTAGATGCAGTGGTTGGCTTTGAAAGATACAGTGTTTGTGATGGTTATTCATGATATTTTGAGATTATTCTTGCTCCTGAAGATCAGAAAAATACTACTCTTATCCTACCATGGGATTGTTTTTGCTTTTGCTGCCTTCCTTTTGGGTTAACAAATGGGCCTAGAGCTTTTGAAAGAAAAGTGGATAGGGTCCTTACCCCATTCCTTGGGAAGTTTGTCAAAGGATTCATAGATGGTTTTTGTGTATACATCTCAAGGGAAGAGCATGTTCAAAAACTTGAGATGACTTTTGCAAGGTATGATGAATGCGGGGATCAGTTGAACCCTAGGAAGTGTCACTTGGCGCAGCCAAGGGTGAAGCTTCTGGGACACGTGATTTCAAAAAATGGGATAGAAGCAGATCTAGAGAAAGTGGAAGCTTTGTTATTGCTCTCATCTCCAAAGGATACCAAACAGTTGGCCACCTTCATACAATAGGTTTAATATCTGTCTTGTTTCATACCTTTGGCATCACAGTTATTGTATCCATTGCAGCCCCAGGGAGGTCACCTAATAAAAATGTAATCTATCACGTGAGTTCAACACAAGGGTATTTAAAGTTCTTGAAACTTACAGAAATATATATATAGAAGGGAATTATTTTTTGAAATTTGAAAAAAACTTACAAAGTTTAAAAGAAAAGGGTACATTATATTCTTAACATAATTCACAGATAAGCGATTTTACAAACATGTCTTGAACGCACGTGATATGGTAGTTTTACACATAGTGAACCCCCCGAGATTGCAGCAAGTAGTTAAGAATGATCCCTTGGAGTGGACACATGACTGTGAAGATGTTTTTGACATAGTCAAAGAAGTTTTGAGTACACTACCCATTATGCAAGCTCTTGACTAGGAAAAGGAGTTTTATGTTAACCCATCAATGGGAGACGATGCCATTGGGGCCATGTTGTTGCAAAGGGGGAAGGAATCTCAGTAAATGAAGCCTGTAGACGCTTGCAGACGCTTTAGACATTACTTGTTGCAAAAGTCGTTCACTTTCCTCACTAGTTATTCATTGCTTTCTCAGTTGTTCAAGAATTCGAATATATCAAAAACAGTTATGAAATGGGTTATTCAACTTTAGGAGTTTCAGTTCACCTTTTTGGTAGAAGAGAGTACTCAAGCTACTTTCACAGATTTACTCACTTATAAAGACGCTCCTATTTTGGTTAAGGAATGTGATGCAAAAGAAGGAAGTGGAAACTCTTGCCATATATGATACTTCATTGTTATATTTTGATGGCTCTTATTGAAGAAGTCATGATGCTGCTTCAGGAGGCATTGTCATTATGATGCACAAGGAAAACTTGTGAGGAAACAAGGGCTCAAGCTTGATGCAAAAAGTAACAATGAAGCAGAGTACATGGCTCTTGAAGGTGGTTTGCACATCTGTTTACAATTGGGAATTAAATGCTTACAGATTAAAGGAGATGCCTTGTTGGTCGTGAAGCAAGTATTGGGAGTATAGAAGAATAAGAATCCTAAACTGAAGAATTTAGGCTTCAAGGTGAAATTGTTGCTAAAAAAGTTTGCATGGAGTTTGCAACATATTGAGAGGTCTCAAAATGAAGAAGCTCATGATGTTGTCCAAGAAATGATCACTTATGTGTTGGTGTTGAAGGCAAATGCCCGTTTATATCATGGGAGTGAAGTGTTATCAAAGGAGAGGGAGTTTCTGTTGACGTGTGTTTTACCTGAAGGTCTACCATCTTCCAAAATGATGCTTTTATAAGAAAAGCTAGGAAGTACAAAATGCTTGATAATGTGATTTACATGAAAGGAAGTGATTTGGTTTTGCGTTGGTTGCCCTGGAAAGAGGAAATCTACAAGATTTTGGAAGAAAATCATGAGGGATCTTGTGGAGGCCATTTTGCCATGAAGATCATGTTGCATAAAATTTTGCAAGAAGGCTATGCATGGCCAAGTATTCAATGGGATGTTAACCATTGGTACAAGTCTTGTTTGCCTTGTCAGAAAAGCCTAAATTACGAAAGACACATCTAGCTTTTGATGGGTTTGAAAAATGAGGTCTTGATGCTATTGGACCGTTACCCATGACTAGTAAAAGGAATGCTTACATCTTGACAACAATGGATTATTTGTCACGTTGGGCAGAAGCCAAAGCTTTCAAACAAATTACTAGTAAGGAAATGGAGAAAGTTTGTATATGAGCATATATGTTGCAAATTTGGTGTGCCACTAGAACTACTTTCTGATAGAGGACCGTGATTTAGAGGAGAGCTGTTTGATTTCCTATGCGAGAAGCTCAATACACACAACACAGGTACAGTTCTCCTTATTATCCACAATGCAACGGTCTCAATGAAAGGTTCAATGGAGAGTTGGTGAAAATCTTGACAAAGATGACCTAGACACATGGGAAAACTTGGGATTCAGAGTTGCCTTGTGAATTATAGGCCTATAGAACTTCTATCAAGACGAGCACAGGGTTTTCTCCTTACCACTTGGTCTATGGCAAAGAAGCATTATTGCCAATTGAAGTGGAAATTCTTGCACTTAAATCACTGGGAGTTGAAGAAAAAAAAGATACTTGGCAGAAACGATTATTGGAATTACAATGTTTACAATTGGACAGAGTTTTGGATTTGATCTACTATGAAGAAGTGTCAAAGAAATATTAGATAAATGCCAATGAATGTGTAAAAGGTAAGGGAATTGAAAAGGGTGATCTTGTACTATGATACAATAATAAGTTGGAGAATACCTTTCAAAAAAAGTTTCAAATCAAGTGGGAAGGTCCTTTTACTGTTGTGAACAAGTTTGACAATGGCGCATATCCATTGATAGATTTTGGTGGTGCACAATATAAATATCGTGTTAATGGCCACAGATTGAAGAAATATTTGGCATGTTTGATGACAATTGTGATAGAGGAGATGCTATCAATGGAGGAAGACAATAGAAGACATCTCAGAATGTGAATGAGGTTTCTCGGAATGAGCTGCAGTAGTTGTTCACCCTAGAAACCTCTGCTTGTCATGAATGATCAAGCAGGCTAGGGGGGGTTGGAAAGCTATGTGAGACATTTTTTGGATGAGCATAAAGTCCTTAGATCATGCCAAAAAGCTTCCCCACTAGCCTCATGTATATATGTGTACATAGCCTTGCAAGTTTTGGAAGTGACCATGTAAAAATTCTTGTACAAAGGTGTGGTTTTTCCAGGATTTGATGCTAATTTTTTTGGTTGTTCAAGTCCCCTAAACATGGTTTTCAATAATTATTTTAAGTTGTGCTTTATAGCTTGTGAATCGGACTTGTACATCATGAGTTATGTACGTCCGAAGTGGGCGGTCTGGACTTAGAAAGTGGTTGTTGCAGATACATGCGACAAAGGCAACTAGACCAACTTAATGATCTGAAGTTAGAAATGTTGAGAGATTAAATTTTTAAACATAGTCAAAATAATGGGCTCCGAGCCGCGCTTTACGGTGTCGCATTTAATGCCCGGAGCGGTGCTATGCTACAGGGAAGTTGGTCCTGAGAAGGTGTCAAGTTGGAACTTTTTTGTGGGGAGAGAAGGGACTTGGGGAAGAGTGGGAGGAATGTGCCATGTGGAAATGGGATTAGCCCACATGAGAAGAGAAAAGGGGAAAGTGGGGGGTATAGAGGAGGATGGGGTGCCCATTAAGGGTGTAACACTTGAGAGAAGCTTGGCTATGGAGGGCTTGTGGAATCTTGAGGGAGATGGTCTGCCATTTTGTGTTCCCATTCAGGTGGACAAGCACCTGGACACATGTTTTGGTCCACTAAACACTTGCCCCGACCTCCTCCCTTGACCAAAAAGTCATCGGCTGGTCATTTCATGCCCATATTGAGCCCAAAAAAGAACCAATGAAATGGATCTTTCCAAGAAAGCCTTGTTGGCCGAGGAGAGAGAAGAAATCTCTTGGGATAAAAGATAAGAAAACCCCCCATTTATATAGCTGCAACACCTGTACAACTTCCAAAGAGCTCTTTTTTGAGCAAGAAAGAGTACATCCTCGGTTTCGTGTGGCCATAACTCTTTCATCTTTCATCTGTTTTTTGCCTATGGATACTCTAAGGACATCTCCACGAGAAAAGCTTCATCATGGTGTCCTTGGTTTCTCTTAATTCTGACCGTGTTTCATGCTTGAAGGGTTTTTCATAAATCTCTACAGGTGTTTACCACAGGTGTTTTTGGCAGTGTAATAGTTCTTCCTTCCAATGGTGTGATTCATGCAAGGCTATAGAGGCACTCGTTTTCTTTGTTGTTTTCACACTAGAAATGTGGTTGAGGAGATCGTTATATGTGTAGTAGTGCATGCAAGATGTATGTTCTTTTTAGAGAGGTTTTAAAAAACTCTCAAGGATTTTGTGCGACTATGGTCCTAGTCAAAGGCATGTATGGTTGACGGGTGGATCATGCAAGAGGAATTTGTTTACATTTCTGAGTATTTTGCACAAGTTGATTCCTCGATGCCTCGCATGTGGTCAAATGAGGAGGATGCAAGGATGACCTCACACTTGCCAAGTGGAAAGGAAAATTATTTAACATGGATATGAATCTATCCTGAGTAGTCAATAAATTTTGTATCCCCAATGCAAAGGTTATGACCAAGTGGGTGGACTTGTGGACAATGTCAAAGGCAAGGCGTTTGTAGGAGAGGGAAGCATGGAAGCAAGGGAATGGAGGCGGAAGAGCACCCCCAGTACCTAGACACCTTGCATATTTTCCAGATCTCATTAGTGCCAAGTGGATTCATGAGAGAATGATCGAGGCAAAAGTACATGGAGAAGACATCACCGACAAAGAATGGGAGTATGCACAAGGTTGCGTACCAAAGGTAGAGTACTCATATACTCAAACCATATTGTATAGTTTTTTCTTGATTTTATCTTTGAAATTGATAAAATATATTTTCTTGTTTTGTAGTGCCTTTCCTTTAACTCTATGTGGTCAAAGGGTCGACACTTTTGTACACGTCACATTGACGAGCATCGGACCACCATGGATTGCGGCATCATGGGCAACTTTGACACAAATAATGATGAAGCCAGGTACTATGGGGCTATTGAAAGGATACTAAAGGTTAATTTTAGAACCTTTCATACCTTCATCTTCAAGTGCAAGTGGTTTGCAAATGTGTCTAGACAGCACGAGAATGGCCTCTACATGGTGGACTCTAGTGTGCATCGCACAGGGAGGTATGACAATTTAGTTTTTCCACGCAATTTTTGAACTGGTGAGTGACTACTTTCTTTACCCCTCTCTTGCTTGTAGCATTAATTATACCAATATTACTTACTTTGATCTTCTCCTCAATAGGTAATCTATATCCCAACAATCCAACCGACCGAAATTTGGTTAGTAGTTCCCATAATACCTCGAGGGAGAACCATTTTTGTCTTGAATGAAGCGGAAACCATCTTCGACCAGCTACCACCTACTACTTTGGATGAGGGGGAGACAGAGGAGAGAGAGATCGATGATTCAAGTCCCACAGCCACAAGTCTTAGCAAGGATGATTGTCATGATGATGATGAGGAGATGGAGGATGACGAATTCAAATATGATGAAGCCAACACATCCACAAACGACAACTCTATTTCTCTCTTTATTGATTTAGGAGCCATGGGCTTAGAATTGGATGACTATTCTTGTAGAGATCTTTTGGAAGACGATTCATAAACATCTAGTATAATTTGAATTGTAGAAATCTATTTTTGTGCCGTCCATTTATCTCTCTCTATCCCTCTTTCTCTCTCTAATTTTGTGAAGAATGCTAAATTAGGTTAATCAAGTGAGAGTGATTAATTTAAATGATAACAAAATATCTATAATTTTTTGAAACAATATTTATTTATGAAAATCCACAAATGCTTTGCAAAATTTTAAAGAAGCGTTGATATTATAAGCGTTATGGGTGCAAGTGGAGCTAGTGTTTTGTATTCCGCACATTGTTGCAAGATAACGCTTGAAGAAACTAAGATAGGTGCTACCATGTGGTAAAATGTGGGCACACTTCACTCTATCATCCCCATGCCTCGACAAAAGATGTCGTCCATGTTTGGCTTCTCATCTCTAACAGTGCTTGCTTCACATGGAGGCACTGCATAACTTTAGCACCTAAAGAAACTAACATAGGTGCTACCGTCTGGTAAAATGTGGACACACTTTGCTCTATCATCCCCATGTTTCAACAAAAGATGTCGTCCATGTTTGACTTCTCATCTCTAGCAGTGCTTGTTTTATATGGAGGTGCATGCATAATTTTAATATGAGCAAGCTTTTTGCATTTTCATGCTAGCTATTGTTTTATGTTTAAATATTATTTTTCTCATATTATTGAAATTATATATACTGTTCTTTAACTTGTTTTCACAAGCAAAGTAGAGAAAAACACCAAAATTTGAATGTTTAAGTGAGTAATCTGGGTTATTGAAATTTTATATTGTCTTCTTTAATTTTTTTCACAAACAAAGTAGAGGGAAACACCAAAATTTGAATGTTTAAGTGAGTCATTTGGGGTTATTGAAATTTTATATTGTGTTATTTAGTTTCTTTTCACAAGCAAAGTAGAGAGAAACACCAAAATTTAAATGTTTAAGTGCCTAATTTGGGTTAAGCAATACACATGGTAATAAATGCGGCAAAAAATGTGGTAATATTTGAAATACCCCCTCTCTCTTCCCTGTCCAACCCATTTTGGACTCTCTCTCTGCAAAACGCGATAAAAGGCTGCGGTAAATGTTTTGAGATTTTGCCCGGGGTGTCCACTAGGAAATATGTACGATAGCACATGCAAACAAAATAAGGGATTTATAATTAGGTACATTTACAGAAAAATATACTTACATAAAGGGTTTTTTAATTGAGAAAGTGAAATTTTTCATACATAAGGGCTAGTTTTCTCCAAAAAAACATACATAAGGGGTACATATAATACATGAGAATATATAGGTAAGGGATTATTTAAATACCTCTTGTTCGCATGTGCTATATGAAATTTTTATATAATGGACTCCTCAAGAGATTTTCATAGTGATGTAAGTGCTAATTCTTATAGCTATTTGGAAGAAATGCTAGCAAAGTAAACATCCTTGTAGACTGTGTGATAATTGAGTGTGATGTATTTCCTTGGTTGCTACCTTTGCAGCTATGCGTGGCTCTCTAAATTAATAAACATCCTATGTGATGAAATCTCTATAAAAAGATGTCATCAGTTTGGCATAGTGACATAAGTGTATCTACACTCCTTGTCTCACAGTTTAGGTGAAACTCAATCTTTTACTTGCAAATTTGAGCACTTTGATAACTTAGAAGAAATCTATCGTGAGCATAGTTAAAGGAACATGAATGACAAATATGCACAATAAGCGTATATCACCGTAGTAGGATCCTTGTCCACAAGTTGAGCCTACTTAGAGTTCTTTTTCATGAGCTAGAATCATGTGGGCTCTTTGTCTAGGACCCTTCTGAGAAGTGTAATCGTCATGTATGTTGTAACATCTTAACATTGGGTGCAAGGTTACCACCTTTTTGGGATAAAGAAAATGTATCATAATCTACAATTGAGGATATGCGCTATAAAAATTAGTATTAACCTAAAAGTAGTTGCATTTGGTATTTTTAACATCTTAAGTACAATACTAATTCAACAAGAAGTTTTCTAAATCTAATTCCGGTAGAGACCGACCTCGAAATCATAGTTGGAAGATTACAGGGTTAGTTCAAATAATTTGAAACCCTGGCATATATTATATCACATGGGCTAGAAGATATGAAATCACATGGCGAATAGAAAATTGCAACCAAAGCTAGCAGAACTTAAGTTTCAAGCTGGGTAGGTATGGGGGGGGGGGGGGGGGGGGGGGGGCTAATGACAACCCCTACTTGCCACGAATCTATAAAAAGGCTAGTAGCTCTCACAATTTCTCTCAGACAAGAAGACCCTGCTATTTTCTCTCTGGATTAGAAACAGTGTTCTCAAATTAGCTAAGACAATAAAACTCTAGGTGAACTAATTGAGATACTAAACTTTAAGCCCCATAAATGAGTGAAAAGTAAATTAATTTAGGTTCATTTTCATACTTATATCATAAATAGAAAAAGATTAGGCTTCTCCATGTTGCTAATTAACCTCATTCTAACTATTCAATATTAATTCTCTGAGTAGAAACATTAACTACTTGATTATTGGATTATACTAGGATTTCAAATTTCTTAATTTTATTTTAAATTAAGAAAAAATATACTAAAATAGTTTAGTTTGTTAGGAGATAATTTTTGGAGCTTCCACAAATTATTAGGTAGCTTTGATAGAAAGAGCTTGATCAGATTTTTAGTTTAGCTAATTATCAAGCCCAAAATTCTATTTTTTAGCAAAAAATAAAGAAAACAATTGATAAAATAACATAAAGAATTATGTGATGATTTTTAGAGTTTGAATACATTGTTAGAAAGCTATAATAATATTATTTTGATCATATCTTTAGCTTAATCAATAACCAAATTTAAAACTCTATGTTTTTAGCAAAAAATTAAAGGGAAAAATTAGTAAATTAACTTAAGAACTATCTGGTAATTTTACGAGTTGAAATACACTGCTAGAAAATCAATAAGTTAACTTAAAATGCTATATGATAATCTTTAGAGTTAGAATACAAGCTTAGAAATCTCTAAAATTTCTTTTCTTGATTAGGTATTTAGTTTATCTAGGTATCATGTCCAAAATTATATATTTTTAGCAAAAAGTTAAAGAGAGAAATTAGTAAATTGACTCACAAATTTATGTGATAATTTTAGAGATAGAACACATGATTAGGAGGCTATGAAAAAAATGTTTTGATCAAATATCTACTTTAGATAGTTACTATGTCTAATTTTTTTAGATTTTTATTGTTAATAGAAAGAGAAAAGTAAAAAATTAGCTCAAAAATTTATGTGATATTTTTTAGAGCTACAACACATTATTAGGAAGCTAAGATAAAAATATTATTTTTAGATATTTAGTATAGCTAAGTTTGGCTATAAGTTAAAGTAGGAAATTAATAAATTAGCTTAAAGTTGGCTATATATTAAAAGCTCTCTAAGTTTGCTTATAAATTAAAGGCAAAAATTAATAAATTAGCTCAATGTTTTGTGTGATAATCCTTAGAACTAGAACAAGGTATTGGAAATCCATGATAATAATTTGACACCAAGAAGAACTACATATAGTAATAAAATACTTAGATTCTCAAAAAATTGGACTAAATGAACCTCAAAAAAATACATCATGAAATTCTCATGGTAAGATTTTGATTTTTCAATACTTCACCTAATGGCTAAGCATCTTTTTATATAAGGATAAAGGATACAATCCCAAAAGGAACATGTACGAACCACTAGATGGAGGAGGATGCCACTGAAAAGAGGGGTAGAACCACTCATGACCATGAGGCTGGATCAAGTAGCATCCCGATCGATGAGAGTATTCATGCACTTGAGCCGCAATAGATTCCAGCCCTGGATCAGTTCCAATTTTGGTCCTTAGTTATTAAACATCTATAAGTTCTTTAAGTTATAACATTGCATCCATTAAAAAATAGATAGGTACTTAAGAAATGTTGAATTGATCGATAACGAAAGGAAATCTTTAGAAAAAACACCATGCACTTGTTTACAAAACTAAGAAAGAAATGCTTTAGTCAGCTTGGATGAACTAGAAAAGGATTGTTTGACCATCCTTAAGATTGATTGTCTCAAGACCACCTCTAATTCCTTAATATATGTTTATCTTTAGATGATGAGCAATGATGACCACTTGGACACTATTAAGTCGGCCACCCCCATGGAAGATGAGTCTCTACTCCATTCATGTATATGTCTATACATATGTTAGGATACCATTTTCTTATCTTAGGGGAGCCACCTGGTTGTATGGGAAACTAATTAGGGTGTATGGAAGCCTAAAATTTTGGGTGATGTCTTTTTCCACCCTCATTTTTCAATAAAGGAACGAATGCCATCTTCAACCCCTGCGTAGGTGTTTGTGAGACAAGATGAGTGTTGGTGATGGTTGTTTGGCTGACAATATCTTGTCTTAAAAGATATATTTAGAAATTTTGAAAAAGATGCATAAATATGGGACAATTCTTTTGTGAACTAATTTCTTGACTAGTGACTACAGTAGTGTGCTAGGTTGCAATGTTAACCATTCATGGCAACCATCCATAGTAGATATTGCATTGTTCTAGGTTTCATCATTGTTAACCATTGGTGTCATGTTCTAGAATAGATGTTGCATCATGCTAGGTTGCATTGTTGTCAAGCTCTGGTATACGTAGAGTTGTCTCTTCTATTAGTATACTAAAGAAAGCTATGTGTGGTGCTACACAAAAAATTGTGCCTCATTATAACAACAATGAGAAGAGTCTAAAGAAGACAAGCTCTTTCAAATAGTGTAAGGCCAATGATCATGTCACATTCTTTAGGTCTCCATTTTCTTGTAAAGGCTATTAAAGGACTTTAGAGGACATACTTTTGTGTATGGTAGTTGGTGAGATATACTCATAAACACATTGAATTTAGATGTTTGTGAGCTCCTTGGAAAGTCTTTTAAAAATATACACCATCAGACGGAAGTAATATAGAACTTGAAATTACTCATGCTTTTGTAAATGGAGAGGAAATAGTAGCTAGCATGATATCTATCATAGATAATAAAGAAGCCTAGAACTTGAATTTCTAAGTTTGGCTCCTACGTTGAAAAAATGTACAAACGTGATCTCATGTGCTAGTCACACTCGTTGTTGCACCATCTCTTGTCAGCGAGAAAAAAATACTAAAAGGAGCTAGGGTTTGGTTAAGATTTCCAGTGGATTTTGGAGCTCCCATTGAAGGACAGAGCCTCTAAACTTCCACTTGCATTTTTAGCTATTAACATTGAAAATAATGGTTGACAAGAAAGAGAATAGAATAAGGTTTAAAAAATGAAATCTTCAAGTCTTTTCTAGACTGTCAACGACACCATTCATAACCGACATGTAACTAGGAGTTTTTTAATGAAAAAGCACACCATTGACATTACCTTGAACTAAACCAACTTTTCAAAAGTAGCTACACACCATGGAAGTAGTTGTAGAACAAGTGAAGGCTAAACTAGAAGGTGATCCACAAACACACAACCAAAAAATCTGCATGCACCATAGATTCCATTTCTTTTTCCCATGCAAAAAAATTCATAGTTTGAGCTAAAGGTGTTCTAGGCATAATGATCTCGCTACAACACTTAAACCTTGCAATTTACAATAATTCAACTGAGGCCCATCCTAAGAACATACCATCAACAAACTTGAGGTAAAACTTGAAACAAAGACTTATACATGGGAGCTAAGTTACCAAAGATGAGCCAAAGATCTCTAGCTCACGGTTTTCTTTGAGGTGAACAAAACTTGTGGGAAAATCCTGAACCCCTACCATCTTCAACAATGGAAGGCTCTACATTCTAGCTAAATGTCTGTATATAAACCCACTTGCCCACCTGACAAGATCAAGTAGTTCAAACATGAGCACAATCGCAAACATGGATGGCCTTAGTTTGTTGGAGCAACTTTCCACTTACAACAAACTTGAGCTCTTGATACTCTTAAAATCTTATTTGTGGCTTAGGGAAGACTAAAAGTAAAACGTGAGTTTTAGCTTTGTAGCAACTTGAAGACTTGGACAATTGGACTTGAGTGCAAGTTGATGTATGTTCAAACTTGAGCTGAAGAGTAGAGCCTTCAATTGCAAAACTACAAAATGAAAATAAAAGGTTGAGCTTGATCCACAAAACAACGCAATAATAAACAAAACTCATGAAGTCAAAATCTAGGCTCTAGTGCATCTACAAAATTTGAAACAAGCCAGATCTTGAACACGAGACGACACTTTGCAAATAGTATCTAAACACAAAAATGAGAAAAAAGCTCATAGGCCAAACTCGAGAATTTGCAAATTTGGATTCGTCATCATATGAAAGCAAGGACAGGTGGTTAAGGGTCTAGATTCTAGCCTATATCATGATAGCTTCAAAGACCATGGTGGGCCTCAAATCCTTAACACACTATGAGTTTTGAATATTGAAACTAATGGACAATTCAAAATTGATGACTGGAGTTTGACATTTTTCAAGTTGTTACCTCCCAGCTTGAATAGAGTGTGCCATAGCTTGTATCATGCCATAAAGAAAAATAGCAAAAGCACATGGATTGTTCACCTTCATTGGCTAGATTCTAGTCTTTGCCTAACTGTGTGACCACTGGGTTAAGCTTGTAGAGTTTCTAGAGCTACTGATATGAGGCATTCACAGTAGTCTCTAAGAAAGGAAAGGTACCAATTGAAGAGGTCTGCTATCTTCTTTCGTAGTTCCTCTCTTTGTGTTTGAGCTTCTTCCATGTTTCTTTGTGTTTGAGAGATCGGTATTTGGTCTCTATATTCTATTGATTTCCGTTTTGACAGAGAGTGAACTCTTCTTCTTCATTGTCATCTTCTTCATCCTCACACGTCTAGTATTTTGAAGATGTGTCTCTGTTTGTTGGTTTGATTTCCCCGCTAAGGTTGATATTTGATTTTGTTTCTTCACTACAGATTTCTTTCTTCAAGAGCTCTGTCTTGTTGATCGTTTTGGTGCTTGAGCTACTAAGGGTCTTGCCACCCACTGGTTGACAGCATGCTTTGACTTGTGCAAGAGGTCAAGCTCCAACTCAGCTAGTGGTAGCTGATCTATCATTCCAAGTACTCGATAGGAAATTCTAGTTAGCACTAGCCCCCCATTCATATATGTCTTATTACTTTTTCTTCTTTTGAGATTGGTTTCAACTAATTTTTCAGCATATATGTTCCCAGGTTGCAGCAAATCATTCTTTGCTCTAAAAGTCCAATGGCCATCGGTACTGCAATGTGCAGGTCTTGAGGGGTTCACTGTTTAGTACCCCCTATATAACATGCGTTCACAGGGTATTAAAAAAAACCCTCTTTTAACATGTTTAAATGTATAAAATAACCCCTTATTTTTAAGAATTTATTTCAAAATTGAATATAAAAACCCCTTATTTTAATATATCTCTGTTAAATTGCCTAAAAGTTTTGTATTTTAAAACCCCTCCTTTTGAACTCACGCTATACATTAACATGATTACATAGTGCACCCCCCGAGGTGCAGGTTTGTCTCAATGTACCTTGGTGGCTTTTGGACTTTGAGATGCTAGTATATGAATCGCAGCGGAAACTCCGTCTCTGAAGGCACCAAGTTCTTGTAAGTGAAGCTGTTCCCTTGCTGCTTGACAAATGCTTTGTCATTATCTGCATTGATCTTGAGCAACAAGTTATGGTTACCTCGTGGTAAATGTGATGCCTGATTGATCATGTCGGAGAGGTGATCCAAAATTTTATTGCTTCACCATCTTTATCTGTCAAGGTAGCTTCTCCATTGTATTGAATGGATGACATGAGATCATGTGCTCTTTGAAAATCAGTCCCCCCGGCTTTAGTCAAAATAATGTGTCCATTTGTAGACACCTGGATCCTTCAATTACCTCCTCTTGGTGATGCAATGTCCAAAGTTCTCTTGGGAAGATGGTGGTATTTACTTTCATTCCATCCATGTCTTTGAATCTCCCAATGAAGATACTTGTAGGAATATTTGCTTCCTTCTCCTTTGATATGTGGGCTTTCTCATTTGAGGAGTTATCCACCACTTGGTAGGGGGGAGATTCCCATTGCTTACTTGGCCATATGCGAGGCATTTTGTGGTCAAGAATTCAAGTAATTAGATCTTGAAGTTGGCCAAAAAGTTGTCGAGAAAATTCATTCAAATGCAAACTTGACCATAATATGAAAAATGAGCATAACTTGATCAAAACAAGTCCAAGCTTGACCAAACTTCATTAGTGCAACTAGGAGTACTACATGCACTAGGTCAGGTGGTTGCTGGTCATTTTTGACTCAGGGGGTCATGGATCACGATCCATGTTGGGACAAAGCTTAAACTTTTGATGATACCATCTAGTAAAGTATGCTTTGGGGAAGCCATGGTTCACTTCTTTTTTATTTGGATCATTGCTTTGAAATCCATGCCAGTTTTTGGAAATTTTCTTAGACTTGAGGAATTTTGGCATTTTGACAAGAATTTTAACGTCCAATCAATTTGGAGTTCTAAAATTAGGTCTTCTTTGACATATGTAGTATGAGAGTAGGTTTTTCTCATGGGAAACTTGTAGGGGGTAATGGATCGTGATCCATGTTCATCAACCATTTGAGGTTAAACTTGGGGATCCTATTCCTATATCATATCCTAGCTTGATGGTAAATTTATTTGCTAGTTTGGATAGGCTTCTCTCTAGTTCACCCAGTTTTCCAAGTTATGGACTATTTTGGTCTAGCTTTGCCATATTTAGTTCTGGTTGGCGATTTAGATATTTAATTGTGATCAATTTGTTTGGCATTTGGCTCTTCTAATGATTTGGAGTTAAGAAAGAATCCCTATCCTAGCTATCTATTGAATTCCATCCCATTTGGAGTTTGTTTGGGCCCCTCAGGTCCTCTGGCAAATTTGACTAAATTCTCAGGCACTTTTTAGCACTACTTGAGTTACAACAAGCTCCCAAGATTCTTTTGATGCCACAACTTTTCTCAAGACCACATATTTTGCACTTGACACTCTGAATTTGCTGAACTTGACAATTGAAGCTCTTGAAATGATAAGACACTAAAAATTTGACACACTTCCCAATTAAAGATCATTGCACACAATCTATACTCATTTTTTGATCAATCTTCTTCAGGGGGTCATGGATCGTGATCCATGTTCTGACACTATTTTACACAGGACATATATGGTAGCTGCCATACATCTTCCCTAAGCTATTGGTTGCACTTTTTACCAAATTTGGGCTAAATTTTTCCAAGTATGGGTGAAAATGGCCATTTGGAGATTAAAAACCAAATTTTTGTGGATTTTTAATGATTTCAATGTCCACTTTATGTCAAATTTGTAGAGCACATTCCCCAAGGTAGTATTCAACTAAATGTACTGACATTTCCTTGTGGTATGTCATCTTGGGAGACATGGATCACAATCCATGTTCAAAAAAAATTGTCATCTATGATTACTGCACTGTAAAGGTGCTTTCAAAAGCAGTGTTTTGCACTACTTATTCTTGTAAACTGAGATGGGGTTTCATGGATCACGAACCATGTTCCACCCCTTTTGGTAACTATGAAACCTCAGCCTAATTCCGCCTAGTTAATGGAGCCTTTTGGTGAAAGTATCATTGAAATTCATTTTTCATCCCAAAATTCCCTCAGAGTTCAGTTATTTTTCGCTCTCAATTTGATTGATTCATTTTTTTCATTGCCTATGTGCACATTTGACCATATTGTTTATGCATTAATAAGGAGCATACATGTGAAATGTAGTGTGGTCTAAATGTCTAGGGTGGCTGTAGTATATAAAAGTTTGGCAGGTAGACTTAGGTCAAAAAGCTCTCTCTCTCTCTCTCTCTCTCTCTCTCTCTAAAAGTGTCTAATTGTAATGAGATTTATATTGCCCATTTTACCTATATGTGTTCGACTTACCCCGAGTGCAATTTGCATAATTATTTTACTTGGCCACATTTCTCATGTCATATCACTTGTGGACGAGACGGTTCATCATTTGGACACCTGGTCATTAATTGCCCTTGAATTTGCAATTCTGATCTGTTGTAAGTTGATCCAAAATTTGACTTTTTTCAAATCCTTCCATATTTGACGTGCTTGAAGCTCTTGCTTTGTAGATTCCATGTTTGCTTTCAAAACTTGATTCCAAATTTCTTGGCTTTGTTTATTAATTTTTCATTATTACTAGGTTAAAAAGTAAAGAAAATTACTGAAAAATTATTATCAATTGCCAAAATTATTCCTCACAAATTTATGTACAAACTCTCACTCTAGGCATCTCACTTGTTGTAATTTGTCAATATGGCTCAATTCTATGCCTGATCGGAGAAAAATTCTACTAAAAGTCTACAAAAAAGTAAACATTTAAACAACAGAATGCAATTTATACACTGTACATGTAATCTCTCAACATCTTGTAGCCTAATATCTTGCAATATACTGCTCAAGCTACTATAGCCACTATTACTCCCCCCTTCCTATTTTGATTCGCCCCAAACAAAGGTTTGTGCAATGCCCATGGGCAAAAATAACGTGTCTATGCAAGGCCGTGAAATATGGCCCTATCATGCATATATAAGAAGAGCATGGGGTAACATAGTGTTGTGCAAGATGTGGATACTGAACCAATTGTTCAATGATTTTTACTGGTGAGGTTTCATCCATGTTGCATTTGCCAAACAGAAGTTGTTAAAGATGTATTGCCCTCTCCTGAATGCTTGGTTTGGTGAATGTCTTTTGTGTCTCCAATAGTTGATTTGGTTGGACTTTAGGGATCCATTTTAAGCTTGTTTCGGGAGACTGCAACAGGTGTGGCAGTTTGATGGTTTTTGCCTCCATTCAAATATTGGTGTTGTTGGCTCCTTTGGGTTGTCCAAGTTAGCTTTGGGAATCCATTTGTAGTTTGGTAAGCCAGTTGAAGCTTGAAGTTTTTGGTTGAAGTTTTGTCATCAACATTGTTTACGGTGTGATGTTCTATCGATTGGGAAGCTGGACTATAGCGAGGAAAAATATTGATTAGCACAAGCATTGTTTTGGGTAACCATATGTTGGACGGGGGAGACTCACACACCCATGAAGTGCATGCAAACACTACCTAGATCAACATAATGTCAATCGAGGACACAGATGACACGATAGGCACACGGAGGAAATCTCTTAAGCTTGTCAGGCTGAGACCATCCTACACATACAACACTCAGGAAGGCTAACTAAACCACAATCAAGAACCTCACTGCTCTCAACTACACCACCTAGCCACACACACACATACAAAAGGTAACTCACCTAATCATGCCAGATTCGTACGAAACTTAAG